>NC_079149.1:53132518-54352047 GCF_945859685.1 Eupeodes corollae | reverse complement strand
TACTTTTTTCAAAAAATTCTGCTTTTACTCTTATTTTTTGATTCATAGGGGCGAACGGTCGATTCCCCACTGTCCCTTAGACTTTTATAAGGTCACACAATGCGATCGCGGATTGAATTTAAATTGCCATTCCTTATACTTGCTATTGTTTGTTTGCACTTGCCATTTTTGGTTTGACTGATTGTTCCACAACAACCCACCGATGACAAGAGCACCGTCATAAAGTGCAATAATCTTTCTTTCCCCAAAACGATGCAAAAATTTGATCCACTGTTCGATGAGATGAAGCATGAGATCAGCATTGGACCTATTGCTGCAAAAGCCGTTCTGTCCGTTATTATGAAGCTTTCGGTCTTCGAGGTATTTCTTAAACTAATAATCAATCAACGTTTACTTGGCCTTAAAAAGAAGGGACGTAAATGCCTTTATTGGCGATGGGCTAGGAAAATGCTGTTTTCCATACGCTCGGAACGAGACCTGAATATGACAGATTAAAGTTTGCTCAGTGGTTTTCCAGTGTTAAAAAACACCTCTTCAGAACAATAGCAAAGATAATATCTGGACTAGCGGCTTTATGTGTCTCTAAGACCTTTTGCCACAGTTCGTGTGCGAAAAAAATATGGTCCCGTAGAATCACTAACTCGCTTAAATACTTACTCGCAACGTTAAATTGGTGGCGAACTGCTTAGCAAAGAGATTGGCTTTCTCTTAAGAGCTAACAAATGGAGTGCCATTGACATTGGTCGATGCTAATGCTCCACAGTTGATTCAAGACTTTAAAGTTGGCATTGATTTTTTTGTTATTTTAAATACTTTTTTCTTAGGGAGATATATGTTTACTAACGTTTGTAAATTCGAACATCCGCATAACCGTATACTGTAGTCAAAACTAGTTCATTTTTTCTAGGAAAATAAATAACGAAAAAATAGGAACAATATTTTGCATATAATAAAATATGTTACATTTTAATATCTGTTTTTGTTCCCGAAATCTTATATTGAATGAAAGTATCGACTTCAGAATTAATATATTCTATTTAAAATTTTGTTGTTAAAGTAAGATAATTTTCTTAAAAAAACTCCAATAAAAACCATCACCAATTGCTCTTTGTTCAAATTTATTTTATGACATCTTCTTGACGTTGTATTAAAAATCTGTCCATATCTAATTTAATAAAGGAACTTACAGTAGAAACATCTATAACACATTACGAATATTTTACTCTTTATCTTTAGCAACTTATCCCTAGTATGTATTAGGAGACTTTCACTATTAAGTCTCGATGTGAATTTCTCCCATTTTTATTTTGCTTTATTTGCTAGAACATTGTTAATGAAAAAAAAGCGATAAAGTATTGACAGACACGAAACCTTATGACGGTGATCAAGAGATACAAAAGTTTTAGTTAAACAACGATCACCTATCATTTAAAGAGCTGCTTTTGAATTATGTCCAAATGACTCAAATGAGTTATTGAAACACACCTGTCTAAATATGGGAATTGTACTCGAGCTTCCGACGCATATAGGCTTTATAAATTAAAGCCAGATCAGAAGGGGTAACAAACTTATTTCATCGACGGAAGAACCAAAACACTTTGCAAGATTTTTTGAGACTTTTAAAAGACTATATTAATAAATTTTATTCCAGATGATACCTCTATCTAATTTATGATTGATTGACTAATTCAGATTATTCAACGATTTTGTGTGCGCCTGAAGTTAAATTTTACTTAAGGAAAACGAAATAAATATAAGATCTAATATTAAACCGTTAAATTTTCCCAAATATAATCTACAATACTTAAATAACATAATTATGCCCATTTCTGTTTTCAACGGAAACATCAGCAAAAAATATCTCTTTTTTAAGCTTTGTAAATTTCCTTAAATAAATTTTACAAACCAAATTGACTTTCTCACTTTTCATGTTTCTTTGTATTTAAAAAAGGCCGTTAAATTATAATAACCTTCTATAAAAATGAACAATAAAATACCGCAAAGGAGAATAAAAATGTCTTTTATAATTAAAAATCCACATTAATGACATTACAAAATTAATTCAAAGCACTCTCCTTTGGAAGAATATAAACTTATTAAATATACAAATATATAAACATTGCAGACATAAGGGTGGATTTTAATAATGGATAAAACTAATTTAACATTATGTGGATATTTTTTATCTCAAGCAATCCGTATACGCTATAGCCAAAGTCAAAACAACATCATTAAAAGTTTATATCAATTATAAAAGTCACACCAAATTATTAAGATAATAGAAATAAGTTTGTTTTATGTATATCCTCGTTCTTTCCTACAAATTGTAATTTGATCAGACTTTTTCTTGTCAAAAAACACATCGTAAAAAACAAAATCTCTATTCTGGGGTGTGATTTACGACTTTCAACAGGCATATTGCATTTTATAGGGTCATTAAACCTGAAAAAACGCAGGAAGTAGCTTACCTCATTTTGAGTGCTTCAAATACAGGTCGAAATAAACCAAGGAAAGAGGCTGGGATGCAACCCACACTGATAACTTCCCATCCGGTCTGTCTGATTCTCTTGCTTAAAAGGTTTGTAGGATTTCTATTTTGTTTAAAAAAGAAGTCAGCTGAATTATTGTAACAAGTGTTTATTTTAACAACAATATTTTCCATATGATGAAATAGTTGGATTTCAAAATCTACTTTTGTTAACGAGATTATCAGCCGAAAATATTTTTTTTTTTGCATTTTTAGTAGCGTTTCTTAATCTGACTGTTGGATTTTTATAAAAAGAAAGAGGCTGGGATGCGACCCACACTGATAACTTTTCATCCCGTCTGTCGATTTGTCTTGCTTAAAAGTTTGTCTATATGTACTAGTATCAATTTTTACCAATTTGCGTACTATTTTTTGTAGATTTTATTTTTTCTGACAAAACGGACTGTTGGATTTTTATATAAAAATTACTGAATATCGAAAACAATATTTTTTGTGAAATAAGATAAGTTTGAAGCCAATATTTTTAATTTTTGAAAAGCTATTTGAGTCCAAAGTAAATTTTTACCAAGTTTTAGGTGTTTCAAAATCTCATCGTCACCTCCTCGTGGTGCCCGCTGGATAACCAACTAACGAAGAGCGTTGGATCCATTGATTCCATGAGCTGAGTCACCTAAGTTATCTTTTCAGGAACTAGGAGCAAAAGAACAGAAATACCCCTCTGAATGCATCAGCTCACTATTAAATCCAAGAGCGTCTGACACATATTGTGCGGCACACTGGTCAGCGTCTGTACCCTGTGGGGCGGCTGAATGCAAACTATGGATAAAAGTAACTGACCTATTTATAGTACGAACACTGAGTTAACAAAATTATGGCAATGAACAAAACGAAGATTAAATACCCCAGGTGGCACACCAGTGAAACTGTTAAATCCACTCTTTTACGAGGTTGGTCCTATGGATTTTGGGGAGGACCAATTATTGCTTACAAATATTGAGAGACGGAGTTCAAAGATGCAAAGAACTCCCCCAAACAAATTTACTTCAGGGGTTATATCATCGACAACCTCAAACAATACTATAGATGTTAAAAACATCAGCGAAAAAGAAACCAAGATCAATGAAGAGATCGACATCACTGATTAACAGAGTTCCAACAATGTCAAAGAGAAAAACCAATCAAACTCAAAGAACTATTTTGAAGAATGGCAAATTGCAATAGCGGCAAGAAAACAACTTGAAGTTCTAGTTCAAAGTCTTCAGCTGCAAGTGAAAAAACTCGAAGAGAAAGTTTCCTTGCTTGACAAGAAAGATTCAGAGTCCACGATTCAAAATATATTGAACCTGAATATCAAACTGATAAGAAGAGCTCTTGTTTGAAACTGAGAAAAAGAAAAATAAGCATACCACAAAGAAACGTAAACGTAGTCCCGAGACTAGTTCAAGAAATCAGAAAAGCTCTAAGACCGAAAATAAAAAACAGTTGATTACAGGAACTTAAGTGGTAGCTGTTGCTTAATCAATATCTCACGCTAAAGGCAGCAAACAAATTACACCAACACCAATTATGATCTCAGGATTTGGAATTTTTGGAGATCTTAAGAAAATAATAGAAAAATGTACTAAAAAAGCTTGCAAATACACATCGTACAACAAAGACAACTGGAAAGTCACAGTCGAAGAAGCTGACGAGTATAGATCTGTCACTGAAGAACTGAACAAACACCAAATACAATGGCACTCATATGAGAACAAAGCTACAAGGTAAATAAAAGTAGTAGCCAGAGGTCTTCATTCCTCGTGCTCTCCCGGGGAAGTAGTAAAAGATCTTGTACAAAAAGGCTTCCAAGCCCTTGATGCAGTCAATCTATTTAAGAATGAGACAATTAAAAACTCCTCTGGAGAATCAATGACAAGTAAGAGGTTGCTGCCTTTATTCATGCTTACTTTTGACTGCAAACAAAGTCTCGAGGAGATTTATAAAATAAGATCAAAATTGAACCACTCCGAAAATCTAAAGTTGTTCCAGTGCAAACGTTGCCAAGCTTTTGGTCATACCCAAAAATACTGCAACCGAGAGTTTGCTTGTGTAAAGTGCGAAGGAAAACATGCAACTAAAAATTATCCTAAGAGCAAAGATCAGAAAGCAAAATGTGTGAACTGCAAGGGTAATCACCCGGCAAGCTATAGAGGCTGCCCAGTTTCCAAAAAATTCCAAGAGTTAGGAAGCAAAAGTACATCTGCTAGAGACATACCCAGAAACACAGTAAATAACGATTTAACTGCTGAAAACAATACTAAGAAGGAACCGCCTAAAAAGGATGTTCAAAGTAAAAGCGATGAAAAGAAAGCCTATTCTCAGATTGTTAAAAATGTGCGGAGGAATGAAGAGACTTCCATAAAAGAAATGCTACAACTTATTCTTAAAAGAATTGATAAACAGGATTTGAATATTAAACTGCTAAGCGAAAAAGTCGCTCTTAAAAAAAAATGATGGACAGCACACTTAAAATCGCTACATGGAATGCAAACGGTCTTATACAACGTTCATCCAAATTAAAAATATATTTTTAGATCTAGAACATATTGATATTTGCCTGGTGTCCGAAACTCATTTCTCCAATGGGGCAAGAGGTGGATCGGCGATTCTTATAAAAGAAAGCTTAAAACATTATGAAGTAGCCAAGTTTACTATAGTGGAAATATGCAAGTAACAACTATTAGTATTGGTATGAAAAAGAAAGAGTTTAAGATAGCAGCTATATATTGCCCACCAAGGCGCTCCCCGACAGAAGATGACTATACAGATCTATTTAATCTTCTTGGGCATAACTGTCTTGTTGGCGGAGACTTCAATGCGAAACACACCCATTGGGGTTCAAGGCTTATATCAACAAAAGGCAAAAGACTTTTCCAAGCAGACCGTAAATACAATTGCGAATTCTATTCCTCCAGGTCGCCAACTTACTGCCCTTCCGATACTTACAAAATACCAGACCTTATTGACTTTTTCATAGCTAAAGGAATCAAACGAAATCACATTAGTGTCGAAGGTAATTATGACCTGTCATCAGATCATACTCCAGTGATTCTATCTTTAAGTGAATCGGAAGTACTAGAAAATAGTAATCCAAAGCTTGTAAATAAGAAAACAAACTGGAATGATTTTAGAGAAAGGCTTTTAAGTTTTATAAATTTAAGATCTCCCTTGGATACAATCGAGCAAATTGACCATGAAGTGAAACAATTTATTGCTGATGTGCAACAGGCCGCTGAAGAAAGTACTCCAACATTTTTTAATAGAAGACAAAATGAAATAAAATATCCTTTAGAGATAAGAGAGTTGATAATAGAGAAAAGAAGAGCTCGAAGAAAATGGCAAAATAGTAGATTTCCAGATGATAAAACTACGTTTAACCGTATAAGCAACAATCTTAAAAAAACAAATTTACAAATTCAAAAATGATTCACTCAGTACATTCCTAAGGAATTTAACGACTGATGCTTCAACCGATTTTTCGCTATGGAAAGCAGCCAAGCGCCTGAAAAGACCGCAGTTACAAAACTCGCCCTTGAAATCTCAAGATGGGAAATGGATCGGTAACCCGAAAGAAAAAGCTAACCTTTTCGCTGCACATCTTGCGAATGTTTTTAAGCCATACTCATCGAACGCGGCTGAAAATAACTTACAGTTTGTTGATAAGATAGATGAAAGTGAAATACCAATTTTAAGACTTAAAGAAATAAAAAGTATGTGTTTACATCAACTACCAAATAAAAAATCACCAAGTTACGATCTAATTACTGCTCAGGTTATGAAAGAAATGCCATTGAAAGCCTTCATAAAACTCCAATATATAATAAATGCATGCCTTAAGCACCGGTATGTCCCGCACCATTGGAAAATTGCTGAAGTAATTGTCATACCAAAGCAAGGTAAACCACCTACAGAAGTGACGGCTTACAGACCAATATCTCTTATACCAATTATGGCAAAAGTTTTTGAAAAACTGCTTTTGAAGAGATTTGGCAAAATCATAGAAGAAAGAAGGTTAATCCCAAACCATCAGTTTGGCTTTAGAAATAAACATTCCACGATAGACCAAGTTCATAGAATATCGGATGTAATAGAAAAAGCAATAGAAGAAAAACAAGTATGTTCAGCAATTTTCTTAGATGTTGCTCAAGCTTTTGACAAGGTTTGGCATGAGGGACTTGAGTACAAACTGCAAAGGGATCTTCCCAGGCAGTACTTTGAAATATTAAAATCGTACATCTCAGACCGATTGTTTTGAGGAAGGTAAGATGAAGAATACTCGGAATTGAAGAAAATAGAAGCCAGTATACCACAAGGAAGTGTCCTAGGTCCTACCCTGTATTTACTAAACACAAGGGATATTCCAGTTGGTAATCACACCATAATGGCTACTTTTGCAGATAATACCGCAATTTTGGTAACCGACAAATGTGTCTCTAAGGCAGCAGTAAAACTACAAAATGCCGTCGACACACTGAGAGCTTGGACCGCAAAATTGCGTATCAAACTCAATGAAACAAAATCTTCACATATAAACTTTACAAATAAAAAGATAAACAATATTCCAATAATCATTATAATAATCAAGCTGTACCTTACGCCAATACGGCCAAATGGAATGACTTTGGATGCAAAGCTTAAGTGGAAAGAGCACATCTAAAACAAAAGAGAAGAACTAAACTTGAAATATAGAAAAATGTACTGGTTGCTTGGTAAAAACTCTGATTTATCAATCCAAAACAAAATAATGCTGTATAATCAAGTACTAAAGCCTGTTTGGACCTATGGAATCCAATTATGGGGCTGTACAAAGAAAGCAAATACCGAAATCATCCAAAAATTCCAAAACAAAGTCCTTCGTGGAATAGTTAATGCACCTTGGTACATAAGAAATACCGATCTACATCGTGACTTACAAATAGAAATGGTTACAAAAGTTGTTGAAAAATACGCTGTATCGCACAACCAGAGACTGCAAAGTCATACTAATTCTGAAATATAGTCCGTCTTGAATATAAGAAACCATGTTCGGAAATTAAGAAGAACCAAGCCTCATGAGCTTATGGTCTAAAAAAACATGGGAAAGTATTTAAAGTTTAAACTTCCCCCAAAGTGATTGTACAAAATTAAGAAAGAAAAATCGGAAGTCGATCATTCAAGATTGGTCCTGATGAAGAGGTGGTCTTAGTGGTTAAAAGTCCCACACTACTTGGTGTCGAATACTGCCAAGTGTCTTTTGAAGATTTCCTCCTATCAAAAAAAAACAAGTTTTAGTATTAATTATTATATAATATTTTTTGTAAGATAAAAGTAAATCCAAGCCAATGTCTCAAAGTTTTGAAAAGATATTTGAGTCGAAAATCAATTTGTAACATCTTTTATTCATTTTTTTTTAGGTTTTTATTTAAAAAAAAAAAAACTATCAATTTGATTTTTCTCAAAATTTCGTATTTTAGTCGTAAATTTTGGAGGTGACAAATCTTTTTTTTTTCAGTTTTTTGATTTATAAAAAAAAACGTTAAATATTGTTAATTGAATTCAAGTCTCTAGGGTTTTTGGTTCGTAAGATATTTAGGGTTAACCAAAATCTTCATCTTGTTTTGAAACTGCTATGGTAAAAAACCCACCCACGCAATTTTCTTGAAAGCTTTTTCTGCATGTTTCTGCCTTATTATCTGTATAAAGAAATTAATTTGAAGTCGATATCTTTTCTGGTTCTTGAGCTATGGACAACGAAAAAAACGTCACGGACTTACGAACGTACGTACACACGCACGCACAGACATCTTTCTAAAAATCTTTTATTTCGACTCTAGGGACCTTAAAACGTCGAGATATGTCAAAATTTTCAATTTGACAAATCGGACCCATTACAATAACTTCCTATGGGAAGTTAATAAAGCTAACCAAAGAAAAAAGCTTTGAACAAACTAGTTGAATACACAAACAATTGTTTTCGTTAAATATGCTTACAAGTATTTTTCAATTCCGGAATGAGTTTTCCTAGGATGAGTTGTGTCTTGGAATGAATCACACGTGTTTAGACAAATAAATGGCATTTATATCTTTGAAGACAAACTTATGTAACAGGTATATTTTTAAACCTTATATGGGTACTTTTTTAAACAGACTCTTTGCATATAGGAGCAAGTTCGTGCGACCCAGTCCCATTTTATTTAAATTGCTATGGTAAAAAAACACCTGCTCATTAGATAGCTTACGCATTAAAAAATTTATTTGAAGATATCTCAACTGGTTCTGGAGCTATGGATGACGAAAAAACGTAGCGAACACGTACACACGCACGCACAGACATCTTTTTAAAAATCTTTTATTTAAAATCTAGGGACCTTGAAAAGTGGATAAATGTCAACATTTTTAATTTAACAAATTGTACCGAATAACTTTCTATGGGAATTTAAAAAGTCCAAAAGTGTTAAGGAAATCTGATTTAAAGCAATTGCGATTGTTGGTTAACTTGGTTAACTTTTGTTAAAACCTTTATAATTGACAGATCAAGCCTACAACAACTTTCATAATTAGCAAAACATATTTTTTTATCTTTGCTAATAGGCCGACTAAAACACATCAGTCAAGGACTTCATGCTGTGCAAAAGTATTGATCTACTAAAACAAATGAGTTGAGTAATCTAGCTTAGCAATTTCAACAAACAGTACCCAAAATGTTATATCTCCCATTTACCCAAAAATCCCACGTAGTTATCTGTTCTATCAATTATATATTCGTTTTTTTTTTTTCTAAAATATTGGTCTCATCTCAAGCAACAATTTTGAACTTACAAACAATTTACAAAACCATTTTAGACTAATAGGCATCGCAGTTAAAAATGTTTGTATAATTAATTTTATTTGGGTTGCGATTGTTGTCAAATTTCAACCCGACAATATAACAAATTATAAATTGTTGAAGGCGGACGACTTACATAGGTTGTTTGGAAATTTGCCCAAAGGGTTCTTCAGTAATCGTGTCACGGTGTTCATTTGTATATATGTGTATGTATAACCGGCCAACCGATATAATACAAATCCCTATAAATTCTGTCAACCCATATCAGATTAGATATATTTTCTTATCCTAAACCTCGGCAATCATCTTGGTGTTCCTTCAAAAATATTTTTGCATTTTTATTCTTTGTATTTGTCCTTGAAAGTCTTTTCGTCCTTATTATGGTTGATTTTATACACCCAAACAAATGTCAGATTTCCTTACAACACAACTCAAAAAAAGAAAAGAAAACAAGAAATAAAGGAACACTGAACTTCCGAAGAAGGGGGAATCATTTAGAAAATGTTCGGCGTGCCTTAGACAGAATAAAGCAGAAGCAAAGAAAAAAGAAGAGGTTTTATGCTTTATAGTTTTTTGATGCGTTGTTGTTTAGTAGGTTGTGGTTACCACTTTGGAAAGTTGGCTTTATTTAGAATTAAGTGGTCATTAATTTCAGTATTTATTTAGACATAAATTTACAAATTTAGTTTTGATTGCAATGTTTTATTTTATTCCGCCGACTTTATAAACTATGTCTGGCTTACTCGGAATTCTGTTTAGACTTGGAATTCTATAAGAATTGGAAACGGATTTTAAAACTTCCATTCAATGGCAATGCACACGGGTTTTGAGTAAAAAAAAACTGATGATTATTCTTATAAACGTAGAGTAAATGGAATATACACACTAGACGTTGTCTTACTCGCGCTGGCAATTTGTATCGATTATTATTAAATTCGTGAATGTAAAAACCAAATTTTTGCGTAAAATAAAACAATAAGTGCACTTTAATAGAAATTTATTTATTTCTTTTTGAAATTTAACTTATTTTTGGTGAAATACGAAAAACTAAAACTTTTTATAAATTGGCGCAAATCTCTCATCTGGTTTTTGCTCTTTTTTTCTTATATACATCGTACACTTGTAATTTGACATTATTTACATAAACAACACCGATATGTCTCCGAAAGCGAAACGAAACTCTTTCTCCTCGCGTACACCTGCTACTCCAAACAACTCAAAAAATGAACAATACCGCTCTCCCGTTCGCAAAATCGCTCAAACACAACTCAATGACAACGATTCAATGTGGGAAAAAATGGAAAAATGCCTTAAAAAACAGAGTGAGTCCATTACCGATTTTCTTTCGGGAAAAATTGTAGAATCCGAGCAAAATATAAAAGATCAGCTTACACGCGACTTAAACGAGCTTAAAGAAAATATAAATGCACTAAGCAATCGAGTGACTTCTCTCGAATCGTCGCAGATAAACAATTCCTCTGAATTCGCCGCGATAAAAACGGATATAAACTCACTCAAATCATCTCTCTCACAAATAAAAACAAACTCAGCTCATACACCAGAAATAATTTCAATACGCAACGAATTACTTTCTACTAAAGATGAATTAAATGCTGTTAATCACTTATTGAATCAACAAGAAAACCATATGATCGCCTGTGATGCTTTTTTATTCGGAGTTCCGTACGTTGTCGATGAAAATTTAAGAAATATTTTCAATTTATTATGCCACTCTATTGATATTAAACCTCCCTCACTTCGTAATATTTATCGTACACGCACAAAAAACAATACACCTAACTCAGCAATAATGATCAAATTTAATACACCGTATGACAAAAATTTTGTGCTGCGAACTATCGCTAATTATAAAAAATCTAATAACAAGCAACTTTCCCTGGATAACATTGGATTGTCCACTTATCGCGATGAGGGAAGAAATCAAATTTATCTACGTGAGAGCTTAACAAAATACAACAAAAACTTATTGGAGCAGGCTCTATGCTTAAAGAAAAACAAATCCATTGCTTCAGCGTATACATTGCGTGGTATTGTTTATATTAAATGTAAGCTCAGTGATGCTGCTGTTCCAGTTGATTCTATGATGACATTAGAAAAAATTGCCAGACCAAAAGATGTCGAAAATAACATTGCTCAATAAATCAATTATAAATATATTATTATTATCATTATTATTTTTATTTTTATTACTATTATTATTCATCTTTATTTGCATACCTACATTCTCTTTTGTTGTTCGTTTGTAATATTATACACATTCGAGTACATTTATACAAAATATATAAACAATTGATATTGACAAGTATCTACTGTTGATTTCTATAATACTTTATTGTATTATTTGCTTTGCTTTCATCACTTGAAATTAAATTGAATAAGAATTTTACTATGCATGATATTGGTGGAATGCGTTCAATGGTAAGGGTTTTGTGTAACCAAAAGGAAGGGCTAAGGGTGTGTCATATAAATGCACAAAGCCTATTGCCTAAGATTGATGAGTTTCGAGATGTTTTTGAGGGTTCTGGTGTCGAGGTAGTTTGTGTCTCAGAAACTTGGCTATCTGAAAGCATAAATGATAATATGTGCTCATTGAAAGGCTATCAAAAGCCGTTTAGATATGACAGAGCTAACCGCGGAGGGGGTGTTGCAATATTTGTTCGTTGTGACATACAATGTAAACTCCGTTGCAGCTCAGAACAAGGAAGTGAAATTGAATATCTGTTTATAGAAATTGCAGGCGCTCAAAGTAAAATTCTGGTTGGGTCGGTTTATAGACCAAACAATAATATAAATTTTCTGCCGCTTATGACATTACTCGAAGTTCTGACTCTATCATGTCCTGATATATTAATATGTGGCGACTTTAATAGTAATTTGCTAACCCAAAACGATCTGCTGGATAGCTTACACACCTTCAGTTTACACCCCGTTAACTCTATCCTACCTACTCATTTTTCTAATACAAGTTCTACTCTTTTAGACCTATTCTGGGTGAGTGATTTAAGAAAGGTTATACATTACGATCAATTATTTGCCCCAGCCTTTTCTAGACATGATTTAATCTACTTAACTTATGACTTTGACTTACAGGTCGTTACTCAAAGTTTCCAATTTAGGGATTTTCGAAATATTGATATTGAAGCGTTAGAGGTAAATGCTAGAAACATAAATTGGGATACCATCTTTAACCTGCCCTCGTCAGATCTTCAAGTCGATTTTCTCAACAAAAATGTTAAGAGGTTATATGATAACTTTGTTCAGGTACGATCAAAAGTCGTAGAAGCGGCAAATCAACCTTGGTTAACGTTGTATATCCGTTCCCTTATGATAAAGCGCGATCTTGCATATAAGGTTTGGGTACGATATCGACTATTAGAACTAAGGCGCACTTACTGCTCGCTACGTAACAAGGTGGTAACCGAAATAAGAAATGCCAAAAGGCGTAGTTTTTCAAATTACCTAAGCCATTCACAAGGAGGTCGAAAATTATGGGCAAGTCTGCGAAACTTTGGTTTATGCAAGAGTAAATTGTGCCTCAGCTCTGAAATAGATAAAAATATGCTGAACGAAAGATTTGTTAGTTCTTCTGTTGAAACCTCAAGTGCTTCAAATTCTCATTACCATGAAGTTGCTGGGCCTGCGTCAATAGAACCAATTGCCATCTCTGGTTTCGGTTTTTCCTCCGTCGAATCTGCCGATGTTGTTGAATCAATTCTCTCAATTAAATCAAAAGCCGTTGGCATTGACGATATACATCCATCATTTCTCAAAATTTTACTGCCTATTCTTCTACCATACTTAACCCATATTTTTAACTTCATCATCATGTCTGGTCACTATCCTATGCAATGGAAGCTAGCAAAAATCTTACCTATACCAAAGAATTCCAAAGGGATAGAGTTCAGGCCAATTGCTATTTTGTCCTTTTTGTCTAAAGTCTTTGAAAGACTCATTCAAAAACAATTAAATAATTTTCTTAATGCCAACAATCTAATTACTCCTATGCAATCTGGTTTCCGGAAGAAACATAGTTGTATCACTGCCCTAATCAATGTTATTGAAGACTTGAGGATGTCAATGGATAAAGATCATGTGTCATTTTTAGTCCTCTTAGACTTTTCGAAAGCTTTCGATTCAGTTGACCACACATTATTACGCAGTAAACTTATTAATGAATTTAATTTTTCTTCTGCGGCAGCAAACTTAATTTTTTCATACCTTACAGGTAGATCACAAGCTGTGGAAATAAATGGATCGCTATCAAATTTCCTTCCGAATTTAAATGGTGTTCCGCAAGGCTCCATTCTTGGTCCATTGTTGTTTTCAATGTACATTAATTCAATTCCAAACTCAATGAAATTTTGTTCCTTAGCTTTGTACGCCGATGATGTGCAGCTTTACTTAAATTGTCCTCTCGGTTTAATTGAACACTACATTGAATGCTTAAATGAGGATCTTGAAAGGATTCAGAATTGGTCCACAGCAAATAGGCTTCAACTTAATCCTTTAAAGACTAAATGTATAGTTATTTCCCGAACACCTCTTGATCTGTCTTATTTTCCTCGTATTGTCATGAACCATATCCCGATAGAATTCGTTGAGACGGCCAAAAATTTAGGAATAATATTTAATCGTTTTTTAACATGGGACAACCACATTAACACCATAGTTGGTAAGACTTATGGAGCCCTGCGTCCATTGTTTGCGGCCCAGCATTATACTCCCATAAAAACGCGTCTTTTACTTGCCAAAACCTTAATAATACCAATTCTTACTTATGGATGCGAAATTTTTTCTTCTTGTAGTTACCAAAGTAAACGAAAACTTACAGTTGCATTCAACAATACTGCCCGCTATATTTTTGGACTTCGAAGATATGATCACATCTCAGAAATTTCAAATCATATTCTAAACATGTCATTTGAAAACATGCTCAATTTTCGGACATTGACCTTGCTTGCTGATATCCTACTTTCACAGACATCTCGCTATCTCTTCGACAGAATACGACGAACTTCATCTGTCAGATCATTACAACTTATCAACCCACGTTACTCTTCTCTTACTTCTGAACGTCAATTTTATGTTAATAGCATTCGGCTTTGGAATGCCTTGCCAAGATCAATAAGGGAAATACGTGATGCTGTCAAGGCAAAACTCGAAATCAAAAAATATTTGTCAAGATCGTAATTTTATACATACATATATCTAATTAGTTGAAATGAAAAGAACAACAAATGAATCATTTAACTCAAATTTGTAAATATGTATGTACATACATATATGTATATAATTTTGTGTACTATTTTATAACGATTAAAAACTATTGTTTCAATTAAAATTTAATACTTTCAATTCAAATTTAATACTTTTGTAAAAAGCCCTCTGCAATGTAGTACCTTTTATACATAGTTCCATATTTTTGTTTAATACTACACTTATCACTAGCTTATAAGATATCTTATCTTAATGTGTATAAGTTTTCGAAATTGAAATAAATAAATAAATAAATAAATAAATAAGAAAGTCAAAATAACTAAGTCTGATTAGCTTGCTGCCTCTAAATCGTTTTGATTTGAAAGACAAGGAAAGAAAATATAGTAAACGATAAAGAAACTCGGTTTCATGCTGAGTTTTTTGATGTTAACATAATCGTTAAAGGGTTGCTTAAACGTAAGTTACGAAAGCAATCTACAAGCAATAGACATGTGCATTCAAGAGAACAACAAGCGTCCACAGGTTTTTCTCAAAACCCACCTCTGTCTATCAACTCCTACTCTCACCTCCTTGCGGTGAACATCGGGTGCCTAGTACCTCAACTGGAGATTGGGTTCCAACCCCAGTGGAAAGTTGTTGGGGGCAGCAAACGAGAGAGGGGGGGGAGAGCTGTTTCCACTAAGGCACCTCTCCTTATCCAGGCAGCAGCGGACGAATTCTCGAGATAGAATCAACGGTGGCGTCTACAGTTCCAGTAAGGTTGAACTACTTAGTGAACAACTTATAGGGCTTCTTCGACATATTCGGAGCCCAGGCCTGTAAGGAGCGGTTTATCCGGCTCCCCTTCCTTGGAGTTATACTAAGGATCTGGCCCTCCAGGTTGGGGGTTGTGCCGTCGGGGTGACTTCCTGGCCACGTAAAAACATCATAGTTTCGAAGCACTTACAAGCCTCGGATACGGACGGATTCACTGTTGACAACCCACGCAAACGAAATAAGGACAACGAACTTCGGATATGTACGTGGAATGTTAGGTCTCTTAACAGACCACGTGCAGCCGAACAATAAGCGGAAGCCCTAAACTGCTGCAAGGCAGATATTACAGCCATTCAAGAAGTGCGATGGGATAGACCTGCAAACGAAAACTAAAAGACTGCGATATCTACTACGGCGACTGCTACCGAGAACAAAGACAGTGCTCTGGCTATGACATTAAAATTTTCTTAGGAGATTTGAATGCCAAGCTAGGAAGAGAACACATCTTTGGTGGGATAATCGGGAGATACAGTCTGCATGACACCACCTCCGACAACGGATTCAGGCTGGTCGATTTCGCTGCGGGGCGAGACGTTCTGGTAGCTTGTACGCAGTTCACGCATCTTAATATTCACAAGGGGACATGGAAATCTCCTGATCAATCAACCGTCAACCAGATTGACCACATTGCGATCAACGCACGACACTTCACCAGTATCCAGGATATCCGAACATTCCGAGAGCCCAACATTGATTCGGACCACTACCTCGTTGTAGCCAAGGTAAGGCTACGGATATCCCGATCCAAGTCAAAACAAGGAAGTACTGTGAGAAGATTCGACGTTAGACGGCTACAATCGCAAGAGACTGCCATGTCTTTTTCCGATCGAGTCTCTAATAACCTCTTAAGGAGTCCTATGCGTCCTGCATTAAGCATTGAAAACCAGTGGCAACACAGCCTAGTACCCATCAGAAATGCCGCATCTAAAGTGCTGGGTTTTACTGCTCGCGAGCTCTACGAGCAGAAAAGAAGAGAGGAACACCGGCTTCTTAGACGGAAAAAAAGAGAGCTTGAGTAGCGCGCTATCGAGGAGATAGAGGGATGTCACAACAGGAATGAGGTTCGTAAATTTTACCAAAAGGTAAAAAAAACCTCCCAACGGTACCAGCTACGAACCGAAGCCTGTAAAGACGATCAGGGGAACATCGTAGTAGAACCGCAGTCGATGCTGAGAATATGGAAAGATCACTTCTCCAAATTATATAACGGCGATGACGAACCGAATTCCGCTGTAAGGGAGATAGAACCACTCAACCTCGGCGACGCAGATCAACAATTCCGCCTTCCCGACCTTGACAAAGTGAAGATAGCTATATCTAAAGTTAAGTCAAACAAAGCTGCTGGAGCTGAAGGCATCGCTGCCGAACTATTCAAAGCAGCAGGCGATGACTTGGTACGGAGCATGCACCAACTCATCTGCAAAATATGGTCGGAAGAAAGCATGCCCGATGAGTGGAATCTCAGCATAGTGTGCCCGATACATAAGAAAGGATACCCTCTAAACAGCGCCAACTACAGAGGCATCAGTCTCCTTAACATTGCGGATAAGATCCTCTCTGCCGTATTATGTGAACATCTAAAGCCATTCGTCAACAACCTGATTGGTCCTTATCAGTGTGGCTGCAGACCAGGAAAGTCGACTACCGACCAAATATTCACACTACGGCAGATCTTGGAAAAAACCCAGGAGCTTCAAATCGATACCCACCATCTCTTTATCGATTTTAAAGCCGCGTATGACAGCATCTACAGGGAAGAGCTCTACCGAGCAATGTCTAGTTTTGGTATCCCTGTCAAACATATCCGTTTGTGCACAATGACGATGGAGAATGCACGCTGCTCTATCAAGGTCGGAAAAGATCTTACAGATGCATTTGATCTCAAAAAAGGTTTCAGACAAGGCGATGCACTGCCATGCGACTTCTTCAACATCGTTCTGGAAAGAATTGTGCAAAACTCAACCGTCAACACTAGAGGTACAATCTTAAAAAGGTCCATCCAATTACTCGGACACGCAGATGATATTGACATAATTGGAAGATCAAAGCGTGATGTTAATGGAGCGTTTTTGAGCATTGCGACGGAAGCGAAGAAGATGGGTTTAGTGGTCAATGAGGGCAAGACCAAGCATATGCTGTCATCAAAAAAGGACACTGAACAACGACGTCTTGGACAAAACGTCACAATTTACAGCTATAACTTTGAGGTAGTTAAGGAATTTGTCTACCTAGGCACCGCTATTAATGCAGACAACGACACCAGTGCTCAAATCAAACGAAGAGTAACTCTTGCAAATCGCTGCTTCTTTGGACTTAAAAGGCAATTAAGAAGTATAGTCCTCTCTCGAGCATGTAAAATCACCATCTATAAGACACTCATCATCCCGGTTCTCATCTATGGCGCTGATGCCTGGACCCCGTCAAAGAAAGATGAGAACGTCTTAGGATGCTTCGAGAGGAAAATTCTTCGGGCGATTTTTGGTCCCGTACGCATAGATGGAGAATGGAGGAGAAGATATAACGACGAATTGTTCGGGCTATACAGCGACACTGACCTAGTCAGCGGAATTAAAGTCCAACGGCTTAGATGGCTAGGTCATGTAGAGGGGATGGACATCAACGCTCCAGCCCAGAAGGTCTTCGAATCCAATCCCGAGGGACGGCGCAGTAGAGGAAGACCGCGACTCAGGTGGTGCACCCAGGTGGGAGAGGACCTCAACCAACTTGGCGTGCGAAACTGGAGAGAGCTAGCTAGGGACCGAGCTAGCTGGAGACGCTTGTTGGTTGAGGCCCAGATCCGCCTCGGACTAGATAGATGTAAAAGATTCTTTTGACCTTGCTTAACTAAATTTTTAGAATGTTCAGAAGATTCTTAGTAAGATCATTTGAGGTTTGTAAAAGAGAACAAGATGCAAGGAAGAAATCTGATGTTAATGAGGATTGCGGATGAGTTGGGCTAAAAGGGAGATATAAAATCAAGTCGGAGATATGGACCATTATTATACCAATTTTATACAATGTTGTCATTTGAATTTCTTACTTTGTCTTCCCTGGCGACTGAGCCTTAACCTAATCTCTCACGCGGCCCCAAAGAAATAAAATGAAAGACAGGGTCACATGCAAAGAGCCTGTTTAAAAAAAACACCTGTGAAAGATTTAAAATTATACCTTTAAAATAAGTTTGTCTTCAAAGATATAAATGCCATCTGATTTGTCAAAAAAAACACACGATTCATCCCAAGACTCAACTCATCCTAGGACGACTCATCCCAAAAATGAATTGGTATTTACAATAGTTAATGTTATAAAAATACATAAATATGTACCAAATGCTTTAATTTGGATAAAATGTAGTAATATAATAAAAGTTTTGTCAAAGTAATTCGCTGTTTCGGACTCACGCACAGGATTTCATATGATGAGATGGCAAGGGGTTACATAAAAGACAAAACTATTTTAAGATTTAAAATTTTACCTAAAAAATAAGTTTATCTTCGAAAATGTAGATGCCATTTTATAAATCAAAAAATCCTTAATTTTTAATTTTTTTTTTTTGAAAATCGTTAGAGCGGTTTTTATTAAATTAATTTTGTATAAATAAAATTTTTCAATTTTGTTCTAAAAATATTTTTCGTATGTAGTTGTTTAGTAATTGTAAATATACGCCTTACATTTGGATTTCGTAAAAAAATGTTGAAGCGTTTTTGCCATATAGAATTTTGAAAAAAAAATTCAATATTTTTTTAAATATCCAAACATTAAAAAATTGCATTTTTGATAGTCAAATATTGTTAAGGCAATATAAAAGCTTATTCAAAAACAATTATTGAAATTTGTTCATAAGTTGCTGAGAAAATTTATAAAACAACATAACGGTTCTATAAGCGTTACCTTTCCTGAATAATGCAAAAATATGTTTTTCTTATTAAAAGAATCCAAGTTAAAAAATAAAATTTTAGAGAAAATTAAAAAAAAAATCTATTGCTTTGTTTTTGGGAAAATTCGAATTTTCGTTTTTGGCCAAAAAAAAATGTATGATCTTAAAAAAAGATGAAAGAAAACGCCTAACGCGAATCTGCTCTAAACCTTGACTTCCAAATTTGAACTCAATCGACCCAATGGTTTAGGCTGCAGGAGCGTGGTCAGACAGACAAAACAGAACGGACGGAAAAGCGGGACTCACTTTTTTTCGAATTCCCTCCCATCGTAATATCATGTTTGATTAAAATCTCGAGTTCAAAACTTTGCACGAATGCAAAACTTGCCATATTTATATAGTTCCTATATGTCGCAAGTAAAAAGTCTATAATATCATTTCTTTTAAAAATAACACAATCAAATTGCCAAATTGCAAGTTGTTTCGTTGCTTTGTGGTATAAAGCGCCAAGCTGCAAACAGTACAATTCTACTTATTTAAATAGCATCCGAGGTTAATATCGACCTGATTGAAGACAATGCGTTTTAGGCCTCAATCAGATTTCAATTGTTCAAATCACTAAATTGTCCCTCCAGCTCAAACTTTTTCACTAGTTTCATTATTAGTGATCGAGAATGTGCTTTATGCTAAACCAAAAGTATTGGTAGTTGTAAAATGTTTACCATTTGAAACGTGTAATGTTCTAATTTTGATAACGCTTTCATTTGTACTTTTCAAATTCCAAAGATGAGAGACTTAAAATTGACAACTGTCCATATATCGTTCTATTCAAAGTTATTGATTTATCCCTGCTGAAAAATTCAATGTCTTATGTGTACAAATAAACTCTTGTCTTAGAAACGTACAAATATGAAAATAGTAAAAGTAAAACGGCAACCATGAAATGTGGCGACCCGGTTATTGAAATAATGTCCTTGACTTTAAAAGGCAGATCGTCCTTCTATTCGTCGTTGTCGTTCATGGAAAAAAAGGGTCACAAATGCGTTAGGACGCGTTATCTCTCTCATCATTCAGCTGGTGTTATGCTTGTAATATTCTAAGTTTTTATTTTCTTTTTTTTTGATTAGATTGTATTTGTTTAACGATGTGAAAATTAATTTATTTAAAGAGACATAAATTTCATTTGCGATTTTTCGGATTTATGTTCCATGTTTGACGTTGGGTAAAGAACCCGGAGATAGAATGAAGATAGAGAGAATAAGTAGTTATAATAATTTGCCTCGTTTTGGACGGATTGCAATTTTGAGAAGGATTAAGTTGACATAAAAAATTCATGAACTGTTACACGATCAAACAAGAGGATAAAAAGAGAACCAACTGTCAAACGAAATTGAAATTGGACATTTTAAGCTATTCCTATAGAAATATTTGAATTTTTTTTTTTTTTTTTTTTAAATCTGTCAGTTGGATTTTGAATAAGAAAATGCAAAAATTAACAAATGTCTTGTACGTTTGTGGTTCTCGTAGATATTTTACTACATCTTTTCAAAAACTATCAATTGAATGTTTTTAGTATTTATCAATGTTAAAAACAATTTTGAGTTTACAATGAAAATAAAATGCTGAATTTAATATCATCAACACTTCCAGTCCGATAAATTGTTGCAAAATTAATATTTAAGACAAAAACAAAAATAAATTTAAACATTGCCAATTCACCCGTAGCATGATGGTTATTGCGATGGACTGTCATGCGAGAGGTCTAGGGTTCGATCCCTGCCTATGCCACCTAAAGATTTTTCACGGGTACTGCCTCTTGCGAGGAATTGACAAATTCTCCAAGAGTAATTCTTGTCATGAAAAGTGCTTTCTCAAATTTGCCGTTCGGATTCGGCCTTAAATTATAGGTCCCTTCCATTCCTGACAACAGTACTCGCACACAGGAATGGTTGAGAGTTGTCAGTCACTAGACCCTAGTTCTCAAACGGACTGTTGCGCCACCCAATTTATCTTTTTTTTATTGCCAATTCAAAACTATAGCGGCGAAGAGTTGACAAGGCAAGTCGAATAAGATTGCAACATGCAGCAATTCAGTGTTGAGCTCAGCTAAGGATAACTCACCCAGCAATTATGAAATTTAATTGAATTAACCACTCAACCATTAATAAAAATGATGTGAAATTTAATTTCCTTAAAAAGAGTTTCGAAGAAGAGAGTCAAAGAACGCCAGTATTAGTTTTTATAAAGAAAATAATTAAATTATAAACTTTTGAAGCAAAATTGAACGGTTAAACATTTTTCTGGAATAAAAGAGGAAATTTCATTTATTTGTCAATTGCTTAAAAACCTGTTTACTACCAACACTTATTTATACAAATACATCATAAATTTAAAGCTTAATTACAATTATTTTTAAAATCAACTACATATGTATATAATTGCAAGCAAGTCTTTTTTAATATATCTCTCATATTAAAAAGTTCAAGAAAACGCGTAATTGGTTTATTCAATTTAATTAGTTCTTCGAGAAAAAATATAAAATAGTTCTTATCTATTTGGAACTGCACGGGTTGGAGCATATTAATGCCTTATTCTTAATATATTATTCCCACAAAAAGGACATCAAAAAGCACAACAATACTCAAGATTTGGTAACACCTTAAGAATTAAATAAAATGTATAAGCATCTTTAAAATCCCTCGAATTCCGTTTTAAAAACCCTAGCATAAAATTTCCTTTTATGACTCTTAATTGATTAACATGATAGGAATGATAATCGTTTTAAATATGAGATGGTGATTTCGTTGCTCGTTGAAGAAAAACTTTCACATCGTCCTGATACATTAATCACTTACTGTACTTCAATAGCGATGGTAAATCAATACTAAAAAAGAGGCCGGGATGCGACCCACACTGATAACTTCCCATCCCGTCTGTCGATTTGTCTTGCTTAAAAGTTTGTCTTTATGTATCAATGTTTACCAAATTTGCGTACGATTTTGTAGATTTTATTTTTTTATGAAAAAACAACTATTGAATTTTTATAAAAAGAATTACTGAATATTGAAAACAATATTTTCTGTGAAATAAAATAAGTTCGAAGCCAATATTTGTAATTTTTGAAAAGCTATTTGAGCCGAAAGCAAATTTTTACCAAGATTTAGTATTGTTTTTTTTTAGAGTTTTATTTTTTGCAAAAAAACTGTCAATTTGATTTTTCAAAAAAATTTGTCTTTATGTTGAAAATAATATTTCTTATAAGTTAAAATGAGTTGGAAAATATAATCTCAAATTTTTGAAAAGATATTTGAGTCAAAAAGCATTTTTTACTAACTTTTGTTACACTTTTGTTTAGGTTTTTAATTTTTTGTAAAAAAAACTGTCAATTTGATTTTTTTTTTAAATTTACTAAATGTTGACAACAATATTTTTTGAAAGAAAAAAGTAGTTTATGACAATATATTTGAGTCGAAAGTCTATTTTTACCAACATCTATTTTTTTTAGGATTTTATTTTTTGTAAAAAAAACTGTCAATTCGATTTCTCTCAAAATGTTTGCTAATGTTGAAAAAAATATTTCTTGTAAGTTAAAATTTGTTGAAAAGATATTTGACTCAAAAATCAATTTTTACAAAATTTTGTTGAATTTTTGTATAGGTTTTCAATTTTTTTTTAAAAAAAAACTGTCAATTCGATTTTCTTTAAATTTTACTGAATAATGACAACAATATTTTAGTAGTTTTAAGCCAATATCTCAAAGTTTGGAAAACATATTTGAGTCGAAATTCAATTTCTACCAACTTTGAGTACTTTTTTTTAGGTTTTTATTTTTCATAAAAAAATGTCAATTAGATTTTTCTCAAAATTTTATCAGATGTCAAAAACATCATTCTTCGTTGCACAAAATTGTTTTAGGGATTATATCATATTTTATTCGTAAAATTTTTTATTTGACAAATTTTCTTTATCAGTTTTTAAATTATAAAAAAAAAGTTTATTGAATATTTGTCGAAAAATATACCGGTTATGTATCACGTTACAATTTATGATATAAAATTTAATTCAAGTCTCTAGCGACATTGGTTCATGAGATATTTAGGGTTAAATAAAATGTTCACTTTTTTTATGGTAAAAAAACCACTCTTGCAATTTTCTTGAGAGCCCTTTTTTCATCTTTCTGCCCTGTTATCTGTATAACAAAATTTGTTTGAAGTCGATAGCGCTTCTGGGTCTTGAGCTATGGAAGAAGAAAAAATCATCACGAAAGTACGGACGTACGGTAGTGCACTAATTTGATAAAAACTAATGTTTTAAGAAATGCTACTTAAATTGGTAAAAATTAGTTTTCGACTAAAAATCTCGTTAAAAAAATAGATTTTGAAATCAAACTATTTCATCATTTGCAAAATATTGTTAATATTTTTAACTTCCCATAAAAAGTTATTGTAATGGGTCCGATTTGTCATATTGAAAATTTTGACATTTCTCGACGTTTTAAGGTCCCTAGAGTCGAATTAAAAGATTTATAGAAAGATGTCTGTGCGTGCGTGTGTACGTACGTTCGTACGTTCGCGACGTGTTTTTCGTCGTCCACAGCTCAAGAACCAGAAGAGATATCAACTTCAAAAAAATTGCGTAGGTGGTTTTTTTTACCATAGCAGTTTGAAAAAAGGTAAACATTTTTCTAACCTCTAAATATCTTACGAACCAAAAACGCTAGAGACTTGAATTAAATTTTATTAAATACTTGTAACGTGATATCAAAGAAATATATTTTTTGAAAAAAATCCATTTAACGGTTTTTTCTATAAATCAAACAAACTGAAAAAAAAAATTGTCACCTCCAAAATTTTACGACTAAAATATGATTTTATCTAAAAACAATTTTGTACAACAAAGAATAATATTTTAGACGTCTGATAAAATTTTGAGAAAAATCGGATTGACAGTTTTTTTTATAAAAAATAAAAATCTAAAAAAAAATAATAAAAATTGGTAAAAATGTATTTTCGACTTAAATATCTTTTTAAAACTTGTAGATATTGGCTTTAAACTACTTTTATCTTTCAAAAAATATTGTTGTCAACATTCGGTAAAATTATGAAAAATCGAATTGACAGTTTTTTTACAAAAAAATTAAAAACCGAAAGAAATTAACAAAAGTAAAAAATGATTTTCGAATCAAATATCTTTTCAAAAATTTGAAATATTGGCTTCAAACTGATTTTATCATATAAGAAATATTGTTTCCAACATTCGATAAATAAAAAAAAAACGAATTGACACTTTTCTTACAAAAAATAAAACTCTAAAAAAACAATACTAAAACTTGGTAAAAATTTACTTTCGACTCAAATTTTTTAACTACAATAACTTAATACAAAAATTGACTTTAAACTTATTTTATTTCACATAAAATACTGTTTTCAATATTCAGTAATTTTTATATAAAAATCCAACAGTCCGTTTTTTTCATAATTTTTCAGACGGGATGGGAAGTTATAAGTGTGGGTCGCATCCCATCCTCTTTTTAAAGTAAGAACAAAAGCCATTCAGATTACAGTTGGGTCTGTCTAATCAAATATATTTATGCTTTTGAAACACTGGTAAGGCATGATCTACCCATTGGTCTTAAAATTTAAGTTCATGAAATTGAATTACTTTTTAAAAACTAAAATTTTTAATTTAAATTATTTACAAACTTTCACAAAAACCCCCAATATTTGAAGCAAAGAAATATAAAAATAATTTTTGAAAAAATTGATGCGTCCCTATTCATTTGAAGCGATGAACAAAATTCAACTTTTCCTCTTTCCTCATCTACTTTTTACTTTAAAACACAGACTTTTTCAATAGTTTCTCAACTTTCACAACTTGCTTTTTTGAAATCCCTACAAAAAGGTTTTCCTCAGGCTTTCAACATGCCTGGAAGTCAGCTTTCTTTTTCCAATACCCAAGTTCTTTCGGCCAATCAGATAGCGTGGATTTCGGTCACGTTTCAATAGACTGACCTAACGCAGATGAGACCCCACTGCCCATTCTTATTTATGCTTTAAATCCCAGCATTATGCTGTGAAATTTATTAAAATAACTGGACTCTAATAAGGTTTTCAGTTGGTAGCAATATTAAATAGCATAGTTACTTAAGCTTTTTTTTTAAATATGTAATGAGTTGTTCTTATTTTGAGAAAACTGTCGAAAATGTTTTTGTTGTAGAAAGCCAAAAACTGATTCTTTTTGATGGGATAGCACAGAAAGGAAATAACTCCCCAAATGTTTAATTTCTCACAAACAACTTGTAAATGGGGTAGTGACTAGCAAAATGACATTTTGAAAACACCTGTGCGTCAATTCGTTCCTGAATTCTAGCGTTGCAAATTTTGGATGTTTTGGAAATTTAAATGGACCTTATAACCACAATATGACACGAAGTCTGAAAGCATCTTCCGAAAATTGAATTTTTAGACTTGTTAAACCGATCTCCCTCTTGTGAAATCAAAAGAAGTAGTTGTTGGGAATTGAATATAAAAGTATAACTCTTTCAACTTTGATCCTGAATAGAGCAGAATACTAAGGAACATATTTATAATGATGATTGATTTAAAAAAAAATTATGTTACTCCTATTTATTTTTTTCCCTCATTCAGATAAATTGTCTTCATGAATTGTTATAAAACACAACAAATAAATAGAACAATTCTAGATTTTAAGTATAAAAGAATATCTAAAAATACTCTTTTCAACATACATATAATTTTATCATTCGTTTATCAAACAACACTTGACAAAAAAGATATTCCAACATAATAGACATCTTGTTAAGTAAATTGAAGACAGTTAACACCCTTCTAGCATCATAAAAAACTTTGAAAACTAGAAGCATAGAGAAACTCTTGTCCATTAGGAATCCATTAGTAATGCATAAAGTGATTTATCAAATTTCGTATTGAATCGATGTGAAATTAGTGTTTGTTCCTAGGCACCATATATATTTCTGAATGATTTATGATCGGTTGTCAATTTGGATTCTGATAGATGAAACAAAATATAGTTTTATATAATATACATATTTTACCTTTTCAATGACTATATGCAGGTAAACCCAGGATTCTTATACGGGAACAACAATTCTAAAATCTATTTTCTCTTAAGTTAGAAATTCAATGTAATTATATTCAATAGAAGAGACGAATTTAAAAAAAAAAAACATTGAATAAATCTTATTTTATATATTTATTCGTTTTTATACAAAAATAGATTTCGCTTAAAATATTTCGAAAAGAATTAAAATTAATGCAAGAGACGATATAAAGAGCAATTCAATAATAATTACACTGAATTAAAATATAAACAAGTACAACAATCATTCATCTATGTACATATGTACAGATACGGGGTTGTAAAATATTGTTCATTTTATATTATTCCGCTTTTACGATATAATTCTGCCATTACGTTGCTTACTTCACTCGATGACGGCAAATTAAGTTGATTAAAACTTTTCACAGGGCTTAAATGCTTGGGCTGAAATGGTAGACTTTTGATATGAAATGAAAACTCGGCGCACAAACCAATGAACTTTAAATTGATTTAATAACAACAGAGCCAAAAAAGTTTTAAATCGAAAAGGAATACTTTTTCCATCTTTTTATATTATTTTTATATTATAAAGAGTCAAAAACAGAGAAACAGTTTTTGCCCTTATCTGACTTTTGATGAATAAGAAAGAGTTCAGTATACAAAATTACTTAAAATAATAATTATTTATAAATTTAATTTAAAAAGAAGTTCTCTTGGTTTATTTTGTCTTTTTCTTTTTTATTCGGCATAACTGTGCTGGTCACATTTTATTAGATTGTCAATTATTTAAATGAGGGAAATTCTTAGAAAAAAAAATAAACATGTTACTTGCATCTAACGGTCTTTCGTTTTCATATTAGAGACTTTTCCCGGTGAACACATATTATTTCAAACTCTCATGATATAGAGTGTTCATAAAAAAAGCAGTGCTCTTGATTTTATAAGTAAAAAGTGTTAGAAAATTCAATTTTTTTTATTTTTCGATAAGTAAATATTTCAATAAATAGTACCCGTGACATGATGTGCGTTGGACTGTCATGCAAGGGGTCTTGGGTTCAATCCCTGCCTGTGCCACCTTAATTAAACAAAAAAAAAATAATAATAATTTTCGCGGGTACTGCTTGCGAGGAATTGACAAAGCCTTCAGGAGTAATTCTTGTCATGAAAAAGTGCGTTCTCAAATTAGCCGTTCGGATTCGGCCTTAAATTGTAGGTCCCTTCCATTCCTGACAACAGTACTCGCACACAGGAATGGTTGAGAGTTGTAAGTCACTAGGCCCTGGTTCACAACGGACTGTTGCAACACCCAATATATGTATGTATGTAAATATTTCACTATTTAAAATTTTAAGTATTTGTAACATATAAGCATATAAAAAATTAATAAATATCAGCTCAAAAATAAACAATGGGACGATCAAGACACTGCACCAAAGAAATTCGAAAACTTATTCGAAAACTGCGTTTGAAGGGAAAAACCTACCAAAATATTCAAGACATTCTAAGCAAAATAAACCGAAAACGGGAGGGCCAAAAATGATGAATACCAAACGAACTGACAGACAAATTGTTCAGCTAGCAAAACAGAACTTTTCCATAGGCTCTAGAAAAATAAGAAATGGACTTCAGCTCTCTGTTACCGCTGCCACAATACGAAGTAGTCTTTTATAAGCGAAGTTACAAGCCCGAAGTCCACGCAAGGTACCATTCTTGACGAAAAGGCATGTGGCAAAGAGAATGGAGTTTGTTAAAGCACATAGAGATTGGGTAAAAGAGAAATGCAAGAATGTTCTGTGGAGCGATGAAAGAAAAGTCGTTCTTTTTGGGTCCAAGGGTCGTCGAGAATATGTGAGAAGACCCCAAAATGCAGCAAATGATCCACGGTACACTATAAAAACAGAGAAGCATGGTGGAGGAAAAATTATGATATGGGCTTGTTTTTCATACTACGTTGTCGGGCCTATTTATCCCATCGGGGGTATAATTGATGCAACCGAGTATGTGAAAATTATCGATTAGGTTATGTTACCCTATGCTGAACTAAAAATGCAGTTGGTTTGGGTATACCAACAAGACTATGACCTAAAGCATACGTCAAAATTGCAAAATCATGGTTTGCGCAGAAGAAGTTATCCGTTATGGAGTGGCCCGCTCAATCCCCCGACCTCAAACAAATCGAAAATTGGTGGAGGGATGTTAAGAACGCAATTCATAAAGCAAAACCAAATAATTCGAAATAATTGTGGGAAGCAGTGCGTGATTCGTGTTACTCAATACCAATCGAGCGGTGCCAGGTTTAAGTGGACTCGATGCCACGTAGATGCGAAGCAGTCATAAAAAACAATGGTTATGCAACAAAATACTAATTGTAAGCTAACATTATTTGTATACTTTGTATACTAAATCCAGTACTTAGTCATGCACTGCTATTTTTATGAACAGCCATATATTAAAAAAATGGTTTTTACTGTGACAAAGCTAACGGTAAAAAATCGATACTTACTTATTTTCTGTTAATATGAATACAAATTTAAGATATTAAGATGGTATTAGAAGTTTAATGAAATATTTTATAACGTTGATATTGAAGGCCTTTTTGTTTTATTTGGAGAGCACTGCTATTTTTATGAACATAACTGTATACATATATGTATTAACATATATCGATACAAAATTTTTAGTAAAAAATTTGCTGTCACTTTCGAAAAATAGAAATAAACAATTTTTTTTCAAAAATCAAAATACTATTTAATAATTGAAAAACACTAAAAAGTCGAGTCTAAAAATATACTTAAGTTTTGAAGAACATTTTAAAAATAAATTCTACTATACTATTTTTTAGTCAAGTATTCTTTGGACAGAAAGAGTCGTTTCCGTAAATCCTGTAGATCCAATATTTTGTGTAGGTGTTTATAATGTAGGCCTAATAAATAATCCAGGTTTAAGACTTTGAGGTGTGAACGTATCATGTAAAACAATCGACAGCGAAAAACGATAGCCTTTTCAAGTAAATTTTCTTCATTTTGGATATAAACTTCCACCCCGTACAATTTCACTTTCTATCTTATTTTTGAATTAATCTTCTCACTCCAGAGTTATAGTAACCACACACAACTTAAGGATTAAATTGTAATTAATTCATTTGCCTTAAAATCGTAGAACAATATTATATCGAAATAATTCAGGGTAAAACATACAAATAAGGGAAAAAAGCGCAAAAATTTAGTTTTTTTTAGTTCTTATTATTGGTCACTTTGCGTTAACCACTTTAGGTTGGAAATTGAGATTATTAATTAGGCCAAAATCATGAGCAAGTAACCAAAAAACAGAAATGCCGGATTTAACGCAAGGTCGCCCTTTATTCAAATGACAAATTTACTTGACAAGAATAATATTTTCAGAAAGATTTTAAGTTTCTGAGGCCAAATGTGATCACTTCTTCGAAAAAAAGAACAAAGTCTGAAATTTTAAATGCAAAATTGCGATTTCTTCGTCGCTTGTGCTGCACAATCTCGTTGAAAATAAACATCGTCCATTCCAGTATCTTTCAATATTAGCCATAGGCCATACAATATCATTAGTCAAAAAGGGCATCGACTGACTTTTCAACGTGGCCTACAAGATGAAAATGTTCTCGACGCATTTCTACATTTGAAGATACGACGTTGCTGGTGATCAATCCACTGAACTTTAAATAACTTAAGACTTTAGTCTTTATAGAAAAAACAGTGTAAAAGAATTTTTAAAACACCTAAAAATTTTAGAAACTTGTGAATTTAATACAAACAAATCAGATTGCTTTCCATTTAAAACTATTTACATCTGTAACGCTTTCTCAACCAATTTCCGTGAGTCATTTGTTAATAGCTTTGAATTGGTCGATGAAGTATATTTTCATAAACTTCACTCCTTTTCGCAAAATAGCTGAAATCACGTCCATGTGCTACAGAGTAAGGTTCTAGATCTTTTATCCGTGTTGAATGATGACTGCTTAGCCGGCCCCGGTGGTATTGCACCGATAATATTAAAAAAGTGTATAAATGCTTAAGTTCAACGTCTTACGTTCATATTCCATATTCATATTTTTTCTAAAAACAGACAAATTTTCCAGTATTTGGAAGAAATCATGTCCTTCACCAAAAATCTTAACTTGATTACAGATAATATGAGATAAAATTTAGAAAATTTCATTCAAAATTTTTTGTTGCCCGATCTGGTGTTTCACAGGGAAGCCATCTTGGCCAATTTCTATTGATCATGTCTATGCCGCTCGAGTAAAGTTCTCATTTTATTGATATTGATAGTTTCACATTTTGGTGTGGGAAAAATAGCCATGCCCTAAACTCTTTAAATGCCAGACGATAACTTTTACTTAAAAACGAGTTGGTATTGTATTTAACTATTGTATATCACAGCAAAAACTGTAGCGTCTTCAGGGTAAAAGATTTAGGTGATTAAGGTGTTCCTGAGGAACAGAAATGGTAAGTAGTGCGAATATATTTTATGCAAATTTGTTGGTGGTTTGATTTGTGGAAAATAAATCGTTTTGTGCGTGTTTTATGAAGCTCGTCTGTAGACGGTCAAGTGGCTTAGTGGAAAAAAAGTTCGTTGCTAGTTTCACCTCCGTGTTGTTTTGTCATAGAAAAGACTTGTACATTTTCTGAAAAGGGGGCTTGGCTTATTGTTTTTTTGTTCTTTTTTAGAAAATACGACATAATTTTGCACGATACCCTAAACATTGGAGCAACCGTAAAATTTTGTTATAAGGTTGTCGCAATTTTTACACATCCCTTCAACTAATGGTATATTTGAGAGCTCGTAGCATTTTTAGTCTTGGAACTGTTAGAGTGAATCGGATTTCTAAATGCAAGTTTCCAACAGACACGAAGAATGTCATCAAGCCATTTGAGAGTCTTATTCGGTCGGTAAGCCATCGAAAATTGCCCGATACAATTGAAAACAAAAATCAGCTGGCAACTTTTTAACCCAACACGAAAACCTAAAAATTTTTAAGGAAGACAATTCGACAGAAAAATTTCTGAAAAATACCTGAAGTGTAAAAAAAAACTTGAATTGAGTTTTCGGCAATATACTCCAATATTAGCAGTTGTTCTGGATTGCCACACATGGTGTTTATACTTCAAATCACTAAGCTGTCCTCCTTACACCTAAAATTTGTCCATAAGTTTCACAACTTGCCGGTGCTCTATTTTTTCGAAATACAACTGAAAAATGGTGACAATTTTTTAGTGAATTTTTAAAATTTCAGTGCGTTTTTGAAGCGTGTTCTGATCCGCTTTTAGTAGTTTCTTAGATTTTTTTGATAACATTAAAAAAAATTCTTTTTTATTAACAAATATTTTTCTTCAAACGAGGACATAATAATACAGATTACCAAAATTGCATAGCCACATCTCAGGGTGGAATTGCAAGTTGGCTTGGGTGTTTTTAAGTAGAATTTTGTTAATTTGTACATATTATGGAATCCTATTGACAGTGAAATTACTCTGCATTTTTAAACTATCAAAAGAATCGAACATTATTCCAACTCCGGTTTCAAAATTGAGTTTTATTTCTTTTTAATTCTGTTTGTTTAAAGTTTTGTAAAATCAAAATTCAATAATATAAAAATTTCGGAAATGCAAGCGAAGCACTCTAGAATTATTCTGTTCTGTATTTTAACAAATACAGCATAGCTAATGAACTCTTTATTGCTTTAGAAATCGATTGGGAAATAAAACCAAAAACAGCGCACTTTCCTTTTGAAAAATTTAATGAAAAACTGTTCATGTCACTCAAAACCTATTGCAAATAGCATCAGGTTAAAATGTACCTATGTGTACATAGTGCTTATATGCTCATACATATGTATGTATATGTATATAAATTTGTGGAATGTTGTGTAAGCGTTCAGGTACTTGATATACAAGTGTCCCTTTGCGCCCAACTGCAGGAAACAGGAAGTCCTTGTTTTTATTATTTTGCAAATACATGTACATACAAATCTGATTCAAATTCATTTTATCTCAAAACACTCCACCAAAAAACAACATACTCCCCAAAATAAAATCTTTCTCTATTTGAAATCCATTAGCTTTAGAGTAGGTATTGGATTTTTGCACAAACTGTCACACGAAAAGAATTTACAAAATACAAAATAAAAATTGGTAGATTGAAAATTTAAAATTGGACTACATTCCTTACACAAATATCCTATACCTTCAATTTACGCATACTAACATATTTCAATACACACTACAACCGTATAGATATTTATATGTTTTCTTTTCCATGATTTTCTCTTCTAATTGTTGTTGTGTTTGCTGTTAATAAATTGCATTTAATCCAATTAGAAGTTTTCTCATCAAAAAGACCGTTTCAATTTCAAAGTGACAGAACAATTTACAGAATAGTAGCAACGCCAACGTTCTTATACGCTGCTGGCAGCTGATTCTAATATTGGAATATATACATATACTTTTTTTTTAATTAAAACATAAAATTATACAATTTCCTTTTCCTCAACCTCCTACTTCTCCGCCGGCCACCCGTTAGAAATAAAAATCCTTAGCTTTTTAAAATAAAATGTTTCCTTTCAAAATCCATTTTAGTTTCTTTTTTCTTTCTTACAAATCTCCGGTTTGGTGTAGTATGCGAGGGTAGAAGAAAGAACAAATCCGCCAGAGGTCGTTTTGAATAAAAATATAGGTTAAATCGTTGGGAAATGGAAAAGGGTCAGCTGAATAATGCATTTTATGATTAAAACGCATCAAAAGCTGCGGCTGTGACTGTGGCTCTTTCTGATGACGATGAAGACGATGATGGCGGTATAGAAAGAAGGAAATCTAAAGCGGATCATAATTTTGATTTTCCTGCAAGGTACCTATTTAAAAGAGAAATTATATTACTTTGAGTCTCTATAGTAGTTTTATTAAGCACTTTAGGTAGGTATATCGATTTTAATTAAATTAACTTAATTCAAGCAAGCAAGGGAAGCTTCCTTAATCTGGTACAATTAAGTTCTTCAATTAAGTTAAAACTACAAAGATGGGGAGGTTGCAAAAGCGAAGGATAATGGCTTAAGGGTCTATTCAGGGGATATCTGCGAGGGATTTAAATGGACATTATTTAAAAATTGAGGTAATCTTTGAAAAGAGAGACATATTACACAAGGGTTGTTATTTGTAAAGCTTAGTTGACGATATATTTGAATCACTAAACACACACATTCAAATCTCGAGGCGATAACATGTGATAAACAAAACAAATAAATATGTATCTACAATCGATCTTACTACAAGTGCTACGATGATGTTTACTTACTAGTATAAAGGGTTTTTAATTAAAGGCAGGTCCATTTTAAAATTAAAAAAGAGGCTGGGATGCGACCCACACTAATAACTTCCCATCCCGTCTGTCGATTTATCTTGCTTAAAAGTTCGTCTTTATGTACTCGTATCAATTTTTACCAAATTTGCGTACTCTTTTTGTAGATTTTATTTTTTATATGAAAAAACGGACTGTTGGATTTTTATATAAAAATTACTGAATATCGAAAACAATATTTTCTGTGAAATAAAATAAGTTTCAAGTCAATATTTTTAAGTTTTGAAAAGCTATTTGAGTCGAAAGTAAATTTTTACGAAGTTTTAGTATTGTTTTTATTTTAGAGTTTTATTTTTTGTAAAAAAAACTGTCAATTTGATTTTTTAAAAATTTTACCAACAATATTTCTTATGAGATAAAATTACTTTAAAGCCAATACTTAAAATTTTTAAAGAGATATTTGAGTCGAAAATCAATTTTTCCAACTTTTATACATTTTTTTAGGTTTTTATTTTTTGTAAAAAAACTGTCAATTCGATTTTTCTCAAAATTTTATCAGATTGCAAAAACATTATTCTCCGTTGTTTAAAATTGTTTTGGAGATGAAATCATATTTTAGTCGTTAAATTTAGGAGGTGACAAATTTTTTTTTCAGTTTTTTTGATTTAGAAAAAAAAACAGTTAAATGGATTTTTTTTCAAAAAACATACATCTTTGAGATCACGTTACAGTTTATTATATAAAATTTAATTCAAGTCTCTAGCGTTTTTGGTTCGTAAGATATTTAGGGTTAACCAAAATTTTAACATTTTTTTTAAACTGCTATGGTAAAAAAACCACCCACGCAATTTTTTTGAGAGCCCTTTCTGCATCTTTCTGACTTATTATCTATATAACACAATTTATTTAAAGTCGCTATCTCTTCTGGTTCTTGAGCTATGGACAACGAAAAAAACGTCGCGAACGTACGGACGTACGGGCGTACAGACGTACGGACGTACGAACGTACGTACACACGCACGCACAGACATCTTTCTAAAAATCTTTTATTTCGACTCTAGGGACCTTTAAACGTCGAGAAATGTCAACATTTTTAATTTGACGATTCGGACCCATTACAATAACTTCCTATGGGAAGTTAATAAAACAAAATGTAAATGGCATATCAATAAGGTTTTATCCCTATTCGATAGCCCTATCAATGACCTTATAGATGTGAAATATAACACCGTTTAAATGGAAGCGTGGCTTAGCGGGATAGCGCGTATTCGAAATTTCCAGTTTTTGTGACTTTGGCGCAAACTGAATTTGACCAATAGCAACTATTATCTTGTATTTTAAGAGTGCGGTGATTTGCGGGTTATTAATATAGTCCTACAATTTAAGAATGCCCAACAAGAAAAATGTCTAAAGTGAGCTCCATCCTTTTAAAACTATGTGTCTTCAGTGTCCATACCATCTAATTTAGACCACAAGAAGTTAGTGATGATGGCATAATTTTTAAAAAAGTTCAGACCGATACTTCAAAATCCACACCAAGCAGTAAGTTTATTTGGATGCATTTGCAAGTCTTGAATCTCGCGGGGATTGGTTTCGTCCCAGATCCGACAACTTCAACTTCAAACTGCTCCAAAATCTAATTAGCGAACACTCGACGCAACGCATTGTGGTCAGATCGTGAGTGAGTTGGATTTTTTACAGTTCCATTGTGGTCTGCCACAGGCCAAGTTCTTATGAGCGACCCGGAATCAACTACCTAAAGGATTTTGTGGTACACTTACAAACAGCATCGATGTTTTTGGAATCTTTTGCGGCAACTAGTTTGTACGTTTTATAATCACATTTTTCTTTATAGTTTTTAGTTTCTTTAGAAGAAATGATGCAGTTTTAGAATAATGTTTCTTCTTTGTTTTGATTTTGCGGACTTATCAGATAATACTTTCAATATACAACAGCTATTTGAGGGTTTTAAGACTTATTTATTAGAATCCCGCATTCATTGAATCTTGATAAGTTGGAAATAGTAATTTTACGCAATGGTGGAAGAGCAGCGTGTGAAAAATTATAACAATATAACTCTAAAACAAATATGTGTAATCAATCCAAATGTGTTGGCGTAGTGTAAAATTACAATATTGAAATTGAAATAAGCGTCTAACAAAAAGATTGGGTTAATCTAAATACGTCCAACACTCAACAAAATTTGTGCTCAAGTTACGAGATACCACGAACTGAAACAAGTCGAACAATTTCACCATTTTTTCATGAAGAAAGATGATTTTTACCGACCGATAAAACGGTTAACTATGGTCTGCATATCGAAACAGGTTTCCTTAAGGTTTTTCTTACATTCCTGCAGCTAAATTTTTCTAATATAAATTGCAATGGTAGATTATCCAAAATTGTACTGAAAGCCATTATAAACAAAACATCTTCTGTGCTAAGGATCAGTTGAATCTTTTTCACCAATTTTCGTTGGATTATTCCTTTGACATAAAAATGTTCTTGAATGGTCTAGCTAACATAACATTTTTTTTTTGAAAGCGAAAGAAAAACACTAGACTGCTAATGCAAGACAGTCTCAATTTCAAGAAGTAAAACTCGATGTACTGGGACATATTGAACTACTTCGATAACTCCAAGGTGTAAGATTTTATTATTTTCAAAGCACGCTGCTGGCTCCTTCATATCATTCCAAGAGCCTTTACAAGAAAAACAGGGGTGGAATCGGCTAAGGTGATTGTTGATAAATGACAATCAAAATGATCGAATTTGATCTACATAAGCTGATAGTCAAATTTATACCTAAAAAGCTATCTCAAAAAAATGTGATAGTCGTTTTCAAACAAATTTGTTTATTCCGAATAGAGCTACCAGACGCTTACACAAACGACTGGAAAATTTTCTTAGTTCACTTTGTTTCTTTTAAAAAACACATTCCTGTGACCGACAAAGCTTACGACATTCGAAAAAACAAGAAAATTAAGAATTTTATTCAAAATCAGCCAATTTGTAACTTTTATTTAGATATTTTATAAGAATCAATTTAAAATTGCACCAAGGCAACAACGAATTTTGACAATTTGAATCTGAAATTGTTCAATCGAATTGAATTGAGTTGAATCATCTTACACAGACGGAATGAAAATGATAGTCAATTTGACTATCAAAAAATTGATAATCAACAATCACCTTAGCCGATTCCACCTCAAATGAAATATGTACATATACAATCTGAACTTCTCAGCTTTTGAGCGTTCTTAATGCCTACTGTTAAACAACTTAAATATCTTCTTAAAATCTGCAAAAAAATATCGCAACCTTATTATAAATTAATTTTCATAACTTATGTAACTTAATGGAATCTCTAAGCTTGTTGCTGATTTTTTAAATTTTCCTTTTTTTTAGCCCGACAGGCAACTGAACAATATTGTCAAAACTAATTTTAAACCAGAGGGTGGAATCGGCTAATATGATAGTTGACTATCACTTTTTTGATAGTCAAATTGACTATCATTTTCGTTCCGTCTGTGTAAGATGATTGAACTCAATTCAATTCGGTTGAACAATTTCAGGTTCAAATTGTCCAAATTCATTGTTGCCTTGGTGAAATTTTGAATTGGTTCTCATAAAATTTTCTTAGTTCGCTTTGTTTCGTTAAAAAAAAAAACACATTGCTGTGATGGACAAAGCTTGCGACATTCAAAACAAAAAAACAAGAAAAGTAAGAATTTTATTCAAACAGAGCGAATTTGATTCTTTTATTATTTAAATATCTAAATTCTTAAATTCTATTTAGATATCTAAATAATAAAAGAATCAAATTCGCTCTGTTTGAATAAAATTCTTGCTTTTCTTGCTCTTTTCGTCGTTTGTGTAAGCGTCTGGTAGCTCTCTTCGGAATAAACACATTTGTTTTTTGCTGTGACAGGTTTTTAGGTATCAATTTGACTATCACCTTACCTAAGCCGATTCCACCCCAGAATTCCTCAATTGTCCATAAAATATTTTTGAAAACAAAATTAAATATCTATCCGGGGTAGTTGTCATAAGTCACACATTTAAAATTTCCTTTTTTCCCGTCACGATAAATTTTTAAATGAATTTTTCATGGAAATTATTTCCACGACTTTCCTATCGTGCGCAATGCATCATTAAACCAATTATCCTTCAAAAAACAAACAGTCAAATAAACTAGACAATGAGTCTTCATATATACCGTACAATCGTTTTAATTAATAAAAACAATACCCTTGCTCACTATATGTGACAATTACAACGGTTCTGATTGCATTCCACAATATACTAAAATATTCTTAATTGTATTAAAAATGCCATATTTTATTAATGCCCCAAACGAACTTTTTGGTACTTGATTTGTATTTATTGTTTTCTATACATAAAACTAAACTATATTTTTTAAACTAACAAATACAATAAAAATAATAATAATAATAGTAATAATAATAATAATAAAAGATCCTTAAATGTAAGGTTATGTGGAGTGTATAATATAATGCTAACATTGTTTTCCCATCAAAAAATATGTAAAACACAATTTATTGCACATGACATTTTGTTTCATATTTAATTACTTTATAAAAGTTATAATGCCTCTTTTTTTAGCTCGTTTTGATAACAATAGATTTAATACGTATATAATAATAATAATAATTAAAGTTGTATGTTGACTTCGGGCTGTTGCTCTCAATGCATCCATCACTCATGCTTATCCTGCATATCCTTGCCTTGCATTTTTAAATGTAGGTTTATAAACTTCTCTTATCTCGTCCTTTCTCCTTCCTCACTGTCTGATATAATATGTATATAAATTCAAATTGATTTCTTTTTTTTTTGAAGTTTTAATTAAATTTTATCTCGAGTAATAATGCATCGATTTTAAGTGCTATTCAGTGATTGATAAATTATAGTAAATTATTGATTATTAAATTAAAATTCCGGTCACTTATCATTCAATTAATTTAATATTTTTCTTCGCGTTTGTATGATTTAATTTTGGATTCACTTTGATAAGCACTTAATTTTGTTTTATTGAAATGAAAACACGAGTATTTTTATTCGTATCAGCTAAATAATTAAACTTTTTTTTTTGAATGAAAACACAAATAGTTTTCCATTTTGTTTGTATTCATTATATACAATCATACAATTATTATTATTAAAGTAAAATTATTCTTAAATTTGAGCGTATATTTTGTTGTTATTTGTCAATAGTTCTTTTTTTATATTATACTTAAATAATTATTATAATATATATTTCTTGTATATCCTAAATGTTTTCTTTTTTAAATAACCTACATTTACTTTTTATTTGAAATTTCAGCTTTATGGTTGGGAATATGATTGAATTGTTTTAAGTTTTCATCATCGTTATGGCTATTAAATTCCTTGTTCAATAAGAAATACGGGTATTGCACGATTTTTTCACCACATATCTGAAAAGAAAAGTAAAATTATTTTAGTTAGAAAAGAAACACTGAATAAGAAGAAATAATGACATGGTTTAGTTATCGTCACGTCCTTGTTTTTTAATTTGTTATTTTAAACTACCTAGGTAACTGTACAATGGAGATAAACCCTATTAATTATTATTATCTACTACGGAGGCAGGTCTTTATATTTCCGGCCTTGGTAAGATGCATCTTAGTAGAATTTTGACACATCCCTGAAAAGTTCTACATTTTTGATAATAACTAAAATCAGTGGAATAGAACGAAATTTATTAACAACATGTTGAAAGTTTTGTCTTCATGTTCGTTAAGTGATTTTTACGACTTTCGATGTGCCTTTTTAAAACAGGAATGCATCTTAAATCCACGTTTGTTTTTGAAGCCCCACACTATAGCATTCTAAATGCCCTTCGCTTACGCTCAGCTAGAAATTTCAATAAGGTCGTTCAAAATCACTTTTTCTTCTAAAAACAATTAACGCTGAAGGCACCTGGAGAAGATGGTATCTTGTACGTCCGTATTTTCGCGATGTTTTTTTATAAAAAATTAAAATCTACCAAAAACAGCAGAATTTTGTACAGAACTGAAGTTCCATAATCTTTCCTTTCCACAAAAGATAGGAGACTTGAACAATGTTGAAAATTACAACGGACTCTCCCTTATTGCAAAATTATTCTTTGGAAAACTTGTGAACAGAAAATATCCTCTCGGACGTTCAGAAAGGTTTTCAGAAAAATTAATCGACGACTAATCAAATTTTACGATTACATTCCTAGTTAAAGCGTTCCAAGCGAGAAAGAATAAAGTGCATGCCTTCCATTTTAATTAAATTTAGAACTCCGTTCGAATTTATAAATCGATAGTCTGAAATGAGAGGCAATAGGTAGGTTAACAAGGAAGGGATATAGGATTGAGGATAGGTTAGGAGGATTCAAGGCTCATTTCTTATAAGCTATCGAAATTCTTACAAGTTATACAAAATCGTTTTCAGAGACAATATCAGCTGTATGGTATGGTTCTAATTTGAATCCGATGCCGTAGTAAAATGGACATTGTGTTACGCGGGTCAAGTTTCAAGTCAATATTAAAGGAAACAATTTTTAAAAAAGCTTTTCAACTTGCCTTTGAAAATACCGATCTACCCAGTGAAACAGGGCTTCTTAAATTATATAGATACCCACTTAAGATGCAGGGTGATTTCGTCTTGAAAGTCCTCACTATTTATTAAGGATAATTGCCTTGCCCAAAAAAAGTATGTTATATGAGTTGAGGAATGAACATAGGAATCACTTGTGATGAAATTGTCTCGATTGACGAATGTAATCTAAAGCTTTGGACGTATTCAAGTCTGAAACTCATAAAATAAACGCTGGTGTGGCCCAGGGCTCCGTTTTGTCTCCGACCCTCTTCCTCATTTTTATAAATGATCTCCTGTCTGCTACTTCTAATCCAATACATTGTTTCGCTAACGATAGCACTCTTAGCTTTTCATATTCGTTTCCAGACTCACAACCCTCCTCTTCGGATGTGGAACTGCAACGGCAAAATATGATTAGCTCATTAAATTCCGACCTAAACAGCATTGTACAATGGGGAATAAAAAATCGTGTGGAATTTAATGCTTCGAAAACGCAATGCTGTCTTGCATCGTTAAAGCGAGATAAACCGTCTTTGCCACTATCTATGAGTGGCACTTGCATCAACGAAACAGAAAATCTTGACATCCTCGGAATGTGCATCAGCAACCACCTATTGTGGAGCGATCACATACGCGATGTTGCCAAAAATGTCGCAAGATGTCTAGGTTTTTTGAGACGTTGCAAGAAATTTTTCCTCCGCCTGATCTGGCTACAATCTACAAAACCTATATACGTCCGAAACTTGAATATAACTCTCATCTCTGGGCTGGTGCTCCAGTAACTTATTTAAGCCTCTTCGACAGTATTCAAAAAAGAGCTTTTAAAATGATTGGTGACATTGACATCATCAACTCCTTTACATCACTTGAACATCGACGCAAGGTTTCTTGCCTCACCCTTTTTTACCGTTATTTTAACGGACTATGCTTTAGTGAAATAGCCAGTTGCATTCCTCCCCTTAAACAATTTAACCGTAATACCCGCGCTTCTAGGAATGCCCATCAGTTTACCCTTGAGCCCAACTTCGGACGTACTATGAAGTACAGAGATTCTTTTTTTAGCCGTACTACGTGAATGTGGAACGCCTTGCCACGCTCTATCTTTCCCTGTCATTGCAATGTTCAGAAATTTAAAACCAATGTACACCGACACCTCCTATCCAACCCTTCACTCTTTTCCTAATGCTCACACTGTGTCTTTGGCATATAAAAGGTATAAAAAACCCTTTTAGTGTTTGCTAATTATAAAAAAAAAAAAAAAATTGTTTTAGAAAAACTAATTTCCTGACTTTTATAGTTACAGAGAAATATCTCCAATTTTTAAAATAAGTAAAGGACGTATTTTCACTGCTTTGCATACTTTGGAAAGAGAATTTTGTCGATGCAGGAAACTGACATTAACAACTATTTGACAGTTATTTCAACATATAGAATGATACTCATAATAGAATGTATGTGAATATTTTTTGAAAACTATTATATTAAAAAAAAAGAAAAATTTGTGTAAAATAAATTTTGCTAAGCGAGCTGACGGCAAGGCCATAGCTTTAAATTCATATCGTTGTAACGCATAACTGTTATTGTTAAATTATGTTAGTGACTTACAAAACGTAAGATAGCCGTAGGCGTGAAATAAGGCCAAGTGAAATAAGACCAACTTTCAAAACTTGCACTTATTGCCCTTAACAAAAGGGAAATAAGGCCAATTTGCATCAGTTGGTCATATTGCACTCTAACAACGTGAAATAAGGCCAAACTGTTTTTAGAAATAAAACCAACTTATTATTTCGGTGAGGTATATAAGGAGCTTTATTTCAATTTATATAAGTGTAATAAAACCACTTTTTTAAAAATTGGCCTCATTACACTTTACAAAAGAGAAAATAATACAATTCTTGACATTTGACCTTTTTTCACGGCACCAACACAGCCTGTATCAACATTAGTTTTATTAACATCAATCCTTAAAAAAGACTGGCTTGTTGGAAGACAAAGTTAAAGAAATTCAATTAAGGTGGCTCAAAACCTCGTACTATATGTTCATAGATAATGAATCATTCAGTCTATACCAATAATACTGAAACTGAACAGCAGTTGATTTAAAAAGCATTTCCAGAATAGCCAAATAAAACAAAAGTTGTTTCTGAAACGGAATTTTTAAAGACACAGTGCATTCAATTGATTCGTCACACATTTTAAATGGTTTGTTTTCTTGAAAAACAAAACCAATTTTATTCAGAGGTTTGACAATAATTTTGCAGCCATTTACTTTAAACCCTATTAACTAAATTGGTAGTTACTCGTATTCATTGTCTCACCATACCGCCGCGCCGATAACTATCATCTTAATAGAACACTTAAGCTCTCATTCCATTAATGACACACCGTACCTTTAATAAGAAACAATCATCTACTTAAATCTATTGTTAACAAAAATCTTAAAACATAATCCCTACTTAAACACAAATAATTAATGAAGAACACAATTTTTTGTATGAGTTTATTCAGATTTATCTTTGTAGCCGGGTGAATTTTGGAGGGGAGTCAAAATTCCTTTAAAATAATTATCAATTAATTCGAAAGAAATTTTTGAAGGGTGGGTCGGGGATGGTGTTTACATCTCATTGAAGGCGTTCGAAGAAATCATTAAAAATTACTGCGGCTGGGATTAACACTGACTATTTTTAGAAAAAAAGAAATTTGAAAAAACAAAAACAATTTGTTAAAAAAGCTCATCATTATAAATTTTCGCTCTTCTCTTTTGAAAGATAATCCATACTTTTCTTCATAATACTCGTCTCGTATAAACGTATAATGATTGTCACTTTTGAAAGGAGTTTTGAAGAAGAGTTTTTTTTATGCATACATAATTAAATCAGAAAGAAATGGTTTTAAGAAATTGTTAAACATGAAACAATCTCAGAATCCATACATTATACGAGGATGTCAAAAAGATGACAGCAAATGATCAATTGCAGAAGGAGCTTAACACAAAGGCAACAACAAAATGATTTTGTTTCATCATCATAATTCTCCTTTTGAGATTTTACGATATCATGTAAATCGGATTTTGTTTTACGAAAAATCCATTAAAAGTCTCACTGAGGCTTCTTATCTCATATTCATGGCCGTATTAAAAATTGAATAGGTACAAAAAAATAATAAACTGAAAACGAACGGAAATGACGAAAGGACGCGGACACAAAACCACATGCGAATAAAGTTACTTCTTCCTCTTCATGAGGATTGCTTTTGATTGAAAACTCGCCGCAGCACTTTAAACTGTTGCAGAGGAATTCGGAATTCCTAATGGAGTCCTTGCAGGTCTTTATATTTGGAATGTTAATTTTTGCGACATGCATTACAACAAAAAATAACAAAGAACAAAAAAAAAAGAACTTTTCCTTGAAATAATTTTAAAACTCTTTATGATTATGAATTTTAAAATGAATTCTAAACGAAATTCCCAGGATCTACATCGGCTAACCGAAAATATGTATATTAACATACACCTCATTTTAGATTCTGCATGCGCTGCACTGCACATGCAAAGTGTATTCTGTAATCCTTTTGTGATTTATTCATTCAAATAAATGCATTTTATTTGTATGCAAATCTATAGTTGTCAGGGCTTTAGGAGCTTTTGCTGGAGCCCATCAGGAGTTTTGTATACCTTCCCTACACTACGTCCTGGGTAACAAGGTACTTACTAAAATTTTATACTTTCATAGCACGAAGTAGGTATAGTGTAAGTTTATATGCATGCATATATAAAAAGAAAACCTATATTATTATTTGTTTACCTACCTTAATATCCTGTTGCGTCAAATAAATCAGGAAGGACTAAGGGTGGGCAATTATGCGGACTGCACGTAACACGAGGTGTATCGTCTGTGGTGGTACCTTCTATGCAAACACACTGAAGGCAATTTCCGGTATCCTGCGGTAGAATGGCACCAATCTTGTAGGATGCACCTGTAAACACAAAAAGAGAAGATGGTTTTAAAATAAGAATAAAGGTTGGCGATATAAACGACATTGTTTCTATATACTCGTATATTATTGTTTATACATTTTAAAATTTGTTAAGTGCCTTCCAGAAGTGAACAACATGGGGAACATTTGAGTGAGGAATTGCTTAGATTTTATTGGTTCGGATATTCGTACAATATAATGCTGAGAGAAATTTAATGAACAAAAGCACTTAAACTCTTTTTATTAAATTTTATTTAACAGTTCTTACACAATTTATCTTATTTTTAAAAAAACAAATGTTTTCAATTTCAAAAATTGAATAAAATATTTGTCTACATATCTCTTTTAACATACACTGTACATATCGTACCTGACTCAAACATTGTAACTAGTAGGAAATGAGCTATAGTTTCTTGAAGACTTTATTGCTCATTTAACACAAGTTGCCATTTTTGAGGTAGGTCACTTTCATTTTAAGGGTGCGTTGTGTTCGAAAAAGTTTGTTTTTTTATCTCTGATCTCTTATGTGGCGCTGAGTTCCATCTTTAGTCCAGTAACTACACATATCATATTATGCGTTAAATCCGTTAGTTCAGAATTTTTGGTTAGTCGTTTATGATGTTGTATTTTGAAAAGTTTCGGGCAAATAAATATGGAGACAGGGTTAGGCATTCAGTTGGAAAATTCAGTTAGCTTGAATATTGTATTTAGGTGGAGAAGTAAAAGCTAAAGTTTAGGTTTTTGATGTGACTCACAACTCTCAATTATTCCTGTGTTCGAGTCATGTTGTCAGGGGTGGAGGGGACCTATGGTACCGATACCGAATCGATAATCTAAGAAAGCACTTGTCATGGCCCGATTTGTTGATTTTAAAATGTTGTTTTATGGTCCTTAGAATCTGAACAAAAGATTTTTAGAGAGATGTCAGTGTGTGCATGTGTAGGTAGTATCGTACGGTTGTGCCTCCGTTTGTTCGAGAAGTTTTTTCGTGGTCCATATTGCATGAACCAGTAGAGCTATCGACTTCAAATAATAACACAGAAACATGCAGAAAGGGCTCTTAAAAAATTGAGTGGTAAGTTATTTTTTGCCATAGAAATTAAATCAAAGGTGCAAATATTCGTTAACCCAAAATAGCTCACGAACCAATAACGCCAGCGACTTGAATTAGATTTTGTATTATTTAAATTGACGTGATACCAAACTGATAAAAAAACAAACAAAACAAACAAAAAACTGAAAAAAAATAATTGTCATCTCGAATATTTTACGAACAAACAACGATTTCATCTCCAAAATAATTGTATCTAACTAAGAATAACTTTTTCGACATATGGCATAATTCTGAAAAAATCTAATTGACAGTTTTTTTTACAAAAAATAAAAACCTAAAAAAAAATGTATAAAAGTTTGTAAAAATTGATTTTCGACTCAAATATCTTTTTAAAACTTTGAGATATTGGCTTTAATTTACTTTTATCTTTCAAAACATCTTGTTGTCAACATTAAATCAAAGTTTGAAAAAAATCGATTTGGCAGTTTTTGTACAAAAAATTAAAAACCGAAAAAAAAATTAACAAAAGTTTGTAAAAAATGATTTTCGACGCAAATATCTTTTAAAAAACTTTGAGATAATAGGTTTTAACTAATTTTTTCTTATAAGAAATATTGTTTTCAACTTAAGGACAAATTTTGAGAAAAATCGAATTAACAGTTTTTTTACAAAAAATAAAAACCTGAAAAAAAATGTATAAAAGTTGGTAAAAATTGATTTTCGACTCAAATATCTCTTCAAAAATTTTAAATATTGGCTTCAAACTAATTTTATTTTATAAGAAATATTGTTTTCAACATTTGGTAAAATTTTTAAAAAATTCGAACTGACAGTTCTTTTACAAAAAACTCTAAAAAAAAACAATACTAAAACTTGGTAAAAATTTACTTTCGGCTCAAATAGCTTTCCAAAAATTAAAAATATTGGCTTCAAACTTATTTTATTTCAGAGAAAATATTTTTTTCAATATTCAGTAATAAATAAAAAATAAAATCTACAAAAAATAGTGCTCAAATTTGGTAAAAATACATATAGACAAACTTTTAAGCAAGACAAATCGACAGACGGGATAGGAAGTTATCAGTGTGGGTCGCATCCCAGCCTCTTTTTGAAAAGCTATTTGAGCTGAAAGTAAATTTTAACCAAATGTTATTATTGCTTTTTCTTAGAGTTTTATTTTTTGTACAAAAACTGTCAATTCGAATTTTTTAAAAATTTTACCAAATGTTGAAAACAATATTTTTTATAAGATAAAATTTGAGTCGAAAATAAATGTTTACCAACTTTTATAAATTTTTTTTTTAAATTTTTATTTTTTGTAAAAAAACTGTCAATTAGATTTTTCTCAAAATGTGTCCTAATGTTTGAAAACAATATTTCTTATAAGAAAAAATTAGTAAGAAGCTATTATCTCAAAGTTTTGAAAAGATATTTGAGTCGAAAATCATTTTTTACCAACTTTTGTTATTTTTTTTTCGATTTTTAATTTTTTGTAAAAAAACTGTCAATTCGATTTTTTTCAAACTTTTGAAAGATAAAAGTAAATTAAAGCCAATATCTTAAAGTTTTAAAAAGATATTTGAGTCGAAAATCAATTTTTACCAACTTTTATAAATTTTTTTTTGGTTTTTATTTTTTGTAAAAAAAACTGTCTGTTCGATTTTTCTAAAATTTTATCAGATGTCAAAAACATTGTTCTTCATTGCACAAAATCGTTTTAGAGATGAAATCATATTTCAGTCGTAAAATTTTGGAGGTGACAAATTTTTTTTTCAGTTTTATTGATTTATAAAAAAACCGTTATATTGATTTTTTTCAAAAAATATACCTGTTTGGTATCACGTTACAATATATTATATAAAAATCAATTCAAGTCTCTAGCCTTTTTGGTTCATAAGATATTTAGGTATAACCAAAATTTGTACCTTTTTTTCAAACTGCTTTGGTTAAAAAACCACTCACGCAATTTTCTTGAGAGCTCTTTCTGCATCTTTCTGCCTTATTATCTGTATAACTTATTTATTTGAGGACAAAAAAACGTCGCGAACGTACGGACATCCGAACGTATGTACATACGCACGCACAGACAACTTTCTAAAAATCTTTTATTTCAAATATAGGGATCTTCAAACGTCGGGAAATGTCAAAATTTTCAATTTCACAAATCGGGCCCATTACAATAACTTCCTATGGGAAGTTAAAAATTCAACTGACAACTTTATAAAAAAAACTTGAAATCCTACAAAAACATCAAAAGATTGATAAGAAATAGTTTTTGACTCAAGTAATAGCAGAACAAGGAAACATATTGACTTCAAATTATTTATCTCACACAAAAACTTGTTATGAATATTTTGTTAAGGTTTTAAACAAGACAAATCGACAGACGGTATGGGAAGTTATAAGTCTGGGTTGCATCCCACCTTCTTTTTGCTTTTGTTGGCCCAATCTTCTTACTGCAGAGTTATGTATGTGAATACCCAATATATTAATTTGTCTAATTTTGTTGGTATAGTATTAATTCGTCGATTTCTTGTTGATAACGTATTTAAGCTATTTTTTTGACAACTAAAAACCATTAAATTTACAGACAAAATTTAAGGCTCAAATTGCAGTAAATGAACTTGGAAAAAAATGTTCCTGGTTTTTGAGATTTTTAGACATCTTGCATTTTCTTGAAGTATGGTCAAAATTTAGTAAATTTAAGTGACCAGTTAAAAAGAAGTACATATGCCTTTAACAGTTAAAGAATTGTATGAGACCTTATAATCAATTAATTGTAATATCAATTAAGTTCACCAAAGAACTAAAAGTCCGAAAATCTCTACACAACATAAATTTACATATTTTAAAATTTACATTTAAAATTTTAATTTTAAAATCTTCATTTATTTTTCTTGATTCATTGCATCCCTTTCAAAGTACAGTTAACTTTCCCTCCAGATGCAATGTACGTGTTCCAACTTTAAAAAAACATTGCAAAATCTTCTTCTGGCATAGCCTTATATTTTATCATTTCGTGAAGTAGACGATACCAGAGTCTCATGGATTGGTTGATTTTTGATCGTAATAACGATAGCAGCCTAAATTATCACTCGATATGGTTTTCAATAATTCTTCCAATATTTCAGCCAGATCAAAAAAGTCTCGGAGTGTCAGCAACGATTTTGATTTTGTTGATGTGTAGCTCATCAACTGTTAGTGATTGCATTGGTCAACAATTTTAATTTGTACCATTCAAATAAAATTCTTATCGATAAAACCGGTGGTCTTCTGTGACATTTTCAATATTTCAGCGCTATAAAATTCATTCTGCTGACAAAATTCAATCGAACAGCATTGTTGAATAATATAAGACATTATAAAAAATGAAAAATAGATTTTTGCTGTTTAATGTCTAAAAGATGTATCTAACTAAGAATAACTTTTTCGACATATGGCATAATTCTGAAAAAATCTAATTGACAGTTTTTTTTACAAAAAATAAAAACCTAAAAAAAAATGTATAAAAGTTTGTAAAAATTGATTTTCGACTCAAATATCTTTTTAAAACTTTGAGATATTGGCTTTAATTTACTTTTATCTTTCAAAACATCTTGTTGTCAACATTAAATCAAAGTTTGAAAAAAATCGATTTGGCAGTTTTTGTACAAAAAATTAAAAACCGAAAAAAAAATTAACAAAAGTTTGTAAAAAATGATTTTCGACGCAAATATCTTTTAAAAAACTTTGAGATAATAGGTTTTAACTAATTTTTTCTTATAAGAAATATTGTTTTCAACTTAAGGACAAATTTTGAGAAAAATCGAATTAACAGTTTTTTTACAAAAAATAAAAACCTGAAAAAAAATGTATAAAAGTTGGTAAAAATTGATTTTCGACTCAAATATCTCTTCAAAAATTTTAAATATTGGCTTCAAACTAATTTTATTTTATAAGAAATATTGTTTTCAACATTTGGTAAAATTTTTAAAAAATTCGAACTGACAGTTCTTTTACAAAAAACTCTAAAAAAAAACAATACTAAAACTTGGTAAAAATTTACTTTCGGCTCAAATAGCTTTCCAAAAATTAAAAATATTGGCTTCAAACTTATTTTATTTCAGAGAAAATATTTTTTTCAATATTCAGTAATAAATAAAAAATAAAATCTACAAAAAATAGTGCTCAAATTTGGTAAAAATACATATAGACAAACTTTTAAGCAAGACAAATCGACAGACGGGATAGGAAGTTATCAGTGTGGGTCGCATCCCAGCCTCTTTTTGAAAAGCTATTTGAGCTGAAAGTAAATTTTAACCAAATGTTATTATTGCTTTTTCTTAGAGTTTTATTTTTTGTACAAAAACTGTCAATTCGAATTTTTTAAAAATTTTACCAAATGTTGAAAACAATATTTTTTATAAGATAAAATTTGAGTCGAAAATAAATGTTTACCAACTTTTATAAATTTTTTTTTTAAATTTTTATTTTTTGTAAAAAAACTGTCAATTAGATTTTTCTCAAAATGTGTCCTAATGTTTGAAAACAATATTTCTTATAAGAAAAAATTAGTAAGAAGCTATTATCTCAAAGTTTTGAAAAGATATTTGAGTCGAAAATCATTTTTTACCAACTTTTGTTATTTTTTTTTCGATTTTTAATTTTTTGTAAAAAAACTGTCAATTCGATTTTTTTCAAACTTTTGAAAGATAAAAGTAAATTAAAGCCAATATCTTAAAGTTTTAAAAAGATATTTGAGTCGAAAATCAATTTTTACCAACTTTTATAAATTTTTTTTTGGTTTTTATTTTTTGTAAAAAAAACTGTCTGTTCGATTTTTCTAAAATTTTATCAGATGTCAAAAACATTGTTCTTCATTGCACAAAATCGTTTTAGAGATGAAATCATATTTCAGTCGTAAAATTTTGGAGGTGACAAATTTTTTTTTCAGTTTTATTGATTTATAAAAAAACCGTTATATTGATTTTTTTCAAAAAATATACCTGTTTGGTATCACGTTACAATATATTATATAAAAATCAATTCAAGTCTCTAGCCTTTTTGGTTCATAAGATATTTAGGTATAACCAAAATTTGTACCTTTTTTTCAAACTGCTTTGGTTAAAAAACCACTCACGCAATTTTCTTGAGAGCTCTTTCTGCATCTTTCTGCCTTATTATCTGTATAACTTATTTATTTGAGGACAAAAAAACGTCGCGAACGTACGGACATCCGAACGTATGTACATACGCACGCACAGACAACTTTCTAAAAATCTTTTATTTCAAATATAGGGATCTTCAAACGTCGGGAAATGTCAAAATTTTCAATTTCACAAATCGGGCCCATTACAATAACTTCCTATGGGAAGTTAAAAATTCAACTGACAACTTTATAAAAAAAACTTGAAATCCTACAAAAACATCAAAAGATTGATAAGAAATAGTTTTTGACTCAAGTAATAGCAGAACAAGGAAACATATTGACTTCAAATTATTTATCTCACACAAAAACTTGTTATGAATATTTTGTTAAGGTTTTAAACAAGACAAATCGACAGACGGTATGGGAAGTTATAAGTCTGGGTTGCATCCCACCTTCTTTTTGCTTTTGTTGGCCCAATCTTCTTACTGCAGAGTTATGTATGTGAATACCCAATATATTAATTTGTCTAATTTTGTTGGTATAGTATTAATTCGTCGATTTCTTGTTGATAACGTATTTAAGCTATTTTTTTGACAACTAAAAACCATTAAATTTACAGACAAAATTTAAGGCTCAAATTGCAGTAAATGAACTTGGAAAAAAATGTTCCTGGTTTTTGAGATTTTTAGACATCTTGCATTTTCTTGAAGTATGGTCAAAATTTAGTAAATTTAAGTGACCAGTTAAAAAGAAGTACATATGCCTTTAACAGTTAAAGAATTGTATGAGACCTTATAATCAATTAATTGTAATATCAATTAAGTTCACCAAAGAACTAAAAGTCCGAAAATCTCTACACAACATAAATTTACATATTTTAAAATTTACATTTAAAATTTTAATTTTAAAATCTTCATTTATTTTTCTTGATTCATTGCATCCCTTTCAAAGTACAGTTAACTTTCCCTCCAGATGCAATGTACGTGTTCCAACTTTAAAAAAACATTGCAAAATCTTCTTCTGGCATAGCCTTATATTTTATCATTTCGTGAAGTAGACGATACCAGAGTCTCATGGATTGGTTGATTTTTGATCGTAATAACGATAGCAGCCTAAATTATCACTCGATATGGTTTTCAATAATTCTTCCAATATTTCAGCCAGATCAAAAAAGTCTCGGAGTGTCAGCAACGATTTTGATTTTGTTGATGTGTAGCTCATCAACTGTTAGTGATTGCATTGGTCAACAATTTTAATTTGTACCATTCAAATAAAATTCTTATCGATAAAACCGGTGGTCTTCTGTGACATTTTCAATATTTCAGCGCTATAAAATTCATTCTGCTGACAAAATTCAATCGAACAGCATTGTTGAATAATATAAGACATTATAAAAAATGAAAAATAGATTTTTGCTGTTTAATGTCTAAAAGATGTAATCGTGTTTCAAACACTAATGATTTTGGTGCAAGTTTTAAGCTTTGATTACATTTTCAATAGCTTGAAAAAGAACTGCCTTAATTGTTTGAATCGGCTTTATCCGCGTTGCATTGAAGGGTTAACTCTTCAAGTTGTATATGTTGATATTCATAGGGATCATGACGAAATCTAGAATGCCAAAAATCTCGAATGCCGAAAATCTCGAAAATAAAAAAAAATTATCTAGAACGCTAAAATCTCGAATCCAGAAAAATCCAGAATTAACAAAAATCTCGAAAGACTCTATCTAGAAAAAAATCTCGAAAAAAAATATAAATTCGAGATTTTTTTTTTGTATTTTTAACAGTTAAAAGTCAATAAAACACAAATACATCAATTTACAAAATATTTTATTTTCTGAGCAAGAAAAAAAATTTTTGCAAACAATAAGAAGGTTGCATTTGTGTAGCAATGTGCAATTGTATGATTAATAACTTTACTTGTCAACTTTAAGTTTGTTATGAAGCAGTAAGTTATCCAGAATGTAACTTTCGCGCGAATTTTAAACATTGCCTCAAAAATTCAAACACACATTCTGGATTTTTGCATTCTAGATTTTTTTTTCTAGATTTTGGCATTTCGAGATTTTATTTTCTAGATTTTTGTTTTCGAGATTTTTTCCATTCTAGATTTTTGTTTTCGAGATTTTCATATTCGAGATTTTTACTTTCTAGATAATTAATTTCTAGATATCGTGGTAGACCCATATTCATAGCATTCTTACTTTTTATTGTCATAAACTCAGGAAATAGGCGTGCCCGATTATAAGTTTAAAGGACTTAAAATCAGTTCTAAGAACACATTCATATTATATCATAAATGCCAAATCCTGCGTGAATGCCTTTCAAAAAATTTTAAAAGTCTGTAACCAAATCCACAAAATTTCTTTGACACGTGTTAATACTTACATAATGTGAGTAATGGTATGAGAAACAAATTAATTTCATTAAATCGTCTTAATATTTTACCGCTAAGATGGTGATTTTATGTTATTAGGAATTTTTAATGGTAGCCTATAAATTTAGCAGAGAAATTTCCAAATTCCCAAAATTGCCCACATTTAGGGCCTATACTTCATTTTGAAACAACTTCATGTCACTTAGATAAATGTCAGATTTGCATCAAAAATCCAAAGTGTTTTGTTTATCTCAAGTCTTCGTGTGTGATATGGTGATGGTGCTGATGGTGATGGGTGATGCCAGGTCCTTGATGATTTATTATCAAGCTTCCTACATCAACCTGAAGATAAATGGCTACCATACGCTTCCTTGTTAACGATATAATTAATGTTTATTTACAATAAAAAAAGACCAATTAGCTCATGGTTCAACAGGCAATTTTTAAATCGTTCATGCATCCATTTTGTTGAATGGAAGAAGTTTTCACAATAATGTACATTTTTGTAGGTACAAAGAGCCTTGAATACATGGTAAATACATGTATGTATGTACAGATATGAAGCTTGTAATTAAGTAGATAGATACATTTTTGGTTGTGCCGGAAACATCTGTTAAATTAAGCAATTAATCTTCGTTGGTCGAGTGTGAAGTGAATGTTGCGTATATACTTACCAAAGTAACATGTGTTAGCCACAATTTCATGGGCGTATTACATATTTCAATAAAGAAGAGATGTTATAATAGTATGTGTACATACATACTACGTACATACTACATACATACATGAATTGAGAATTTATTTAATTGAAATTCAAGGAAGAAAGAATATTATAAATATTTGGGTGAAAAGGTCATTAAGCAAACCTACAGCTTATAAACTTGTAAACAATTTACATGTTTTGCCCTTTTTTTGGGAAATTGATTTGTGTGGCTTTCACTGTAATAGGTTAAAAAACACTTGATGTTCCTTTACACAATTAAGTTATTATTAATAGATACATTTCTGTTTTGACCAACATTTTGTAAATAAGAATTTAACATATTTAGGTCAAATTGAAGAACTAGCAACATTTTATTGGACTGATTGTATTGACTTTTGACCTCAATAGTGTAAACACTCAATATCGTTTGCAACGCATTGATGATAAAAGTGTAGAAAAATGTTGACTTCGGAAAGGCATAGTAACTTGATGCTAGCCTTGAAATAACCCTTCTTTTGAGTAAACTTGCTAGGCTGATAAAAAAATATATTTACGAAAGACTGTGATATATACTAATTGAAATATAATACATAATTTTTTGAAAAATGATATATCAACATCAAACAAATTAAATAGGGGAAAGCAAATAATTACATTGATTTAATGATAAAAAGCAACTTCATATAAACCCATTTTAATGAGAAGCTTGTAAAAACTAAGAGCGCAATAAGCGGTACTTGGAAAAAATGCATTGCAAGCAAACTTGTTTTCCATAACGTAAGATAAAAAAGTATTCACTTCAGTAGCCGAATCTTTTATATAATACAGCTAGACGCCCTGGTAGCTTTTAAGTATTGTATTTTACATTTATTTATAGTTCAATAAATAATAATAATAATTAATTATAATACTGCTTGCGGCTCAAACTTGGGCATATGAAAAATATGAAAGTATTGAAAAATTACTATGTCAAAACTATGTTTTCAACCACCTAAAAACACGCCAAATTGTGCGGTCGTCATTGAAACTCTCTCCGCTCCTTATTAAAACGCTTAAGTTATATATATTGACTATCTTTTGAGAGTATTTAACATGTCTATTTAAATATTACTAAAAGTTAAAGCTCTGTATATTATTCAGAAAGAGAGGCTTTGGTTCGATAAACTAAGGAACTGGCTGGATATCGTGATATGAATTTTACTCTCATCGTGCAGCCAAAAATACATCTCATCACCAAATTAGTCGAAAAATAATGACTTGAACGTATCCATCAGCCGAGTTCATCTTTAGAGAGCCACATAATAGGTTCTTCAACAAAATCTTTGTGAAAGAAATTATTTTTAAAATTTAAAACTACCAACAATATTTTTCATATAAAGAAATAGTTAAGTTTGAAAATCTAGTTTTGTTAAATAGATTTTTAGTCGAAAACAAATAAATTTTTAGTAATTTTAGTAGCATTTCTCAAATTTATACAAATTGGGTGAATGAAATTATTTTGAGAGATATCAAGAACCAAATTATTTTGAGAGATGTCAAGAACCGAAAATCAATTTTTAACAAATGTGCGTACTATTTTTTGTATATTTTATTTTTATTTATATGAAAAAACGGACTGTTGGATTTTTATTAAAAAGAAAACTACTAAATTTCGAAAACAATATTTTCCGTGAAGTGAAAAAGTTTGAAAACAATATTTTGAATTTTTGAAAAGCTTTAGTATTGTTCACCTAGTTTTAATATTATTTTTTTTTTAAGATTTATTTTTTGTAAAAAAAAACTGTCAATTCGATTTTTTTCAAAACGTAACTGAATATTGACAACAATATTTTTTAGAAGATAAAAGTAAATTAAAGCCAATATCTCAAAGTTTTGACAAGATATTTGAGTAAAAATCAATTTTTAACATCTTTTATTAAATTTTTTGTTAGGTTTTTATTTCTTGTAAAAAACTGTCAATTCGATTTTTCTCAAAAGTTAAAATTAGTTTGAAGAAAATATCTCAAAGTGTTGAAAGAATATTTACGTCGAAAAAACAATTTTTACCAACTTTTTTTAATTTTTTTTTTTGGTTTTTTTATTATTTCATTACTGTCAATTCGATTTTTCTAAAAATTGTTCAGAATATTGAAAATAATATTTTTTTAATATAAAATTAGTTGGAAGCCGTAATTTCAAATTGTTGAGAAGATATTTGAGTCGAAAATCACTTTTTACTAAGTTTTGTTAAATTTTCTTTTAAGTTTTTATTTTTTGTAAGAAACCTGTTAATTCGATTTTGTCAAAATTTGACTGAATGTTGACAACAATAGTTTTTAAAAGATGAAAGTAGTTTAAAGCCAATATATCAAAGTTTTCAAAAAATGTTTGAGTCGAAAATCAATTTTTACCAACTCTTATTCATTTTTTTGTTTAGGTTTTTATTATTTGTAAAAAAAAACTGTCAATTTGATTTTTCTCAAAATGTAACCAGATATTTAAAACGTTATTTTTCGTTGAAAAAATAGTTTTGGAGATAAACTCAGTTTTTGTTCGTAAAATTTTCGAGGTGAAACATTTTGTTTTCAGTCTTTTTTTTTATTTATAAAAAATCGTTTAATGGATTTTTTTTTCAAAAAATATACTTGTTTGGTATATACTTTTTTGGTATACTATATAAAATTTAATTCAAGTCTCTAGCGTTTTTGGTTCGTAAGATATTATTGGTTAACCAAAATGTTCACCTTTTTTAAAACTTCTATGGCAAAAAAAACTACCCACGCAATTTCCTTGAAATCCTTTCTGCATTATTATCTGTATAACAAAATTTATTTGAAGTCGATATCTCTTCTGGTTCTTGAGCTACGGCCGAAGAAAAAAATGTCGCGAACGAACGGTAGTACGGACGTACGAACGTATGTGCACACGAACGCAGAATTACTTTTCTAAGAATCTTTTATGTCTTTTATTTCGACTCTAGGGACCTTGAAACGTCGAAAAATGTCAAAATTTTCAATACAAGAATTCGGACCCATTACAATAACTTCCTATGGGAAATTAATAAAATAAGCTATATTTATGTTGAGAAGAAAATTAGTAAGATTGAACTTCATGCTGCACCAAGACGATCTTCCAATAATTTGCACGTTTTGAAAAATGTCGGTTAAACAAGACAATATCCATTTCATCGAAAAGTGCCCAATGCTAAAAGAAGTGAAGTGAGAAGAACCTTTCTTCGCAGTGATGTATCAATCGATGTAGAGCTCTTCTTAACTGCGATAGCGATGTAACATAACTTCTATACCGTCAAATTATGTTAATCGGCCAGACCGCAAAGCCATGCTTAAAAGATTTATGTATCTTAATAATTGTTAATTGATATTTTGAAAAAATAGAAAAAGAACCCTGCTAGGACCACATTCTGAATTTAAACAACACTATCTAAATCTTAACGTCTGCTGACGACCAACAAAAATTAAATAGTCATCATGCTGATTAAATAACAGATCATGTGATAAATTTTTGTACTAATATATATCATGTGGAAATTGAAGAACAAGAAGCTATAAATTATAATAAATGCCTTAAAATAAGACCCAAGAAAATAAGACCAAATTTCAAAAACCTACCTTAATACAAATTACAAAAGGCCAACCGGGCCTTCTGAAGTTCCTTTTTAAATCATAGGTTATTTCGACACTGACAGATGTTTCGAAATTTTAACAGAACATCAGGATCATTCTTCCGCAGAAAATCAATCGCTTTATGCTTGAAAAAAGCTTATTTGTTGTGTAGTACGAGCAGTGCATATTTTAAAAGGAAGAGTTGGATACAGATTTTGAGACTCAATTTTTGAGCTCGCAAGACCCATACCTCATTTTCGTCACACGAATCCAATTACTTGGATGTTTGAGAGTTTTGTAAAGTGCAGTTTTCATCGGACCATTTTCCTTAGAAATTATAGACTGAGAAAAATGTTGAAAATATGAAAACCATGTCAATAGATTTCTTTTCAACTGAAACTGAAGATTTGGATTTGGAAGATTTTTGGTTTTAACAAGAGTTCGATTGTTTGGCAAACATTAAACACCCAAATCGTATGTTATCAGCCATATTGGCGATGTCAACTGGCCACTTTGATTTTTTTTTTACAAGAAACCGAGAATTAAGGATTTTATTGCAATAACCCGGAAACGATTTCAGCACCTGAGACCAATGTCATTCAACAAATTCGTGAAAGCCCTAAAAAGATCTTAGAACATTGGAGGGATAAAATAAGCTCCTCCGAAGCCGTAGCCACTTGGTAATGGAAATGTTTCCTCTCTGAAACGATTAATTGTAAAAGATGGTAATTCAATTATGTGGAATGAATCACATAAACCTTAGAAAGCTTTTAATTTTAAATTTAAGACAGCTTCGATATAAAATTATTCTTGAGACAATTGTCAAACACTTCTTTATCGGCCAAACCATACCTCATATAAAAGAAAAAAATATTGAAAGTGAATATTGTACATCTTCACTTTCTCTCTCTTCTACTATGTACAAAAAGATCCTCTGGGGCATATAAAGTCTCCTTCAAGTCGTTTACAAAATCTTCAGGTCAACTGTCAAACAAATTTCATCATAAAACTACTTTACAGAAATCTTTACAAAATATCCTATTTCCTTACTTGAGACGAGGCACCAGCACAAAATACGCAAGCATATAAAGTGGCCTTTACAAATATTAAACTCGACTTGAAAAGAACTAGACTGAATGAAAAGACCATCACAGAGAAAAAAATAAAACTTGAAAGTCATCGGTGTTCTTATGATTTCATTAATAAGTCAAGATGTGAGCCAACATAGGTCAACAAGTTGTTTCAGTCCCTTTTTTCCATCTTGTCCCACATGTGAAAAATATGTTGTTTTTTTTTGTATTCACAAAAAGAAAATCAAGATTGTGATGTTGTGTAATCCAATGAGTATAGTTTCGTCACGTGTCACAAGTCACAAGCAAAACCATAGGTATACCTTCTTGTATACCCTACCGAACCGACCGACTTAAAGCAGTGCACGTAGCTGTATATAAATTTCCTTCATTCCTTGAGAGGAAAAGTCATTCGAAATGCCAAAGGATCATAATCATTTATTTGCACATCTCGTGTGCAACATGCAGATTAAAATATCGTAAAGCCGGGTATTTTTTCGATGCTTTTGTAAATGTTAAGAGCGTTGCTACTTTGACAGGCTGAAGATGTCAATAAATGCTTGATGAGTGCAGTGCTTGATGGTTTCTGAAGAAGATGGTTGACCTAGTTCTTTTTGTTTTTAATACATGTCATTCATGTAAGAGATTAACAGATTTGTATGTTAACACAATAAATGAAAGGACTTTAAATGTTTAAGTTTTTTTTATTTTAATTTGAGTAAAAATGATAGCAACAGTTTTAGATAAGAAAATGATGTTCAAGATTTACGGCAAAGCTTTGCCATCCACAAAAAAACAGCTGACATTAATCAGATCCTATTTTAAATTCTGCAAAGAAAGGACTTGACAGAGTCTATGCGAAATACAACAATCAAATACATTTATGATTCGTTTTTTAGTAAATGTTATCGTCTGGCATTTTGAAGGGGAAAGGCTATTATTCTTAAACTAAAATTTAAAACTATCAGCCTCTAATAGTATTTTATCATGGGTGGACTTTATTATTTTGAAAATCTTCATGTCATCAGCAAAAGTGGGACCTTTATTTAAAGCATAAACATGACTGGGAAAAACACAGGATTGAGCAACAAAAGGTTCTGAAAGACAATGACAAAGTTTTAAACGATTGAATAATTTTTAAGATTTCACTAAGCTATAAAGGTTATTTAGCTAATTTTAAACGATTTTACCACACGACTATCTTTTAACATTTTTCTAAAGTTAAAACCACGGAATGGCTATCTTAATTTTTAGCAGATTGCTAAATGCATTTGACAACTGTACATTAGTCTTATAAGAGCATTAAGTTTAATGGTCCTGTCTAAAGTTGGGAATTTCAAATAATAAGTCTGGTTAAGCATGTTTGCTTTGTTTAATTTCACATACTGTCACTTTTCAGACATGTTCGGATGCCCATTTTTATAAAAGGGAGTCAATTTACTAGTTAGCCAAATGAAAAGGTGGTTGTTTAAGATTTGGATCAATTTCTTAATGTTTACTTGGTAGGATCTATTCAAAAAGAATGGAAAACCAAGAACTGTAAGTTTAAATAAAATAATTTCTTGGTTTAATTGGTCAAAAGCTTTAAAGAAGTCAAGTTCATAACATTGTTCTATAGCGTTTAAAAAATTTGTTTGAGAATGTGAGAAGATTTGTAGGTGTTGATCGAGCAACTTGTTCAAAGAGTTTAGGAATGCAAGAAAGTTTTGCAATGGGCCTGTAATTTGTTATGTCCGCCTTGTCACCTTTCTTGAATATTGATTTAAGAAATTACTTATTCCATATCCTGGGAAATGTTAATCTTTTTAGGGAATATTTGATTATAAACGTAAGGGGTCCAAATCAAGCACTTCTACACTTTTTAAATTTATTTTTTCATTAAGTTGACAAGTTTTCATGCGTGTTAAAGAGGTGCTCATATCAGTCTAAAATTCATTAAAGAGTTCAATATAAAAAATATAAAGTTAATTGGAGACGAGTTTCGAGGTCAGTTTTATTCTGCCTTTTTTCTTTTATTTCGTTGTGTATGCAGTTCTTTTATATAACAAGGATGCCTACAGTTTGTATATCTCGGTGTCTTTAAAGATACATTTTTACCAAACAATTATTTAGGATTTTATTCAATTTTAAAACTGCTTCGACAATATTAAAAAATGCGAATGTATCAGCAATTTTATAAATAAAAAGACGCTGTAATGCGACCCACACTGATAACTTCCCATCCCGTCTGTCGATTTGTCTCGCTCAAAAGTTTGTCTATATGTACTCGTATCAATTTTTACCAAATTTGCGTGCTATTTTTTGTAGATTTTATTTTTTATAAAAAAACGGACTGTTCGATTTTTATATAAAAATTACTGAATATTGAAAACAATGTTTTCTGTGAAATAAAATAAGTTTGAAGCCAATATTTTTAATTTTTGAAAAGCTATTTGAGCCGAAAGTAAATTTTTTATATTGTTCTTATTTTAGAGTTTTTTTTTTGTAAAAAAAACCGTCAATTCGATTTTTTTAAAAATTTTACCAAATGTTGAAAACAATATTTTTTATAAGATAAAATTAGTTTGAAGCCAATATTTAAAATTTTTGAAGAGATATTTGAGTCGAAATCAATTTTTACCAACTTTTGATAATTTTTTTTCGGTTTTTAATTTTTTGTAAAAAAACTGTCATTTCGATTTTTTTCAAACTTTAACTGAATGTTGAAAACAATATTTTTTGAAAGCTAAAAGTAAATTAAAGCCAATATCTCAAAGTTTTGAAAAGATATTTGAGTCGAAAATCAATTTTTACCAACTTTTATTAATATTTTTTCGATTTTTCTCAACGATTTTTCTCAACATTTTTCAAAATGTTGAAAACAATATTTCTTATAAGATAAAATAAGCTTGAAGCCTAAATTTCAAGTTTTTGAAAATATTTTTGAATCGAAATTCAATTTTTACGAACTTTGAGCAATGTTTTTTTTAGATTTTTATTTTTTATAAAAAAAAACTGTCAATTCGATTTTTCTCAAAATTTTATCAGATGTCAAAATCATTATTTTTCGTTGCACAAAATTGTTTAAGAGATGAAATCATATTTCAGTCGTATAATTTTGGAGGTGACAAATTTTTTTTTCAGTTTTTTTGATTTATAAAAAAAACCGTTATATTGTTTTTTTTTTTTTAATATACCTGTTTGGTATCACGTTGCAATATATTATATAAAATTTAATTCAAATCTCTAGCGATTTTGGCTCGTAAGATATTTAGGGTTAACCAAAATGTTCACCTTTTTTTCAAACTGCTATGGTAAAAAACCACCCACGCAATTTTCTTGAAAGCCCTTTCTCCATTTTTCTGCCTTATTATCTGTATAACAAAATTTATTTGAAGTCGATAACTCCTCTGGTTCTCGAGCTATGGAGGACGAAAAAAACGTCGCGAACGTACGGACATCTTTCTAAAAATCTTTTATTTCGACTCTATTGACCTTGAAACGTCGAGAAATGTCAAAATTTTCAATTTGACAAATCGGACCCATTACAATAACTTCCTATCAAAAGTTAATAAAATCTTTAGAAAACAACTGGAAATTAGCTGTTCTGAAGTCAAAATTATACAAGCAATCAAAGAAATTACTGTGTTTAGAAATGTGATTACTTGGGTAAAAAAAAGCAAAATTGGCTGATATTTATCAATATTAGATTCCTGATCTTGATTCTAAAACAAGAGAACTAAGCGTCAAAAGAAAACAATAAATCGAGAATACGGTTTTTAAATTTTTCAAACAGTAACAGCCAATTAGTTGACAAAGTTCTAAAATGAATTTAAAACTCGATAATATAACTCTGGGCTTTACTTACAATTTGCTTTTAATAATATTTATAACTACAGCGTTTCTTCACTTTCTATAATTTAACTAGAACTTAGTGTACATTTATTATTGAGTTTTAATTACTTAAATTAGGTACGGTTTAATAAAACAAAGTTCTAACGATTAATAAACTACTTTTATAGCACCCGGTAGTATTATTTGACATACATTTCTGGCATTCTATTTGTCAGTTTTGATTTAGTGAAAAACAATTCAGTCATTGATTTCAGTTTATTAAATTAATTTTCAATTTAAATAACCTTTCTTTTACTTGTATTTTTTTAAAAGTGTTTTGCTTATTTAGTTTTAATACATTTTCTAAGTGCTCGGTGTGGCAAGACCTATGGCATTATTGATTTGCATAATTTCTGCAGTTAGAAAGTGTTTTAACGTAACGAAAATTAAAACGTGGTCTTTGGACCTTATGCCTTTCTTGGAAAGTTCAGAATTTAAGTTACCGTGGCAAGGGTAAAGGGGTCGTCCGTTAATGGATTTTACTCTGCAATATAATTGTAATTGAAACTTGTATATCGTTTTTCAACAGAAAGTATAGCTAAATGAACACTTAAATGGATATGTCAATGTCTTCAAAGGCGGCGGATTTACTTCTTTAAACAAACAAAATGTCTACATATATATTTTTTTTTATTTATTGCACTTTTGATATTTGAAGTTGTTTCTTGACAAACTGTCCATATTTTTATGTACCCTTGCGTATAGTCTTATAGTTCTAAAGTTGTGAGCTGGAATTGTCTAAGTCAATAAATGTATTTTCAAAAAATGTATCATTACCAACACATCAAAAAAATTCGATGACTTCAAATTTAATATTACCTGATCAGAAAGTCATTCTAATAATTAAGAACATTGCTTAACCGAGTTCTTTTATCTTAGACCCTCAAATTTGAAGGTCTAATCTATCGAATTTTTATCTCGGACTGAGATTTAGATCAGAGTTCTAACGATCGAGAACTTGACGAGGAAATGAGTGAACTCAAACAAGTTTCAATTTTTCAATAAACCGAGTTTTAGAGACTTGAAATTTGTTAAGGAATTGGAAGCAAGAAGAAGTTTATCTAAAAAAGGTAGTTGCAATTGTGAAGAAGAATTCATGCTTCGATGGAATTTTAACATACTAAAGTTTTCGTTCCATACTGCGGAGGCAATGGCAAATGTAAAATCTTCTTAATGCACCAGAAGTTGACAATCTTAAATACAAAAACGCTTACAATGGATTTGTGAGTCTGTGATTTGTTTGAAAAAATATAGTGGCACTACAAGTCCTAGTCCATGGCCTTCTGACTGACAAACCTCTTGAATTCGTGTGATGTCAAAAATGGGGGAACTAAGAGTTTTATGCCGAATAAAATCCTGTACGTCTGTGAACCTCAATCCTTATATACTTCCGTAATACAAATTTTACCCATAAAATTATCTATCGGCTCAAATAGGAAGTGCAAACATTTTTCCGTATGAGATTGTTCACTGTTGATCATTTGTCATCAAAGTCTTAAAAAAGAAAAGCAAAGCCTTTCATGAATTGATGTGCTGCATCATGATTAATCATTTCCTTAAGTGACTATTTTATAAAATGACATTGCAGATGCGATTTCAAAAACTGGCATGGAAAATAGAGCTCCCTCATGATGTGCACCTAATATTTATTATGCTGCCACGCACTGAAAGACATATCCAATGATATTTCGTAATCATAATTTGCAGTAGCTCCTAACCCACTAGTTCTCTTTCGCAATATATCCTGACAGTCTAACATCAATAGAATATTTTATGTTATTTACAATCCAAAACAACTTTGATGGTTGTCTATCACTGTCAACCTTAGAATAAGTTGAAATAAGTCTCAATTAATTTGTTATTGTAAATTTGAAATTTTAATCCGTTGCAAAAACATTTTTTAAATCAACATCATTCGGTCCCTAAATTGGCTTCAATAGCAAAGTTAAATAAAAACTCAATTTATATAGCCTTATTTGAACTGTACAAAAACAAGACACAAAAATATAAAGTAGGAAAACCACAAGTTGTATGCTTATATCAAGCGGCATATGCCTTTGTGGATCTAAATAAAAAGTTTGTTTTATTTTTGTTTCAGAAATTATAAAAACCATTCGAATATGTGGCAGCATATAGCTGAAGGGTATACGGCGCGGCGGCGGGGCGTTGTGTGTCCTCATTCAAAAACGATTTGTTCCTTGTGCCCTGGCACACACATCAAATTCATATAACAATACGTATTTTGGAGTTAAAAGTTTCAAAAAGTCTCATTTAAAAAAAAGAAAGAAGGAAACACAATCACTTTTGTGTCGAATTCAAATATTTATGCACAGAAAATGACTTTATATCATGTTTTCACACAAATTTAAATAAAAACAACTTCTACTTTGAGCGGATATTGAATCTGCTGGTACATGTTTTCTTTATTTCATTTTTGAGTTTTCTGTTTTATAAACAATTGGGTCGCGTCGTCGTTGCTTAAACTCTATGTTCAAGAAGTGAAGTCAGCTGAATGTAAGGGTTGAAAAGTTTGATATATAAGGCTTAAGGCATAAAGGACTTTAAGCTGTTTGTTTCATGCCAGAAAAGTATTGTTTTGTAGTTAGAATCTTATTAGCGCCATCTATTTGAAATTCAGAAGGGATATTCAATTTTAAATTTGTTGATGTAAAACATAACCAAACACAAAACCAACAAACAACAGTCTCTATTCTCGTTATGGACTATTTACCTTTTACTTTAAAATGTCAAAAATAAACGTTTTCTGGTGTCACATATTTTGACATCGTAAAATCGAATAGATCACAAAACATTCACCCTTTTGTTGTAGAAAATCAATTTGGTAAGCCGGAATACTTTTGTTGAATACCATTTTTATGATTTGTTTTATATTTTTTTCCACCTGTTATTTTTTCGAAATGATAGCTCGAAATGCGAACCGTATTCCGTATATTTACTTCCGGCTGTAAAAATAACAAGGCATATCATTTTTTTATGTAGATAAAAGGTTTTCTCAAGTAATATAATTTAACGATTTGTGGAATTGAGAATCCAGCCTTAACTTGTTATATTGCGATTTTATTTCTCATAATTTGATTTACTTCACAAACAACCTACTAAGTGAATTTTGTTTTCTTTTCACAATAAAATTGAGATTTGTATTTGAAAAAGTTATTATAATTATTTTCATGGTACACTCTGTCTATTTTATTGCTTTTCAGAAAAAGTATTTACAAAGGACACAACACAAAGAACGCTAGGATTTTTAAGGGAACGCTGGGTTTTTTTTCGAAGGATATTTGGCTTGAACTTTGAATGACATATTTTTATAAAGAATTGAAGATTATAAATATTTTCGTTTGCATAGTGTTACAAACTTATTCACTACATTAATTAAGCTAAATGAAAATTAAAATAAAATTTAAAAGTTTTAAACAAGCAGCATTTTGAGAATAATAAAGAAACAATGTATTTAATACTTTTAGGAAAACAAAATTATCGACTCAAACACAATTTAAACTTCAAGTTACGTATTTTACAATTTAAAAAATTAAAAATAATTTAACTTTTTAGACAAAAACAAATTAAGCTTGGTTAATAATGACTTTTTAAATAACTTGTATTCGTACGGTTTTTATCAGGATTTTATCCAAATCCTACTGACACGAAAAATTGAGATACTTTTATCTTCATTGATAGCGCACAATTGTATTGTATTTTAAACACAAGCATGTCATTAGGTAGGTAGAAATGGCGATCTCAAGGCAATCTAGCTTCATAGCGATTATGTTATCTTACATGCCTCCCTTATTGCCATCAGTTTAGTCTGAAAAACGCTAGCAAAGTCAGGAATCCTAAAGGATTGATCTACATTTAGGGACTCAGAAAAAATACCAGAACCAACTCCGCACTCCATCTTTGAGCCGTCAGTAAAGATGGTTGTGTCGAAACCTATCGACACGATGTCATCCTCCCAATCTTCTCTCGATGGGAAAATAACCTTAAAACCCTTCCTATGGCTCAAAGTAGGAGTGGAGTAGTCAGTGTCTACCGAGATAATATCTGAGGGAATCAATTTCGTTGTGTTGCTGTGACCATAAGGTTTTGACAACCAGCTGTTTGATTCCTTCAGCCTAATAGCGCTGCAGGAAACTATGTATTTAATTAAAATGTCGATTGGTATAAGATCCAAAATAACGTTTAAAGGGCCCGTTGGGCAAGTACGCATGGCCACTGTGGTTCCCACGCAAGCTGTTCTCTGAACCTTCTTTAGCTTATTAATATTATAGGCTTTGCTAAGAGCAGGCCACCACACAATCGAACCATATGTTAAGATTGGACGTACTACGGCTGTGTACGTCCATAAAATCATCTTCGACGGAAGTCCCCACTTTTTGCCGAAAGTTTTGCTACAGACGTAGAAGGCAACACAGGCCTTCTAACCCGTACTTCAATATTTAGTTTCCAGTTTAGTTTAGGGTCGAGTATAACTCCCAAATATTTTGCACTGGAAATGCATGATAGGATTTGACCATTGAGTCGAGGTAGCGTGAAGGGCGGTACTTTAGTTTGGGTGGTAAAGAGCAACAGTTCAGTTTTACTTTGGTTAACTCCTAGTCCACACCTCGTGGCCCAATTGCTAACTTTCTTCAAAGCTGACTCCGTGATTTTACTAATCACAGAGGTGTACTTACCTGACACCAATAGTAGCACCAAATCATCCGCATAAGCTGCCGCCTTCACTCCACATCTCTTTAATTTAACGAGAATTGTATCCATGACCAGAAGCCCTAGAAGAGCCGAAAGGACACCACCCTGGGGTGTTCCCCTACTCACGTGTTTTGTTGCGATTGTATTGCCTAGAGTGGCTCGAATCTTCCTACCACTAAGCATGGAAATAATCCATTCTCGAATGAAGTCTTCTACACCGAACTTAACGAGCGATTCTTCTATGGATTCGGTAAAGACGTTGTTAAAAGCACCTTCTATGTTTAGGAAGGTGGCAAGAGTAAATTCTTTATAATGGATTGTTTGTTCTACAGCACCCACTACCTCATGGAGGGCAGTCTCCGTAGATTTGCCCTGCTAGCATTCTGATAAGCATGCTGAGAGCTTTCGAGAGGTCGTTCAACTAGGATTTCTCTAATATGGTATTCAAGAATGCGCTCCATGGTTTTAAGCACAAAAGATGTTAAGCTTATTGGTCTGAAATCCTTCGCGGATTCGTGACCTCGCCTACCCACTTTGACCTGTCTCCACGACATGGGCACATGTTTGAGAAGGAGACATCCTTTGAAAATTTGTTCTAGCCATGGAGCTGCCACATCATGCAACTTTTGAAGCATAACTGGCAGTATGCCATCCATGCCTGGGGATTTATATGGAGAAAAAGTATTGATGGCCCACAAAATATTTTCTCAGATCATAACGGAATTGACTTGCTCCACATGAACTACGTTTAGTTCTGTGGTTTCAGGCGATTCGGGGTTATCACTTTCGCAACCCGGAAAGTGCGTCTTCATCAGTAGCTCAAGAGATTCGGCTGAAGAGGCTGTCCAGGTTCCATCAGGCTTTTTTAGAAATGAAGGATTACAATGTTCCTTCGATAAAACTTTGCGGAGTCCTTTATGTCTTCGATTGATTTACAGTATTCTCTCCAGCCTTGTCTTTTGGCTGATGACAGGGCTTGCTTGTAAATTTTGAGAGAGTCTTTATACGGTTGGTAAAACTTATGTTTGTTGCAGACATTGAAAATTGTACTCGTACATTTTCCTAAGACTGGACAGTTCTTCATTGCACCAAGAAAGAAGGGTTTTACGGCTATATTTAACTGGGCAAGAGACTCTAAAAGCTTTACTTATAGAAGTTTCAAAGGTTTTCACCTTTGATTCAAGGTCTCCTATCGATTCAGTGAGATTCGGTAAGTCATGTCATTAATTACTGCTAAGGTTTTAAATACAAACAATCAATAAGTAATGGGCAGGTTCAGACGACAGAAGTGACTTGAGAGTAAGACAAGTTTCTAGTATCGGACTAACCAGCTGCAAAAAAATTGCCTTCTATTTAAGGCAACTTTATTAGTAAGTTGTTTGCAAAGTTAGTCAAGAAAAATCTCCCTAACAATAAAGTCAATTCCACTTATATTAAATTGATAGCTAATCATGATTTTTAAACAACTGAAAGCGTAACTTTTTCGCTGTAATTTATTTATTATTATTTATTCTGTTTTATTTTATATGTTTTATGTAATAGCGTTAATTTTTAAAATTAAAAAGGAATAAGTAATATTTGTGCATTTTACAAAATACAAGTTGAGAAAAACTTTAGCTTGCCTGAGAAGTTTTTTTTTGTAGACAAAAATGCTTTCCGTAGTTTTTGCACTATCAGCTGAAAGCAGAGGTTAGTGCAGTAAATTTCCATAAGTGTTCGTACCCCCCCCCCCTTTACTTTTTTCTCATTAAAAGTTTAATACATTTTTGTATGGGAGAACCTTTAAAGTGTATTAAAAAATTGTTAAAACCTATTTTTATTTTTTGAAAAATAGTTATATTTGAGAATGTTAAAAAAATATTAAGTGCAGGCGCTTTTCGATTCTGCTTAACAGATATTATAAGTGTTACTTTTGCATTTTGTACTACTCGATCTACACATTAAACAAAGGGTGTTTTTTAGAAGTTTAGTATTCTGAAAGTAATAAAACGAGTACAATTTAATGTTTTGGCAAAGAATATAGTTTTCTTTTATTTTTTTATTGATAGGGGGGCAAGTGCCTGCCGCCGCGCCGTTCTGTCCAAATACATTTAAGCCGATATGCCTGATTTTCAACCTTTTATTTCGTTAAATGGCGTCAATTGTCTAAAATGATATTTAATGCCACGCCACGGTTTACGGTTTTGTTAGTCTAAGAAATAAAATTTGAGGAAAATAAATATAAGGGGAAAATGTAATTTTATGAAAAAGATGGAAACAGCCAAACAAGCTCAAGAAAACACATAAACTTTTGCTGATTTTAACACACTATTTAAACAGTATTACTACTATTTTAAAATTGATGATTTAAAAAATTTGTATTTAGTTCTGATATTATCCTTAAAATTAATTACTACGCATCATCTTGATAAAAAAGAAAAACTTAATTTTAAAAATAATTGCACACATTTTTATTAAAAGCTTGCGAAGAAATTTAAAAAACTTTTTACATGGTGGAGAATTTTTTAAACTTTTAAGATTTGTAAGTTCTCTTTCTCTGAAAAATTTAAATTATTATTCACTTGTTGAATACAATTTTTTTGAAAATTATTGTTTAGAAATCTATAGAGAGTATAGATTAATCAGAAATGTTAAAAATTAAGATATTAGTAATGAAGATGTTCAAAAACATATTAAAAAAAACATGATTGTGGAATATTTTTACACATAGAAAACTTTCCGGTTTAATTGTTTGTCTTTCTTATAGTGGAACATAATGAAAGAATTTTCTTAGAAATCAATTTCTTCGAATACACTTTCAAATTCTACTATAAGTGGAATTTTGCATACAAATGGCTTATAAAGACGGATAATTTTGTAAATTTTTTATGATGTATTAATGTTTATGAATAAAAATTAAAATGCTTAAAAAAGTTTGAAATGCCTAAATTTTTTCTTCTGAATAAAAAAAAGGATTTGTTTGAATAAATAAGAACTCTAGAACCACGACACGATATAATAATTTCAGAATTTTTATGAATACAAAATCTAAGTTTGACTTTTTCATTGGTACCAACAAAATACCAATGAGTCTATTTTATTTGTCATTTAAAACAATTTCCATATAACATACAAGTTTGAAGGTTCTATTCTGTTCCTAAGTCTAAAAAAAATATTCAATTAACAAAAAGCCTTTCTTACACATCAAGTCACAATTTTCTCTCAAATTAGCTTGTGTTTTTATCTTCAAAAATTTTATCATATTAATACATGGTTTTTATTGCATTATCTTATTACCTTAGTAACAACCTGTCATTACTTTTAATGAGGTCCCCATTAAATTGCGGTATGAATATTCTGTATAACATTCATATTCACAAACGATATTATGATATTCACACTCCTAATGCTAATTTCTTAATTGAACAGATGTTACAAAGAATAAGAAAGACCACAAACGAAAATGTATTTTCTAACACATTACATATAATTTGTAGGAAACAATCATACTTTTGGGGCCACAAAACATCCATTTTGTATTCAATTTTATAAATTCAAGACATCTCCTTTAACTACACACATCATACGAGGACGAGTATGCAGCATAAACATTTATTTCATCTACGAATATGCCAAAAGTCCTCCACTCACTCCCACAATCAGGATACAAATAGGAGCAAAAGTAGAACACATATTTTCCTCAAATGAATTCCTGTCATTCTTGCCAAATGTTTGGGTAATTAAAACCTTGTCCGCTGAACCATAAGCAATTATAACATGAAATGTTTTTTTAAAACTATAAATTGCTTGACATTTTCTATTTCCATTTCTATTCAAATGGAAAATGTTAATTAATCATTTTAAATTTGGTCCTGTCAACCTAAACGAATTGTGGAAACAGCTTGATGGAATTTATACAACCGTACTATACCTAACCTATCATTTCTGATTGAGTCTAATTTAAAAAAAAAAAATCTAATTAAATCCCCAAATTCAGCAGAAAAGCGTAGGGTTTTAGGTACATATATAGGTTAAATATTACGTAGTTCCAAAAGTTCAAAAAGTTACTAAAAGGCATTTGTTAAACTTTAAAGTTTTTGAAATATATGTACCTTCACCCTACATTCAAAATATAGGTACCTAGTTAACTTGAAAAATATTTAGTTTTTTCTACAATAAATATAAGTTATGTTAGGTTAGGTTAGTACCTCACCACCCAGTCGCAATAAACGTTAAACGTTGCTTTGTAAATTTTAATACAAAAAGAGGCTGGGATGCGACCCACACTGATAACTTCCCATCCCGTCTGTCGATTTGTTTTGCTTAAAAGTTTGTCTATATGTACTCGTATCAATTTTTATCAAATTTGCGTACTATTTTTGGTAGATTTTATTTTTTATGAAAACACGGACTGTTGGATTTTCATATAAAAATCACTGAATATCGAAAGCAATATTTTCTGTAAAATAAATAAGTTTGAAGCCAATATTTTTAATTTTTGAAAAGCAATTTGAGTCGAAAGTAATTTTTTACCAAGTTTTAGTGTTGTTTTTTTTAGAGTTTTATTTTTTGTAAAAAAACCGTCAATTCGATTTTCTTCAAAATTCTATCGAATGTTGAAAACAATATTTTTTATAAGATAAAATTAGTTTGAAGCCAATATTTTATAGTTTTGAAAAGATATTTGAGTCGAATATCAATTTTTACCAACTTTTGTTAAATTTTTTTTTTTGGTATTTAATTTTTTGTACAAAAACTATCAATTCGATTTTTTTCAAAATTTTACTAAATGTTAACAACAATATTTTTTGAAAGATAAAAGTAGTTAAAAGCCAATATCTACAATTTTTGAAAAGATATTTGAGTCGAAAATCAATTTTTACGAACTTTTATAATTTTTTTTTAAGGTTTTTATTTTTTGTAAAAAAACTGTCAATTCGATTTTTCTCAACATCTTTCAGAATGCTTAAAACAATATTTCTTATAAGATAAAATAAGTTTGAAGTCTAACTTTCAAGGTTTTGAAAAGATATTTGAATCCATATTCAATTTTTACCAACTTTTGTTAATTTTTGTTCGGTTTTTAATTTTTTATAAAAAAACTGTCAATTCGATTTTGTTCAAAATTTTACTGAATGTTGACAACAATATATTTTGAAAGATAAAAGTAAATTTAAGCCAATACCTCAAAGTTTTGAAAAGATATTTGAGTTGAAAATCAATTTTTACGAACTTTTACAATTTTTTTTTAATGTTTTTATTTTTTGTAAAAAAACTGTCAATTCGATTTTTCTCAACATCTTTCAGAATGCTTAGAACAATATTTCTTATAAGATAAAATAAGTTTGAAGCCTAAATTTTAAGTTTTTGAAAAGATATTTGAATCGATATTTAATTTTTACGAACTTTGAGTAATGTTTTTTTTAGATTTTTATTTTTTGTAAAAAAAACTGTCAATTCGATTTTTCTCAAAATTTTATCAGATTTCAAAAACATTATTCTCCGTTGCTCAAAATTGTTTTGGAGATGAAATCATATGTTAGTCGTTAAATTTAGGAGGTGACAAATTTTTTTTTTCAGTTTTTTTGAATTAGAAAAAAAAACCGTTAGATAGATTTTTTTCAAAAAATATATTTCTTTGAGATCACGTTAAGGTTTATTATATAAAATTAAATTCAAGTCTCTAGCGTTTTTTGTTCGTAAGATATTTAGGGTTAACCAAAATTTTCACTTTTTTTTTAAACTGCTATGGTAAAAAAACCACCCACGCAATTTTCTTGAGAGCCCTTTCTGCATCTTTCTGCCTTATTATCTGTATAACAAAATTTATTTGAAGTCGATATCTCTTCTGGTTCTTGAGCTATGGACGACGAAAAAAACGTCGCGAACGTACGGACGTACGGACGTACAGACGTACGGACGTACGGACGTACGGACGTACGAACGTACGTACACACGCACGCACAGACATCTTTCTAAAAATCTTTTATTTCGACTCTAGGGACCTTGAAACGTCGAGAAATGTCAAAATTTTCAATTTGACAAATCGGACCCATTACAATAACTTCCTATGGGAAGTTAAAAACATGAACTTTGAGAAATAATGCTTTAATGACTTTTGTTCTCCAACAGAAAAAAAAATTGTAACTTTTGAATTGAATAGAAAATGAGAAAACATAAATTCTGAAGCCGCAGTCGTGTGTTTTTTAACTTTGTGAGTCCTTTTCGTGTTTTTTATTTTAATTTTTACTTGGATGGTTGACGAAAACGTTTATTTTTTAAATTTTTGCGGAGCATATCCCTACTAACTTGTAACGTGATATACATACGTCATAGGTATATAAAAGCAAGTTTTAGATTCAGAAAAGAAAACTAAGGCTGAGATTAAGAATCAAACGAATTCTTAGGAAGTGATTTTACCTTGTGTACTGTGTTAAAGTAATTCCCTTTAATTACCAACAAGACTACGTTATGTATTGGATTCCTAGAAAACTGAAATGTATTCCAAAAAAACACTGCAATTAAATTTGATATACAATTTCTAAATGTTGTTAAAAAAATGTTATTTTTTAGATTATCACCAGTAAAGTTGATTCAAAATATTTTTAAAACTATAAAGACTAAAAATTGTGAATATTGGATTTAAAAAAAGTCATTACTCAATTTCTAATTGGGCAAGGAAACCAAATTATGTGGCGTTAAAAAAAGAGAAGAGAAGCTACATATTTTTAATATTAACATTTATTTCGAAAATGTTTGCGTTTCAAAAATAACTTCATACAGATGACGTTTTCTATATAAGCTTACTAACTTAAGGTTATGCTTTAGCCCTGTGTGAACTAGGGCCTTACAAAAAAAACTTCTCCATCTAGCTCGCTCCCTAGCTAAATGCCTCCAATTGCGCATTCCAAGTTGGGTGAGGTCATGCTACCGGTCTTTCCCTACAGCGCTGTCACGTGGGTGCGGATACGAAGGCTTTCGAAGCCGGAGAATTGGTTTCTATGCGCTGCAAGGGACCCAGCCATCTTAGTCATTAGACTTTTATCCCCTGGCTAAGTCTACGTCACTACGTACAGCCTTCGTCGTTCTATCTTCTGCTAAACTCACCTTCTATGCAAATGGGACTGTAGATCAAACGAAGAACTTTTCTCTCGAAATAACCCAAGGAGCTTTCATCCGCTTTTGTCATAGACCAAGCTTTTAGCTGTTCTGAGTCTCGTGGTTTAGTTTCATGCACTTTGGACCCACGGCAGCATACTAATAAATCAGGAGCAAGAAGGCTCTACGTTTTCTGCGATACGAAAAATTAATAGGTTGATAAACATTTTACTTTCATGATTTCGGCTTTGGTATGACACGTTCCACCGTGGAACCAGGTACGTTTTAGATTTTTTCTTAGACCGAATTTCGATAAGTAACCCTCGGCGAATGAGGGGGGTTCTCCTCACAACAGTGACAATGATTATATTTATTTCCGTCCTATTTTAGGATGCACGCTCTTTGGAACACCAGGCATCTATGGTGGTTCATTGTAAGACTAAAAAAAATGTAAATCGTTTCGACGCCACAATTATAAGTCTACGTATTTTTAAAATACTTTCTATTCGTAGGTTACATTCTGTAAATAGGGAATTCTCAAAGGCCTAGTGAAAAAATCCAATAAGGCTAAAAACTTGTTTAGCTGTGTCCATATTCGTGTGTATAATTTAACCTTAAAAAACACAAAATCAAATTGCCATCATTTAGTTAAATATTTAGGGACCAATTAATGTTTTGCTCTAAATCTTATTACCTAAGTCAGTATTACACCTCTACGCACCGCTTAAAAAACGTTGGTAAATATTTGAAACCTTTTTCCAAAGTAAATGGTGTGAGACCGAAACGAAGCGATTTTTGTAAAAAAGTATTGGCCAGAATAAAGCGCAACCAATGCGTCTACTGTTCCAACATTTCTTATTGCTATTGTTTAATGCTTATGGTCCCCACCATAAACAAAGGTTTCGAATGATAATTTTAAGATACAATTGATGCAGCAATTGAAGGTACACGACTGTTTAATTCGTTATCAGTCAAAGTTTGGAGGCTTTAGAGCTTGAGTTGGACAACGATTTTAGGTGAATAATCATCTTTTTGACAAAGTACATAACAACCGAACAGATCAGAAAGTCAATGCATCTACAGATTTCCAAAGGAAAAAACGTAAGCCGTGTTATCAGCCGTGTCTTAGCAATATTAATTTGCTGACTTTAAACCGTGATCTGGCCCTGTGAAATCGTGCAGGATAAATGTTTTGCCAATAATCTGGAAACGATTCGAGAACTTAACACCAATATCATCCAAGTAGCCATAATACATGCAGAAAAAATATTTTTTCCACTTTATTGCATTTTTTAAGAGAAAAATGTGTATGGTCCAACCTTTACCTTTGCAAATTACCATCCAAAGACTAAGACGAGAAGTAAGTTTGCTGCATTGCAATAAATGCACTCCTCGTAAAATTGTAGAAAAAAAACATTGTTGCTCGAAATCGTTGTCGAGGGCCGATTAGTTCTTTAAGCCGAAACTGGCCAACATGTTAAACACTGGCCGTTTTTATGTCATTGCGAATCATTTGAATTTGAAATAGTTCATAAACAAATCAGTGCAACATGTCATACCCCCGGTTTTCAAATATTGTTCCGAACCTTCAACTTTTTCACTGAATATCCATGTTTTCTGCAGAAAAAAAACCCTAGGACAATCCCTTATAGCAAGCTTATCTTTGTTTTAAAGTCATTTAAATGAGTAAGAATGCACAACCAAGCCGTAACAACAAAGCATACATTTGATGTAATAAGAGTATTCAAACAACATATAACTTAATCATAGGGCATGTTCCCTCTATCCCTGCTTTCAAAACAATTGGAGTGCAAAACTTTCACAAGCCCTCAACTCAACGTCATTTTAAAATAACTGATGCTATGCGAGTTGAAGTATTAAAAATAATTGTATATATTTAAGCACAAGAGAGGGGTGATTTACGAAAAACAAAAAATAATAATAAAGGATTGAAAAAGCAAAACGGGATATATTTGAAAGTCTGAAAGTCATAAACGAATAAATAGGAGTTACAAGTGGATCAAAAGTTTGAAGGGCTTTCAAAAGCACACACACCAAATCCTTTTGATTGGTGACAAATGAATTCTGTTTTTGAAAAATTTACTTTTTCTTTTTTTTTTCTTCATAAAGTGTTTTATTTATGTAGTGTTTGAAAATTATGTACATGAATTTAAGGCTTTAGGTAATTTTTTATTAAATATTAAAATTAAAGAAGACGAAAGGAATGCGTTTTTATTTGAGCTTAAGCTTCGTTTCAGACAAAAATACATTTTTTTTGGAATTGTGGAACGTGTAATCGTCTTGACAAAATAGAAAAGATGTAGAAGAATGTACCCTTTAGAAACGAATAATTAAAAATAGCACCATTGGTCTTTTAGTATAATAATGTGCTGATAAAATGGATAATCGATGAGCTGAGAGTGCAAAAAGAGCAAACAGAGCAGGATTTTAATGCCTCGGAGAAAAATGTAAAATCATTTATAGTGGCATTTGGGAAAGGTTAGGCTAGCGCTAGCGTTTATTTAGTAGATACAAATAGAGACAGTACCTGTGAAAAAAATTAGGTAGCACAGGCAGAGATCGAAGAAGACCTCCAGTATGACAGTCCAAAGCACTAACTATCATGCCACGGGTATTATCAGGGGTCATGGAAACGCTGATTAATTATCAGCTCAAGAAATATATCGAAGAACAAAAGCTTTTTAATGACCCACGGTAAGGCTTTTGCAGCAATAGATTCACTGGTTATATCATAGGTCATTATTATAAAAGCAATCGATAAGGGATGGCATCCGGCATTCTTACCGAAAATGCGTGCCCTCGGTTTTCATGAATCCCTCATTTATTGATTTAGTAATTACCTTTCGAATAATTCAATACTACTTGTATACAATGGTTTACCCCATGGCTTAGTTTTATCTCCAAAACTTTTTCTCATTTTTATTAATCATCTCCTGTCTGAAACTTCTAATCCAATTCGTTGTTTTGATGACGATAGTTTTGTTAAATTTTTGTTATAAGTTTTTAGACTTACATCCTTCCTCTTTGGATGTTGATCTCCCATGATAAAATATGATAAGCTTATTAAATTCCGACCTAAGCAGTAATGTTAAAAAGAGAATAAGAAACCGTGTGGCATTTAATGTTTCAAAAACCCAGTGTCTTGCCATTATCCAGGGATATGTCACATGCATTAATGAGATTGAACGTCTCGATGTTCTTGGTATGTGTATCACCAACTTTGTGGAACGATCACATACAGGAAGTAGCCAAAAATGCCACAAGATATTTAGGTTTTCTAAGGCGGTGGAGAAATGTTTCTTCCCTTCTGATCTGGCTAGTATAATATACGTCTAAAGCTTAAGTATAACTACTATCTCTGGGCTGGTGCTAATGCAACTTTCTTAAGTCTCTTGGTCAGTGTTGAACGTAAAGCATTTAAATTGAGTGGCGATTATATCGTTAGTATTTTTGCGTGCGTCGCGTAGCTTGAACATCGTCGTAAAGTTTCTTGTTTCTCGCACTTCTAGAAATGTTAATCAGTATACCCTTGAGCTCAACTTCGGTCGTAATGTCAAGTAAAGTGATTCGTTATTTAGCCGTACCAAGCGAGTTTGGAATGCCTTACCACAACCTGTCTTTCCCAGTCATTGCAATATTCGAGAATTCAAAACCAATGTGCACCGACATCTCCTTTCAACCCCTCTCCCCCTTGCCTAGTGCTCACACTGTGCCTCTGAATAATAAGGGTAGTACATTCGAGATGGGTCGGCAATATCTAGTAAAGTTATTTAGCTCAACAAACAAACATTTCAACATTTATTTTGAATAGAATAGTGCAATTGTTTTGTCCGTTAGTAATTACGAAATAATTTTTAATCCATTTTCAATTTATATCAGGTTTATGAAACATTAGCATAAACTTCGATAAGGATTCGCTTAAAGTCATTGTAGTAATCATTGCATTCCTTAGCTCAGTTTCACAATTTATTAAAATTAATCTTTGCAAGAAAACCAAAATGCTATCAAAACAACTCATCATTTTTGTACATTTTTAGTTAAAGTATAAATATTTTCAAAAGAAAAGTTCAAAACATAAACAGTTCCATCTTTCGTTCGTGCGTTCGTATATGTTGAAAATATCCATTATTCCACAATTTTGACATTTAATGTAAAGTCAAAATCACGCAATCTGCACAATTATACATTATCTTAACTGCCAAAGTTCTTTCAGTGTTGCAAGGTCAACTACAAAAATGGTAGTAAAAAGGATGTGCCAACATTTTAATTCCTATTTTTGCTTAAAATAGCATCAACGAGATCCTTTTTGCTCTAGTTTGTCCTATATTTTTGTAGCTTACAATATAAGCTTAAGCAACTAAACATACATATTAAATTTATTCATTTAACTCTTAAGAAGATATTAATACCAATATCAAATCTAAGAAGTCCAAGTAAAATTATGTAAATTCATTCAAATAGAAAATTTAAATGGTTCTCTCTGATATGAGCTGCACAATTTGAATTGTTCGAAACTAGAAGAACCGAATATGTAATCTGCTTGCTTTTCATATCATCATATCCCTTAACCATTTTCACGAACATGAACAATCTACGACTCTATGCGTTGTGTCGTCTGCGTCCTGAAAAATTAAACACGTACTTTGTGGACTCCTAACTATGTCATAATAAAAGCCTCATTTCAAAATGGGATTTTCCAAAAAACAGAAACGAAAACACCACCAACCAGAGCCATAACCATGTCCCAGCAGCAGCGCAGCACCAGCATGAGGTGTATAGGTAGGAAATATTATTTGTAGAACACAGAACATATAGTGCACGTTCACGTATAGACTGCTTTCGGTCTTTTTGTCATTGATGCTCACATATACGAGTATGTAAGGTATGATGCTGAGTTTTGGTAACGTCCGTTTTAATTAAAACGAGCTCGTTCTCATACCATGAACATCAGATGCTGCTAGTAACCTTAATTTCGTGACAATAGCAAAAGATTACACATACACATATATTCACTATTCAGTCACTGAAGCAAATTATCCTTAATTAAGCATGACATGGTTAAGGTCTCTTGCATCATAACAACGTCCGTCCTTCATTACATTATAACGTTTTAAAGTTACGTTGTCGTTACCTTGAATTTCTGTTTTACAAATTCAAATTTTTATTTGTCCCTTGCTCGCGGTCACATCTGCCATCTGGAAAATATCATATACCTGAAATCGCTTCAATCAAAGCATCTCAACTCAATCTCAACCAACATGCAAAACTCTCGCTATTTACAAAACGCATGAAATATTAATGCTTGGCGTGTTGCTTTATGTAAAACTGCTTTCAAGCCCCGATGATGGGAATGTGGCCTTGTGATTTATACAAAACAGAAACACAAAAACAAAAAGAACTTGCCATTCAAGTGAGAGTCCTCGTTAGTGATTTGAAATTCAAGAAAAAGTGAGATTTCAATGGAAGGGAACACCATCAAGCACAAAGTTATGGATTTGAAAAGTAAAAAATATACGAGTTCAACCGTCGTCGTCGTCGTCAGTACTCAATTTCGCCGGCCGACCGAAACACTATTAAATAAACATTTATATGGTCTGGAAGGTTTAAACTTTTATAGGTCAGGAGTTAAAAATATGGCTAAGCAAATCTGAATAATGATTTATTAAGAGATCATTAGGATAAAACACGTTGGTATGGAGAAATTTTTCGCTTGTTTAACTTATTGCTGCCAGTAAAAAAAGAACACAAAATGTGTTTTCTAAATATGAAGGTCCATCAAGATGACACCACCATAAACGACATTTAAAAATCTTATTTTGCACGCATAAGCGCTAAATGTGGAGTATTTTTTTAGTGTGTAACCCAGCGACAAAAATACTCTAGCACTAAATGATTCTAAATAAAACCTCGGGTGGTTTTAATTTTTTTTACTCGTAAAATACAATCAATTTCTGATGTTTATTATACAATTTTTTAGTTTTTTTTTTCAAAATTACAACCACTTTTATATTTTAAAATTAGGACAATTCTTTTGAGCTTAACATTTAAGAGCAGGAGAAAACAGTTTTCCTTAAAAATATAGTCGTTAGAAAATATAGATGAACTATTACTCTCACCTCTCCGAAGTGAACATCGGGTACCTAGTACCTCAACTAGAGATTAGGTTCCAACCCCAGAGGAAAGTTGTTAGGGGTAGAAAACGAGAGAGGAGGGGGAAAGTGTTTACACTAAGACACCTCTCCTTATTCAGACTGCAGCGGAGGAATTACAGAGATGGAATCAACGGTAGTAGACGCCAGTTCTATTTAGGTTGAACTACTCAGCTCAGGCCTGTAGGGAACATTTATGTCGGCTCTTACCCTTGGAGTAATATCAGGGACCTAATCTTTCAGTTTGAAGGTCGTGCATCAGGGAAATTTCCTGACCATGTAAAGAAAAACTTATTGCGAAGCACCAAAAAGCTCTGGATACGGGCGATTTTACTGTTAACAATCCACGCAAACGATTTAAGGACAACAAACTTCAATATCCACACGTAGAATGTTAAGTCAATTAATAGACCAAGTGTACCCGAGGAATTAGCAGAGGCCCTAGACTACAGATATCACCGCCATCCAAGAAATGCGATAGGATGTGCTGGGCAAAAAGGGGATGACAAATTATAAGACTTATTAAAAAATATGGTACTATTTGGATTTGGCATCGAGGCTAATTTAAGCAATATTAACGTAATTTGCGTACACGCATCCACTGAAGAGAAGGATTACCACACCAACGATATGTTCTTCGAGCTTTTGGACCAAGCTTATGAGCAGTGTCCTAACTACGATATTAAAATTGTCCTAGACGATATTAATGCCGAGCTAGAAAAGGAAGATATCTTTGGCGGAATAATCGGGAAAAAAGCATGCGACAATACTTTCGATGACGGATTCAGGCTCATCGAATTTGCTGAGGGGCGAAACGTCATACTAGCCAGTTCGTTCCACAAAGGAACTTAAGAGTTCTTCAGATCAACCTATCGTCAACCAAAATGACCATTTTGTGATCAACGCTAGACACTTCATCTCCATGGGTGTCGAACGGTTACAATCGCAAGAGATCGCCAAATCCTTCGAGAGCTGCGAACGACGAGCAAAAGAGGAGAGATGAAAACCGACTTCTCAGAAGGAAAAGAGAGAAAATGAGAAGCGTGCGTCGAAGATGTTGAGAGATTTACAAGCAGAAATGACGTTAGAAAGTTGGCTCCCTGAAATTACGCCATAGGAAATTACGCCAAAAACTGTTTTGGAAAAAAAGCCCAAACAATTTTGGCGTAAAAAAAATAGGAAAAAGCGCCCAAAAACAAAAAGGAAAATACGCCAAAAAGTGTGGAAATTACGCCAAACTTTTGGAAAAAGAGCCAAAATACTAAAATGGAAAAAACGCCAAAAAAATAAGAACTTTTGGGTGTAATTTCCAAATTAGTATTGGAAATTAAGCCTTTAAAGAATGAACAGAGCTTTTTCTGGATTAATTTCCAAAATTAATTTGGAATTAAAGCCCAAAAAGTCTATAAAAGAATCTGAACGTACGACGTAACATGGAGCGGCGCGGTGCAACCCGCGTGGCGCGGCGCCGCCCGCGTCGCGCCGCAACGGCGAACGCGACGCGTACGCGCTGCCTCCCCCGCCGTTGATTATATCATAGGTACTTGTGCATTTGTTTTGTAGAACACATTTTCTTATAACTTTGTTTATTTCAATTTGTCAATTTTAGTATAGGTATTAAATGTAAACCTGAAGGACATCTGCCACATTTTCCCGACAACACAGACATTGGTCAATGAAGTTCTTTGCTTTTACACACAATCCATCACTTTTTACTTTCATTTTAGCACCACAATTGTTAATAAATATAACAAATGTAAAGAACATCTTTTTTATACACACATTTTTTTTTTTGTGTATTTGTTTTTGTTCTGTTACAAAAGTTTGCTATTTTTTTGTTTACCACTTATAATTTCATAATCAAAACTTTCCATTTGTTCCATCGCTTTATCAAAATGCTCTTCTACTAACGGTATGGAAACAACAAACTATCAATCACTACTGATCACGTTAAAAAATTTAACAAAATATGCTCTTCAAAATTCGTGAAGAACATGTAAAATACTGTTATTTGCCGTTATATAATTTTGTATACCATTCATTCGACAAACATGTACTTTTTTGTTTTTGATTTGAAAGAATAAACGGTTAATTTTCTGGCTTTGATTAGGAAAAAAACGCCAAAAAGTTTGTTTTGTGGCGTTTTTTGCTTTAAGATTTGGAAAAAAAACTGAAAAGTTTATTTTTGGTCGTTTTTACCTTTTTTGTTTTTTCCAAACAAAAATTGTTTGGCCTTTTTTCATTATTCTAAAAGGAAAAAATGCCAAGAAATTTTCGGAAAAAATAGCCAAAAAATCCGGAATTAACACCAAACTCTTTGGGTTCTTTTTCCTAGGAAAAAAAGCCAAATAAATTGTATGGAGAATTTTTGGCGTTTTTTCCATTTTATTTTTTTGGCGTAATTTCCTATGGCGTAATTTCAGGGAGCCAGAAAGTTCTACGAGCAAATGAAACAAACTTCACAATTACAAGTGAGCATATGAAAAGGCTACTTTTACAGACTGTATAACGGCGACGATGACGAATCGAATTCTGATGTCAGGCAAAGTGATCCCAACAATTAACGAAAGCCAGCAATCCCCTTTTCCGTTGTTAAGGACTTTGTCTATACCTAGACTCCGCCATGAACACAGAACCAGCGCTGAGATTAAACGAAGAATTACTCTTTCTAACCGTTGTTTTTTTGTTTGGACTAAGAAAGTAATTGAATAGTAAAGCCATCTATCGAGCGATAAAATAGGACGTTCATCATTCACGACCTGATATATGATGCAGGAGCATGGACTATGACAAAAGCGGATGAAAGCAACTTGGGTCGTTTCGAGAGGAGAGTTTTACATGTGATCTACGATCTCATATGTATAAAAGGAAAAGAAAATAGACCGACGAGCTGTACGGGCTGTAAAGTCGAGGAATCCACACCCACGAACGGCGCAATAGAGGAAGATCGCGGATCAGGTGACGCGGACAAGTGTAAAGTGGTCTCACCCAGCGCGAAACTGAAGACATAAAGTGAGCAGGATAGTAAAAAATAAGTTTGGAATCGTTGTTATCATCAATAAGCTTTGAAACCGGAATAGAATATGCCAGACTGCCAGTTCCGTATTACAGAAGTCGAATTTACCTGGAAATTCTCTAGTTAGTAGTGCAGTTTTATCTAGCTTTCTCTCGTAAAGTTTCTATCGTAGGGAGTACGCTTATGGTTGTTCTGGAATGTCCGTAAGAAGGATGGGCTGTTTTTTCATACAGCAGCTTTCTCCTGACTTCTCCCATCGTTTTTTTAGATTGGACGAACACAATTTGGAATTTCGACTATTAGAGGCATAGAAAGTGTTTTGTTTTGTTGCTGCGGATGTCAGCATCCTGGTTGCAATTGATGCCAACAAATTCGGCTTCCCATGCTAAAAAAATGTCTTTGACGGAATTTAGTATGATTTTGATATTCTCAAGTGACTGACATTTATTAAACTCACATTAAGGGCCATTTCATATAATAAGATTATCTGTGAAGATAAGCTTTTTACCTGGTAGATCCTTAGTCAAAGATAAGCATTTTTGGATAGTTGTTAGTTTTGATATATGTACATAAAACTTACAGCCATTTCAGGAAATAGTCCTTGATAGATGTTTTTTTTTGTATCTTCATTGGATTTGAATTCCACTAACGAGTTCAAAGAAGTGAATCTTTGAATGACCCATTAGTGTAGAAAATCCGGTCTGCTTTGGTGCCAGCAATTATCTCATAATGGAGTGCTATATATTTTTGGGCAGGAGTTTTTTTTGTCTCTAATTTGTTAAAGTAGTATTACTTGGCAGCGTATTTGTTTTCCAAGTGGGTGGCGGATTATAATAAGAATAGAAACCGCTTATTAGGTGGCTTTGTAGACATTAACCTGGGACTATTAGAGAGGAAGTGATATTCTTAAAAGGATTTCCCAAAGCTATGCTCAAAAGATCAATTGATCTTTTTTATTCATGGTGCTCGAGTGATGATAGATAACCAGCTAATCTTCGAAATGCTGTTATAGGCGATTTAGAGGCTCTTGTTGCGTTACGAAGACATTGGTTGAGTGCAAAATCAATATTTTCGATTTTTTTTGGTTTTAATTCGCATATCGTTTTTCTGCAAATATGTGTAGCTTCAATTTTATTTGATGCGACAGAAGATCCTCTTTTTTATCACATTGCTGGGGTGCTGAATCAGTTATTTCCAAAAGTTGTTTCACATGGTTTTGTCGCTAGCGTATATTTAACACCCAATTTAAAACTTTAATTTGAAACGATCGTTTACTTAATTTTTTCTCACGAGAACCAAATCTCGCAGAGAATTAATTGAAAAATCCTCCAAAAGTTATTCTTGTCATGCAAGAATTAGCCGTTCTGATGGGATATATAAAAAAAAATGGAGGTCCTATTCATCCCTGACATTAGTCCCTCCAACACAGGAATGGTTGAGAGTTATAAGTCACTAGGCCCTAGATATCTATCAGATGTTGCTTCAACTAATTCAATTAATTAAACATAGACATTGAAATACACTTTTTAGTTTTGCATAGAATTCAACGCAAATCAAATCCTCGCGGATGCACGGAAATAAAGGAGGTCTTCTTCTGCTGTTGCTGATGTTTAACCCCTACAAAGTTGACTTAACCTCACCCATATCAAGAACAGACAAAAATGATAAATGTATGTTTGTATATGAAACAACAATTACACTCCAAGCAAATGTAAAAGAAAATTATTATAAATGAACCTCAAGAAGAAACTTAATCCAACCGACTTAAAATATAGTATAATACAATTTAATCAAATTACTAAAAGCACTATGAAATTAATCTACTCAACTCATGCAACTCAAAGCAAATCCGAATTACTTAAAGAAATATCTATATACATACATATATAGCAACTTACACTCTCTGCAAAAGTATCTTTTATTTTTACAAAATAGAAAAAAAAGTACACCAGAATATCCTTTTTCATGAGAACAAAACAAAAATATACATATATAAGGCCTTTGAGGGAAAGGGATAATTAGAGCTTATGTTTCTTTCCTCGACAACACGACGTCGAGCGACTGACGCGACGCACGACAACGACGGGGGTGATGAGTTCCTGATGGTTGGTGGTATTTTTATTGTGCTACTTTTTTCCTTGTAGAACTTATGTACGGCAGTTTTATATTCGGGTTTCATATTTTTTTAAGGAGTTTATATTCAAAATATAAATACAAATTAATTGGAAAAAGGACGTATATACGTTTTCGAAGAATAAAGAGTCCAAGATCTTTTCTTAAAAACACAAAAATAAATTAGTTAGCGAAACAGTATATTGAAAGCAAAAGCCTAGTGACTTAGAACTCTTAACCATTCCTGTGTGCGCGTAATGTTGTCAGGGATAGAGGGGACCTACAGTTTTTATAACGAATCCAAAAAGCTTATATTTGAGAAAGCACTTTCCATGACAAGAATTACTCTTGGAGGATTATCAAATCCTCGTAAGAGGCATTATACTCATAAACAAAAAAATAGAGATATCGACTCCGAATAAACAGATAAAAAGGCAAAAAGATGAAGAAAGGGCTCTCAAGCAAATTGCGTGGGTGTTTTTTTTAAACCATAACAGTTTAAAAAAGGCAACATTTTGGTTAACCCTAAATATCTTACGAACCAAAAAGCGAGAGACTTTAATTAAATTTGATATAATAAATTGTAACGTGATATCAAACATGTATATTTTTTGAAAAAAATCCAATTAACGGTTTTTTTTATAAAGCACAAAAATTGGAAAACATTTGTCATCTCCAAAATTTTACGAATAAAAATGATTTCATCTCTAAAACAATTTTGTGCAATGAAAAATAACGTTTTTACCATTTGGTAAAATTTTTAGAAAAATCAAATTGACAGCTTTTTTATAAAAAAAAATAACATTACTCTGAGTTGGTAAAAATTGAATTTCGGCTCAAATATCTTTTCAAAAACTCGAGATTATGGCTTCAATCTTATTTTATCTTATTAAAAATAAAAAATCAAATTGACATTTAAAAAAAAAAATAAAAACTTAAAAAAAAATTTAACAAAAGTTCGTTAAAATTGATTTTTGACACAAATATCTTTTCAAAAATTTGAGATTATGGCTTCCAACTAATTTAAGCTTGTAATTAATAGTGTTTTCAACATTCGGAAAAATTTTGAGAAAAATCGAATTGACAGTTTTTTTTACAAAAAAATAAAAACCTGAACAAAAAAATTAATAAAAGTTGGTAAAGAATAATTTTCGACTCAAATATCTCTTCAAAACTTTGTGATATGGGCTTCAAACTAATTTTGTCTTATAAGAAATATTGTTCGACTAAAAATCCCGTTAGCAAAAATGTCAAAATGTTTTAAAATCAGACTATTTCATCATTATAGATAGATAGATAGATAGATAAGTTCTTTATTTTTTCAATTTTTTTATAAGTACAATATTTCATGATAAAAGATATACAAAGCATGGCTATATAAGCCGTCTGCCGGGAAAAAAAACTAATTAAATAAACAACCAAGAAAAAAAAGTACAATTTGAGTAAAAAGAGAGAATATTTCACAAAATAAGTTTCATAGTTAAAAAAAGAAAATGTAAATATAAATATAAATATTAAAGAAAACAATTTTTTTTTTTAAATTATTAGTTTTATAATGTGACTTTTAGTTTAGTCAAAACAAAGAAAAAAAAGAAAACATTGAACCATATGAAATAATGTTCACCATTAAAGTATATTTTGATATATATATATAGTATAAAGCAAGCAATAACAGGTATTTATAAGTTTAATAAAAAATGTGACTTTTAGTTTAGTCAAAACAAAAAAATTAAGGAAAAAAGAAAAATATTGGTAATGGGCTTTTAGTTTAGCTAAAACAGATAATGGTTTGTAAGTGAGAAAAAAAAAAAGCAAAAAGATAGGAAAAGAACTGTATATTTCTCAAGTTTTTTTTTTTTTTTTTAATTTTAAGGACTTTTAATTTGGTTAAAAACAAAAAAAAAAGAAAGGAGAAGATACAATCACATTAACATCGTCTTACAACTCAAAACAAACTCAAACACTCGTTTCGATATTTTCGTGCATTTCTGTAGTCAATCTTCTCTTACTTTTGAAGAAAGTACGAAATTTCATCATTATACAAAATGTAGTTGGTGATTTTAAATTTTTAAGAATAATTCTGATAACTTTTTTAGCAAAACACGAAAACCTGTAAACCTTTTAAGCACGACAAATTGAAAGACGGGATGGGAAGTTATCAGTGTGGGTCGGATCCCACCCTCTTTTTTACTTTTTGCTTTCTTTTCATTTCTGTCTGACACAATTAATTATTAATAACCCATATTTATAGAATTGTTGAAATCATGGAATGTTTTCATATATACAGAGTCGTCCAAACATTAGTGTGTCTTGGTTTTCCAGATATGAAATCATACAAACAAAAATTCTAACGAAAATAAGTGACTTATTGTATTTTTGAAATAATGCACTACATCCCAATGTTCCCAAATGATTTTACCAGAAACACATGAACTAAATTTTCAAGTATATTGCAAAAAAAGTGTGGCTAAGCCCCATGCACTCCCATAAAATTGTTAACTCCGGTTCCGAATTCAGTTAGGAAAATAAAGAAGAATAAAGCAGTAAGAATATCAAAATGGGAGAGTATGTAAAGCATTCTACACTTTTAATGGGCTTCTGAAAAAAGAATCTCTGCACTTGACAGTACTTCCGAAATTGAACTCAAAGTTGAACTGATTGGCATTCCAAGAACTTCAAGTATTGCGGCTGAATCGACCCCTAAGATCGATAGAACAAGGAAAGATAGGAATATTGTGACGGTGTTCGTGCGATTTAAAAGTTTCATTTTCAAAGCTCCTTTTTGCCCAAATATGATACTTTTACTCAAGTTTTGGACAAATGAATACTTTCTAATTATTGTTGTCCGATCATTTCTGCGTAATCGTAGAAATCCTATAGCTCAACATTTAGCAGCACTTCTCAGCACACCAAATATCTATGTTTGTGTGTGTTTCTTAAAATATTAAATCCTTCCTTATTCTTGTTTTATTTTCACTAGAAAGAAAGATCAATTGTTTTTTTTTTCAAGAAATCAATTTCTTATAAACACCCCTTTAAATATACTCTTTGATAAATATTCTTTTTTATTTTCCTTCCAATACGCATGTTTACCGATATATGTATCCGTACATAGTTTAAATTAGACAAAAGAATCAAATGCTGAAAGGATAATCTACTTTCAACGTCTCCAGAACCCATCTGTTTATCAAGTTTCGGGTCTTATAACCTTTTCTTTTTATTAAAGTCCTATTATCGTACTACTATAAAACTATTACCTAAAAGTAATTTAATGTTGAGGAAGGCAATAAAATTGAAAGGGATTTGAACATAAGGGTTAAACGAGCATACAGGCTCATCCAATGTTTTCTTACAAGTTTTTTTTTTCTTGTGTTGTTGAAGATTTAATGTTTTTTCTTTCTTTATTTTTGTTCAAATTGAATTTTAAAGAAAAATATAAATTTAAAAAAGGGGCATAACTTTTCAAATACATTATTTTTGATTTTGTAAATACAGAATAAAATCGATTGGAATTATTGTTTGGTTTATAAATGTTTATTTTTTTTATAGAACTCTTTAAGTCTGAAGCATGAATATGGAGGTGAGAGTTTTTAATAAGGTTTTAAATAATAAACAGAGATATAAATTAAATTTAAGGATCAAAATCCAAAGCATTTTGTATTAAGCGTGGATTTATTTAACCAGGGATAGGTGACATAAGAGTTCGATAATTCTTTGGAACAACTTAAAGGTTAACAGGCTTAATTTTTGGAATTCAATTTGGGTAACATGAGGTTCCTTTAAAGTAATCAAAAAAACTATAACCAGGTTCTTGAAATGATTTTTGTACGATTAGCTTAAAAATGAAACAACTCATCAACGCTTTTTCTGGTAGTCGCGAGCTTCAAGGCGAAATTACCTATATATATCAGGGCATCATCAATAAGAGAAATATTAATTTTAATGCTTAGGGAATTTGAGAAGTACTCTGTAAGAGAAGGCCTAGGTCTAAACGGATGGAATGCACAATTAATCTCTTTAATCTTGCTTTTGAGTTCGGATTTGAGGCATTCAATTTAGGTCACATCACTAAACTGTTTGTAATGCCCGTGGCATTATACTTTGGACTGTCATGCTAGAGGTCTTGGCTTCGATCTCTGCCTGTGCTTCCTAATTTTTTTTCACAGGTACTGTCTCTTGCGAGGAATTGACAAATTCTCCAATAAAAATTCTTGTCATTAGGAGTGCTTTCTCAAATTAGCCGTTCGGATTTGGCTTAAAATTGTAGATCCCCTCCATTCCTGACAACATAACTCGCACAGAGGAATGTTTGAGAGTCGTAAGTTACTAGGCTCTAGTTCTCAACGGACTGTTGCGTTACCTAATTTATTTATTTACTTAATTGGGTTTGGACGATTTTGATATATTAGAAACCACAATCAAACAGCCTAGGATTTTAAATACTAGTTAACGTTTTATTCTAAATATGTAAGTGTTTTCCAATAAGTTGTTTCACATAAATATTTGAAAAAAAAGGCTGGGATGCGACCCACACTGATAACTTCCCATCCCGTCTGTCGATTTGTCTTGCCTAAAAGTTTGTTTATATGTACTAGTATCAATTTTACCAAATTTGCCTACTATTTTTTGTAGATTTTATTTTTTATGAAAAAACGGACTGTTGGATTTTTATATAAAAATCATTGAATATTGAAAACAATATTTTCTGTAAAATAAATAAGTTTGAAGCCAATATCTAAAATTTTTGAAAAGATATTTGAGTCGAAAATCAATTTTTACCAACTTTTGTTAAATTTTTTTAGGTTTTTAATTTTTTGTACAAAAACTATCAATTCGATTTTTTTCAAAATTTTACTGAATGTTAACAACAATATTTTTTGAAAGATAAAAGTAGATAAAAGACAATATCTACATTTTTTGAAAAGATGTTTGAGTCGAAAATCAATTTTTACCAACTTTTATACATTTTTTAGGTTTTTATTTTTTGTAAAAAAAACTGTCAATTCGATTTTTCTCAAAATTTTAGCGAATGTTGAAAACAATATTTGTTATAAGATAAAATAAGTTTTAAGCCTAAATTTCAAGTTTTTGAAAAGATATTTGAATCGATATTCAATTTTTACCAACTTTGAGTAATGTTTTTTTTAGATTTTTATTTTTTATAAAAAAAAAGTCAATTCGATTTTTCCCAAAATTTTATCAGATGTCAAAAACATTGTTCTCCGTTGCTCAAAATTGTTTTGAAGATGAAATTATATTTTAGTCGTTAAATTTTGGAGGTGACAAATTTTTTTTTCAGATTTTTTGATTTATAAAAAAAACCGTTAGATAGATTTTTTTCAAAAAATATACTTCTTTGAGATCACGTTACAGTTTATTATATAAAATTTAAATCAAGTCTCTAACGTTTTTGGTTCGTAAGACATTTAGGGTTAACCAAAAAAAAACCACCCACGCAATCTTTCTGCCTTATTATCTGTATAACAAAATTTATTTGGAGTCGATATCTCTTCTAGTTCTTGAGCTATGGACAACGAAAAAATATCGCGAACGTACGGACGTACGAACGTACGTACACACGAACGCACAGACATCTTTCTAAAAATCTTTTATTTCGACTCTATTGACCTTGAAACGTCGAGAAATGTCAAAATTTTCAATTTGACAAATCGGACCCATTACAATAACTTCCTATGGGAAGTTAATAAACAGTATTTTCAAGAGAAATCAATATTTGTTTACTTTTTTCTACAGCAATAGCCAAATGGTCGCTACGACTACGGTTCCAGCAACCTATTCTTTTTATGAAATTTTCCATGAGCAATTAACACATTGGAGTTTTACAAATTCAAAAAAGATTTTCGGAATATTGGTGGTTTGTCCCGGTGTTCTCACTTCGACACATCAGTTACCGAGTTTGAAAACATTTTTAATATGTAACTTTTGTTTGTGTTCAATAAAGAATACCTTGACGAAACGCCAATATAGCAGTTTTGAGGATGAAGAGACTTTTCAACAATGAGTCATGGATTTTCCGAGCTTGAAATGTGATGTGACATCACTGAAGAGTATGCTTTCGGATACATATCAAGGATCCAATCCAGTTTGTCTTGAGTTATTTTGTTCCTAATTTAAAAAATCGGATAGGAATCAGCGAACGAAAAACCTAGACTTTCGTCACCACTAAACGGGCTAACTAAGAAATACCATAAACTGTCATATCTGCTAACATACAACAATCGACTTCGGCCTATACTATGTACTTACCTTCTCTGTCACCTATAATTGGATTTCTTGTAATGTTAATTGTCCTTGAATTTATGATATGTATATAAATAATTGACTACGACGAAAGCTATAATTGTTTAATAAATTTAGCATTACATCGTTTGTAAATGTTCAGCCTATTAGAATTGTCACTAGCCTATATTTCGAATGTACCTTCATAAATAAATTAACACTTCCTTGATTAACAAAATCACAGATCTACTTACCCTACCTACCTGCCTATACCTTGTGTAGGTATATAAGTTGAAATCAATTCATAGCCAACACGTCTAATTTCAGCATTTATAATTGATAGCATTATTAACCCACTCACTGTTCCCACTTTATAAATAGCTCTGTAGTGGGAATGCCTTATCCCCATATCCACCCTTAGGGCAATTTTAATTAAGTGCTGCTGTTATGTTCTTCAGTTAATTATTCTGTTTAATTTGGTAGCCAAATTTAAACGTTCCTTATTCGCTTGTTTCTTGTACTTCGCTATTTAAAGTCACACGATACAATAAGCCTTCCTGCACCGCAAACAAAATCCGACTTTATTGTTAAGGAGTCCATGTGATATCCTTCCATCAGCAGCTCCTTTAAGAATGAACTTAAGTAAAGTACACCCATACAAATGTATAAAATATACATAAGTACGTACGTAACGGAGCCAAGTTGTTTGTACGAGGCAATAAAACAAAAGACAAAAACACCGTTACGTTTAAAGCTTTGAAATACTACAAAAAAAATGCTGTGTTTACTTTTGTAACGCACATTTACACACGCAAAGTTTAAAGAGGTGTTTGTGTTTATGCTGTGCTTCATTTAAATAAAATTCCCTCTTGGCATGGAATAAGGAATAAGGATACAATTCTTTAACTTTTTCTTTTACTTATATTTCATGCGCACCGTTAGTCGTTGTTTATTTTTTTTTACATGAATCTACAAATCAACAATAATTCGAGATTATTTGCATAAAAATAAAACCCTGATTTTGGAAAGATATCTGTGCGCTTTTACAGTGACCATGTTTTCGGAAGTGTTTTTTTATGGTAGGTTTTAATAAAATATATCATTGCGGTTGGTGTATGGATTTATGGAGAGGGACGTGAAGGGGTGGTCATTAGAAAGAACCGGAAGCTTTAAGCAGTTGTGTAGTAGAAAAAAACCACTAATGGTTTACTATTCAATGGGATTTTTACAACAACCGATAAGTAGGGGTGCTTTCATAAATGCATGGTTGCGAAAGTCTGACGAATGCATAGTTTTCATAAATGCAAATGATAAATGTCAGATGTTCATAAAAGCAAAAAGCAAATATTTGCAGCGCAAATGTGCAACTACGAAAACTCACATGCAATCTGAATTTCTTTCTCAATAAAAGAGACAGGTATATGGTAAAAACGATTTTCTTTGATTTATTATTGAAACTGTCAAATTCTTTTCCTTGAAAATTCAAATTTCAATTGAAAACAGTAAACGGCATCACAAACTTGGTCTGGCTCAATAAAGGTAATAGTTTGCTAAAAATTAAAAGATTGTTCTGAAAATTGAATTTTATTAAAGAATGGATGATAAAGTGTGGCAACATAAATATATTCAACTTATGTTGGAAACGAGGCTACAAATGGAAAAGGAGTCCCTTTTTTCTTTTTGATAAAATAAAACTGATTAATTGATGTCTCTTAAGATTCCTTTTCTTGAGAAAATCAATGCCATGGTTTCGATTAATCCGATTTTCACAATATTCACTTATTATTATTGAAAAAAACTTTTTGTTGTCCATTATTTATCAAATTTCAAAACTTGAAGTAAGTAAAACTTCAAATTCTGACAGTCTTTTGACATATGACGCAAATCATAAGAAAGTGTTCATAAATGTAGCTTAAAACACATGCGCAAGTATTTTGTGTGACGTTAGTCTAATTGGCAATTGATCGCATGCAAACAAAGCAACCATGCATTTATGAAAGCACCCTAGGTATGATTCACTTAATTAGTCTTTTTAGGTGCGTAGGTTAAAGAATACTGTTTTCAAAGTTTAGCATTATTATTTCGTTGTATGCTACATAGTATAACGTATATTTGGAAAAATATTATTGATTTTTTTGTTGAAAAATACAATTCCCAACTTTTTTAACAAAAAACTAAAACCAAACCAGCTCAAATATCTCAAAAATGTACCAACCTTTTTGCAGATAAAAAAGTTTGATAATTTGTCAAACTTTTGCAAAAATCGACAGCCGGTGACGTACAAATGCAGAAGGTGGGCCATCTAGTTGTCATGTTGCGTTTTTTTGAAAAGATGTTTTGGCTGAATTGAAACACTAAATTATTAGCTTACAAAGTCAAATTTACTCAACAATTGAAGGCCACGACCATATACTTTGTTTTTGCTTCGCTATTTGACAATTAAGGTAGATTAAATTGGATTTTGGGCGAAAAATCGTCTTTTCTGACGAGTGGTATTTTCAAATGCCAAAAAATGATTAAATTGTTGAAACTGGGGAATCAGAATTTAATTTTTGATAACCCGTCATCCTTTTACTTTTTTTTCTTCGAATGATGCTGCGAACAATGGTACGCTTTAGAGAACCATTTCAACCGAAAAGGTTTTCATATAATGGTTTTGAAGGTATGGATTTGGACCACCACTGCTTCATGTATGATGGTGAAATCCCACACTTTACAGCGCACCAAGTCATCAATGTTGTGCAATCACTTCAAAAACTTAAGACCAATATCATCCTAGAAATCCTTGAACTACAGCCCAAAACAATCTACAAGGTTTAGGAAAATTGAAGTGACACAATGCCACCTAGACCGCCATTGAGTGATTTTGTGTTCCATAATAATAACTTCGAAATTCTGTTGCATTTTAAAAAATAAACATGTCTTTGGCCCACTCTGTGTCCAACAGATAATAGTTGATAGGGTATATTTTTATGGATCTCCACTTAACTCATGGAGTTCAAGATTGGTGTTTTATAAATAACAGATTCCGAAACAAAAAAAAAAACAGGTCTTAAATAAGAGAAGTATACAAATATTTAAAAATCGATTTTGTATAGTTTGAATATCATTAAATGAGATAAAAAAGATGAGGCTCTCTGCTTCATTATTTTTACTTACTTATCAAAATACCAAACCAAACTTCTTCAGTTGTAGCATTGACAGTTGCTTTTTTTTTTAAATACTATAAGTCAGTCACAACCAATATTCTGGATATGATAATTAAGTTTATTATTATTATTAAATTCCCATACGAAAATATTTTAATGGGTCGAAAATAAATGTTTACCAAGTTTAAGTATTTTTAACTTCCCATAGGAAGTTATTGTAATGGGTCCGATTTGTCAAATTGAAAATTTTGACATTTCTCGACTTAGAAAGATGTCTGTGCGTGCGTGTGTACGTACGTTCGTACGTCCGTACGTCCGTACGTTCGCGACGTTTTTTTCGTTGTCCATAGCTCAAGAACCAGAAAAGATATCGACTCCAAATAAATTTTGTTATACAGATAATAAGGCAGAAAGATGCAGAAAGGGCTCTCAAGAAAATTGCGTGGGTGGTTTTTTTACCATAGCAGTTTTAAAAAAAGGTGCAAATTTTGGTTAACCCTAAATATCTTACGAACCAAAAACGTTAGAGACTTAAATTAAATTTTATAATTATAATAAAATGTAACGTGATCTCAAAAAAATATATTTTTTGAAAAAAATATATCTAACGGTTTTTTTTATAAATCAAAAAAACTGAAAAAAAAAAATTTTGTCACCTCCAAAATTTAACGACTAAAATATAATTTCATCTCCAAAAAAATTTTGAGCAACGGAGAACAATGTTTTTGAAATCTGATAAAATTTTGAAAAAAATCGAATTGACAGTTTTTTTTATAAAAAATAAAAATCTACAAAAAACATTACTCAAAGTTGGTAAAAATTGAATATCGATTCAAATATCTTTTCAAAAACTTGAAATTTACGCTTAAAACTTTTTTATCTTATAACAAATATTGTTTTAAACATTTGATAAAAATAAAAAAAAAAATAAAAACCTAAATAAAAATAATAAAAGTTGGTAAAAATTCATTTTCGACTATTCGAATATCTTTTCAAAACTTTTAGATATTGGCTTATATTCACTTTTATCTTTCAAAAACTATTGTTTTCAACGTGCAGTAAGATTTTGAAAAAAAAATCGAATTAATAGTTTTTTTACAAAAAATTAAAAACCGAAAAAAAATAACAAAAGTTGGTAAAAATTGAATATAGACTCAAATATCTTTTCAAAACTTTGAGATATTGGCTTTAATTTACTTTTATCTTTCAAAAAATATTGTTGTCAACATTCAGTAAAATTTTAAATAAAATCGAATTGACAGTTTTTTTTACAAAAAATTAAAAACCGGAAAAAAATTAATAAAAGTTGGTAAAAATTGATTTTCGACTCAAATATCTGTTCAAAACTTTGAAATATTGGCTTTAATTTACTTTTATCTTTTAAAAAATATTGTTGTCAACATTCAGGAAAACTTTGAATAAAATCCAATTAACAGTTTTTTTTACAAAAAATTAAAAACCGAAACAAAATTAATAAAAGTTGGTAAAAATTGATTTTCGACTCAAATATCTGTTCAAAACTTTGAAATATTGGCTTTAATTTACTTTTATCTTTCAAAAAATATTGTTGTCAACATTCAGTAAAATTTTGAATAAAATCGAATTGACAGTTTTTTTACAAAAAATTAAAAACCGAAAAAAAATTAATAAAAGTTGATAAAAATTGATTTTCGACTCAAACTTCAAACTTATTTATTTTACAGAAAATATTGTTTTCAATATTCAATAATTTTTATATAAAAATCCAACAGTCCATTATTTTTCATAAAAAATAAAATCTACAAAAAATATTACGCAAATTTGGTAAAATTGATACGAGTACATATAGGCAAACTTTTAAGCAAGACAAATCGACAGACTGGATGGGAAGTTATCAGTGTGGGTCGCATCACAGCCTCTTTTTTTTTTTAGGTTTGTATTAAAAAAAAAAAACTGTCAATTCGATTTTTCTCAAAATTTTTTCGAATGTTGAAAACAATATTTCTTACAAGTTTAAATTAGTTGAAAGCCATAATCTCAAATTTTTAAAAAGGTATTTGAGCCGAAAATTAATTTTTAATAACTTTGAGTATTGTTTTTTTTTTAGGTTTTTATGTTTTATAAAAAGAAACTATCAATTCGATTTTTCTCAAAATTTTATCAGATGTTAAAAACATTATTTTTCGTTCCACTGTTTTTTGGAGATAAAATCATTTTTCGTTCATAAAATGTTTGAGGTGATAAATATTTTTTTTTTTGTTTAAAAAAAATGCCCGTAATTGGAATTTTTTCAAAAATATATTTAATTGGTATCTCGTTACAATATATAATTTAAAATTTAATGCAAGTCTCTAGCGATATTTTGGTATGTGAGGTACTTAGGGTTAACCAAAAATTTTACCTTTTTTTTAAATTGTTATGGTAAAAAAAAACCAGCCAAGCAATTTTTTGAGAGTCCTATCTGTATCTTTCTGCATTATTATTTGTATAATAAAATTTATTTGAAGTAGATATCTCTACTGGTTCTTGGGCTATGGAAGACGAAAAAAAATCTTTGCGAACGTCGAAACGACGAACAAACGTACACACGCGCGCACGTAAGGATGCGCACGCATTAAATTCTTTTTTTTATTTAGATTTTAGGAACTTTAAAATGCGAAAAATGTCAATTCGACAAATCGGGCCTGTTACAATAACTTACTATGGGAAATTAAAAATTGAAAAACAGAATTATAAAACTAGAATTTTAACCCTCTCCCACTTCCTTCCCGAAACACAAAGAATATCTTTTGACAGTAAAAACTTAACCCAGCGTAACACTTTAAAACTGATGGATCAAATCTTAAACCAATTTTTAATCGTTAATTGCTTGTTTGTTCTTCCCGAACTGTGCTAGCTTATTGGTAAAATGATAGAGTGTATACTTTTGTTTCAGTTATCAAAAAAGAATAAGTCCATAATATTACATTTCGCAACCACAAAATCAAAAACGAGTTACTGTGCTTTGCTTAGATGGCAATACGCCTTAGTTCAAACCTCCAAACCTATTTAACTTTTTTTATATTAACACTTGAATTAATTCATGTGGCCAAGTCTATAGACCCACCAGCTATGCGTTAAAATGATTTTGTTGATTCCTGTATAAAATAAAATCACATCATCAACACCGTTTAGATAATGACGAAATTGTGGTTTACGTATACCTAATTTGTATTCTATAGATATGTATCCAACAACTGGATTCTGGATTTTGGATTCAGGATTCAGGATTCAGGATCCTGGAATGGGATGAGATGCCATTTAGTTTTCGGTGAAAAAAAGGATTAGCTGTGTGTTATTTGCACTTAAATAGTGGATGCTATAATACCACTTAATGGTTATTGGGTTTGGGATTTAATTAAGTGGAATTACGAATAGAATTATATGAGATGAGAATGTTCGATCACAGTATTATGTTGCATAAATGGGCTTATTTTATTTGAGTATTTGGATTAATATTATTAAGTGGTTTCGAATTGTACTACAGCGAGTTTGTTGAAGTTTATCTACTTGGAAAATTATTGAGTACCTTCCTATCTATACTTATATGTATATAATATATACCATAAAAATACCTTATAACTATTTTCTATTTCCGTTCTACATATCTCTATAATTATGTACTCATTTGTATAGAATAGAGTGTATTTTTTTGTAAAGCTAACATGAGTTTGATTTTCATAAGTAGGACGATTACGGCTGTACTTATCAGTTATTATATACCTTCTTCCGATTTTGGGATCATGGATAAAGTGGTGTTGATTTCATTCAAATTCTTAGGATTTATTTAGCTCAATTGATTAGAGGGAGGAATGTAAACGACTGTAATACTGCTAATAAAAGGTGTTGTTTTTTAGAAGTGTTGCTTACAAGAAGAAATAGAATGCATACGATCTTGGAGGACAGCTTCATTTTTGAAAAATGTTAACCAATGATTTCATCTGCCAATAGAACAGACCAAACAATGATTTCTTGAGGATGTAACGATCATGTTTCAACAATGGCTAAAGACCTTTAAGTTAATGTACAATAGATTTTCATCAAAAACGATTCCAAAAAAAAGAGGCTTGGATGCGACCCACGTTGATAACTTCCCACCCCGTCTGTCTATTTGTCTTGTTTAAAATTTTGTAGTTTTTCGTGTTGGGTTTAAAAAGATGTTAATTGAATTATTCTTAAACATTTTTAAATTACCAACAATATTTTTCATATAACGAAATAGTTTAGTTTGAAAATCTCGTTTAGTTAAATAGATTTTTGGTCGAAAAATTTTGTTTGCCAATTATAGTACCATTTCTTAAATTTTTACAAATTGGATGAATGAAATTAATTTTAGAGGTATCAAGAACCGAACTTAAGTTTTTAACAAATTTGGGTACTAAATTTTGTTGATTTTATTTTTTATGAAAAAACCGACTATCGAAAACAATATTTTTTGTGAAAAAAAAAAGAGTTTGAAGACAATATTTTTAATTTTTAAAAGCTTTTTGAGTCGTTATTAAATATGTATATACCAATTTTTAGTATTCTTTTTTTGTTAGGTTTTTGTTTTTGTAAGAAAACAGATTTTGCACAATATTTTACTGAATGTTGACAACTATTTTTTTAAAAGATAGAAGTAGTTTCAACCCAATGTCTTAAAAAGTAATTTGAGTGGAAAATCAATTTTTACAAATTTGTATTAATTTTTTTGTTCAGATTTTTATTTTTGTACCTAAACAAAACTGTTAATTCGATTATTCTCAAAATGTGTCTAAATGTTGAAAACAATATTTCTTATAAGTTAAAATTAATTGGAAGCCATAATCTTGAGTTTTTGAAGAGATATTTGAGTCGAAAATCAATTTTTAAGATTTTTTGTTAATTTTCTTTAACATTTTTTGTAAAAAAAACTGTCAAATCATTTTTTCTCAAAATTGTACTCACTATTGACAACAATAATTTTTAATAGATTAAAGAAGTTTAAAGCGAATATCTCAAAGTTTTGAAAAGATATTGGAGTCGAAAAGCAATTTTGACCAACTTTTATTATTTGTTTGCTTAGGTTTTTTTATTTTTTGTAAGAAAACTGTCAATTCGATTTTTCTCAAAACATTTAAGAATATTGACAACAATATTTTGTATAAGTTAAAATAAGTTGAAAGCCATAATTTTAAATTTTTGAAAAGATATTTTAGCCGAATTTCAATTTTTACCAACTTTGAGTAATGTTTTTTAGGGTTTTTATTTTTAATAAAAAAAAACTGTCCATTAGATTTTTCTCAAAATTTTACCAGATCTTGAAAACCTTATTTTCGTTGCACAAAATAACTTTTGAGATAAAATCATTTTGTATTCGTAAAATTTTCGAGGTGACAACATTTTTTTCAGTATTTTTAATTTATAAAAATTAAACGTTAATTGGATTTTTTTCAAAAAAATATACTTGTTTTGTATCACGTTACAATATATTTGATGAAGATAATTGTGAACCAACCTGTGTATATCTCTTTATGTCAACGCTCATGCTAATGCTAACTCAACTCAATGTCATTTAGTAGACCATTCAATGAATTCTCTTGCTTATATATTTTACTTTATACCTTTTGTTAATCACTTGCTAATAAACTCTCGAACAGAACACTTGACTTTTCATTTAAAGGCACAACAGGTTATGGGCCCAGGTTGTTCGCTAAGTAAAGTCAAGTATAGTGTTTTTTTTATGAAATCAAGTAGCGGTTTATTTTAATTTTGATTAAAGTTCGAATAGAAGTAAATTTGTAATTATGAGTTCGTCTCATTATCAAATTGAAAAGTTGGATGATCACAACTATGGTGGTTGGTCTGTCCAAATGAGAAGTGTGCTCATAATTTCTAATCTATGGAGTTATGTGAACTGTGGCACAGTGAAGCAGGAGGCTATGACTCCAGCTCAAGTCTCAAAATGGGATTCCAAAGATGGTAAAGCTCTTGCTAACATTATTTTAAATATAAAATCGTCTCAGGTAATCCACGTAAAACATTGTCTCACTTCGAAGTCTGCATGGGACAGTTTGAAGGCAGTACATCAACCACGTGGTCCCGCAAGAAAGATCACACTTTTTAAGCAATTGTTACACATGAAGCTAGGAGAAAAGGAAAGTATGCCTGAATATGTGAATCGATTTACAGACATTGTTGAAAAACTCTCTAAAATTGAGTTTGCAATTAATGACGAATTGCTTGTGATAATTTTGCTTTCAAGTCTAACAAAATGTTTGGAGAGCTTTGTTGTTGCCATGGAGGCTCGCGATACGCTAACAGATTTGAGTTCTCTGAAAGTAAAGCTTCTGGAGGAGGGAGATCGTCATTTAGACAAGGGAGAACTTGTCGGGAAAGATGATGTAGGTTTTGAGCAAGCGTACGCAGTGCGATCTAGTAGTAAACCGAAATTTGTCCACAAAAAGAGGATTTTCGGAAAATGTTATAACTGCGGGAAGAGGGGGCATTTCGCGTCAAAGTGTTCGGAGCCAAGAAAGTCCTATGAGCATAAGTCAGTTGCTTCTTTTTCCATGTTGTCGGCTTCTCATAACAACGTACTTGGACCAGAATACTGGTGTATCAATAGCGGTGCAACCTCACATATATGTTGCTATGAGTCTTTATTCATTACAATGCGCGAGTGCGATGAACAAATAAAATTAGCTGGTGATAATCATATAACGGCCAGTGGCGTTGGTACCGTTGTTCTCAAAACTGAATTTTGTGAGCTAAGATTAAATAACGTTCTTTTTGTTCCTGGTCTGAAAGCTAATTTTATTTCTGTTAGCAAAGCAATAGAAAATGGCTGCCTTATTAAGTTCACCAAAGATAGTGCCTTAATAAAAAAGAAAGATGAAACAATTTTAATTGCATACTTAGAGAATGATCTTTTTGTGTTTAAGTATCGTCAATCCAAGATTTTATATGCATGCAACTCGAATGTAAGTAATTTTAAGAAATGACATGATAGATACGGCCACCTTAACGTCAACAGCATGCGTAATGTATATTCAAAGAAGATGGTTAATGGGTTCTCACAAGGTAATGCCCCACAAAATTTTCAATGTAAGATTTGCATGAAAGGAAATATGTGTGCTAAGCCTTTTCCGAATGAGTCACTTACAAGGTCAAACGATATATTAGAACTCATTCATACAGATATTTGTGGGCCTATGAAGAGGGTTTCACTCGGAGGAGCACGATATTTCGTGACATTCATTGATGATAGATCACGCAAAATGTCCGTCTATTTTATGAAAGCAAAGAGTGAAGTTTTTGAGATTTTTCGAAAGTTCAAGTCTTTGGTAGAACGCGAAACTAGAAAGGTTATAAAAACTCTGAGAAGTGACAACGCCAGTGAGTACCGCAGCCAAGATTTCGCGAATTATTTGGAGAACTATGGAATAGGTCGACAGTTCTCTGTTGTTTACACTCCGCAACAAAATGGAGTTGCAGAAAGGGCCAACGGAACAATCGTAGAGATGGCGAGATGCATGCTCATTCAATCTGGGCTTGATGAATATATGTGGGCTGAGGCTGTGAACACGGCAGTGTACCTAAGAAATCGATGCCCAACGAAAATTCTAGAAGACGTCACTCCAAAAGAAGTGTGGACCCGCCGGAAGCCGAATGTTAGCCATTTGAGAACCTTTGGCTGTACTGCCATAGCCCTTAATAAAGCTAATTTTTTTCAAAATTTCAGCCCAAAGGTGAAGAATATTTGATGGTTGGTTACTCTGGAACTTCGAAGGCATATCGATTGTACGATAGAATAAGAAGGAAGGTTATTGAGCGAAGGGATGTGTCTTTTATTGAAACCGAACACACTCTTGGTAATATTGATGATTCTGGCGGCTTTTTATTACAAGCCGAACAGAAAGAAGAAGATGAAAATAGAGAAGTTCAATGCCAACAAGAAACCTCCAGTTCCATAAAAGCCAATAGATATCCAAAGCGAAAACGGTCGATTACCAGCAGTGACGAAGATGATAACAAAACGACGACGACGACGCCGACGACGATTGTTAGAGGTAGGCCGAAGATTATCAGAACCGGTAAGCGTGGAAGACCACGAAAGCAATTCAATGTTTTAAATAGTATTGAAACAACAAATAAGATTATCATTCCACAAACCATGTCCGAAGCCTTAGCTCTTCCCGAGTCTTTGATGTGGAAAAAAGCAGTAGCTGAGGAATATAAGAATCTCATATCCAACAATACATGGGATTTAGTTGAGCTTCCTGAAGGTCAAAAACCTATAGGCTGCCGATGGGTTTTTACGGTGAAGAATGATGAACATGGTACACTTCAAAGATTTAAGTCGCGGCTGGTAGCTAAACGATTCAGTCAGATTTTCGGAATCAATTATAAAGAAACTTTTTCACCAGTGATAAGATATTCCACAATTCGAATCATCCTTGCCTAAGCTGTTGAAAAGAAGCTTTTTCTCCACCAAATGGACGTGTCGTCTGCGTATTTGAATGGAAAACTTCAAGAAGACGTGTATATGGAACAACCGGAGTATTTTGGTAAACCGAAGAATCCCGAGAAGGTTTTGAAGCTCAGAAATGCTTTATATGGTTTAAAGCAATCAGGGAAAGCATGGAATGAAAAGCGCGATTCCATATTAAGAAAATCAGCTTATTTTGAATCTTTTACGGGAAACTGAAATGACAGAATGCAGACAAAATCAAACTCCGTTAGAGTCTGGGCAGCAGTTCGGATGTCAAGATGAAAACTGTAAGCCAGCTAACAGAGAACAATACCAGTCCACTATCGGGTCATTAACCTACTTGTCGATTTCAACACGGCCTGATATCATTCATTCGGTTAGCAAATTGTCACGTTTTAATTCGGATCCACACGAGGAACACTTTACAGCAGTCAAACACTTATTAAGGTACCTAAACTGCACTAACTACAAAGTGTATTATTATCCTACAGGTAAACAGCTCGAGGGGTTTGTTGATGCTGATTGGGGTGCTGACGTTGTTGACCGAAAGTCATACACTGGCTTTGTGTTTATGCTTGCTGGAGCTGCCATATCTTGGGAGTCCAAGAAGCAACAAACTTTGGCACTAAGCAGTACCGAGGCGGAGTACATGGTCTTATCCGCATCGGCTAAAGAAGCTGTTTATCTAAAGAGATTGGTATGTGAGCTTGGAGGGGGCGAGTTTGCTACATCGAAAATTGTTTTGAACGGTGATAACCTCAGTGCTCAACAGCTTGTGAAGAATCCTGTTCACCATCCTCGGAGCAAGCCCATCGATATTAAATATCACCATATAAGAGAGGTGTACAGCAACGGTGCCATCAACCTGAACTACATTCCAACCAATGACATGATAGCAGATGTCTTAACAAAAAATCTACAAACAGTGAAACATCATAGATTTTGTAAACTTTTAGGACTTATTTAGTTCAAGATTTTGTATGTACCTATGCATTTATTTTTATTATTAGAAGCAAATGTCAAAATGAAGTTAAAATTAATTTTGTAATTCGCGTTCAGGGAGAGTGTTGAAGATAATTGTGAACCAATCTATGTACGAGTATATCTGTTTATGTCAACGCTCATGCTAATGCTAACTTAACTCAATTTCATTTAGTAGACCATTCAATAAATTCGTAAGATATTTAGGGTTAACCGAAATGTTCACCTTTTTTAAACTGCTATGGTAAAAAAATTGCCTACGCAATTTTCTTGAGAGCCCTTTCTTCATCTTTCTGCCTTTTTATCCGTATAACAAAATTTATTTTAAGTCAATATCTCTTCTGGTTCTTGAGCTATGGACAACGAAAAAAAAGTCGCGAACGTACAGACGTACGATCGTACGTATACCCGATCGAACAGACATCTTTATAAAAATCTTTTATTTCTACTCTAGAGACCTTGAAACGTCGAGAAATGTCAAAAGTTTCTATTTGACAAATCGGACTTCCTATTGGAAGTTAACAAAACACCAATAACACTAGTTAATTAAATCGCGGTTGTCAAGTTGCAAAAATGTTTTTTCTAAGAATATTATACTTTGGTATCGAATATTTTATGGTCCATATCTGTTTTCCAAACTCTCTGTTCCTACTCGTACCTAAAGTTCTTACGTGAAATAAGACCAATGACATATAACAAAATTCAGTTCAATCATTATTTAATATTCGACTGCATTTAGTTTGGACCAAAAATTAAAATTCCCTCAAAATAAAAAAAAAGTTTCACTGATTCACTGATCACTTCTTAGCATTTCCTAAACATAAATTTTTTTATGAAGCCATTCAGTAGATATTTAACGCTTTTTAAGACCATGTTTTTCACATTTGTAGAAAAATAAATAACACATCCTGACCTATTTCAAATTTAGCTAATTAAACGTAAACGAAATGATTGTGATGTGATGTGAATTTATATTTTCTTCTCATCGAAAATTAATTAATAAATACCATTACAATAGAATCTGATGAGAAGTTTGTCGATAACGCATAAAAGATGTTAATGTTTCAATTAAAAATCCTCATTGCTTAGTTATATAAATATAAAATTAAATTGTTTGTCCCTAAAGAAACCCATGGCTTTTAAATAAATCTTTATTTATTAAATAAACTCTTTACTATACTCTTTTACTGCTGGCTTAATACCAATTAGTGTCAAATATTTAGAACCCAGCACTTACCCGTAATTGCTATAGTAAATAAGATTTATATTTTGATAGTACCCTGTATATACCAGTTAAGCTTTATCTATCCATCTATCTTTTAATCTCAATTTTTAAATCTAAAATGGCACCCTAGAAAGCACTTTAAAATAATTCATTTTCCATCACACTTCACACCCATAATAATGTCCAACGATAAACAGTGTGATTAACTGCTTCGCCACTCTCGGGTACTTTCAATTAGGCCAAACGTTTAACTGGATCATTAAGCCGTCCAAACACTGGCAATGGCACTAGTACTAGCACTGACAATGGCTATACACTATAATCCGCCTGCTCCACCCAAATACACGCAAAACACAACCCCGAGTGCACAAACAACAAACACACTCCCATGCGCATACATAAACATAGTTTGTGAAATTATTTATGCTGTTGTTACCAAAACAACCCTTTTTTATCACCACACCACACGACCCCATACCACATCAAATAACGCCCCCTGGACTATGGTTAAGTTTGCCAAAAACAACGACTTACCCATGACAATGCACTCCTGTGCTGGATTGACAGTCGTGCTGGGTGCCACTGTTATGTTCAAGACCGAATTGTTTGCGTTTGTTGTGCTTTGGAGACCGCCCTCCTCGTGTTTCGGCACCGACGACAACGACAACAACGACGAGGAGGAGGAGGAGGACGACGATGCATTCGCAATTGAGTCAGCTTCCAGGATAATTGGAGCATTGTGTGCACTGTGATGGCTGATGATTAGAGCCAGGTCCATTGCAGCGCTGGCATTGAACTCCGAACTAAAGTCGTTAAATGAGCTGCGAAAAGATGTTGCCCCAACGCCTTTTTGCTGTTCGTTGTTCTGCTGCTTAATGCTGATGCTGCTCTCCGAATTGAAAGATGACGGGAAGATAGTGTGGCTGCTATCATCATTGGGGCCATCACGAAGGATACCATCATGGTCGTCGACTTCTTGGAACTGTGCTGCTATTGTTGTTGTGCGGTTGTGGTGGACAAGTTGTGTTGGATGCCTTGTGTCGACCATGTTTAACATGCCTGCAGGATGGCCACTAATATATTGAATTTCGGTATTTGATTGGTCCTCCTTTGGGTGTTCCTTTAAAGAAAAGTAAATACATATATGTATGAAAATGGATTCAACTATTTATATGTACAGAAAATGTAGATTTTGTTAATTAAATTGCGGCTGCAACTGAGGGAGGGTGGGGTTTTTCTGCAAATAGTTTATGATTATTTTCCTTTGCTTAAATGGGTGGCAATTATTGGCATTGGAAACCGCAACATATACTTACATACATATTCTATGTAAAGAGTGAAGAAAATTTAATCAGAGCAAAAATATCTGAGTGGTTAAAACTTTTCTTAATTTGGGTTTTGGGGATCAGATCAGGAGATGAAGTTGAGTTATTGTTGGTTGTTAATTTTAACATATTAAATGCTTTGAAGATTTTTTGGTTGTGCACAACATTTTTGATAAATATTTCAACAATATACTAAAAATACGAATGACATTTGTCTAAAGCATCAATTTCAATGCATTGTAAAACAAAGTTATTAATAAGTTCACAGACAATTCTTAAGAACTATTGTGTACGTACGATCGTACGTCTGTACGCCCGTACCTTTGTACGTCTGTTCGTCCCTACGTCCGTACGTTCGCGACGTTTTTTCGTCGTCCATAGCTCAAGAACCAATAAAGATATCGACTTTAAATAAATGTTGTTATACAGATAATACGGCAAAAAGATGCAGAAAGCGCTCTCAAGAAAATTGCGTGGGTGGTTTTTTTTACCATAGTAGTTTCAAAAAAAGGTGAAACATGTGGTTTACCTTAAAATATCTCACGAACCAATAACGATAGAGGCTTGAATTAAATTTTATATTATATATCGTAACGTAATACCAAACAAATATATATTTGAAAAGAAAAACCAATCAACATGTTTTTTGTATAAATCTAAAAAATTTGAAAAAAATGTGTCCCCCTCAAAATTTTGCGAATAAAAACGAGTTCATATTCAAAATAATTTTGTGCATCGAAAAATAACGTAAAAATCAAATTAACAGTTCTTTTAGAACAATAAAAACCTAAACAAAATCATTACTCAAACTTGATAAAAATTGAATTTCGACTCAAATATCTTTTCAACAATTTGAGATAATGGCTTCCAACTAAATTCAACTTATAAGAAATATTGTTTTCAACATTCGGTAAAATTTTAAGAAAAACTGAATTGATAGTTTTTTTACAAAAAATAAAAACCTAAACAAAAAAATAATAAAAGTTGGTTTTCGTCTCAAATATCTATTCAAAACTTTGAGATATTGGCCTTAAACTACTTTCATCTTTTAAAAAATCTTGTTGTCAACATTCAGTAAAATTTTGAGAAAAATCTAACTCATAATTTCTTACAAAAAATAAAACCTAAAAATAAAAAAATAGAGGCTGGGATGCGACCCACACTGATAACTTCCCATACCGTCTGTCGATTTGTCTTGCTTAAAAGTTTGTCTATATGTACTCGTATCAATTTTTACCAAATTTGTGTACTATTTTTTGTAGATTTTATTTTTTATGAAAAAACGAATAGTTGGATTTTTATATAAAAATTACTGAATATCGAAAACAATATTTTCTGTGAACTAAAATAAGTTTGAAACCAATATTTTTAATTTTTGAAAAGTCATTTGAGTCGAAAGTAAATTTTTACCAAGTTTTAATATTGTTTTTTTTTGTAAAAAAAACTGTCAATTTGATTTTTTTCAAAATTTTACCGAATGTTATAAACAATATTTCTTATAAGATAAAATTAGTTTGAAGTCAATATTTCAAATTTTTGAAAAGATATTTTAGTCTATAATCAATTTTTACCAACTTTTGTTAAATTTTGTTCAGGCTTTTAATTTTTTTTTACAAAAACTGTCAATTCGATCTTTTTCAAAATTTTTCTTACAATATTTTTTGAAAGATACAAGTAGTTTAAAGCCAATATCTACAATTTTTTAAAAGATATTTGAGTCGAAAATCTATTTTTACCAACTGTTATACATTTTTTTTAGGTTTTTATTTTTTTGGAAAAAAAAACTGTCCATTCGATTTTAATTTTAATGTTGAAAACAATATTTCTTATAAGTAAAAATAAGTAAGAAGCTATTATCTCAAATTTTTGAAAAGATATTTGAGTCGAAAATCAATTTTTACCCAATTTTGTTAATTTTTTTTTCGGCTTTTAAGTTTTTCTAAAAAAACTATCGATTTGATTTTTTTTAATTTTACTGAATATTGAAAACAATAATTTTTGAAAGATAAAATCCAATTAAAGCTAATATCTCAAAGTTTTGAAAAAATATTTGAGTCGAAAATAAATTTTTACCAACTTTTATTATTTTTTTTAGGTTTTTATTTTTTGTAAAAAAAACTGTCGATTCGATTTTTCTCAACATTTTTCAGAATGTTGAAAACAATATTTCTTATAGGATAAATTAAGTTTGAAGTCTAAATTTCAAGTTTTTGAAAAGATATTTGAATCGATATTCAATTTTTACCAACTTTGAGTAATGTTTTTTTTTAGATTTTTATTTTTTATAAAAAAAAACTGTCAATTCTATTTTTCTCAAAATTTTATCAGACGTCAAAAACATTATTGTTCGTTGTACAAAATTTTTTTGGAGATGAAATCATATTTTAGTCGTAAAATTTTGGAGGTGAAACATTTTTTTTTAGTTTTTTTGATTTATAAAAAAAAACCGTTAAATGGATTTTTTTCAAAAAATATACTTCTTTGATATCACGTTACAATATATTATATAAAATTAAATTAAAGTCTCTAACGTTTTTGGTTCGTAAGATATTTAGGGTTAAGCAAAATTTTCACCTTTTTTTGAAACTGCTATGGTCAAAAAACCGCCCACAGACATCTTTCTAAAAATCTTTTATTTCGACTCTAGGGACCTTGAAACGTCGACAAATGTCAAAATTTGCAATTTGACAAATCGGGCCCATTACAATAATTTCCTATGGGAAGTTAAATATTAAAACTTAGCAAACATTTCGACTTAAATAGATTTTCAAAAATTAAAAATTTAAAAAAAATACAGAAAATATTGTTTTCAAAATTCAGTAGTTTTTTTTATAAAAATCCAACAGTCCGTTTTTTCAAAAGAAAATAAAATCTACAAAAAATAGTACGCAAATTTATTAAAAATTGATGTTCGGTTCTTGATATCTTTTAAATTAATTTCATTCATCCAATTTGTAAAAATTTTAAAAATGCTACTTAAATTTGTAAAAATTTGTTTTTGACTAAAAATCTTTTTAACAAAACTAGATTTTTAAACTAACTATTTCTTTATAAGAAAAATATTGTTGGTAATTTTATATTTTTTAAGAATAATTCACCTAACAACTTTTTAATCCAACCCTACAAACTTTTAAGCACGACAAATTATAAGACAGGATGGGAAATTATCAGTGTGGGTCGCATCCCAGCCTTACTTTTTGATTTTTCTCAAAAATTTACCGAATGTTGACAATAATATAGATAAAATAAGTTTTAAGCCATAATGTAAAATATTTGAAGAGATATTTGAGTCGGAAATCAATTTTTACCAACTTTGAGTTATGTTTCTTTTAGGTTTTTAGTTTTAATAAAACAAACTGTTGATTCCATTTTTTTCAACGTCAAAACGTCATTCATCTTTGCACAAAAGTATTTGGAGATCAAATTATTATATGTTCACAAATATTTTGTTTAGTTTTTTTGATTAATAAAAAAATTGTTAATTGGATTTTTTTTCAAAAAATATATTTGTTTTGTATCGTGTTACAATATAAAATATAAAATTTAATTCACGTCTTTAGAGTTATTGGTTCGTGAGGTATTTAGGGCTAACCAAAATGTTCGTTTTTTTTTAAACTGCTATGGTAAGAAAGCCACCCACGCAATTTGTTTGAGAATCCTTTGTGCATTTTTCTGCATTATTATCTGTATAACAAAATTTATTGGAAGGCAATATCTTTACTGGTTCTTGAGCTATGGACGACGAAAAAATTTCACGAACGTACGGACGTACAAACGTACGTACACACGCACATACATCTCTCTTAAAACCTTTTATTTCGACTCTATGGTCCTTATAACGTCGAGAGCAGGCATAATATTCACATTAACTAGAAAATTAATTCTAGGGATTTTAGCTTTGAGTTTTCGAAAAAATTTGATGAAAGTTGGCTGAAAAATAGCTTAAAAGTAAGTCAATATTGCTCGTAGGGCAAAATTATGCCAAGTCAATTTTGTTTTCATTAAAATTCGAGGTTTTATATATTTTAAACTATGTGCAGGAAAGTTATGAAAACTCTCTCAAAACTTTTCATTTTTCTAATTCTTTTTTCCTGTCAACTCATAATTTTTGTGGATATGCTTAAACAAATGTATATGTATAAGCTATATGCATGTCTATAAGTACCTTGTAGCCTTTTTCTCTAAAAACGAAATATCAAATCAAAATAGTTTTTAAACAAATTCAAAATGAATCTTATGAATGGACTTTCACTTTAAGAGTAGGTACATACACTTCAAAGTTCATATCAAAGTTTCAACAATAAAAAAAAAAAAAAACAAATTTGAAACACATGCTGTTGACTAAAACAAATTTTCAGAAATATTTCTAAAAGTTTTTGAATAGTCTCTGCTTTCATTTATGTTCTTGATGATGAAAACTTAAGTAATGTATTCATTTTGGAACTCTAAAACATTAAATGAAATTCTTTTTCTATGCCACATCATTTAAATGGTCTTTTAAGTTTCAAAATTTAAATTAAATATTCCGAATCATAAGTTTAGTTATTATTACTTTTGCTCAGTTCAGGTCTTTCATGTACAAAAAAACATAAACAACAAGATTCAACAAAAAAAAAATAAAACTTATCAAACAACTTTCAGCAATACTCGTATATGACTTTTTGAAAATTTGAATTAACTCATGCAGAAAGTACAACACATAAACATACATATAGATCAACACTCTTTTCCTATGCCATCATCAACCTTCTATACCATTCATGCTTCCGTCATAGTCAATAAGGCTTCAAAGCACTCCCTCTCTTATTGAGCGCCGCAATGAATAATTTATACAGCCTCTCGGGATTTTGACTAAACGATGATAAATGTTTGTGTACTTGCTTTCAATACACATCAATCAATTTAAAAACTTCCCAACCGCCACCACTGCCACCCACTTAATGGGTTACGCGTTATTTACATCCGAACCTTACAACCATCTCTGATATATAGCCTCATAACGAACAAATTCGGCTTACATACCATGAAGATAGAGCGGAGGACAATCCATTTAAATAAAAAACAAAACATATAGGCACAAAAACAGAAGCTCACATGCAGTAAATCGATTTCATGGTAAGTACTACAGGCACCTATGCCAACACTACAAGAGTAGGTGTATAGTAAAGATAGCTCTTTATGACCTTCACTTTACTCATATCATCATCCTCTTTGGTCACAAAACTGCCGGATAAATTGTTTTCCAACTGTCAGCATCGCTCTCATACCCTATCCTCTTATAAACACAAGTCTCATCCTCCATCATCACAACAACAACAACAAAATAGCCAAGCAGCCAAGCCAACACCAGCATCAACATCAACATCATTTTTCACCTGCAAGGCTCTTTTGGCACCTTCACCCTTAAATATATGAGTCAGGCTGAGGACTCATCCCCCAAATAAAGCAAAATAGCAAAGCAAAAAAAATAAATAAACACTTCATTGTTAGGCGCACACAAGAGCACCTCTTTTGCTATATCATCAGGAGTGTGCCCGAACCAGATGCCACTCTCGCAAGCTATTCATGACCTTTGCAAAAAACCATACAAGCCTTCTGGCATGCATGGTTTTGATATAATGTCCTATTGCCTCTTTCTTGATTCTTTAAAAATGCATATACTTACTTTACAACACTGTGGTGAAAAAATTTGACGTAAGGTTAATTGTGACCAAAATATGTTACACTGATTGTTACCAAGAGTTAAAACTTCCATATCGAAGCAAAAGCTTATTTTTTGGCGAATTAAAAAAAGCTTTAGTTAAATAAATTAGGTGGCGCAAACAGTCCGTAGAAAATTCGGGCCAAGTGACTTAAAACTCTCAACCATTTGTGTGTGCGAGTAATTTTTTTTTAGAATAGAGGGGACCTACAGTTTTTATGCCGAATCCAAATGGCTTATTTGAGAAAGAACTTTTCATGACAAGCATTACTCTTGGAGGGTAAGTCAATTCCTTTCAAATAGGCAGTACCCGTGAAAAAAACCTTTAGATCGCAAGGGTAATTCTAGCATGATAACCCTACGCCACTGGTATTATCTATATCAAAAATCGTCTTTTATCCAAAGCATTTTTAAAATAATGAAAAGCTAGTTTTATCTAGTCTCAGACTATTCTTGCAATTTATGCTTCAAAAGCCATGTTTTTTGGTATTCTAATAGCCCTGGGAGATTATTTTTTTTAATTTCGTAGAAATTCACCCGAATTTAAAACTTTTCGTATTACGTTAATGGATATGACTCGCTTGCTTTTATATGACTGCCGTCTTTTAAAATCCTGCTTATTCAAAATCTCTATCGTCTAGAATACCGCTATTTAAAATCCCGTCAAATACCGACAATCCCGTTTTTTTTGTACAAAATACGTCCATTAAACTCAATAACAATAGGAGTCGAAGGTTTGAATGTTAAATTCAAAGGCGTATTGGAATACCGCTTTATTAAATCCGATTAAAACTGTTTTTTTTTTTTGCGTCATGTAGCCTACAGTAAACAATTTAACTAAAACAATTATGAAAACAGTGTTCTTGAAAAAAATTGATTTGAGTTTGTTCTTTGCTTTGATTTAAAAGAATACTAGTTCTTAATTTTATATTATTATTAGTTGATATCTTATTTAATATAGGGTTACAATTAAATTAATTTAGAAAAATTCTTGTTTTTATTTATATTAATAAATAATATTTTTAAAGTTTCGATTTTGCATATAATTCTGATTGCAAAATCGGGATTATTAAAAACGGCATTATAAGAAACAGAATTACAAAAAATAGGATTATACAAAATCAGGATTATGAATAGCAGTATTGTAAAAAACGGAATTTCACGAAACGGGAATATAAAAACCGGGATATCGAAACCTATCCGTCGGAAACAAATTATGGTTTTCACACAATTTAGAATTTATAAAAAAATTGCAAAACTTAATAATTATTTTCATAAGAACTTTTCAGAGGAAAAGAGGAAAGTTTTAGGTTCTTAAGAGTTGCCACTATGATATTAATTTTCCTTTAAATTCCTGAACCTCATTTTCAATTCCATTTTATTTTCCTTTACTCACAAAAATAGTGTTTTTCCTTTCAAAACAAGCTTTCAAGATCTTAAAGTTCTTTTAGTTGAATTTGCCTTGCATGCCCTAGAACTGTGATTTAAACACAAATTTTAAGAATATAAATGTCCCAAAAATTGACACTTTCGTTACACTAACCGCTAGTTGAAAAACATAATAAACGTTTCACATCTTCTAATTTAATATAAAAGCTTTGAATCTCTTGAAAACTGAAGTGATTTACTTCCAAACTTATTTGTTTACCTAAATTTGTTTTTATAAAATTTTTAAAAAATGTTGTACTTAGGTAAATGCATCTCTTTCGTCGAATTCAAGAACCAAACATTTTTCTCTCTGAAACTTTAAAGTTTTGTTGACTCCTTCAGGATCATTATATTTTCAAAAGGTTCATGTAAAACATTCATTTTTTAGAATTTGTCTTCTAGCCTCAGCTCCAATCTACGAGTAGACCGATAACGTATTATTACGATAGTAAAAATAGACTCCCGAAGAATATCCGTAAAATTCTTCATCTCAGAGTCAGTTTTATTTTCCTACGAAAAAAATATCAAAGAAAAAATAAAAAAATAATTAAGAGATAGAAATTGCCTTTTATTATTTTTCAAAAAAGCTACGTTTAAATACAATTTTTAACTTCTCTGCGTGAAATCGATCAGGGGAACATCGTAGTAGAACCGCAGTCGATACTGAGAATATGGAAAGATCACTTCTCCAAATTATATAACGGCGATGACTAACCGAATTCCGCTGTAAGGGAGATAGAACCACTCAACCTCGGCGACGCAGATCAACAATTTCGCCTACCCAACCTTGACGAAGTGAAGATAGCTATATCTAAACTTAAGTCAAACAAAGCTGCTGGAGCTGACGGCATCGGCAGGCGATGACTTGGTACGGAGCATGCACCAACTCATCTGCAAAATATGGTCGGAAGAGAGTGCCCGATGATTGGAATGTCAGCATAGTGTGCCCGATACATAAGAAAGGAGACCCTCTAAACTGCGCCAACTACAGAGGCATCAGTCTCCTTAACATTGCGTATAAGATCCTCTCTGCCGTATTATTTGAACGGCTGAAGCCATTCGTCAACAACCTGTTTGGTCCTTATCAGTGTGGCTTCAGACCAGGAAAGTCCACTATCGACCAAATATTCACACTACGGTAGATCCTGGAAAAAACCCAGGAGCTTCAAATCGATGCCCACCATCTCTTTATCGATTTTAAAGCCGCGTATGACAGCATCTATAGGGAAGAGCTCTACAGAGCAATGTCTAGTTTTGGCATCCCTGTCAAACTTATCCGTTTGTGCAGAATGACGATGGAGAATGCACGCTTCTCTATCAAGGTCGGAAAAGATCTTACCGATGCATTTGATGTCAAAAAAGGTTTTAGACAAGGCGATGAACTGTCTTCTTCAACATCGTTCTGGAAAGAATTGAGCAAATCTCAACCGTCAACACTAGAGGCACAATCTTCCAAAGGTCCATTCAATTACTCGGATACGCAGATCATATTGACATAATTGGAAGATCAAATGGTGTTGTCAGTAAAGCGTTTTTGAGCATTTCGACGGAAGCGAAGAAGATGGGTTTAGTGGTCAATGAGGGCAAGACCAAGTATATGCTGTCATCAAAAAAGGACACTGAACAACAACGTTTTGACAAAACGTCGCCATAACTATAGCTATAACTTTGAGGTAGTTAAGGACTTTGTCTACCAGCGCTAAAATCAAACGAAGAATAACTCTTGCAAATCGCTGCTTCTTTGGACTAAGAAGGCAATTGAGAAGTAAAGTCCTCTCTCGAGCATCTAAAATCACCATCTATAAGACACTCATCATCCCGGTTCTCATTTATGGCGCTAAGACCTGGACCCTGTCAAAGAAAGATGAGAGCGTGTTAGGATGCTTCGAGAGAAAAATTCTTCGGGTGAGTTTTGGTCCCGTACGCATAGACGGCGAATGGAGCAGAAGATATTACTAAGATGGCTAGGTCATTTAGAGCGGATGGACATCAACGCTCCAGCCCGGAAGGTCTTCGAATCCAATCCCGAGGGACGGCGGCGCCGTAGAGGAAGACCACGACTCAGGTGGCGCACCCAGGTGGGAGAGGACCTCAACCAACTTGGCGTGCGAAACTGGAGACAGTTAACTAGGGACCGAACTGGCTGGAGACGCATTTTGGTTGGGCCCAGGTCCGCCCCGGACTGTAGCGCCACCTTAACTTTAACGCGTGAAATCTCTCCAAAAACCCTCCAAAATATTGTTATTTAGCTCTTAAATATGGTATCTATAGAAAAGTGTGATAATCTTGGAATGCTTTTCTACATTGGGAGTCGTCTAATTTAAATAGTTAAACCATATCTTCCTGGACAACAATGTTCTTAAATAATCTAATAATTAAATATGTGACTTTATCCTTTGAAATAATATTTCTTGAAATTTCAAGAGACTACATACCAAAGTTTAAAAAAATAAAACTGTTTTGCTTTTCCGTCTATTCGAACTAATACTTACAACATAAATCATTAGCTAGAATTTTCCAGCTAAAACTATTTAGCTCAATGGTGTCTAGCTTTAGCTAACTTCAACGTAAATAGTGAATCAAAAACCTTCTTCAGTAATACAGAAATTTATAAGGATAAGTGTTCTCTTTAAAAATCTCTTATCTAGAATTCATATGGTCAGTTTTTATTTACAGTGTAGGCTTATTATTAAATACATTTTCCGTAGATTTTCTACCATCGATGTTAAAATAGAGGGTTAAACTACTTAATTTTGATGTAAAAAAATAACAAAAAGGAAGTCTAAAGATTTAAACTTTAGGATCCTGGTTGCCAATTGGGATTACCCCTTCGATTAATAAGACATGGTCAGATAACTTTTTTTCAATGCTTCACGCTTCGACAAGCCTTGAAGAAAAGTTCGTCTCGTTTTTTATTAATGGCGTAGTTTTCACTTGTCAAATCTCAAAAAATATCAGCTTCAAATGTGACAGCTTCTCAAATAGTTGTTTTTTTCTAAATAAAACTCTATAATGAAAAACACTTTTACAAATAACTGTCAGAAATCGGAAAATTATTTAAGCATGGACGGGATGTAAAACATGGCAAGGATGTTTTCCACTAACAAGTCTTACAGTCACACTTCAAAAACAGGAAAAGGGATGTTAATGTACGAGTGTGGAGTACTTCTGAGCTAAACCATTACTTAAATTAACTTTGTTAAAATAAATATTAAAAATGTATTATTTTAAAAATGCTAATGTATTTTAAATAAAATTCAACAATCATTTTTATGAAGAATAACGATGCATCAGAGAATGTTTAATATGACGATTTTATTATGGAAAGCAGTTGCGTTTTTTTCGTAGAATTTACTTATACTCAAAGCATCCCTTATGAAACGCATTTATACCCTGGGGTTTAAGTTTTAGACTACTGAAAATCACCCATAAATCTATATTAATTAACACATAAGCCACAAGAGATTCCATCATATCATAATCCCCTTTTCAATGCACTGCCAATATGCCAAAAATTCATACAGCTTATGCAGTTGAGGGAATTTAAGTTAGTCTTAATAACGATAATCATAAAATAGTGTCTGTGCCATTAATGCATACCTGTACTGTAGAAAACATTATTTTAATTATAAATTACCATTAAAATAAAATATATTTTCAGTTTCTAAGAAAAAGGAAAGCATTTGTTGCACAAGACCAATTTACAAAAAAGAAATGAAAATAAAAACAAAACACATCAATAAACGAGAGTTTTCTTTCAAAAAATTATTAACACAAGTCTGCTCATAGCTAAATGACTTGAAGCGGAAAATATTCTTGTTGCTTTGCTTTTCTAATTTAAATATGGATTTTTCCATTAATTTTTTTCTTTTTTTCTTAAAATTTGTAGTGCTCTATGTATTTCAGCTAGTACCTTTTACACACATAGCTACCTATATTAATATCAAAGACGTAAAGGGATATCCAAGTTCTGATTCAAATGAAGGGGAAGGAAACCTTTATTTTTAGAAAGTTCAGTTCATATTTTGTTTGTTTTAATTTCATTTTTATTTATTTATTCATGGCATGATGGAGATTTTTTAAAGTAAAGTGAAAACTCAACACAAAAACACAAGTTAAAGCTTTGTCCAGTCTCCATTTGCATAATGAAAGGAATAGTGGTACAAAGGTGTTTTTTTCTTTCTTTTATATTTATATTTTTGTTAAGAAATAATATTCTGTAATTTGAACCTGAAGAAAAATTATTCATTCTTATTGGGGTGAAGAAGAAGAGGGGTAAAAAGGGTGAGGAAAAAGGTAAAACGAAAGTTTCTAATTTAACGTATTTGACTTTTATAAACAAAAATATATATAATTGAAATTTAACTACCTTTTTGGAAAATATTGACACATTTATGGAAATGAAGAAGAATTGTGTCAAATTTTTAAATAAACTTTAGTTTTCAAAAGTATACTCTGTTAGGTTTGAATAATAAATAATGTAGACTTGATTCAAAGTTTGGGAATTGGAATTAATGTTGTAACAGTTGTGTTTTACATTTCAATTGTAATATTTCTTAGTAAGCTTGAAATTTTTTTGAATTGATTTTACAATCTAAGAGTCTGGAATGCGACCCACACTGATAACTTCCCATTAGTGCCCCCTGAAAATTTTGAAATTGTGTAACAAGTAATTTTTCTTAATTTAAAGACATTGAAAGAAAAGAAGAAGAGAATTGGAGGTTTTTGTGTTTTCTGTCAGATATATGTATTTAAGAAGTTGCATGAAAAAACTTTTAAGTCAGAACCTATCTTTCTTGCTCTTAAGATATTAAACTTAATTTTCAGTACTTTTTAGTACGTTTTTGTTTTAAATTTGTATTTTACTGTCAATTGAGTTTTTCTAAAAATATAAAATATTAGTAACCAAATTTCGAATTTGGAGACAATATATTATTTCTTGTTACCAATATTTTTTAGTCAAAAATAATTCAAATTTTATAAGATTTTATATATAATTTGTGTATTGAATATTTAATATTTGTTCTCAAGATTATTAAAACGAAAATCAATTTTTAACAGTTTTTTGTAGGTTAAGTGGAAAATGTGGCGACAAATCGGACTGATTACAATTACCTTTAATGGGAAGTTTTAAACAAAAATTAAAAACTTAAAAAATTAACTTAAAGTAAGGAATAAAAGATTTCAAAATCTGCTTTTGTGAACACCATTCTTAGATCTTTATTTTTGAAACAAAAATCGTTATTCCAATTTTTGAGAATTTACAAGATGTCGACAATGTTATTCTTCGTTGCACAAGTTATTTTGAGGTAAAATCATTTTTTGCTCGTAAAATATTCGAAGTGGTTCGTCAAATATTTTGATACAAAATTTTACTGAAGTCTCTAACGTTAATGGTTCGTGGGTCAACCAAAAGTGTCCCCTTTTTTCTTGAAAGTCCCTTCTGAATCTTGCCTTTTTATTATATGTACAACAAAGTTTATTTGAATTTGATATCTAAACTGGTTCTTGAGTTATGGACTACGAAAAATAGTATCCCTAAGATATGTCCACTCACAGACATCCCTCTAAGAATCTTTGATTTAGATTCTATGAACCTTTAAAAGTCGAAAAACGTCAACATTTTCAATTCGATTATTACTTTTTTTCCGTAAATGACACAAAATGAATGTAGGGTTGTCATAAGGCTCCCTGAGCAGATATAAGAGTGTTTTACAAAGTACCAGTATTCGGCCACCGTTTTACAATAAAGATACTAGGTGGCCGAACACTTATTTTTCCTTATTTCGGCCCCTTTTCAAACAGAAGAAACCAGAAAGACAAATATAAGTCAATTTAAGTATAGGTTATTATGTTTTATAAAATATTTACCTATTGTAGTACATTTATTTATATACGTATTAAAATATTTAAAACATATTTCGGTATACTCAAGAAAGAAATATAGAAAATGAAATCATCAAGAGAACCGTACAGCCCCTTGCACGGAAAAAGATTTGACCGAAGCTTTATTCGAGATTAGGGTAAATAAAATTGTCATAAGAGAAGCTGTTAGGAGGTTTTCTATTCCTAGAAGTATAAGCCCTGCAAAAAAGGTCCAACTACTGTTCTGTCATTTCAAGTAGAGACCAAACTTGTTAATTGGCTTATAACTCTAGGAAAACTCCATTTAAAGAAAAAAAGCCAGAAAAGAAATGGTACTACACATTCTTAAAGCACCATCCTTCTTTAAGTATTCGTAGCCCTGAATCAATTTGAAAATCTCGGGCTGCAATAACTGAGCAGGATTTCCGAAAGTGGTTTCGAGAGCTCGAAGTTTGTTTAAGAAATGAAAACGTGGAGAAATCCTGCAAGATCAAAAACGAATGTTGAATAGCGATGAGACTGGTTTTAGTCTAGCTTCAAAAACGGGAAACTTTTACCAAGTCAAATCAAGAATTGAGAAAGAGACCCTGACAGTTCTCTTAACTTTTTCTGCATGTGGAAAAACGCTTCCTCCCATGGTCATTTTTCCTTATAAAAGGTCACCTGCAGGGTTGAAAACAATCGAAGCCGCACAAACTGATTGGGTTTTTGGGAAAACTGAAAGTGGTTGGATGCGAAACGAAACATTCCTCCAATTTGTAAAGGAGGGGCTCTACCCTTGGTTGATAGAACAAAAAATCAAACTACCAGTTTTATTTCTTGTCGATTGACATAAATCAAATATGTCCATAAAACTCAGCGATTTTTGCAGTTCAAACAAAATCATTTTATACGCTCTCCCTTCCAATACTACACGCATAATGCAAGCAGCCGATGTGGGTGCGCTTAAAGGCCTAAAATCGTTTTTTGAAACGTTGTGTGCGAATTCAGCAGGAACAATTCCAGGATTCTATAAAGAAAGATAACTTTTGTGAAGTTTTGGGCAGGGTCCTCCAGTGCAAAGACAGGACTACGATATTACAAAACGCGTTCAAAAAATGCGGGCTCTACTCATTTAATCCAACCGCTGTGGACTACTCCAAATGCGTTTAAAACACTTTGGAGATGGTTGGCCAGGCTGACAATGGCGCCGATGTTTCCAAACCATTTCCGATGAAAGTTATTTGGAAGCAATCAGAGAAGTAACTTCGATAAAAGATGCATTGAAAATGAACAATATTGATCAAAACATTTTTTTAAATATAATAAAACAAGCTCAACAAACGCAAAAGAGGGAGAATAACATGTTTAGTTCTGTGAATACGGTCAGCCTAGACTATGTTGATAATTAAGGCACTTACGAAGTTTATGTTAACGGCGAATTATTAAAAGTTCCTTCGGACCCAGATACGCTTGAAATTACATTACCATCTTGTGAATTTAAGCATCAGAAGTATTGACAGTACCTCGCCAAGTCGGCTTAGTTTCACAGGTAGCTTATATTTTCCATTTGATCTTGTAACATAATAAAGTACTTGTATAGTTCTAGAACAACCGAATTTAAACACTTTAATTGAAGAGGATAGGGATGAAATTACAGATTTAAATGCTACAGATGAAATTTTATTCCAACAAATTTGTTTCGAGGTTGTGGGAAAAGTTGGTAAGATTCTTAAATATTTTCAAGTTTAGATATAAGTTTTATTGTTTTTGCTTTTCAATAGATTCAACTTCAGAAAGAAAGACCCCATTTGGAAAACACGTGTTATATCCGAAGCCTATCCTTAAATCAGAGAGTAATATTCAAAACAGTGACAAACCACCGATGTCGATGTCATCTGTGGCTTGGAAAATGTTTCAAAAAAATAAAGAACACTTGAAGCTGCAAAAATCCGCAGAAATTAAGAAGCGGAAGCTTGATCGCCAGACGAAAAGGACAGAAAAAAAACAAAAACCAAAAAACATCCGTAAAAAAATGTCCCAAAATGCCAAGTCTACGATGAAGATGTCCTGAGGACAAGGGGAGGAAAAACCTCGGCTGTGACAACTGCTATTCGAGGTTTCATTAAAAATGTACTCCTTTATGAGCAATGCCTTTTGTGGATGCTAAAAAAGAGGATTTCATTTGTGCCACTTGCAATTTTTTTAAAATTCATTTCTAATATAAATAATAATGAAAAAATGTTGTTTTTTGTTGCAAGAGATGAACATAAAACTATTGAATTTGTAAGTAATTTTCCTTTTTATTGAAGGGGCCGAGTATAGGAATCAAGGTTGTCGAAATTAGGGTCTAAAAGGCCGAATATTGGAAAATATGAGTTTTTTTCATAAAAACTATAAATAATATTATTTTGCGGTAAAACATTATTGTTTTATATTTTAACAATACCTAATAAACTATTTAACAAATAAAAAGAAGACAAAAATTAACAATTTAAGGTTTAATGATAAGCTCTGTAGGAAAAATCGGTTAAGGAACCGTCCACTGGCAACTCTACTACGAGCAGTTCCTATATGTCTCAAGTAAAAACATAATAAGGTGTCTTAATACCAATTATTTCTCAAAGCACAAGCCTTTTTCACTTAAAAGAGTTAAAATCTCTTTAGTTCTCGAAATTCTCAATGTTCTTTTTTTATTTCTATCATTTTACTTTAATAAATAACAACCAATTAGGGTTTTTTTCTGAAATGATGTCAGACACTCTATGTATGTATGTACCTGAAGGTAGGTATTTAAACTGAAAATTTCATGCATGTAAACATCATTCACAATGACTTGAAATAAATCATATATCTTACCCGTTAACGTGCTTTATCAACTTGCCATTTAAAAATTTAAATTTAATTCCAAATAAAATAATTTTTTTATTAGATAATAATTAGTCCGAACAAGACACGAGATTTAAAAATATCAATTCAAATTTTCCATTCAAGCTTTTATTAGCAAATTAAAATAAAAGGCTTGTGACATAAAATTTGCAAAATCTCATCGATTCTTTATTTGAAACTTTAGATTCGTCCATGACATTTACTTTTTGAAGATAATTTCATTTAAATGATGACCGCGGCTGCGTCTTAGCTGGTCCATTCGGAAAGTCCAATTTTGGGTAACTTTTTCGAGCATTTCGGCCGGAATAGCCCGAATTTCTTCGGAAATGTTGTCTTCCAAAGCTGGAATAGTTGCTGGCTTATTTGTGTAGACTTAAGACTTGACGTAGCCTTACAAAAAATAGTCTAAGGGCGTCAAATCGCATGATCTTGGTGGCCAACTTACCGGTCCATTCCTTGAGATGAATTGTTCTCCGAAGTTTTCCCTCAAAATGGCCATAGAATCGCGGGCTGTGTGGTATGTAGCGCCATCTTGTTGAAACCACATGTCAACCAAGTTCAGTTCTTCCATTTTTGGCAACAAAAAGTTTGTTAGCATTGAACGATAGCGATCGCCATTCACCGTAACGTTGCGTCCAACAGCATCTTTGAAAAAATACGGTCCAATGATTCCACCAGCGTACAAACCACACCAATCAGTGCATTTTTCTGGATGCATGGGCAGTTCTTGAACGGCTTCTGGTTGCTCTTCACTCCAAATGCGGCAATTTTGCTTTTTTACGTAGCCATTCAACCAGAAATGAGCCTCATCGCTGAAAAAAATTTGTCGATATAAAAGCGGATTTTCTGCCAACTTTTCTAGGGCCCATTCACTGAAAATTCGACGTTGTGGCAGATCGTTCGGCTTCAGCTCTTGCACGAGCTGTATTTTATACGGTTTTACACCAAGATCTTTGCGTACAATCTTCCATGTGGCCGAATAACACAAACCCAATTGCTGCGAACGGCGACGAATCGACATTTCACGGTCTTCAGCAACACTCTCAGAAACAGACGCAATATTCTCTTTTGTACGCATTCGTGTGGTTGGTTTAATGTCCAATAAAGTAAACTGAGTGCGAAACTTGGTCACAATCGCATTAATTGTTTGCTCACTTGGTCGATTATGTAGACCATAAATCGGACGTAAAGCGCGAAACACATTTCGACCCGAACACTGATTTTGGTAATAAAATTCAATGATTTGCAAGCGTTGCTCGTTAGTAAGTCTATTCATGATGAAATGTCAAAGCATACTGAGCATCTTTCTCTTTGACACCATGTCTGGAATCCCGCGTGGTCTGTCAAATACTAATGCATGAAAATCCTAACCTCAAAAAAATCACCCTTTATCTCAATAGGATTTTTAGAAAATGGACCTGTTTTCTCACCGCAATATAAAACTTAAAAGGAGGCTGGGATGCGACCCACACTGATAACTTCCCATCCCGTCTGTCGATTTGTCTTGCTTAAAAGTTTGTCTGTATGTACTCGTATATTTTTTGTAGATTTTATTTTTTATGAAAAACCGGACTGTTGGATTTTTATATAAAAATTACTGAAAATTGAAAACAATATTTTCTGTGAAATAAAATAAGTTTGAAGCCAATATTTTTAATTTTTGAAAAGCTATTTGAGCCGAAAGTAAATTTTTACCAAGTTTTAGTATTGTTTTTTTTTCTTTAGTTTTATTTTTTGTAAAAAAAAACTGTCAATTCGAATTTTTTAGAAATTTTACCAAATGTTGAAAACAATATTTCTTATAATATGAAATTAGTTTGAACCCAATATTTAAAATTTTGAAGAGACATTTGAGTCGAAAATCAATTTTTACCAACTTTTATACATTTTTTTAAGGTTTTTATTTTTTGTAAAAAGACTGTTAATTTGATTTTTCTCAAAATTTGTCCTAATGTTAAAAACAATATTTCTTATAAGAAAAAATTAGTTACAAGCTATTATCTTAAAGTTTTTAAAAGATATTTGAGTCAAAAATCATTTTTAACCAACTTTTGTTAATTTTTTTTTTCGGTTTTTGAATTTTTTGTAAAAAAACTGACAATCAGTTTTTTATCAAACTTTGACTGAATGTTGACAACAAGATTTTTTGAAAGGTAAAAGTAAATTAAAGCCAATATCTCAAAGTTTTGAAAAGATATTTGAGTCGAAAATCAACTTTTATACATTAAGGTTTTTATGTTTTGTAAAAAAAACTGTCAATTTGATTCTGCTTAAAATTTGTCCTTATGTTGAAAACAATATTTCTTATAAGATAAAATAAGCTTGAAGCCTAAATTTCAAGTTTTTGAAAAGATATTTGAATCGATGTTCAATTTTTACGAACTTTGAGTAATGTTTTTTTTAGATTTTTATTTTTTATAAAAAAAAAACTGTCTATTCGATTTTTCTCAAAATTTTATCAGATGCCAAAAACATTATTTTTCGTTGCAATACATTGTTTTAGAGATGAAATCATATTTCAGTCGTAAAATTTTGGAGGTGACAATTTTTTTTTTTTTCAGTTTTATTGATTTATAAAAAAAACGTTATATTAATTTTTTTCAAAAAATATACCTGTTTGGTATCACGTTCTAATATATTATATCAAATTTAATTCAAGTCTCTAGCGTATTTTGTTCGTAAGATATTTGCGGTTAACCAAAATTTTCACCTTTTTCCAAACTGCTATGGTAAAAAAAAACACCCACGCAATTTTCTTGAGAGCCCTTTTTGCATATTTCTGCCTTATTATCTGTATAACAAAATTTATTTGAAGTCGATATCTTTTCTGGTTCTTAAGCTATGGAGGACTAAAAAAATGTCGCGAACGTACGTACACACGCACGCACAGACATCTTTCTAAAAATCTTTTATTTCGACTCTAGGGACCTTGAAACGTCGAGAAATGTCAAAATTTTCAATTTGACAAACCGGACCCATTACAATAACTTCCTATGGGAAGTTAATAAAGAAATGGGCCTTAAAATATTTTGTTAATACAAAGTAGCATGAACGAAGTATTATGATTGGTCCATCTGATACTTTTGATACTGTGTATAATCCTTGGCCTACATTTTTGTTAGAAAAAATGTATTTTTTTTCCTAAGATCACATCCCAAGAAAATATATTAACTATAGCTACGGCCTTGCAATGCACCGCAAGTCAAATTGAAGATTATATATTGCCCCAATTCAAACTTTTCAATCTGGCTATTATATAGTTAAAACTTATTAAAGAGTTTAAATTTGTCTTGAACAATACATCCTCTGCATCCTGTCAAAACTTTCTTAAATGATAACCCCATGGAAATTAATCATGATACCTTCTTTCTATATGTGCAAAGCTAAAGTTTAATCCACTTATCACCTCTAAGGAGGCAAATATGTATGTATATATTCCACATTTATGAATATAATATGCTAACAAGGTATGTTTTGGTCTCTACTGTGAGTATAGGTATATAGGTATCTTATGCATATCGAGTCTTCGAAACAACTTTAACATTAAAGCAGAAACTAAAATAACTTATAAACTTATGAATCTCCCCCAAAAGAACGGATTATCTTTTGTTAAATAAGCAATATCATCATATCACACAAGCTTTTAAGAAGTTATTTCATGACATTTCGAATGAGATCACGCATAGGTATGCTACGTAGGAACTTTTATGACCTTTTGTTTTCGTTCTTTTCTAATCCTCTTACGAGTGCGGTTTTACGGTGTAGTAACATACTAAACCCTGATGAAAATAAAAATACCACTCAAAAATTTCTTTAATATTTTTGTTAGTTTCTTTGAGGAGATGTTGTTATAACATTCATAAGAATATAATGTTTTTTCTTTTCTTCTCTAGTTCCTAAATACTTACGAAAATGTTTCAAAAAGTTAGTTCATAGTTTAACATGCCATCTGTAGAATAGAGATGCTATCTGAAAAGTTTTTGTATTTTTTTCTCGTTTCGTTTACGAGTAGCTTGAAAATATGTATTTTTTGTTCTGAAAAGACAGATAAAGATTATAACCATAACAACAAAATATAGCTGAGTTATGGGTTTATAGGAGAAAGCTTCAGAAGAAAAAAATAAATTGAATTTTCTAAGTATTTTCTTTTGGCCGGGAGAAAACCGTGGCATACTTTGTTAAAGGGGTGACTAAGCAGAATAAATCTAGCTACTTTTACTAGCCAGAAGCGATGAACTAAAAATACAGCTAAATTCCAAGAAAGGTGATGCTCATCTACTCATGTTTTCTTTTTTAAATAACCTTAAAATTGTTTTCATGAGAATTGCCCGAGACGAGATCCAGCGAAACTTTAATAAGCACAAAAAATCTCTATTTTGTCGTGGTCTTCAGTTAGCGCTTTTCAAGTTCATTTGAAGTTTCATCTCATTACCATTTATCAAACGATGAATTTTGTTCTGAATTCCCAAGGTTTTCGATAGAAAATTGCAATGGAATATTTTAAATGGAATATAGTAGTTGATTTTTTCAGAGGTACAATTGCTGCAATTAACAAACTACATTCACATAACTTATTCCTAGAACAATAAATGATTATTAATAAAATAAATTTGAAATAATAATTTAATATTTAATAATGTTTACAAATGGATATAAAAACTAGCGGATCAATGAAAAAATCGTCATACAAAAAAACTATTATTTCTTTGATTTAATAGTAATTTTTAAAAAGAGTCTGGGATGCGACCCATACTGATAAATTTCCATCCCGTCAATCGATTTTTCTTTTCTTAAAACATAACAACATTTTATGTGAGGTAAATAATTTGAAGTCAATTTCTTTTTTGATTTCTTTATGCTTGACTAAAAACCATTCCGTACCGATTGTTTGTTGTTTTTGTAGGTTTTTGTGTGTTTTTTTTTTAAGTTGTCAGTTGAATTAAAAATTTTAAAACATTAACTAAAAATTACCAACAACTTTAACGAGATTTTTAGTCGAAAGCCAATTTTTACCAATTTTAGTAGCATTTTTTGAATTTGTATTTCTTATATAAACAAATACGTAGTCGTGCCATAAGTTCTGTTACAAGCATTAAACGCCGTAAGAACAAAATTGTATAATATTTTCTATTAAATGTTGTTTCATTTATTTGGTCATAATAAACGGTGATTTTTTAAGAGCTTGAGAACTTTTTAAAAAAAAAAAAACGCATACAATTTGCAAAATCTCATCGATTCTTTATTTGAAACTTTAGATTCGTCCATGACATTTACTTTTTGAAGATAATTTCATTTAAATGTTGACCGCGGCTGCGTCTTGGGTGGTCCATTCGGAAAGTCCAATTTTGGGTAACTTTTTCGAGCATTTCGGCATAGCCCGAATTTCTTCGGAAATGTTGTCTTCCAAAGCTGGAATAGTTGCTGGCTTATTTGTGTAGACTTTAGACTTGACGTAGCCCCACAAAAAATAGTCTAAAGGCGTCAAATCGCATGATCTTGGTGGCCAACTTACCGGTCCATTCCTTGAGATGAATTGTTCTCCGAAGTTTTCCCTCAAAATGGCCATAGAATCGCGAGCTGTGTGGCATGTAGCGCCATCTTGTTGAAACCACATGTCAACCAAGTTCAGTTCTTCCATTTTTGGCAACAAAAAGTTTGTTATCATTGAACGATAGCGATCGCCATTCACCGTAACGTTGCGTCCAACAGCATCTTTGAAAAAATACGGTCCAATGATTCCACCAGCGTACAAACCACACCAAACAGTGCATTTTTCGGGATGCATGGGCAGTTCTTGAACGGCTTCTGGTTGCTCTTCACTCCAAATGCGGCAATTTTGCTTATTTACGTAGCCATTCAACCAGAAATTTGTCGATAAAAAAGCGGATTTTCTGCCAACTTTTCTAGGGCCCATTCACTGAAAATTCGACGTTGTGGCAGATCGTTCGGCTTTAGTTCTTGCACGAGCTGTATTTTATACGGTTTTACACCAAGATCTTTGCGTAAAATCTTCCATGTGGTCGAATAACACAAACCCAATTGCTGCGAACGGCGACGAATCGACATTTCACGGTCTTCAGCAACACTCTCAGAAACAGACGCAATATTATCTTCTGTACGCACTGTACGCATTCGTGTGGTTGGTTTAATGTCCAATAAAGTAAACTGAGTGCGAAACTTGGTCACAATCGCATTAATTGTTTGCTCACTTGGTCGATTATGTAGACCATAAATCGGACGTAAAGCGCGAAACACATTTCGAACCGAACACTGATTTTGGTAATAAAATTCAATGATTTGCAAGCGTTGCTCGTTAGTAAGTCTATTCATGATGAAATGTCAAAGCATACTGAGCATCTTTCTCTTTGACACCATGTCTGAAATCCCGAGTGATCTGTCAAATACTAATGCATGAAAATCCTAACCTCAAAAAAATCACCCTTTATTAGTTGGTATATACAAATTATTTCACCCAAAATTACCGTGCTCAGCTTCAATGCCATTCCTTAAACGTTGTGGCTATAGAACTTTTTTGGCACGCTCTGTTTCTATTGGTATTTTTGCCACTGCTTACTCTATCTTTAGAGTTAAAAAATTCCCGTAAGAAGTTTTTCAGACACGTTCTCCAATACTGACCACACGAATAGTTTAAGTTTAATATGATACTGCTTCATAAATTATACCGCTGTTTTTGTTTTAAACTTTTTCTTGCGTGACACAGGAAAAACCCTTAAATTTTTTGCACGATAAATTTTTAGAATCAAGGTGTTAACAAATTATGGCTAGACCATCGATAGCCCTTTTTGAGTTGATGCTCTTTAATCAGCATTCTGGTAAATATATCCAATTCTATGAATATTATCTTTCTATTTCGAAGGGATTTTCGTGGTATTCGTTCTCGTACTGCTACTATTAGCGTACAAATGTAAGGCAGTTATTGCAAATCTATTATTTTTAGCGTATCACTCCTTGGTAGCAGAAGGAAAACTGAAACCAATTTGGCATTTATGTATTTCTTACTAATATAAATATTTAGAAAAATAAGATAACCGTTTTATATCAAATAAATGTTTTGAGCAACAAGATCTTGAAGTTTTGTAACTGAATTTATGGCACGACTACGCACAAGCACAGAATGAAATAATTTTGAAGCCGATACTTTCATTTATTCACTATTTGTCAAGAGTAGAATATCAATTTTTACCAATTGCGTGTTGTATTTTTTGTAGATTTTAATTTTTATGAATATGTTTATTTTTGAAAAGCTATTTAGGTCGAAAATCAGTTTTTACAAACTGTTAGTAATTTTGTTTAGGATTTTATTTTTTCAAAACGGAAACGTCTTGACAAAAATTATTTTGGAAAAAGAAATTATTTTGTTTATGTTACAAATTCGAGGTGACCATTATTTTTTTTCATAATATATAAAATATTAAATTTAATTCAAGTCTCTTATTTTGGATTAACCAAAGTTTTTTTTTCTTTTTTGCATCTTTCCACATTATTATCTGTATAAACAAATTTATTTGAAATCGATATCTCTATTGGGTCCTTAGATACGGACGTACACACACACACGCAAAGACATCTCTCTAAAAATCATTTATTTAGATTTAAGGGACCTTGAAACGTCGATAAATGTTAAACTTTTCAATTCGACAATTACAATAACTTTCTATGGGAAGTTAAAAAAAATGTTTTGAAATGAAAAGCATTTTAATTTATTAGGATTATCATAAGATTAATTTAATTTCCAGGCAAACACTTATAAAAAAACATAAATAAGAATTATAATTAATTAATTTTCTTTCACTTTTTCAATGGAAAACTGAAATTCACTAATAAATTAAATGATTCAAAAAAGTGATATTTACTATCGCAGAGAGGAATTCCACTCATACTCATACTTTCTTCAGATTTCCCCCTTTTAGATTAAAGGCAGATCTCATTTGTAAGCACAACAACTTGGTGGTGGGACTTTCATGAGACGAAATTAATTTAATTTCATATTTTATGCAGCATTAAAGTTACTCTCTGAAATCTTATATAATTATCCATAAATCAAAATGTCGATAAAACTGTCAATTATAACAAGACAATTACAATCATCTATTTTTTGTTAATAACTAATTGAATCACATTTACCATCCCAGGTAGGCGAATTGATATTTCGAAGGCCTCAACATTTTCTGTTTGCTTACAAACAACAACATTTCTCATGGGTACATCTTTCTCGTTTTAACCATCAATTTCAGAATTGTTGTGATTTGCTTTGATGTGCAAATACTGTATGTGTCATAAAAATTTATTTAAAATACTGTAAATGAACTAATATTATTTTTTATAATGTAGAAAAGTGTGCAGTGCAGAATTTTAAAAACAAAACCCGCTACCCGCTCCTATTTTTCATCGCACAGTTCAAAAACGAATAAGAGAAATGCAGAATAATTTGATTATTAGAGAAAATTTTCAAAAATCTGAGAAACATATCTGGACAAGTTTCTTTAAATTGCCACAATCAGATGGCACAGGGTTTTTTCTGAAAGGGGTTTCATTTTAATATTAAAAAAGAGGCTGGGATGCGACTAAAACTTGTAACTTCCCATCACGTCTATCGATTTGTCTTACTTTAAAGTTTTTCTATATTTACTCGTATCAATTTTTATCAAATTTGCGTACCTACTATTTTTTTTAGATTTTATTTTTTTATGAAAAAACGGACTTTTGGATTTTTATATACAAATAACTAAATATTAACAACAATATTTTCTGTGAAATAGAATAAGTTTGAAGCCAATATTTTAAATTTTTGAAAACCTATTTGAGTTGAAAGTAAATTTTTACTATGTTTTAGTATTGTTTTTTTTAGAGTTTTATTTTTTGTAAGAAAACTGCCAATTCGATTTTTTTCAAAATTTTATCGAATGTTGAAAACAATATTTCTTATAAGATAAAATAAGTTTGAAGCCGATATTTCAAATTTTTGAAAAGATATTTGAGTCAAAAATCAATTTTAATAACTTTTGTTAATTTTTTTTTAGGTTTTTAATTTTTTGTAAAAAAAAAACTGTCAATTCGATTTTTCTCAACATTTTTCAGAATGTTGAAAACAATATTTCTTATAAAATAAAATAAGTTTGAAGCCTAAATTTCAAGTTTTTGAAAAGATATTTGAATCGATATTCAATTTTTACCAACTTTGAGTAATGTTGTTTTTATATTTTTATTTTTTATAAAAAAAACTGTCAATTCGACTTTTCTCAAAATTGTATGTTTTGGAGATGAAATCATATTTTAGTCGTAAAATTTGGGGGTGACAATTTTTTTTCATTTATTTTTTGGTTTATAAAAAAAAACGTTAAATTGTTTTTTTTTCATATACTTCTTTGATATCACGTTACAATATATTATATAAAATTTAATTCAAGTCTCTAGGGTTTTTGGTTCGCAAGATATTTAGGGTTACCCAAAATTTGCACTTTATAGCCAATTGTGATTAAATCTTCGAGAAAAACACGGGCAGTAAACCTTCTTTTGAAATTGCTATTCTTTACAATTAAACTTTCGTTCTTAATACTATTTTAATGTTCCAATTAAAATCTGGATAATTCTGATGCAATTAAATAACTCAATTAGCAAAGGTACAATTTTGCTTGATTTCTCGTCTAAGTCTTTGTGCAAAATACGGTTATTTCACTTGGAAAACGCCTAATTCCAAAAATGGACTAGAAATCGATAAAAGCAGAAATATTTTCAATTGTTCTTAAGTGATGATAATAGTTTTGTTTCTCATAAACTTTTGCCAACAGCTAACATTTTTCCACCAATTTGACTATTGCCAGCCGATAGGAACTCAAAGTTGTTACCCTTTTCGAACTTTGTCTTACAAATTTTTTGTAATTTATTCAGGCCAATGATTTTTTAGTAGCTGGTTTTACACCTAACTTACATTCCTCAAAATTTGGCCTCAACGCAAAAATAAGTTAGCCTTGAATTTAAGACCAAATTGGACTTATTTAACTTTTTCAAAGAACAATGGACATTTGCTAGCGGGCTATTTAAAATAAAACCCTTTTAAAAAAAACCGTTTCTAAAAAGACTTGCACTAACTCCTAATTTAAAAACGTTTAAATGCTTCGTTTACATAAAGATCTAAGCCCAAAACGGATAATTCATGCCATACAAACTTTAAAATACAGTTAAATGTTTGTTTAAGAATAAAAACATATTTAACACTCAACAGTTGATGGTATCTGAAAACTCACTGAATACTGCTTGCTTTGTGTCCTTCTGACTATGTCAATGATTCGAGACCTCAACCCCCAATAAATGCAAACTTATATTCAAAAGAAGTTTTATTCTCAACCCATATACACAAAGCATACTCCCAACGAATTGAAACTCGATTATTAAATGATGCTCCGTAATGTCTTAATACACCCTAAGTTTACCTATTTTCGTTTCATATCATTAATACCTACTTTACATTGCTTTGACCTCCTGCAAATGAGCCAAACGAGTCTTGATGACACTAAAAAGAAAACACAAATAAAACTACCTATTTAATTTTCCCCAACTGCTGAACCGCTAAAGGCCATCACATAGAACAAGTGCAAAAATAAATATCACACTGTAAAAATAGCTCCTAAAAAAACAATACAAAACAAAAAACAAATATCCTCCCTTAGTCGTAAAATAAAAAAAAAGCAAGAAAAGAAGCAGACAAATTGCTTTAGAGGTGGCAATCTAAAACATTCCATCCTAGGGGTCGTTTATTTTTTCTTAACTTTATACATTCGAATTTCCTTGTTCAACTAATTCGACCAATGAACAAAGAAATGATGGCATCTATCATTAAAAGTAGGTACAATGAACTAGAAGAAACAAAACACAGTCCAGAAAAAAAAGAAAACACATTAGGAAAAGCCCGCAGACAAAATGCTCATCATGAAAAACAAAAATTCTCCCCTAAAAACATAGTTTCCCGCTGAAGTTATAGCTGGACGTGCTTTTGATTTCATACCTAAAATCAAGCAAGGAAAAAAAATTCCATCTCTCAGCCAAGAGCAACAATTTCCCGTACATAATAAAAAAACAAAGAAAAAAACAATTCCTCTTGACAACGAATATCTTGAGAATTCAACAGTTTTCCCTTCACTCTTCTTCATCACACAAGAGAAGACTTTTCGTTGGTATTTAGCCTTCAGCCTCTGTTTTTATCAGACTCATAAATCTAGGACCAAATTTCCAAAAACAATAATAAAAGGAAATAAAGAAATTTATCTGACAATATCCTCGTAACTACGTCGCGCCTTGCCTTTGCTGCCTTCAAGGCTCCATTAGTTCGATCGGATCATTTTGGATATAGGAAGCAGGAATCCCAGTGATTTCTTTTCGCACGTTCAGGTTTCATTTAAAGTTGTCCGTAATTGAAAGGAGCTTTTTATTTGGACACGCAGACAGATTTAATCCATCCAACTATACACAAAACTCTTAGTCTAGAGGTACTCGAAACTAAAACTGGAAATCCAATTATTTTTTAGCCTCTCTTTTGATGGAATCACACACGTTAACAAAACTTTATTCGTTTTTCGTTTCATATACCACGAGCGATGTGTCAAAGTTATCATAGTACGTTCTTGGTAGGTATACATTTAATTTGTTTTTGAGCATTGAATGAATAATCCAATTTTTTATATCTAGCAAAATCAAGTGCAACGATTCCCTTATCATCGGAAGGCTATACGCAAACAAATCAGTTTTTACAAGGAAAAGGTAAAGTCTATGAACATTTCATAGATGAACATAATGGTCTTACGGCGCGCGGTGGAGAGATTTATTTTAAGGTCGTAAAGACTTTCTAAAAACTCCTCTGGATGTGGAGCGGAGTTAACAAAAATTAGATTTGGTCAGAGGAGGTGAGGTGCCTTTTATCGAAATAACTGAAAAAACGATAGCAATTCACCACAAAAAAAATCTTAACACTTTTTTTCGTGAAAGTGATAGATTTGAAGGAAAATGGTGCCAAGCAGTTAAATTTTTAGATTAGGTGTAATGAACATCGAACATTAAAAGACTACAAAATATTATAAGCATTTATTTTTACCATGCAAAATATTTCAATACGAAGTAATCTAAGTTTTCACGTTCTAAGCCATTGAGCCCAAAAAAATATCTTGGAAATATTTCATTTTATTCTTTGACAAGGTCAAATTGACTCAGAAATTGAGGGCCCACAACAATCAGCTTTCTTCTCGATTCTCAGCTTGAGCCTTAGAACATGTGATTTAAGCATTGATTATTCTTGACTTGGCGTATTTTTATTGCGGCAAATCCGTGCATCTGTGACACATCAAAAACCAATGTGGCATCATTAAACCTTAACAAAGGGGCTCAACAAAGTTATATTAAGGTGATTTTTTCACTTCAATTGAAGTTTAAGACGTCCGACCACTGCGATTATTCAGGCTGGTTGGTTCCACTCGGCCAGTACCTCAACTGATTGCCATTTTTACGATATTTAAAGGTAAACATTATATATAATTATTATATTAAATAAATTGTACTGTGGCGTATGCGTATTTTTTTTAATTCTTGCATATTACATAAATACAATTTAAAGTTTGTTTTCTATGCTCCTCTTAACCTTTGTAAAAATTCGGATGTAACTTTGACACTGTCGTTTGAGGTCTAAATACATACAATGAGGTCTATACAAAAAACAGAGGTTGGGATGCGATCCACACTGACAACTGCCCATTCCGTCTGTCGATTTGTCTTACTTAAAAGTTTGTGGGTTTTCGTGGTTTGTTAAAAAAGTTATCAGTTAAATTATTCTAAAAAATTTAAAAGTAACCAACAATATTTTGCATATGATGAAATATTTTTATTTCAAAATCTATTTTATTTAACGATATTTTGAGTCGTTAACCAATTTTGGTACCATTTCCTAAAAGTTTTTATTTCTTATAAAAACAAATACAAATTGGAGGAATGAAATTAATTTGAAATCAATACCTTCTCTTATTGTTCAAGTGATACCGAGAACCGAACATCATTTTTAACAAATGTTCGTATTTTTTTTAGATTTTATTTTCTTATGAAAATAAAGACTGTTGGATTTTTATCAAAAATTCACTCAATGTCGAAAACAATATTTTATGTAAGATAAAATAAGTTTCAAACCAATACTTTTAAGTTTCGAAAAGACATTTGAGTCGAAAATCAATTTTTACGAACTTTTAGAAATGTTTTTTTAGGTTTTTATTTTTGTTGAAAAACATTCATTTCGATTTTGCAAACAATGTTTCTTATAAGATAAAATTAGATCTAGTAAGCCCAAATTTCAAAGTTTTGAAAAGATATTCAAGCCCAAAATCAATTCCTACCTACTATTGTTAATTATTTTTTAAGTTTTTATTTGTATATAAAAAACTGTCACTTCAATTGAATGATACTCAATTTTGACAACAGTATTTCTTACAAGATTAAATAAATTGGAAGCCATAATCTCAAATTTTTGAAAAAAAAATATTTTAATCGAAATTCAATGTTTTTTATTAAAAATACTGGCAATTCGATTTTCTCAAAATTTTATCAAATATTAAAAACGTTATTCCTCGTTGCAAAAAAATGTTTTGGAAATAAAAACGTTTTTTATTCGTAATATTTTCGAGGTGACAAATTTGTTTGTCTGTTTTTTTGATTTATAAAAAACCGTCAATTAGAAATTTTAAACTAAAGTGTTTTATTAATTTGAAATAAGGAATTTAAACTTTCTCATTTATTTTGCATTTGGATTTTTAAACATCCTTTTTTTATTGATTTCAAACGTTTCCCTGTCAAAAATGAAATATAGTAATATCAATACCAAATAGGTATTCAAGCTTTATGTTCGTTTCTGAGAGGCGGGTGGTGCTTCAGTGACTCAAAATGTGTTACAAAAGGAAAGAAATAACTGAATTTTAAAAAAATGTTTATTTAAAATCATATGTGTTATTTAGTTAGTAAGTGTTAATTTTCTGACCTCACACTGCCGCAATTCTAACCAATAAGGGGATAAATGGTGCAAGGTGCTTGGTCTCTTGAAAGGTGTCCACGTAGCCTATTTTAGTCTCAGGCTATCAGGAAAATTTATTTGAAAAAAAATAATCAGAGCTACAATTTGTTCATTTTCACAACCTAAAAAACAGCTAAGAAAACTGAGAATAACTACAAAAAGTTTGAGACATACTTAAACTTATTTTTAAATAACTTCACTTGAAAACAACATTTGATTGAGGGAGTTCCAACACGGGTAAGATAGTTATAATATATTATAAACAATAAGATGATGAACCTTTCTTATTCAATACCATGTTCATTACCTGTGGCTAATACTGTATGTTACATATTTATAAAATATTTTAGTCTAGTTACTATAGGGAACTGACAACTGAAACTTATGGAGAACAGTTGCGCATAAACTTTACCTATCACTCTCCTGAACTTTCAAAACTACTATAGTTGGTACTTGTGTATAGAAAGCTTATAATTTGGTTCACTACCCCAACGCGAGTAAAATGGAGAATCTACCTATGAATATGCAACAGCAGCAGCACATCCTGCCTAAATCATCGAGGGAATATACAATGCATAGCACATTCAAACATTCATCAGGATATTAAAGATATACTTACGTTGAAAAATGGTTCCGTTGTTGCATCCAGCGTTGTTTTTGTTTTTGTTGTTGTTATTGTAGTTGAAATCCTGGCCGTTGTCTGTTGTATTGAATTTTTTTTGCTGCTCGTCTCTAGCCCCACCGCCGCCCCCGCTGGTGCTGTTGAATGACTTTTTGCTGCGAATTTCATTTCAGTTGTTATAGGTTCTGCCACTCCAACTGCTGATAATGATGCATCATCATCAGCATCGTCGTCGTCGTCAGCGTCAGTGTCGGCTTCGTCTTCACCATCATTTTCATTCCTACTATTGCTTTTGGCCACACCAAATCCATTAGCAGAGGTGTGGGCAACATCACCCACCCCAACCCTCATCGTCGTCGTCGTCGGTAGCAAGGACGATGTTGGTAGTTTCATGTGATGAGTTCCATGGTGGACTTCGTGCTGATGTTGATCTTCGGTCTTATAATCGTAGTACAATACCGAAGGCAGATTCTCCGGGAAGGTGAGGATTTTATTTCTTATTGCCGGATGCTGAAGTTGTTGGTGGTGGTTGTTGTTGTTGTTGTTGTGTTGCTCTTGCTGCCTGAGTTTGTAATCGAGTTTTTGCTTTTGTTTCAAGTGAAGTTGCTGCTGCTGTTGTTGTTGTTGGTGGTGGTCTTTGTGTATTCTTGCCATTGTTTTGGTCTTTTTGGGTTTTCCAAGTTTGGCACTTTTTTCCAATTTGAATTTTCTTCTTTTAAGATTACCTTCAAAGAGAAATACACAAAAGCAAAACAAAGAAAATACTTGAGTAAGTAAAATAAAATTTAATAATCCAAAAAAAAAAACAAGTAATAAAATATGAAGCAACGTTAAATTGACATTTAGGCTAGGTATAGTGGTTGTAATAGTTTTTGACTTAAAGTATGAAGGCTGTTACTTTGTTTTATTTATTTTTTCTATTAGGTACTCAAATTTTATTTCACATAGAAAATAAGTTTTACAACTTAAGTTAAACGAGTGAGACAAAGGACTTTAAATTATAGTGTGCTAGAAAAATCTACTGTATAAAAGCTACCTAGTACCTACCTATGTTGGTTATATTTATAAGTTTCTGCGAAAGCCACAAGGCATGAAAGTTTCAAGTTTACAAGTAGTTTTTAGGAAAAATCCTTTATTATTTTTTTTTTGCATAAACTGAATGGTTCTCTTCAAACACCACATTAAATTTAGTACAGTCCTATAAAAATGTGGTTGGAATGGTAGATCAATCACTTTGCAGATTTAAAATAATATAGATAAAGTTGCAGCACAAATAAATGGTTTAGTTCTAAGGCTTATGGAACAAAGGTATATTACCTTCAAACTTAGAAAATAGTTTAATAAGATATAGTTCTTAAGGAAATATGATACATTTTTAAATATCACATCAAAAGCTTAGTGACTCTTGAAGCTGTTAACAATTCTGTCATACCAAGAATGGAAGAGGCCAACAATTTTACGCAAAATATTAAAGCATAATTTAAGATGTTTTTTCGGCTTAAAACTGTTGCGCCACTTGATTTTTGCATTCAGTGTCAATTTTTTCATAAGGATTCTGGTTAGGAAGAAGGTCTAGTCCAAAAATAACGGTGTTGGTTTCGTAGGTATGTTTTTGTCGTTTTTGTAGTACGTCTGACAATGGGAAAGTTAGCACAACCTGGAAATTTGTTTGGCACACCATTCTTCGGTAATATTCCAATCCACCAAAATTTAGAAAAAATGTACTTTAGAAAAACCTGAAATACTTCAAAACGCTTATTCCAACGACTCTACGTACAACAATTTTGATTCGCGGCTCTACAAAAAAAGTTCGTTCACTGTCCTTAAGTTTATGCTATGATTTTCATTATGCACAACAACAAAAAGAAAATACCTTTATTTGGTATAAATGTTGATTTTGTGATGGTTATAGTAATAATACTCGTTTTTCAATTTTGTTATAAATTCGAATCTATTTCAAAACTTTCAAAAAGATCGCTCGATGAGAGTGGGGTATTTACGTTTCCACAGTTCTGCTAGATGGCGCTCGAGTGATAAACATGTGGTGACACTCTAACGACAGCCACGCTCCTTTTGGCGAATTCCAATATTCAACTTTTTATCTTCAAAGTGTACAAAAAACTGAACTAGAAAATTCCAAAGCAGAACACACTTTTAGTTCAAACTGTACAAGAAACCAAACTGCCAAAGTGTGCAGATAGAAACTGAAATTTGAAAATTCCTAACCATTCATACTTTTATTCTTTTTGAACTCGGTCTGGTTTTCTCATTTTCTGATGTCTCACCGAACAGATTCTTTAATTTGAAAATTAATATTCGTTTAACTTTACTTAATTGTTGAATTATTATTATTTTTATTAAAATTGTTAAACTAAACTCAGTGTTTCTTTTTTTCAGTTCACTTACTTTTGTGGTGACTTTCGCACTTTAGTTGGTGTTAATAAAAGACACCACAGACAACGATCAGGTGTTTTTTACAAGCCAAGAAAGACTTAAAATGGTTTCACGAAAGTGTTAATATGATGCTGATACGTTGTGTTACATATGTTGTCAATTTAATAAAGTTCGAGACGTGAAATACGAACTAAAGACATCTCACTTTCTCTGTGAAACCAACGAAGCCTATTTCGACTGTCCTGTCCTGTTGAATCAAGACAAGTCATGGGCTCCACATGTTGCTTGTAGTTATTGTTAAAGATGTTTGGAAGGTAAGCAATTTTTAATTGAGCTATGAATCGAATATAATAGATATATTAATTTTTATTTCCTTATTCTCAGTTTGGTATCGAAGTAAGAAAAGGTCTATGAAATTTGCAATACCAATGATCTGCAGAGAACTAAAAGACCATGTCACTGACTGCTACTTTTGCATTGTGAATCCGAGAAAAGACGTAGTGGTAAAAATGCCAAGTCTATCGAATATCGACACGACTAATCTGAGCCACCAAAAGAATTATCGCAGTAAAGTTAAAGTAGCTCATCTCTTAGTTCTAATAAAAGTAATTCCGATAAAACACCATTTTATTATTATAGATGATTTTAAGGACTTAATTATGATTTTAAATGTGCCAAAAAATAAAGCAGAGCTTTTAGGCTCTCGCTTAAAACAGTGGAACTTGCTTGATGATGTTAAGATCACGGATAGCGGACTAGATATGAAATATTCTCAACGTTTTTCAGGAAAGAAAAATGGACTTTGTTTTTGTAATGTAATAAAAGGTATGTTCGAAGCAATTGGCATTCATTGACAGCTTTTCAAAAAGTTTGAAAGCTGTACTATAATTCAACGGAAATAAATATCCGTCTCTTCCAATCGCTCTCTCAATGCATCTTAAAAATAATTATGTGTCGGAAAACAAAACGTTAAATGTGAGCCTATTGGTGTTGAAGCCGAAAAAGTACTTATACCGCCTTTGCATATTAAGTTAGAGCTGATGAAACAGTTTTGTAAAAAAAAAACTGGATGAAACTTCAGAAGCGTTTGGATACTTGAAAAAATTGTTTCCGAAGTTATAGGAAGCATAGGTGAAAGCTGGGGTTTTTGTTGGTTCGCAAATAAGACAGATTTTTGCCAGTGAAAAATTTCCAAGTTTGCTCAATCGTCACCAATAATCAAGTTTGAATAGTGCCTGGATTGTTAGGAAATATAACAAAGCTTAAAACTACGAAAAATAAGTTGAGGATATGCTGACAAATTTTAAGGTCATGGGCTGGAGAAAGTCATTAAAAGTGCATAATGCTGCATGCTCATTTAGATAAATTTAAAAACAACATGGGAGCTTATTCATAAGAGCAAAGAGAACGTTTTCATTAGGACATCATGAATTTTGAACAACGTTATCAAGGGCAATACAATGAAAACATGATGGGTGACTACTTGGGAGAAATAAGTTATGAACATAAAAGGAAAAGTAAAATATTATTTTTTACTTTTTTTAAGTTAATTCGATTTTCAATTAAAAATTAAAATCAGAGATTTTGAAAAGTTTAGTCCAATCAGTCTCCTAAACACAAAAGCAAACTTTTTCATGTTATATATTTATTTTTGTCTAGTTACCACCTAAAATATCAAAATTTAATGCTTATCCCGTCTAAGTCAAATTTCGTGTTGGCCCGTGATTGGCACTCTTAATATTTTCTGTTGGCCCTTGTACAGTATTTATTTTATTGTTTATTATTATTTATTTATGTAAAGACACAATAAAAGCCGCTATCAGCCAAATAACGTCAACGCCATATCATACAATTTTCCATACGGCTGGCGCTCTGAGCATTTGCGGCTGTATGTCGTCGATATATTCATAAATTCCATATTTAGGGCACCACTCCGCTGCGGCCGGCGGCGCGCTACCAACTCAAAAACTACACTTTAGGATGAACGATTTTCAATAAAAATTTTGACATATTCGGAGCGAAAAAGTAAACAATTCTGCCTTTTATTAATCTAGCCCTCGAGATGAACATAGGCTTCATCCACTAAAAATGATCTTTTGACGAATATTTTGATGTATTTTAAGGACTACTTAACTGCTGATAGATTTGCTTGAGTTTCAATTTTGAAACTCTAAAAGTCTTAAGATCAATAGTTTTTATGCAAAATACGGGTAATTTCGTTTGTGCACTGTTCATAGGGAAATACACATACGTGTATTTTTGTAAATTTTGCGTTCTTCAGAAGCAACATTTTTAGTTAATCTTAAGCGGCGCTCTTACTTTTGATTCCTTACACTTGCAAGACTAACCAAGAGATTATGTAATGTCAACGGATGACTTCTTCAAAAGTCATACCTGTCCAAATATTGTGTTATATGAAATGCAACCTTAAATTACATAATCCTTTACCATTAAGATATTATCTAAATAATTACTGAATTTTTTTTCTTATTACCTCAAAATTAACAACAATTAATATTAGTTATAAGTTTCAAGTAAACCGACTAGCATAAAAAAAAACATTCATCAATACTAAAACTTTTATTTCTTTTAAACTTCTAATTTATTTGTTTACATAATTAAATCTTTTGCCTAATTTGTTTTCAATTTAAAATATAAATAAAATCAATACTAAAACCAACCTCATAAAATGTGAGGTTTGAATAAATCTATTTATACATCTGTGTAGATACATAATCTAGGTACCCCAAGTAATTAAGTATGACTTTCAGCTCCTGGCCTCCTGATAATGCTTTCCTCGTCTTTTAATTAAGTTTCAATAATGAAATTTTTCAATTTTAACTTACTAAAATTGTTTACAAAAGTTTTTAACTTGATAGGTATGTCTCTGTATACCTATAACCTACCCTTGGATCAAATCTGAACTTATTACACAAGTATAATTTATCAATGGAGCTTAAATTGTACGCCATCTGCCAAAACAAATTTCAAGTACCTACTTTGAAATTAGGTATAGGTACCTATTACTCGTACTTGTTCAAGAAATAATAGAGGTATGTAAAACATGTGTGCTTGTTTTTAAAAATGTTTTTACTTATTGCTTTCGCTTAGTCGTGTGTATAAATATGTATATGTATGTATGTAAAACGTATTTACTAAATAATATTTATTGACTCTTACCGCATTTTTTCCACCAGCAGAAAATTTCACCATCCACACATAAACATACTTCACAAGGATCCTCTCGTGCGACCTGGAAAATGAAAAAGAAAAAGTAAATTTAAACAAATTAAGTTATCCATAAGCATAAGTGAATGTATATTTTATATATATGTATGGTTGTGTTGTGTGTGCACAAAACATATTATTTATGTTAGGATGACAAAGTTCTCTGAGGGTCTTAAAGCCGCCGCGCCGCTGCCACCGCGTGACGTTCCTTAGTGATTTATTTTTTGTGTCACTGCGGTATTCTACTCGTTGGTATATTTTCCCTAATCAGTATTTAAAAAAAAAGTTTTGAGGTTAAAAGTATGTCTGACAAGAAAAAAAATATTTGTATGGTTTTGCAATAGGATTTTTGCCTTAAATTAAAAAAAAAAAAAAGAGGCTGGGATGCGACCCACACTGATAACTTCCCATCCCGTCTGTCGATTTGTCTTGCTTAAAAGTTTGTCTGTATGTACTCGTATCAATTTTTACCAAATTTGGGCACTATTTTTTGTAGATTTTATTTTTTTATGAAAAAACGGACTGTTGGATTTTTATATTAAAATTACTGAATAGCGAAAACAATATTTTCTGTGAAATAAAATAAGTTTCAAGCCAATATTTTTAAGTTTTGAAAAGCTATTTGAGTCAATTCGATTTTTTAAAAATTTTACCAAATGTTGAAAACAATATTTCTTATGAGATAAAATTACTTTGAAGCCAATATTTAAAATCTTTGAAAAGATATTTGAGTCGAAAATCTATTTTTACCAACTTTTATACATTTTTTTAGGTTTTTATTTTTTGTAACAAAACTGTCAATTCGATTTTTTTTAAACTTTAACTGAATGTTGACAACAAGATTTTTTGAAAGATAAAAGTTAATTAAAGCCAATATCTCAATTTTTTGAAAAGATATTCGAGTCGAAAATCAATTTTTACCAACTTTTATAAATTTTTTTTTAGGTTTTTATTTTTTTGTAAAAAAACTGTCAATTCGATTTTTCTCAACACTTTTCAAAATGTTGAAAACAATATTTCTTATAAGATTAAATAAGCTTGAAGCCTTAATTTCAAGTTTTTGAAAAGATATTTGAATCGATATTCAATTTGTACCAACTTTTATACATTTTTTTAGGTTTTCATTTTTTGTAAAAAAAGCTGTCAATTAGATTCTTCTCAAAATTTGTCCTAATGTTGAAAACAATATTTCTTATAAGATAAAATAAGCTTGAAGCCTAAATTTCAAGTTTTTGAAAAGATATTTGAATCGATATTAAATTTTAACGAACTTTGAGTAATGTTTTTTTTAGATTTTTTTTTTTTATAAAAAAAACTGTCTATTCGATTTTTCTCAAAATTTTATCAGATGTCAAAAACATTATTCTTCGTTGCACAAAATTGTTTTAGAGATAAAATCATATTTCAGTCGTAAAATTTTGGAGGTGACAAATTTTTTTTTTCAGTTTTATTGATTTATAAAAAAAACCATTATATTGATTTTTTTCAAAAAATATAACTGTTTGGTATCACGTTCCAATATATTATATAAAATTTAATTTAAGTCTCTAGCGTGTTTTGTTCGTAAGATATTTAGGGTTAACCAAAATGTTCACATTTTTTTCAAACTGCTATGGTAAAAAAACCACATACACAATTTTTTTGAGAGCCCTTTCTGCATCTTTCTGCCTTATTATCTGTATAACAAAATTTATTTGAAGTCGATATCTTTTCTGGTTCTTGAGCTATGGAGGACGAAAAAACGTCGCGAACGTACGTACACACGCACGCACAGACATCTTTCTAAAAATCTTTTATTTCGACTCTAGGGACCTTGAAACGTCGAGAAATGTCAAAATTTTCAATTTGACAAATTGGACCCATTACAATAACTTCCTATGGGAAGTTAAAAAAGTATCCTGGGATTAAGAACTAAGAACGGAAACATTGAAGGATGCTGTTATGTTAAATATTTGAACAGTAAATAATATACATAAATATGACAACGATTTAGATGCACTGTTATGCCAGTTATGTGACCCTGAACTAATTGCCAACAAAGAGTAACTTTTACTTAACACTTATGTACTTACTTTTTCACAGTATGTATTAGTTCAAAATATGAGAGTTAAATCATGTGGAACTTAGTTCGTTTTGAACCATCTCCCCATGAACCAAAACCAAACTGACAGAACTGGTAACAATACCTACAATGTATATTTCTGTTTATTTTGAAAACGCCAGTAGTGCTTTTTATTTAAATTGGAAAACCTCGAATTTCCCACAGTATTTCCCAGCAGTGAGTAACAGTTGCAAAATGTCATCGCACATAAGCCAATCCGAAAAATTAATGTATTGGAAGTTAGTTCATACGAAAATAAGTTCCAAGAAACCAAAAAATAAGAGCGACAGGTTCATATGAGTTAGTTAAGATCAAAACATTTCAATGCTAATTCTACGACTTATTGTGCTCTGAATTAATGCTAGTGGCTTTGTGCTTGCATTAAGCTAAAGATAGGTTCTAGTACTAAATTTTTATATTTTTAATGAAAACCTTTTTATTTTGCTTTGCAAACATGCTACTCACATAATTTCTTAAGGCTTTGGAGCACAAAACGAATTTCAACACAGTATATTGTAACATTTAAGAATTTATAATCAATGTACACAGAAATCTCCTTTTTAACCCTCACTTCCTTTCCCAATGCTCACACTGTGTCTTCTCTTATATGCAGTTAGCTGAGACGCGGCGGCGTTTTAATTTAAAGTGGAACAAAATTATATAAAAATTATGTAAAAATTACACATGATAGCATACACAAAATTAGGTTGTGAGAGTAGAGAACTACCGAAAGGAATCTACAATTTATTTTGACGAAGACGAACGGCTAATTTGCCAATTCCTCACAAGAGGCAGTAACCAACAACATTCTTCTTGGCACAGGCAGAGTTTGAACCCAAGACCTCTGGAAAGACAGCCCAATGCACACGCCATCACATCGGGGATACTGATTCACACATAGTAAAATTAATTTTCATCCGAAATTTTTTGGTATTTTGAGATTGATCTGAAACCTCAAAATCTGCAAAACTAAAATCTTAAGTATGTACCTGACAGACCACTAATTAAAATTGAGAAGCACCTCCTAAAAATTGGGAACCAAAAAATGTAAACAGATGAAGAACTATATCAATTTTCCATGAAAAAATAACCAAAATGGTTTGAAGTTTTAAAAGCTTACTTTAGTAAAGTAAGGTGGTTATATCAAAAATCGTCAGCCTTATTCTACTACGCAAATGCACCGAATTTTTCGATTCACCTTAATATTTCAATAAATGCTGAATGATGTCAATGTAATATTGAAATTGTTAAAATAACTTAATTTAATTAATATTACCACAAAACAAAAAAAAATGTAGACGTAATTGTTTCTCAAAATAGGTCTGTACGACAAAGATTTAAACACTAAAATGTTGTTTGTTAACGTTACAATTTACTTAAAAATTGTAACCCTAGAACTAGGACCTTTCACTGTTATTATTATAAGCTTTAATCAATTTAATGATTAAATGTATTAATATTTATAATTGTATTACTCAAAGATTTAAAGCTAAGAAAAAATCTCTTTGTTGTTAAAATTTAAAAACTTCCAATATTAAAATTATTCAATTATAAATCTAAAATTTGATGAATTTAAAAATAAAATAGTTAGCTAAAAATTTTAAAGTTAATATACACATATAAATAAAGTTAATTTAAATATAAAGATGATATTGGTATAAGTCTCCACCAAGACTATCCATAGGGCTCTATTTTTGGCGTAGTTGTTCCAATTTGTTCTCTGGCCTCCATTTTGTTGTAATTTTTGTCCATATTTGGTCCTGAAGTCTATTTACAACTCCATTTCAGCCTTCTTCGTTTATAGTCCGTAAATAAGGATCTATAGGAACGGAAAGTCAAAGATAAAGGGTTTTCAATTGGCGCTGGTAGATTTTGGTGCCCCGTGGCAGATACTTTGTTTTGGTGACATCTGTCAAATTTATTATTCATTTGTTTATGCCAAGTCATCATGGTAAGTTGGGCGTATTGCGCCGCCATTTTACGGTAGACGAAGTGGCCCCTCATAGTCGACTCTTTGACGTTTGGAGGCCAAATTAGAAACGACCGGGTCAGCCAACACCCGTCAAGGGACTCAAGATCAGCCGAGAACATCGATGCGGTTCGCCAAAGTGTACAAAAACTTATCCTTTCGCAGACTTCAACTTGGTGAATTTTTTGTTCGTACTTGGCCCTACACCCGTACAAGATCCAACTGACTCCAAGAGCTCAAAGTTCATGACCATAGACAACGCCACGCCCGCCGTATGTTCGCTGACTGGGCTTCGAAGAGGACCCCAATTTTGGCCGAAAAATCATATTTAAAAATAATAATGCATCCTAAAAAAGTTAAATTTTGGTGCGGATTTTGAGCCGGGTGGCGTAATTGGTCCGTATTTGTTTGAAAACGACGTTAGTGTGCCGGTCACCGTCAACAATAAGCGCTACATAACAGTGATAACTAATTTCTTATGGCCCAAACTATATGGACCTAGCCGACATGTGGTTCCAGCAGGAAGCAGCGCGCCGCCGCGCCGGCCGCTACGTGCCACATAGCAAACGCCACGATTGATGAAATTTTGCATGAACGATTTGAGGGTAAGGTTATCTCTCGCAGGGTTAAAGTGAATTGTAGACCAAGGTCATGCGATTTGACCTCATTCTTGAAATCGCAGGTTTATGTAAATAAACCACAATCTACCGATGTTCTAAAGGTGAACATAAAACAGGCTCAAATTCAGCCGGATCTATGCGAATCATTGAAAATTGGACCTCCGTAAGAAGCCGAGACGCCCTTATTGAAAAACCCTTTACCTCATTGTGTCTCCACTTTGATCCAATTGTTGAATTTTTCCAGCTATTTGTGATGCATCTATTAATTTGTTTATTTTCTTGGACGTTAAATGATTTTAGTTTACCCAAATATATTTAATCTTCTAGTATTCAATTTTTTCTTCGTCCAACGTTATGTGGTCTTTGGTGTCATGACTTTATTTTTCGATGTGTTTATTTAAAATCCATAATTTTTACACAAGTTAGTTAGTTCCGTCAACATGTCTTGAATGTGTGTAGTTTTTGTAGAAATAAAAACTATATCGTTTCGTACGCAAATCCTAAATTGTTAAGAACTTGTCCATCCTTATTACATACTATGCATTCCAGTTAGTTTTGGAAAATGTCTTCCAGAACTGAACTAAACAAAGGCGGTGAAAGCGGATCTCCTTGTCTAACTCCTCTTGTTATATTAAATGTTCGTCCTATATTCCCTGTTTTTATTCGCGCTGTGCTTTATGTTTTGATTTTGTCAGGGAGGACAAAATGAATTCAAAAATCAAATAACCGGTAGTCTAAATTCATTGGCACACACCTCTACTCATACTTAAATTCCACATTATATAATTTGGTACATACTAGGTATTTACTTTTCCTGAGGTATTCAAAATTAATTTTCGTTTAAAATTTTCTAAAATAACAAGCAATAGAAATAGCTTTAAGGCAAATTTCAACATTATTTCTCTGATCAATTGAATGAAACTTATTTTCCTACTAACAAAATGGCAGTATCCACATTCTGCAACCGGATGTTAAAATTAACTTACTAAGAACTCAATTCAATGAACGTGTTGTATCGAGAAGTAGTCCCCAATCTTAAATGTATTGTGTTTTACTTAAAAAAAAATTGTCAAGCTCTTATTGAAACCTTATAAAAGTGTAAAAACGTGCCTTGGCAATTTTATTGTTATTTAAGTATTATTTAGAATTCAGATTTCGGCGGCCATGCTACCAATAGAATTTTTTTTAAATTAAGTCCTGAAGAGGAAATAAAGAAACTACGTTCATACAAACAAGAGTTCTATTTACCCCTACTTGATTCTTCAATTATATGGCAATCAGGACCCCTTTATTAAAGTATTCAATAAATATAAAATAATGTCTATTTCTAAGGTTCCAAAATGCAAAATATTTCAATTTGTTTTTTACCTTAAATAAGAGCCCTAGAAACAAACAGATTAAATAATTCTTCTCTAATTAGTACCTGCTTAAAATTAATTAAAAGCCAACATAACGTTCCACTGCGACTTTAGGTAAAAACAACAACTCAAGCATGCAAAAATTATTGTTGACTTAATTAGCTTCAATTCTTCAACATATTTGCAATAAAGTTAGCAATGCAATCGTATGCAAAAAACAGTCTACATATCAACTTTCAAAAGGCATCATTCCCCTTAGTTTAAACCACATTGTAAAGTTGTTATTATTCTTATTTCATAAATTAAGAATTTAAATTGTTCCCTAAAGGCACATTATAAAAAGTATATAATGTAAAAAAATTCAAATATGAAAACTCAAACGATAAACCATTTCCATAACAAACAGGAAGTGATGACATTATACCATATGCTCCTGAAACACAAAGATAAAACAAAAACAGGATATAGATACTCCATTTTTTTCTTTTGACTTAAGCTTGAGATGCATTTTACAAAAAGCTGATGAAACAGGATGCGGCAATAGAAATAATGGAAGCATAGCAATGACGACGAACGACGACGACGATGATAGCGGATCTGGTGTAAATGTATATGCATTGAGGTTGGTAAAATGTGGGGAATATGTTATTTTTTTCCAGTTAAGGACTCTCAACGACAAAACAAAAAAACACATAGATCTAAATAACAAGGGCTGCCAACAAACACGTACGAACAAAGAAATCCTTATAGATAACATATCTAGATATATGCACAGACAGTAAGACCGTAAAGTACTCAAAAAAACAGCAAGAGTAAAAGTAAAATATACTTATCCCAGAAAAAAGGGGAGAAAATGCTCTTTTTTTAGCATACCCAGCCTGGGGCCAGCCCAGTGTTGAATATGTAATTACGTTCAGTTTTATGATTTTCTTCTTTGTTGTTTTGGATACATATTTAAAAAAGAAGATTGCAAAAAGTACTCAAAATTAATACCCGCACAAAACATGTCTCAGTCCCCTTTGAAAATCCGTTGCAACAAAAGTTATTATTATAGAAGCATTACTAGGTAAAGGTTAGATAATGTATAAAGTTTCAGAGGTGAGCCAGATAGATACCTACATACGTACTGTCTGTTTTATGTATCTATTACAGCTACAGTGTAGCCAAGATAATTCATACAAAAGATACAGTCAAGCTAAATTTAATTTCAAAAGGACCAATTTGTCGGTATAGTGACTTGGAAGATCTGATTTCAAAGACTCGGTGCACGTATTGTTAACAGACAATTACTTAAAAAAAAATTAGTCTTTAAAACAATTTTGTTTTTATAGCATCCAAAGAAGAATCAGTTAATATTGAAGTAAAACTTTAAAATTCTCGATGTATTATTGGTTTCAAAAATTATTGATTTGTATATAAATAATGAAAGGAATAAAAAACATCAGCGTTAAACTTTTAACTTTTCTCATTATTAGTTTGCTATGGCAAGTGGCACCTTCAGCTAGAATTATATCGTCTAGCTTCATATCTTTAAAAGTCAATATCGAAAACATTATCTTTTTTATATGACGAATTTAAGAAGAAGTATGTAAGGAAATAAACAGAACTATCTGACAATGCCATATATGTACATATTTCGATCTACGTGAATCTTTCAATAAATTTGTCAATAATGCCAATTTTTATTAATTTTCAAATTCTAAGAAAAATCCATTTTTAACTTCCCATAGGAAGTTATTGTAATGGGTCCGATTTGTCAAATACAAAAATTTGACATTTCTCGACGTTTTAAGGTCCCTAGAGTCGAAATAAAAGATTTTTAGAAAGATGTCTGTGCGTGCGTGTGTACGTACGCTCGTACGTCCGTATGTCCATTCGTCCGGGCAGTACGCACAAATTTTGAGTTTAAAATATTTTTTTTCAATTTCAGTTTTGACTTGATTTAAAAACAAGCTAATAGACAAAAGTTTTGGCTTTAAAAAAGTATATAACTTAAAATAAAATGAGCATTACTAAAAGTTGGTAAATTTTTGATTCAAATATCTTTTCCAAAAATTAAAAATATCGGCTTCAAAATTATTGCAAACTTACTGTATGTTCCAGAAAATATTGTTTTCGATATTCAGATAATTTTTTATAAAAATCCAACAGTTCGTTTTTTAATAAAAAAAATAATACGCGCATTTTGTAAAAATATAGATATTCAGTTCTCGGAATCTCGTGAAAAGCAGAAGATATTGACTTCAAATTAATTTAATTCATCCAATTGGTATTTATTTATGTAAATAAGACATACAAACTTTTAAGAAATGATAATCTCTTTTACAAAAATAGATTTCGGAATCAAACTATTTCATTATGAGAAAAATATTGTTGGTAATTTTAAAATTTGTAAGAATAATTCAAATCGCAACTTAAAAAAAAACACGATGTGGGTCGTATCCCAGCCTATTTTTGAGATTTACTTTTGAAACCGGAAAATGGATAACCCTAGATAAGGAACTCATTATCCTAAGGGGCAAAATAGAGGCCGCATTAATTCTTCGATAACGCCTCTAACAACTCGAAATATTCAGCACTATCAGAAACTAAAATCAGGAATAATGCATGGGTAAGGGCAAGTTTATTCAGTGTACAGCAGCAGTTTAAATACTTTTGGTTCTTGATTCTAAAGGAGTAATTAAACTTTTTAACAATCTTTCAAAGGAAACAAACTTTCCTAAATCAAAGTGACACTTTTATGTTGTGAAAAATATCATGGCGCCACATATATACATTATTATCACGCCGTCATTTTAATCGACAGATTTTTAGCACAAAATTAGAAACTACAAAAATATTTCAAAAATGCTTAAACTAGTCAAATATCACAATAGAAAACAGCTGAAACTTAAATTTATTCTTGAAGTTATTAGCGTAATTGCTTACCTATTTTCATTCAAATTATATTTTCAAAAAAGTGACATCAAAACTTCACCTCTTCGTCAACACAACCGGGACCGATCGCGATACATGATTCACGACTTTTTTTTAATAATCGAACTTTTATTTGAATTCACTTTTTCACTGCACCATTAAAATAAATTTTCTATTTTGCTCTAACGAACTTAACACTAAAGAAACCAAATTCAAAATTTTAAATTAAACCGCCAATTAACATTACCAACACTACAGAACAAACAAACCGACGACGCACGACGACCGACGACGATGAACGAGCTACAGAATGAAGAAAAATGAAAATAGTTTAACATAAATATCAATTAATCGATATTTTTATTGCATTAACTTAAACTTATCAACTAACTTCACATTTTGTTTAAATTTTTTTGACCGCACATTGAAAATAAATATTTTTAAATAATTTTTTGGTTTCGAATTCGAGACAAACGCGAACACAAGAATTTCACAAACAGTTAAATACCGCCAAATACCAAAGATCTACGAAAAATGTTGAGAGATGAGAGGATATAAACTAAAATATGTCATGGCGGCCGAAGGCAGCGAAGAGAATCAATGGTCGTGTTCATTGGGTTCAAATGCATGGATTTCAAACTATTGGAATTATGTATGGTGAACTAAAACCCCGATTACAAGAGTGGATTGAGAAATCGAAACGAATCCAAATTTATATTTCTATCAACATTCCACATATATATATATATGGCTACGTTGGATCGAAAGCAGACTACAAGATTGAATTTAAATGAATTCGTAATAAAATCCACAATGAAAGTTGTTTCTAATTTTACAAAAGCCAGATAGACTTTAAACAAAAAATAACCAGAAAGGGTATATATTAGTTCAATTTATTGTAAACTAAGTATAATTACTTGTAATAAGCCAAATCGTCATTTGAAGAACTTGTTAAAGTATGGAATCAAGCTGTTTTCCAAGTTTTTCGGGCGTTAAACCAATTTAGTGTTGTGTTTTTGTCTGGTTTTTAACAAAACAAAACAGTCGATTGGATTTTGTTATAACCTTTTCTAAGCATCAACATTTTATAAGATGGATTAAGTTTTATAATTTTTCAAGAAATTTTAATCAGAAATTAAATTTTCAGTAACAGTTTTGTTTTAAGTTGTTACAAGTTTGTTCGTTTAGTTTTTGTTTTAAATTTGACCGGATATCAAAAAAATTATTCTTTGATGAATAAGATTATCCTAGAGATAATATCATGTTTTGTTAACTTCCCATAGGAAGTTATTGTAATGGGTCCGATTTGTCAAATTAAAAATTTTGACATTTCTCGACGTTTCAAGGTCAATAGAGTCGAAATAAAAGATTTTTAGAAAGATGTCTGTGCGTGCGTGTGTACGTACGTTCGTACGTCCGTACGTTCGCGACGTTTTTTTCGTCGTCCATAGCTCAAGAACCAGAAGAGATATCGACTTCAAATAAATTTTGTTATACAGATAATAAGGCAGAAAGATGCAGAAAGGGCTCTCAAGAAAATTGAGTGGGTGGTTTTTTTACCATAGCAGTTTAAAAAAAAAGGTGAAAATTTTGGTTAACCCTAAATATCTTACGAACCAAAAACGCTAGAGACTTGAATTAAATTTTATATAATAAACTGTAGCGTGATCTCAAAGAAGTACAAAAACTGAAAAAAAAATTTGTCACCTCCTAAATTTAACGACTAACATATGATTTCATCTCCAAAACAATTTTGAGCAACGGAGAATAATGTTTTTGAAATCTAATAAAATTTTGAGAAAAATCAAATTGACAGTTTTTTTTTTTAAATAAAAATCTAAAAAAACATTACTCAAAGTTCGTAAAAATTAAATATCGATTCAAATATCTTTTCAAAAACTTAAAGTTTAGGTTTCAAGCTTATTTTATCTTATAAGAAATATTGTTTTCAACATTCTGAAAAATGTTGAGAAAAATCGAATTGACAGTTTTTTTACAAAAAATAAAAATCTAAAAAAAAATTAATAAAAGTTGGTAAAAATTGATTTTCGACTCAAATATCTTTTCAAAACTTTGAGATATTGGTTTCAATTTACTTTTATCTTTCAAAAAATATTGTTGTCAACATTCAGTAAAATTTTGAACAAAATCGAATTGACAGTTTTTTTTATAAAAAATTAAAAACCGAACAAAAATTAACAAAAGTTGGTAAAAAATGATTTCGACTCAAATATCTTTTAAAAACTTTGAGATATTGGCTTTAATTTACTTTTATCTTTCAAAAAATATTGTTGCCAACATTTAGTCATAGTTTAAAAAAATCGAACTGACAGTTTTTTTATAAAAAAATAAAAACCGAAAAAAAAATTAACAAAAGTTGGTAAAAAATGATTTCGACTCAAATATCTTTTAAAAACTTAAAGATAATAGCTTATAATTAATTTTTTCTTATAAGAAATATTGTTTTCAACATTAGGACAAATTTTGAGAAAAATCGAATTGACAGCTTTTTTACAAAACATAAAAACCTAAAAAAAAATGTAAAAAAGTTGGTAAAAATTGACTTTCGACTCAAATATCTCTTCAAAAATTTTAAATATTGGCTTCAAACTTATTTTATTTCACAAAAAATATTGTTTTCAATATTCAGTAATTTTTATATAAAAATCCAACAGTCCGTTTTTTCATAAAAAATAAAATCTACAAAAAATAGTACACAAATTTGGTAAAAATGCATACGAGTACATATAGACAAACTTTTAAGCAAGACAAATCGACAGACGGGATGGGAAGTTATCAGCGTGGGTCGCATCCCAGCCTCTTTTTTATAATATAATTGAGGTGACAAATATTTTTAATTATCAGTTCTTCTTCAATATTTAATTTTTAATTATTTATTTGCACTTCCCAATTTCTTACGATGATTGTCCGATTTCAGTCAAATTTGTACACCCTGTGCAGTTTGATCCAACTTGAAAGATAGGACAGCTTACATCTCAATTTATGATCGCATTATTAAATTATTGCAGGTTATTTGTCTATTGTTTGACAGTCATAATTATCTGGAATGAGTAAGTATTCTATAGATGGCGCATTGCTAAATTTCCAAAAGTTTTGCATAAGCTACAAGAACTATGCCAGATTTAACAAAACTTTTCGGACAGACTTTACCAGTTACACCTTGCTCTACTTTCACGGATGAGATTAACGCATCATTATTTTGAATGTGTTGAAAAGGAAAAAAAATAATTGATTCAGAGTATCTTTCCGGATATACAGAGTAATTGCTTGAATCACAACTGGCTCAGTCATAGGGCTATTTTGGCAGCCAAAAATGGTAATGTTGACGAAATTAACTTCCAATTACAACAGGTGTTATACCAGGCGATCTTGTGTCTGTCTTTTAAATCAATCGTGTACATTTTTTTATTGAATGTTTAAATTCACTAGTTATACGTGAAATACCACCAAATAATCTTCGATTAAATATTGGTTCACCTAATTATTATTTTTATGCTTAATTTGAATCCACACTACACAGCTACACGTTGTGTCGTCAAAAATAACAATGGAAATATTACTGAACCATTCAAACTGGAAAAGGAAAAAGTGGTCCTGTTGCCACACGTATTCCAGTGATTTCTTCAGATTCTACCATAATCTTCAGAAGGTTACAGTTTCCAATTCATTTAGCTTTTGCTATGTCTAGAAATAAGCCTCAAGGTCAAACAATGCCCATTTGTGGTTTAGATTTGGAAAGTCCATGTTTTTCTCATGGATAGCTATATTTTGCTTGTTCGCGTGTAGGAAAACCTATCGAACCTATTTGTGTTAGTGAACAAGTTAACCAAAAATATTTTACACTGATTATTGCTAAATTAAATTGAAATTAAAAGTATTTATTATTCAAAATAATACATATTATTGTTTAAGGATTTTAAACTATTCGATCATTTATAAGTTTAACTGCCGCAAGTTATGCACTAAAAACTTTGTAATAAACTCATTTGTTACAAAGTTCAACACGAATTTAAATTAAATTCCTTTGCATTGATTTTTCCTTTACATCAACTTTGGGAAAATCCTTCCCCTTCAAATCCCAAACCAGTAAATTTGTATAATAGCTTTCACATTTCCATCTTCGTTCTTAAATAATAATTCGATTGTAATAAGTAGAAAATCAGTCATGAATGTCTCCATGTTTTTTTACAAATGACATCTATTAAAAAAAGCATGATTGTGTCCATGTCTGATGTTCTCCTACCGCTCCCCTTAAATAGTGTACAAGAATGTAATATCACAAAAAACGTTAGCCACAGCAACGCTTAGTTCGGTCAGCTAGTATGTAATATAAGATTTATTTAATTCAATATTGGTATTAGTTTGTGAACAGTCTTATAAAAGAATGCAATATTTTGCATTCAATTTAAAGTTTGCATTTATTTGAGATTAAGACACGCAATTTTTCAATCACCAAGTGACCTTAAAAATAACTGCAATCATTTTTTCTCCAATCACTTGACTGGATTTAATTTATTGTAATCATTTGAGAACTCATGCATTCTTTGCATTCACTTGAAGTCTTTTCATTGTACTGTAAAATATTTATAAACGAAATATTACCAACAATATTTTGCACATGATGAAATAAGTTCGATTTCAATATTGGTTTTTGTTCCCGATATTTATAGTCGAAGACCAATTTTATTAACATATTGAAACTTAATTTAATACTCTTAATTCTTTATATAAACAAATCCATCTATTTATTTAATAATGAAATAACGAGAATCGAACATCAATTTTTCTCCAATTTCCAAAAAATTACTTACATATTTCCAAAACAAATATTTTTATAAATAAAGTACTGATCGCAGAAAAAAAAATTCTGTTTTAAAAAATTTAAGATTATGGCTTAATACTTATTTTGTCTTATAAAATATTATATTGTTTTCAACATTTTAAAAATTGTTGAGAAAAATCGAATTGACAGAACAATAAAAATCTAAAAAAAAAATTCTAAAATTTACTAAAAATTAATTTTTGCCTCAAATATCTTTTAAAAATTTTCAGAAATTGGCTTCAAATAAATATTGTTTTCAACATTTGGAAAATGTTGAGAAAATGTTGAGTTCTCTATATTTCGTAAGCAATAGAAGATATTGATTATATTCGTCGACAAAAGAAGATAATGATTTAAACAAACCTCGAAAACCTACAAACAAACTAAGCAAAACAAATCGACAGACGGGAAGGAAAGTTATCAGTGTGGGTCACTTCCAGCCTTTTTTCTTCCTATAGTACAATGAAAGAAAGAATTTTTGAAAGCGAGTTCGCACAAAAAGATAATGTACGAGTACACAGCATGAGCCTTTATAGGCAACATTAAAGTTCAAAAATGAAACGTAATGCACATTTTGTACATACATATATCAAACTGATATATTGTCAAATTGTTTTTTTTTTTTTCAAACTAGAATTTTGTAATAAAATGGCTGCATACATTTTAGGTCATTCCTAAGCCAAAGCAATCATTTTCTCTTTGACAAACGTATTAGTATTTGGGAAAAAACTAAACGCTTTTGGAACGGCTCCTTGAAATAACTCCCAAGAATTAACCCCCAAGACAATTTTTTTTACAATATAAATCCCCCAAATTCGTAAATAGAAAAAATTCCCAAAAAAAACATGAAATAAGTCCCCAAAAAATAATGAACTAAAGCCCCAAGAAGGACTTAAATATTATGAAACTTTCAAAAATAGACCTTATTGCACTTTACACAAGCCAAAAACGCCAATTTTTAAAAGTTTGTAATATTGCACCTTGACAAAGTGAAATAAGGCCAAATTATGTTGAGAACTAAGACCACCTTGCCTTACTAAAGGGAAAAACCGAAAGTGCTTTCAGTAAGTTAAGCCTCCTCGAACATAACATAATCCTAGAGAATCTTAAAAAAAAAATCATGCAAATCGATTAAAGCATTTAAGCTCTACATTAAATTAAAGCCAAAACATTTTTTTTGGACTTCTCCATATCTGTATTTTGTATTTTAATTAAATCCTTGAACCTTTTTTCGCACAAAACCGATACACATAGATGCGATATTGATACTAGTGGTTAGATCTATAGGTTTCCGGTGTTTTTTGTTCCCAAGTAATGACTGCATGGCCTCGGATTTGTTAGCTAAGACTTTATTACTAAGTGTTTTCACATGAAAAGTACAATATACTATTTTTCCCGAAATAGAAATGTAGGTTGTGATAGTGTTGGAAGCGGATGAATCATCCTTTGTCTTACTGTATTCTTTTTTTATTTGAAATACAAAAAAAAAAACAATATACCAGTAGGATGATTTGCAGCAGCAAAATTACCCAAGCGGATAATGAAGGCACAAAGTGTAATATTTAAGTGAAAAACCCAAAAGTCAAAAAGATGCACATTCATGAACAATAATGTAGGGCAATAATAATTATAATGTTTTAGAGAGGAGTTTATGGCTGAACAAAAACGTTGCAATAAAAAGGAAGTTTACTGGTAATGTAATTTTTTGCAATGCAGAATTACAACTAAACTGGGTTCTTAATTATTTTTAATTGGCTCGATTTCTTTATAGCTGAATTTCTCGAATTCATTACATTTATTCTTCAAAATTTGCCGGGTCGATAACTTTGATGTTATCTCGAGGATTTTTCTTTTGAAGTTTGTCAAATTCAGTTTAGTTTTTCGATGAGTACAAAATTTACAAAAACTTTTAACAAAACTATCTTAAATTCTTTTCAAAAACGGCAGTTTAAAAACAATGTAAAAAGGCGTTTACTCTCTTATTTTATTCTTTCTATGTATAATATTGCCTTCATATTTTCCCGTTTCTGAAAACTGCACTGGTTTGAACAAAAACTCCAAAGAAAATAATGACGAAAAATGCACACGGTCTAAAATTATTAACATTTGTTGACTTTAATTTTACTAAGAGTTAGATTGACTACACATATAATTATTAGTTTATTAAAATTACCTTTATTTACTTAAATAGAAATTAATAGAACAATTTAATATTTTTGGTTCATTTCCTCATCACTACGATAATTTAGTAACTAATGTCAAAAACCATCATAATTTAACATGAGTTCAATTTTCGAAAATTAATTCAATCGATGAACTTCCACATCATTTACTTATAGCATCACTCTTAACGAGTTGGCCATATAATACGTATATATATACAACTAAACTCTATAAGGATATTCTCCCTTCCTTAGCCTCATAAAATTTCTTGGAAAATGAAACACATAAACATTTCCTTTATCTTCAATCAGAGTTGTACATTTGCTTTTTCATTGGAAATAATTACATATTTTACTTTGACCATATTTACTATTCGTATTCGTATAGTTCGGGATAGAAAACTCATGATAATGTTTAAAAAACAATATTTTTTTTCAATAAATTCGAACTTCATCTATCGTTTCATGTGCACCCTTAACGCCTTATTGAAGGGGAAATAAAATGGCGCGTGAAAACAAATTGTAAACAACTTATCATTTTATATTATATATTGTTTTTCGATGAGTTTTGTTAAGTTATACTTTAAACAATAAAATCTACCTCGACAAAAAAACATAAAATGTGAAAAAATTGGAATGAAAATGGTAAAAGGGTATTTTGCCAGACAGAAGCCAATATCAGCAGATTGCTTAGACAAAATTTTTGCACAATCTTCGTTTTACTTCCTCTTAATCATGAGAATCAACAAGAGCGAATGGTTGCAAAAATTGCATCCCATAAACGATTACAGATAAATCGATAATTTTTGTTTATCATGGAGCATAACATTTTAGAATTTGGTCGACAAGCAAGACGTTTTCGTTAAATGTGTCAGATCGTGAGTTTTTAATAAGGGCGGATTGATGTACACATCTGCTGGCAGCCATTTTGTTCCTTTTACATTCCATCAAAACATCTTTTTGATCAGTAACTAAAGATAAATCAACATTGCAACTTACACATGATAAAACTTTATTATTAAATTTGGTGTTCTCTAGTAGCAACATGAGCACTTGAGTCATTTTTATGGGATAGATGGTCGTCCTTTTAAGTCGAATAGTCCATCAGCGTACACTTATACTTCAGCGAAACGTAAGACTTACAGAAAATATCGCCTCTGCTCGTAATAGTGTGCAGCAGAACAGACCCTAGCATGGCAGTCTTGAGTCGTGATTTGGGGCTGCACCCAAATAAAATTCAATTGACCCAGTTTTGATAGGTAACTCATCTTTAGCGAGTGGGATGACTTTTAGATGCATGGGTACGTGAAGAAGCAAAATTTCCGGATTTAGGATTTGAGTGCCAATACATCCAAATAAAGGGCTAGAGGTGTCATCAGTCCATAGTTTCTCGAAAGTAATTCTGGCCAGTCCATTACCGTCAATGGCGATCACTATAGACCGATGATTACCAACTTCTTGTAGCCTGAATTGGATGATATGGGCACCGAGTTCATATGGTTTCAGCAGGATGTTGCTTCGTCCCTAAGTTTAGGTGAATGAACCGCATCATCTTCACGATTTTGTTTTAAATTTGCTAAAAATGAAAAAAATACTGAACAATTTATAAAAGTCGCCATAGCCTCCAAGTTCAGAGTCTCTGGTTTGAAAGATTGAACAAAGGCTTATACTTAATTTCAGCTTTAACTTTATAACGATGAATTTCTCAACAAAATTCTAAAATAAATTGGAACTTCGTTTTAATAATATTTATAAGTCGATCATTCCTTCACATCTTATCATATAAGTTTTAGTAATTTTTGATCTAGGTTGAATGGAACTGAATTCTAACGTATTGTTTGCTATTATAGTAGCAACTCTGACATTTTTCGGACAGTAATAAAAACACCTGTCGTTGGAGGGGAGATTTACATACATATTTAAAAATTTGGTTTTGATATTCTCAATTATTTCGAAATAAAAATTATGTTTTCGTGTACTATAAGATTTCTTTTAAGATGAGTGTTATTTTAAATTCTTCTTTTTTGATAAATGTACGCCTGTACTTAAATAAAGGTCAAATTCAAGTTTCGATATAATTTTTTTAACTGTTTCTTGAAAACGTGAACCGTTCATTCAGATATTAATGTCCTGCGAATTAAATGTATTGAAAAGTTTCAAGAGTGTATTAAGCCGATTTAGGCAAACGATTTAAATGCATATGTATTTAATTTTTACATTTATGATTCTATGACTGCCAGCGTTAAATAGTAGTGGAAATATAAAAAAAAATCAAATTTAATGAAACATAAGGAAAAAGGCTTGTTTATTATAATCAAAATTATCAAAAAATATATTCTATTAAAATTGTGTTTGACATTTAAAGTGTGTAGTGTATTTTTATAATTTGTGAACACACAGAAACAACTTGTCTTTTGCAACTCTATTTGCCAGACTATGAATCAAATGCTAAGGCATAAATCATTGCATGCACTAAAGGACACATTAAAAGGATAAGAAAGCTGTCGTTAAAGTTTTATGATGATTCACCCTTTCAATACCATCAACTCAGCTTTCTTATGACATCAAGAAATTGACATTTTATACCACTAGTAAAATGATCTTAGCTAAGAATAACGAATGAACCAGAAGTAGCTGATTCCATATATATTATATAACCTAGAACATCGGTATTACCAAGCCCTAGCTAGGTACCTAACCTAATACATTGTATCATCTCTCTGCGACGACGACAGGAGCTGTAATGTTTGTTAGTGTCGTGATTCTTTTAGTTTGTCCGCAACAGACATTCAAGATGATTTCAGACTTCGTTTTGTTTGAAATAGCTATGCATGTATTGTATATGTACATACATCTAGATCCTTTAAGAACTCAGTAAGGCATGAAACTAGCAAACGGATGGGCAAGATGATTGTGTAGTAGATGTGGGCAGTATAACTATTTATGAGATCATTCAATTTAAAAGAATTCTGGTATTGCTGATTTCTGATAAAAATGCCAATCTTGTTAACACTCCTTCCTTTTGCGAGGTGAAGGCAAACGAAAATGCTTACAACATATTATCCAATAAACATTAATTACAAAACCAAGTTCTGCACTAGACATTTGTCATTTGTATTTCATTCTTGTGAAAGCTTTTTCTATTTTATTCTGTGGAATTTTAGCTGTCTTTGCCTTTTGTCGTAAGCTCTTGAGATCTTTTATAAAAAGGAACACAACGCGCCATTATTTACAATGCTTAGCTGACAATAAGCAGCATTCAAGTGTGAATAATTTCATTTAGTTGAATGGATTTTTTTTATGGCGAAGTTAATGCCTGTAGAAGTGCAAGTGTGTGTTGGAAAATGCATCTTTCCCAACGATTGTCTGCCACTTTGCACACACAGTAAAATGAAAATGGATTTTCTCTTAAGGAAAGTGGACTTTCTCGATGGCAAACAATGTAGGACGTTGCGCATTAAATAATATCGAAGCAAAGAGAAAAGAAAAAGAAAACAAATTGCATATACTTCTAGATCTAATTTATGTTAGCGTCTTTATTATAGGTCAAGATTTAAACACCTACTCTATTTGGTGACTTTACAAGTGTATGAAAAATAGCTTTTTGATGGGTTGTTGTTTCTTAAATAAAAATAAATAAATAGTTTTTAGCTTAAAGCTATTAAATTTGCTTTTTTATTTTATTGGTATAACAATGTAATGTTTTTTGTTTAGTAGAAGCTTATATTTACGTCAATACTTTAAGTTAACACGAGCAGGCATTGACCCAGCATATAAAATGCCAACGAAGCACACGAGCTTCCGTCGAATAAAGTCAATGCGTTCCCACCGGGAAATCCGATTCCAGGTGAATGTTCGAGGTTGCATGGGAACTTCAATTGCAATATTAGAACTTGAATTGCAATATCAGCACTTAATATTATATTGATTAAGCTTGATAGAGAATTATATTCATTTTGGCATTCATTCTTAAAGTTACCGCAGAACAATAAAGTGCAACTTATATTCCTATTGAAATTCTCTTGTTTTATTTCCGAGCAGTTGGGCTCGAAGAAAATATTTTTTTAATAATAACCGTGGTTAAATCCTTTACTGGCGCCCGAGCAGGGACCCAACCGTCCCGTTTACAAAAACAAATATCTCTTACTCTCGAAATTATCCAATAAAAGAACTAATCTTTTTAAAGAAAAATTTTAACATTCATAACCAGAACAAATAAAATCATCAATATCTATTTAAACAAAAGATACTATAATTATAATTCCGTGTTAAATCAAGTTAAATCAAAGTGAATGGGATTTGATCTAAAGGACAATTTTTTACATTTATCACCAGAACAAATAAAATCATCAATAACTATTTAAACAAAACATACGGTAATTATAATTCCGTGTCAAAACAAGTTAAATCAAAGTGAATGTGATTTGATCTATAAAAAAGTAATTTTTATCACAAAATCGATTATGAAAATATAAAGCTGTTACCTTGATGTGCTAGAATATTTAATACGAGAATATACATATTTATAAAACGTTTAACCTGTGCTGTAATAATTAAAAATCAACTTTAAACCAAGGAAAAGATGCTGTAATTTTGTTGCTGGAATATTTAAGAATCAACTAACCAAGAAAGAGAAGCTGTAATTTTGTTGTGCTGGAATATTTAAAAATCAACTTTAAAACCAAGGAAAGGATGCTGTCGTTTTTTATGTAAGAATATTAAAACAAACAAAATTTAAATAAAAAAAAAAAACACATACTTATATATTCATATACTATATATTTAACTATAATTTTACAAATTTTCTAAAAAAACAAATTACAAAATTTCTTAAGAAATATATACCTACATATATAATATAAACCAAAGTTGTACAAGGGGAAGAGAAGATTTTAAAATAATAAAAAAAAAATAATAATATATAGTATTTTGATTACGATACAAATATCGCTTTTGGGGGAACTACTCTATTGAATTAGAATAATGGAAGAACTTCAAGTATCCATCACCCATCTTACAGGGGCAATGAACACTGTTCTTGACCAATTGAAAGGGTTCGAAACTAGGATTGTTGTTTTAGAACAGGTAGGCACACAAGAAACAATACAAAAAATACTAGAACAGTTAGGTTCTATTAAGGATAAAATAAAATCAGTTGAGGAAAATACACCTAGCGTCGTCGCTAGCTGTACTCAACCCGACTTGACCGTCGAGCCACTCCGTGGACCAAGCAATGAGAACGAGCTTAGAGAAATCTCTAAGCTCCCTGACCCAGTCAAAGAAATACAAGTTTTTGACGGTAATCCCGTTCAATATGTATCATGGGTGCATTGCGTGGAAACCGTGCTGAAGGACTACGAGATTGTTCGTAGTAAGCCTCTATACAGGGCCATCCTTCAGCATATACGCCAAAAAATTCGCGGTAAGGCTGACTCGGCCCTGGTGTCGTATAACGTCTTCGACAACGACTGGACGGAAATAAAAAAAATCCTTTCCCTCCATTACGCGGATAAAAGGGATATACGTACCCTTGAGCATCAGTTAAACCAACTGAAACAAGGCAGTCTGAGAATTGATGATTTCTACGCGAACGTAAATCATCAATTCTCGCTCATAATTAATAAAATTCGCACTGATACCTACTCGGTGGAGACTGCCAATGCTCTTATTGGGACGTACCGCGACAGGGCCCTAGATGTGTTCGTCAGGGGTCTTAGCGGAGATTTATCGAGACTTCTGATGATACAGAAGCCGAAATCTCTCCCGGAAGCCTACACTACGTGTCTCGATATGCAAAACATTAATCTGAGAAATAGTTCAGTGCATGTCCAGGCGCCTAACACCGTTTCTGCTCCAGTATCTTATGACTTTGGTGTGGAGAAGAAACCTTCACTGCCAACAAGAAACTTAAATAGATATCCTAACAGATTCGGTAACGGTAGGGGTGGATCTGCACAATTCACATTGGGGCCAAGCTATAACTCCAAATATTATCAACACCCAACAGGACCAAAGCCCCCAGTTAAAATGGAACTGGGGTCGGAACAAACAAGAAATGTCGATTATATGAATCGGCCCAGTAGCAGCAATCCATTTAAACGAGGAAGCAGTTCCGAAGGCTACCAGCGGAAGCAACAGCGTCTCAACCATATGGTTGCGGGCGCACCTGAAGCTGTAGAAGAATCAAGCTGTTCGAATACAACAACCCCCGCTGAGGAAAATTTTATGACAGAAGCCTCGTTTCCAGCGTACCATATATAGAGTATGGTACGCGGGACGGGAAAATTCTACACTTCCTTGTCGATACGGGTGCAAATAAAAATTTTATTAGACCAAACTTAGTACCTGTACCCCATCCTGTCAAAAACCCTTTTCATATCAGTAGTCCTGCGGGAAAGATCTTGGTAAAAAACAAAATCTCCGGTAAATTCTTTGCCTTTGTTGGCTGCGATTTAGAAGTAACCTTCTTTATCCTCCCAACTTTACAATCATTCGATGGAATAATCGGCGACGATACCCTTAAAGACCTTCGAGCGATTATAGATAGAGACAAAAATGAACTAATAATCAATTCAAAGATAAAAATCCCTCTAAAAAACAAAACTTCAGACATGGTCAATAATTTGACCATACTTAACAAAAGCGTGCCCGAATCATTTAAATTAAAACTTGAATCTATATGTACAAAATTTGAAGACCTTTTCGGTCCTGTTAAAAACGAGAAGATAAGAACAAATGTGAGAGCCGAAATTCGTACAAGTGTAGACGAACCAATTTATACTAAAAGTTATCCCTATCCTGCCGGTATGAGAGAAGAGGTGGAAAAGCAAATAAACGAACTCCTGGCCGAAAAAATTATTCGACCCTCCAAAAGTCCCTATAATTCTCCTATTTGGGTTGTGCCGAAGAAGGACAAACCAAACGGAGAAAAACAATACAGAATGGTGATAGATTTCAAACGCCTCAATGCCGTCACTGTTTCAGATACTTATCCTATCCCTGATATAAACAACACACTTGCCAGTCTTGGTGATGCTAAGTTTTTCACCACTTTAGACCTCACCTCGGGATTCCATCAGATTGCTATGCATGAGAAAGATATCCCTAAAACCGCCTTCTCCACGATGAATGGCAAGTTCGAGTTCCTTAGGCTACCATTCGGACTGAAAAATGCTCCAGCCATTTTTCAACGTATGATAGACGACGTTCTAAAGGAGCTGATTGGGAAGATCTGTTACGTCTACATTGACGATATTATTATTTACAGCAAGACGATGGAAGACCATCTTAAGGATATAGAGACCATCTTCTCAAAACTCCACGAAGCTGGTCTTAAGGTTAACTTGGAAAAGACTCATTTTCTAAACGATAGTGTTGAATTTTTAGGATTCTTGGTGACATCAGACGGCATCCTTCCTAACCCAGATAAAGTAAGGGCTATCGAAGCTATCCTTCCACCAAATACACTGAAGGAACTGAAGAGCTTTCTTGGCCTTACGTCTTACTATAGACGATTTATTCGAGACTACGCCAAAATTGCTAAACCTCTAACGAATATGACTCGTGGAGAACTATCACAAGTAAAAGCCAACCAATCCAAGAAAGTTGCCATTGAACTTAATGACGAAGGATTAAAAGCATTCCAAGTTTTAAAAAAACTTCTCACCTCAGCAGAAGTGTTAGCCTTCCCTGACTTCGACAAACCCTTTAATTTGACGACAGACGCCTCCGACTATGCTATTGGCGCCGTGGTGAACCTGGTAAGGATAGGCCAATTTCATTCATTTCTCGTTCGCTTAGTAGAACAGAAGAGGGCTATGCAACAAACGAGAAAGAGCTTCGTGCCATAGTTTGGGCACTGGACAATTTGAGGAATTACCTATACGGAGCTAAGAAGATCAGGATATACACTGATCACCAACCCCTGACCTACACCCTTAGTAACAGAAACTATAATGCGAAGCTCAAACGTTGGAAGGCCAGAATCGAGGAATATAACTACGAGTTGATTTACACACCTGGTAAATCAAACTTTGTGGCTGATGCTCTCTCGAGGCTTCCAACGCAAGTGAATAACCTTTCAAGTTCAAGCTCCTCTTCTTCTCGAACAGACACAGCTAACACACATACAAGTACAGAAACGGCATACGAGGGACAAAGTGACGTGACAGACAACATACTGACTGCAACTGCTGACGAAGGATTGCGTGAACTATCTCTATCTGAAACCGAAGAATCTTGTACCATGCATAGTGCTAACCAAGATGGTACAGATCTAATACCACATGTTGAAGTTCCACTTAATGTTTTTAGAAACCAGCTAGTTTTCAAAATCGCCCGCCTTGACATGTGTTCCCAAGAGGAACCACACCCTGGATTCTATCGCTATTACATCTCCTTTAAGAAATTAGATGAAGATAAATTAAGGGAGGCGTTAAGAGAAAATCTCAATCCAAATGTTATCAATGGTATAAAAATTCCCGAGGAATACCTCTGGATGTTACAAAATATATACCTAGAAAACTTTGAAAAATACAAAATAAGAGTAACACAAAGGCTAGTCGAAGACGTCGCTAACGAGGAGCGAAGGTTTTCTATAATTGAAAACGAGCACCGAAGGGCTCACCGAGCTCCACGGGAAAATAAGGAACAAATATTAGAAAAATATTATTTTCCCCAAATGATGGCGAGCATAAGGAAGTATGCTGCCTCGTGTGACATTTGCAACCGCAACAAGTACGATAGGCATCCAAATAACCCCGAATTGCAACCAACTCCTGTTCCAAGATATCCATGTGAAATAATTCATATGGATATAATGGAAATTCAGGATACAAAATTTATTACGGTTGTAGACAAGTTTTCAAAATTTTCAAAATTTTTTTATCTTAAAGATAGGTCCGCAATTACCATTAGGTCAAAGATCATAAAAATGGTACACTTTTTTACAGCTCCTCTCACTCTTGTCGCTGACAATGAGAAAGGGTTCCTTAGCCCTATTGTCCTTAATTTATTAAAAAATCTGGGAATACAACTGTATCTCACCCCATCACACAGAAGCGAGGTTAACGGCCAAATAGAATGGGTACATTCCACGGTTCTAGAAATATACAGGTGCCTCAGAGAGGAGTATAAGGATCTGAGTGTCAAAGAACTCGTGTACGTGGCCGTTGATCGCTATAATAACACCATACACTCTGTGACAAATAAGAAACCATCAGATGTATTCTTTAATAGGTCACAGAGGATTAACTATCAAAGCCTTTTAAACATACGTCAAAAGATTAATAACGACCTTAGGGGAATTATTAGGAAAAATATGGATGCTAGGAATGCTAGAAGAAATCTGAAGAGAGTGGTTCCCAAAAAGTATAAAAGAGGTGAAGTCGTTTATGTGGCTACAAAAGGCATTAAAAGTAAAAACAAGCCTTTATATAGAAAAGAAATTGTAGCCAAAGACAACAAGGTTACTGTAACGACAGAAAGTGGAAAAAAATCCATAAAGCTCACCTCAAAAACATTCGGTAAATAAAAAAAAAATTGATCTTCTTTGACCCCTTAAAAAAAAAAAAAAAAAAAAAAAAAAAAAAAAAAAAAGAAGAGTGGGCCCAGGCCTTGTATGAAAAATTAACAAATAAAAAAAACAAAATGTTCAAATATGCCTAGGAGTTAGCCTCACGAAACAAGGGGCCGGTTCACTAAAAAATTACTTAAACGTAATAATGGTGGTGTTGGCCCTCGTACCCTAGTAGGCTGTTTGAAAATTTAACCTTACAAGCCAAAGCGGAACAATACGAACCTTCCGATCCAGTGACTACCCCGAAAATTTAATGGAGAGCTAACTCATCAGGCGTCATAAATATGAAAAATCATTTATCATTACAAAAAGAAAGAAACTAATGTAAACAGAGTACAACATTAATTGAATTACAAAATTGTAATAAGACAATAATTGATTTGCATACGTGCAATTGTACATTCGTATACGTACAAAAATATATACTAAATTTATATTCTATAAATTAGATTTTAAGAAATTTTATAAAACTGTGCTTAATAAATATTGATTACATATACATTACAGATTAGTAGTTCTTTTCACTCCCATGCAGACCTTGCATATATTCGCTTACGAATCACCGGTGGTAACGATTAAAGAGACAAACGCCTGGATAGCAAACGGAGTTTTTAAACTCATACATGTAATCGACTTGAACAAATACGACACACTTGTACAGGAAACCGAACGACTTACGTTTAAACATTTAAAGGACGAAGAAATGCGGCATATTCTGAACTATCACATAACTCAGGTCAAACAAAGGATAAATGAATTAAGAGACACGAAAACGAGGCAGGTTAGGTCAGTGAATTGAATAGGAACTGCCTGGAAATGGATAGGTGGTTCTCCAGACGCAACTGACTGGGACAATCTTTTAAAAGAACAGACAAAGATCACAGAAAACAATAACCGACAATACGTTATCAACAGGAAATTGTTTGATAAGACTCAGGAAGTAACGGAGAAACTTAATAAACTAATCGAACGCTATAATAACGCTATTGAAAAAACAGAGACAGACAAACTCAGACATGACTTACTCGATAAGATACTTATTTTAAAAGAAGGAGTTAATGAGATAATAAGAGCCTGTCAAATGGCCAAGAACGGTATCGTCAATAGCAATCTTTTGGACTCAGAAGAAATTAATACCATAGTGAACGAACTCGAAACTCTACCTTACCAAAATGTTGTAGAAGCTGTCGAATACGGACGACCTTCTGTATATTGTAATGGTACATTGCTCCTTTACGTACTATCTATACCGAAAATTGACCCTAAGGTTCACCACCTAATCACCGTTCATGCAGCGATTAGAAACAACAAACAAGTTGACTTAGACTACTCCAGACTATTACTAAGCCATGACGCAACTTACGGATTAAATGAAGATTGTGATAACATAGGTAACACCTCGGTGTGTAACGAAAACATACTTAAAAAACTCCCAGAAAACTCTTGCATTTCTAGACTTCTTAAGGGTGGAAATGCATTATGCAACTACAAAACGACAAACGAAGAAATCATAGAAATGATCGGAGAAAATACAGTTTTCCTTACGAATTTTAATGGCTCTATTTTAAATAAAAACTCCTCTATTCCTTTAGAAGGTACCTACCTGATCCAGCTAGACAACGAGATGGTTCAAATAAAGGATAAGACGTATAACAGTAAGTCAGTTTTGAGTCCCCAAGCGCTTCCACCTGTCCTGGCAAACATAACAATCGACAGGATCAAACCAAATTTGGAATACGTGCATGATCTCAGCACCAAAAATATAGAACTAATTAATAACGTTAAAAAGAATCTTAACTCTTTTATGTTTACAGAAATCTGCTTACTCCTAACAGTCGTAGCTATCATCTTTCTACTCTGGAAAAAAATCTATGGGAAAGCTAACATCCCGGAGCTTCGCTTGTCGTTCCGTGGAAAACCAATACCAGCACTTCGACCTACCCTAGGGACCAATGACATCAAGGAAACAAAAGGTTGCTGCCCTCAATGTTCAACGGATGATCTGCGGGACGCAGATATTTGAAGGGGCGGCAGTTAACACGAGCAGGCATTGACCCAGCATATAAAATGCCAACGAAGCACACGAGCTTCCGTCGAATAAAGTCAATGCGTTCCCACCGGGAAATCCGATTCCAGGTGAATGTTCGAGGTTGCATGGGAACTTCAATTGCAATATTAGAACTTGAATTGCAATATCAGCACTTAATATTATATTGATTAAGCTTGATAGAGAATTATATTCATTTTGGCATTCATTCTTAAAGTTACCGCAGAACAATAAAGTGCAACTTATATTCCTATTGAAATTCTCTTGTTTTATTTCCGAGCAGTTGGGCTCGAAGAAAATATTTTTTTAATAATAACCGTGGTTAAATCCTTTACTTTTATGATATTGTTTAAAAACAATTATTGTTTGCTTATCGAGGTACACCTTTTCTTCAAATTATCTCAAAGAAAGAAGTCCTACGTTGTCACATAACATGATCTTGCGGTCAATTGACATCACGATCAAAACGTGAGATAACACAGATATTGAATTTGTCGCGCAAAAGAGCCTTTTTTTATTAGCAGTGTGGCAAGTGGCACCTTCCTGTTAAAACCAAATATTATCCACGTCTATATCTAGCTGACTGGCCTCATTTAGGAAAATATACGGACCGATGATGCCGCCAGCCCTAAATCGCACCAAACAGCCAATGTTTGTGAGTGCATTGGTTTTTCGTCAATCACTCTTGGATTATCATTTGCCCAAATGAGGCAATTCTGGCAATTGACGAATCCACTGATTTGACATCACTGACAATATTTTTTTCGAAAATTGACCATCAACTGTTGCCATTTCGTGCCACCATCCTAATCATTGACGACACTTGAAGTAGTCAAGAGTTCTTCAGTCAATTGCAAACGTGCAACGCAAGTTTTTAAGCATAATATTCATCAACAACAAGGATCAGGTGGTGCGCACAAATGGAAGGTTACCTCACGCAACTTGGAGCCCGAAACTGGAGACATCGAGCTAGATGTTGGGTACGGCCCTAGTTCACACAGAACTGTAGCGCCACCTTAAGTAAGTAAGTAAGCTTTATTTTAATTTCATATTAGAAGGACCAGGATGTAAAGTTAATTGTCTGAAGATAAGAAAGGGGAAGAACATGTGTGTTTAAATTGTAAAGTAATCGCCTGTTGGTTGTGTAGTTAGGCAGGTGTCCAAAACGAATAAAGAATAGTTCATTAGTGCGCTCAGCCATGTTTATGATGATAATGAAGGAGTGTTATTAGTAGGTAGAAGGTACTTACTACAGTCCAATCACATTCCTTCTTTGCTACACATTTTTAGGGCAAACATGGAGTTATTACGTTCAGTTTATTTTTTCGTTAAAGTACAAGAAATTAATATTCATGTGTTGTTTACAGTCAGGCTTATGTACGTTTTGGATTTTGGTTATGAAGTGACACGTAAGCAATAGTTGTAGAAGTTGTACGTAACACCTATACAGGTATAATTTGTATTCATACGTTGAAAAATTGATTCTAATAGAAAATACATTTTATGCTGTTTTAAAATTCAAAATTTTACCCGAAAAATAAGTTTGTTTTCAATTTTTTTTTTGAAAATCGTTAGAGCGGTTTTTTTTAAATTAATTTAAATTTTGTTCTAAAAATATTTTTGGTATGCAGTTGTTTAGTGATTGTAAATATACGCTTTATGTTTGAATTTCGTAAAAAAGTGCTGACCCATTTTTGAGATATATAATTTTTAAAAATAAAAATTCAATATTTTTTTTTAAATCCAAACAAAAACAAATTGCATTTTTGGTAATCAAATATTTATAAGTCAATATAAGATCTTATTCAAAAAAAAAATTATTGAAATCAGTGCATAAGTTGCTGAGAAAATGAAAAAACGAAATAACGGTTCTATGAGCGGAACCTTTCCTGGGCAATACAAAAATATGTTTTTCTTTTTAAAAGATGCCAAGTTAAAAAAAAAACTTTTAGAGAAAATTTAAAAAAAATGAATCGGTTTGTTTTTGAGAAAATTCGAATTTTCGTTTTTTTGACCAAAACAAATTTATGGGGGGCCACTGTTAGTTTTGATCTTTAAAAAAAATGAAAAAAAGGCTTAACGCGAATCTGCTCAAAACCTTAACTTCCAAGTTTGAACTCAACCGACCCAATGGTTTAGGCTGTAGGAGCGTGGACAGACAGACAAAACCAACCGGACAGAATCGCGGGACCCACTTTTTTCGACTTCTCTACCATCGTATTATCATGTTTGATTAAAATCTCGAGCTCGAAATTTTGCACGAACGCAAAACTTGCCATATAGTTCCTATACGTAGCAAGTAAAAATGTAAATCTGTTGATTAAGGAGAACTACAGGTTATCAATTAACAAGTACTGGGACCGTAAGATCCGGTCATTTGATTGCAGTGACCCTAGTATGTTCCCTAAAATCAACAAAATATTCAGAAAAAAGAACGATAATGACCTTCCGTGTCTGAAACTCCAAAGGACTGAAGACAGCGCAAATAGATCCAGAAGAAGCCATCTTTGACGATGACTTTTATATAATTGAAGATCCGAAGGAAAAAGTGGAGGCGGTGGGAGCTGCTTTCTAGCAAGTGTACAAGGTGAATGTTAGCACTCGCCCCAACCATGACCTGGAAAACAGAGCCCTACTTAATCAATTGTACCTTCGAAACGATATGACACAATGGCGATCTGAGAACCGCGGTTTCATGCGGTTCAATGACGATTCCTTGGCAAATGCCATAATCGCCGAGCAAACGTGACCAAGTCCCTTGTTAGTGACGAAGGTTGAGCTTCAACTCATCTTCAATTCAATAAAAAACGAAAAGTCAGCAGGTGTCGATGGTATATTCAACGTTGTACTAAGACATTTACCGATGGAGGCAATTGACATTTACACCACACTTTTCAATAATGCACTGAATAATGCATATTATCCAGTACATTAAAAGACCGCTGTGGTTCATCCTCTCCCGATAAAGGGAAAGGACAACACCAATCCGTTAAATCTTCGGTCGATAAGTCTTCTTCCCAGCATCTGCAAAGTTTTCGAAAAAATCATTAATAGGGCTCTGACTAAGTGGGCTAAGGACAACAAAATAATTCCGGATAAACAGTTCGGGTTAAAGGCGGGTCATGACACAATTCATGCTGCGTCAAATCTCGTTTCTGATATCCAATGGAATAAATCAAACCAACAATGCACAGGTGCTGTTATGGTTGATTTGGAAAAGGCCTTTGACACCGTATGTTTAGAGGGTCTTTACCTTAAACTGAGCAGGCTTGGCGTAAGCAAGCCATTGTTGTATATACTTTAAGATAAGCTTAACGGTAGAAAGTTTGTTGTCAAAAATGGCAATGTAACTTCTATTACAACATACTCAATTAAAAATGGTCTTCAACAGGGAGCGGTGAATTCGCCGACCTGATATGTAGTCTTACAAAGGCGTACAGAACGGCCCGAAAGGTTGAGGTTATTAGAATTCTCTTGCAGCATGATTTCAACAAGATTCAGCGATATTGCAACGACTGGAAACTAAAAATAAATGTCCAGAAGTCGGAGACAATTCTGTTCCGGACCACGTTGGCTATGGCCACGAGGGATACGTGCAAGAATTTGCGCAAGATGGTCACCGTTGATCTTCACGGGCAGCCATTAGCGAGCAAAAGTGTAGTGAAGTACCTCGGTATCTGGTTAGATCAGTATTTATATTTTGACAGACATATAAATGCTGCACTGACCAGAGCCAGAGGAGCCTTCGCTCTGACGAAACGGCTGTTTTTTAGCAGTCGACTTGAGACTTGAGTGAAGGTAATTTGCTACATGGCCCTCATACGGCCGATGGTAGTTTATGGTTGTCCTGTGTGGTTCAACGTTGCCCCTTCCCAGATGGTGAAGTTTCGGGTATTAGAGCGGCAGTGTTTACGACGCTGTACCGGCCTTTATCGAACAGCCGAATCTTCTTATGTGCATTACTATTCAAACGAGGTCCTATACAACGGGACTCGAATCAACAGAATTGGCAATTTCGTGATAAAACTCGTTCGAGGTCACATTGTAGAAGCTATGTCTTCGAATAACAATTTAATTTTTGGGGCGTTCTATCCGAACGAAGAGTATTTTGAGAGTGCACGCTTGAGAGGCTTCATTCCACCAGAGGCATTCCTCTTTTTAGATAGATGCGGTCTGATACAGGATAGATTGACAGTTCCACTAATTTACCAAGTCAGACGAAGAACCGTGGATAGGCGACTCCTGTACGATCCGGACTTCATGGCACAAAGCGGAGCAGAGCTCCTTCGGTTCAATAGGGCTGTGTCGGAACGGAACCGAACTGATAGGGTGAAGCAGGAGAACCAGTTTTGGTGGCTTCAATCGTCAGTTGATAGTGGGTAGTCGGGATAGGGTTTTAAGCTTTGGCCGGCTTACATACTTGTTTTATAGTTTTGAGGTTTAGTTTTAAGTAGAATAGGCATGGTGGCACAAAAACAAAATAAAAACAAAAAAAGTTAAAAAAAAAACATGGAATAAAAAAAAAAAAACAAAAAAAAAAACAACAAAATATGAAGAAAAAAAAAAATGTAAGATTTTTAGATTTGCTGCTGTGGTTGTTCTAGTTTTAAGTAGTTAATAATTATAGTATAAGGGTAGGTAGTTTAAGTTAGCTTTAAGTTTTATTTAACGACCCGATTTTAAGTAGCTTTAAGTAAAAATAAAAAAGGATATCGATATTAGATTTTTTTTTCAAATTTTCTAATAAATACAAAAATAAATAAAATATAAATTGATGTAAAATAGATCTTAGGGCTGAAAGCCATTAGTATTAAGTGTTATAGTTTAACTTAAAGGGTCTGTATGGGACCATTAAGTTAGTTGTAAGTTATGGATAATCAGGCTATGCATTTTTGTCTAGCTTGTAGATAGGTTTAAGAATGAATTGATAAAAATGAATTTAAAAAAAAAGAAATAATATTTTCTGCACTACGAGCATGCACTGGTGTTTTTACATATCCTACAGACACAGTTTACTCAAATTTTGCACTGTTTTTCCGATTGTAAACAATCCACATCGGCCCCAAATTACTTTACGAGTTTACTGATAATAAAAAACTAGGTAGTGCAATAGTCCGGTTAGAACTAGGGCCTATTCCTTACAGTTCTCAACCATTCCTGTGTGCGGATTTTGTTATGAGGCATGGAGTTGGCCTACAATTTTAAAGCGGATCCGAACTTCTACTTTGAGAAAGCACGTTTGATGACAATAATTACTCTTGGAGAATTTTTAAATTCCTCTCAATAGGCAGGAACCGTAAAATAAATTGTAGATGGGCCAGGTAGGGATTAAACCCAAGACTTCTGACATGGCAGTCCACCGCATTAACCATCACACCATGGGTACTACTGATACAGACATTTAAAGCTTATTTTCCAATGAATATAAATAATTATTTATAAAAAGTTAGAAAATACTCGCTCTGCACAAAGCAATAACACTTACTATTTTGTAATATCTCCTTATTAATTTGCTCTAGGAATAGGTATAATTGTTGGCATGTTTCTCATGCACTGGAATAATAAGCTTTTACTGATATGAACAATGTCTCTGTTCAATGTGTCTTTAAAAAAATAAAACTCTAAGTATCTAACCCATATCAGTTACATAAAACAAAACATTAATTCTCGACATTTATTTGTTCTCATCAGTCGTCAACACTTTGTGACATTTTGTTTATGGCGTTGACATACTTATAAAGTTCTTAAATTTAGAACACGCCTCTTAAAGTTATTTTTACACCAACTTTCATTGCAACTTATTGCTAAAATTACACACAAATTCGCTTCTACATACACACACAAACATATGTACATTTGTAACAAAAGAGAAGGGTGAATCATACACTGCGAACACTATAATACTTCTTAACACTTTATGTTCGTTCCTTTGATGACAAAAATCGAGAACATATTTCTCGTCATATATCCTTTTGGTGAATTAAATTGGATAACCAAGAAGATATGTTTTCGGAAAACCAACATACAATATGAATTTTATTATTTCTCTGAGCTACATAAATATATCCATATCCACCACCTAAAGAGTCTAAAACACACAGTATTTGTCGTATTGGGGTAATCTCTGCTGTTTTCATTTCGGAAGGGCTTGACATAAAAAAAATACACATACGAGTACATACATGTACAAACATATGTACATCATGCTTTAATACATGTACATTTATATATATATGTTTATATTTTAAATCTAAAAAAATATATAACAGCAAAAAATCATCCACAGTGGAATTCAAAACAAATAAATTGCAAACACAAAACAAAAAGTCCTTTTTTATTCCTTTTTATCCGCTTGATAGATTGCGCAGGAAAAACAAAAAATAACATAACCCAACAGCCATAGAAAGGACTCCACACCAAAATTCAAGACACGAGTTATACTATATTGAAACCCTGAAGATATGTCCTTTGCTCTTGCTGTTGCTCTTGCATAGCCGACAACTTCAACTGCAAACTGTAAGAAAGATAACTCTTTTGCGGTACTCGTACTCGTAATGCTGGTGGTTCTAGTGGGAAGGATTTTAAAATATCGAAGTGTAGGGTGAAAGATAAATGAATTGCACACGAGACACGACCCTTTTAGTTCTCTAAAACTCCTGCTTTACCACTTTTCCTTATTTCTATCTAGTTCGGGTTGTGTCAGTGCCAGATCCAGAACGATACGAATAGAATTGGAAAAAGCTAAAGAAATTGGAAATAACTCAGGTAGGTAGATAGCTATAGTTACCTGGTGTAAAGTCTTTACATAAGAGAAAATCAAATATTATGAAGAGAAAAAACAATGGGTTGAGTCTTGAGTGGGACCATCATGATAATATACCACAGAATAAGAAAAAAAAGAATTTGCACAACTGATGACGACGACACTGGAGCTTATTTTAGGTACCTATGGGGTTTTATTGTTAAAGTCAAAAACGTTTGAAAATATGTTCTTTTACAGGGATTTAAAAATATTTAGGGGGTGTCTGAGATAGCAGACATTAATGAATTACAGTATCAGTTCAGACGCTGCTAGTAGACTTTTTTCCATTACGGTCTTTCTTAATTAACGGTACTAAATGGTAGTATGAAAAAGAAGAAGTAATCGAAAAACTCTTTGTTTTATTGCTCTATAATTCAAGACACAGAGAAAATACACCCTGAGATGTCAGACACAGCTAAATTACAATTTGTGTAAATCACAGTTTACACAACTAAATTACAGTTTATGAAAATCACAGTTTAAGTAAGTTACTTCATCACAGTGTTGCTTAGACGTTTCTAAATTCCAACTAAAGATATCACTCAATAACTGAAAGATAAAAGAAATCGATAAAATAAATTTCAAGTTGAACTACATTCCGATACGATATCTAAGGCACTAAACTATATAGTCTAAGATTCAGGTCTTGACAAAATTATAGCCTGAGATGCCAGTCATTATTTATTAACAGTTCTTAATAACAGATAACACTTAAAATTGGACTTCAGACATGAAGAATAGTAAAGCGGTACAGCTGTATGTTTTACAACACACGACAGAAAGAGTACATGATAGATTATAATTTGCTATAAAGCCATAACAGCAGTCAAAACCATATGTGTTCCTTCAAAGTTGATTAACATTTTGGTTAAATTTTATAAAAAATTAAATTTGTTGAAAATGTTCTTAGAATATGGAAGAAGACTATAAGAAAAACAGCTATGAGCTTTCTTTTGGCCAACTTCATATTTGAAGATAAAGAAGAAAAACAGATTCTGACATCCTAGTTCCAGAATTAAATCGTCAGGTTTACTTACCTGAAATTCTCGTTAAACGTTGTTAGTTATAATATTCTTTTAATTTTTTTAGATCTCTAGCGATTCGAGAGTCTTGAAAAAGTTTAGCGATTTGCTGTAAGTTTTCTTTACCTGTCGTTCAAAACATTTAAAAGGTTTCCATCAGCCAGGCATACAAAATCACATTGTTTAAAATTTTTTTCCAAAATTGAGCCAAGAAAGTTTTATTTAAGTTTCAGATGAATTTGAAAGTTGATGGAACTTCCACAAATTATGTCGGGGTTCTCGATAAAAAGTAAATCAGAGTTCAAGTGCTAGGACATTCAGAATCAGAGTTTTTTAATTATAGCCTTCAGCCTAAGCACCAATAAGCTGAAGCCCTAGAGCAAATTAAACCATTCTTCCGCTAAAAGAATTTTCAACTACAGATTAGGCAGAGTATAGAGGGTCATTTAAAATACTGTAGTCATATTGGTTGCCAAGTGGAGGATCTTCAGGACTTCAATAAATGTCAGCTTGTTCCCAGTGAGCCAGTCTTTCAAGGCTCAGTTTGTCTCCACAAATTCCTTCGGAGTCATCAAGGAGACAAGCATATTGAAAACGGACTTAATGATAGGGACATCAAAGGGCAAACCACAAGAGGGAGCTGGAGATCCTAAGACTCCTATCAACAACGTCTTCTATCAAACTTCTCAATCTATCTCATGCAATAATTGAAAGAAACCATTTTTCGATGTCTATTTCTCTTATAATTTAATCTAGTTCCAATTGGAATGGTATGGCCAGCTTCCTTCTACTTTAATAAGTATTTCTATCAATATTGAAATTAATTTCAATTTTCAAATTGGAGCAGTCACCTTTAAACATAACATATGTATGTACATAATTTAATATTGATACATAACTTACCCTTTGGCCGTGGGTGTATTTGTTGGTGGCCGAATAACATGGCGCTGCCCGCTCTTGGGGGTGATTATGTTGATTTTTCAATTGTTGCGAAAGAAGTCTAGGATCGTATTTGACTTCCGATTGTGCTGTATCCATGTCGTATGAGAATTCATGGTCATCAAAATACTCCATTGGTACTAGAAAATAGTAAACCAAAAAGATAAATATTACATAATTTCTATTTCTATTAATTATTATATAATTATTTCGAAATTTACATACAATAACTTTTTTTCATGAAAATGATTAAATTTTAAATTCCAAACTTATTTTTGATGCTAAACTATTGTAGTGAAAACACTTAATTTAAAAAAGCGTTTCATGAAAATCTGCGTTCAAATCAAAATGCGATTCGTGTACTTCGTAATTTTTTGGGAAGTATAATGAGGTCCACTTCCACCTCAGTGAATTCGTTAACAAGGAAAAATGCCTCATTTTTCATAAGGGAACCCACTAATGATTGCTGAAAATGCAATTACAAAAAGTTATTGGTTTGGTGTGATTTATGGACTGCCGGAGGGCAACGTCATGGGGCCTTTGTTCTTCGAAAATGAGGTCACCCAAGCCGTCACTTTTAGAAATTGAGGATATGGAGCTGGAAGATATGTGGCTTCACAGAACGGTTACCGTATTAACTCACTTTCATGGAGACCTCAATTAGCCGCCACGATCATGTGATTTGATACAGATGGAGTTATTTTTTGTGGATATCAAAAACAAAGAGTACACGTCAATAAGTCAACAAGAATTCAAGAGGTAAAAAATAAAATGATTCGGAAAATTAACGATATTGAACCTAATTTTGGCACAGCATGACTCATAGATAAAATTAACCATATTTTGAATCTTTGAGTGTATTTCGTTTGGATTTATTTCAAGTCACAGAAGATCACTTCATATAATTTCCTTCGGTTCTCAAATTCAATTTGAATTCTATCCCAAAATTGGCAAAAGTTAAACTGAACGAAACGATGCGATTTCAATAGACTAAGGTACGTGTCATCCCAAGTATTCCCGAATCCGACTATAATGCGGTGCCCAATGAAACATACAAAATAGCCTACCTGCTCCTATACCATAAATCCTGTAGGGCTGGCTGTAGGACTCACATCAATGTTTAACTTTAATCATTCCAGAATACGGATGTGTCGTCTAGGCCATTGTTGTCCTTCCAAAGGGATACTTTGGATGCTTTACGAGACTACTGCGACAATTCACAACCCACTATACCAGAGTGTGTGTTATTGTCTTTTATTTGGTATCGTATTCAATAGGTAAGGTAAACCGTAGATACCGACTTTTATTGATTCAGTTTCGATTCCTTGGGCGCATATATTTGAACACATAATTTAGAAACCTTTATAGCTATATACTAAAATGTACGTGTGTATTGGCTGCTGGCCTATAGCTGTGTATCATCAGTGTGTACTTTCTCAATTTGTTAACTAAAACCTATTTCTTTTTATTTTTGGAATATAAAGTAGAACCAAAAATAGAATTGGCAAAGTACATGTTATTTGATGGAAATAGAAATGTATACAGAAATATAAATGCATAAGCACGTTGACGACCAACAATGATGCTTGAATAAATCTTTTGATGAAATGTTATATTGAATATTTAGAAAGGGTCTTATGAAGATTTAAATATTATTGTTATTATTTTCTTGGATTTAGAGAATCAGTGTAATATTTATGCATGTGTGTTATGTCCTTAATGCAAACAGATATTTGCCATACATTTGCTTCTTATTCGGTACAGTTTTTCTTTTTTGACAAGGTTAAAAGACAATATTAAATGAGGCTTGAAGACTTTGAATTTGCATATACGTTTAGTTTTAGTGATCGTAGTCGTAAGATACGTAGATAGATTACTTCATATTTAAAAGTTTGCGAATGCCTGAAAACAATTCATAATTTGAACTTTATCAATTTAAATTTACATGTTTTTTTAGAAGACGTTTAGAAATTAAATGAGTTCTTGATGTGGTGTGCCCTAGGCATTCGTTTTGTCTCCTACACACTTCCTTTTATTCATAAACGATCTGTTTTTTGCCACTTCTAATCCGTTAAACGGTACCGGCAGTACCCTCAGCTTTTTATATGTGATTCTAGAACAAAATCCTTGCCCTTCGGAAGTGTTATTAACTTTAAGAATGATGTGAACCAGTATCCAATATTTAATCCTTCCCCATTTTCCTAAAGTTCACACTGTGTTAAAACTTTACACATGTAAAGGGTACTTAATGAAAATGAGAAGACATAAATAAGATTAAAGGAAGAAAAGAAGACTGGAGTGTTGTATTTAAAGATAAAATATTTAAGGCTCTTGCAATCTGCTGACTTATATTCTAGATACGCTTCCTTTCCAGAAGATTTGAATTATTTTGTATTTAACTAGTAATAAGTTCTCTTAAAACATTATAGGTGGAACAGTTAAAAGTAAAGATGCGCTCCTATAAGTTGTGAAAAGCTAGTTCCACCACACTAAAGAAGATGATAAGAATAACCATCAAAGTTTGTGGCTTTGTAACAATAACGACTAATGTTAAAGATCGTTTTTTAATACAAAACTTATGGGTAATATTCTGATATAAAAAAATCTAGAAACGTTTTACATTAAAAAAAGAAAACGATATCAGCTGCAGCGACTACGGTTGACCCATACCATTTTCATTAACTTTACCATGGTTAACCAGCACATTTTTTTCTGCCCTGGGTAACCTTACAAATTGTATCTTTAAATTCTCCAATAAAATAGTGTAAAGTATTAAATCACAAGTTATCGGTGATTTATTCTTATATTATAGTTTTACGATTGCAACCGTCTTCTTCTTTCAAATAAATATCGTCCAAATATCTTCCCGAACACATACATATGTATATGTAGATACCATTCATTGCGTTAGTGCCAGTCTCCGTAACAGTTGATGCAGCCTCATTTTTTTTTAAATAAATACGTTAGGTTGGGGCAGGACACGCTTTACTAACCATTCTTGGATTTTTCAAAAGCCCAAAATGCAACTTCTTGTTCTTGTGTTAATTTTTAAAACTTAAGGACCTTGGTCTTTATGCATAATGTAGTGAAGTTTCGGATGTGGAATGCCTAAATCCTCAGTTTGATGAAGAATCGATAAAACTTGGTACGGGCTAAATATTCTCATTTGTTCTTGAGACACACAAATGTTTTGTATTCTTGACATGTTAACTTGTCTCAACAGCTCAATTTTTTCTAAAAGCTTCACTTTTGCGATCCAGAAGGTGCTTGACGAAGACAGCCCAAAAGAGATTTAGTTTTACGAACCGTGATAGTGACTGTCAAATTTCAAGAAATGAGAACTTCAAAAACAAAACCTGTCCAAATAGCGGCTATTTATTGGGGATAAAGTCTTTTTGCTCAAAACCATAACACCCAAATTCAAAACGTCATAGCTCAAAAAAAAAAAAAAAAAAAAAAAAACAATTATATAAACATTTTGTTATGGTACGATTTGGGCAATATTACTACCATTGGGCATTAAGAACTTTTGTTGGTTTTTGAATTTCCAAATAAAAAGAAACGTTCGGTTTTATTTCCTAATAAAATAACTCCAAGATAATATCGCCCAAAAATGGCTCTATCTTAACTTACTGTTTATCCACGTCTCATAGTCCAACCAACAAAAAAATTGTGTGCGCTATGATATATCTAAATTTGGGCCTACCGAGACTGAAAGTTGGTTTGTGTGATATAACAATAAAAGGTTTTTCAATAAAAGCGGGTAGATGTTAAAAATGAATTAAATCGCATGTATGCTATTAAATTTGGAATATGACAACATTCAAATGCCCGCCTCGGCTTCTTACGGTGGCACGCATCCAAGTGGTTCAATTTTCAAAATCCTCTTCTAAACGATTTGAATCTCAGGGAACAAACGGCGTTGTCTATGGTCATGAACTTTGAGCTCCAGGGTCATTTGGATCTTGTAATAGGTGCAATGTATGCGAAATTTGTGTTAACGATCACTCATGTTGATAATAAAGTTTTATCATGATGATTAAGCTTAAACAACTGACTAATAAACATCGCCAATTGAAAAGCCCTTTATATTGTTATATCAAACAAACCTTTTGAACCCAAAATTTTACTCTAAAAAAATATTATTTATTTTTTCGACATTTTTGCAATTTAGTTTTAGACGTTTAAAGTCCTTGAAGATACGACCTAATGTTTACCACGGCCTTCTGTGACACCATAAAGGTTTACAAATTTAATGAATAGTAAGAAAAAAAATAATTGCTAAAATTCTATATACACCTTTTGATAAAATGAAGAATTCAAATACTTTAACAGAATAATAAATGATAAAAAACCTCTCGCAAATATTATCCTTAAATACCAACACACGCAAATTAATACATACCGGCATGAGTGACATATCCAAAAAGGCATGACGTCGAACACATCCAAATGCAGATATTCCTTAACAATTTCAACATTTCGTTGTCCTTTATGAATTGCTTAAGAAAGTATCCTGTTTGTTGTTGTTGTTGATTTTGAATTTATTTATCTTGAATTTTAATTAAGCGCATTTGTTATTGCTGGATTCACTTGTTTTGAGCTAAAGAAAGATTCACTGAAATAAAACACAAGCCACACACATAGCGCATGCTATAGCACAGAAATGCAGTTGTTTTTGTATTGCAATATAAGAAAACACAACAATACCATACCATTAGAACGTGCAAAAACTTTGGCATTTTGTTCGTTTAGTTTCAATACAAAAGTCAGCTTGAAGGACCGGCAGAAAATGAATACAATCTATTTTATTATTATCCTGCCATACAATATAATGCTGGGATGGACTAAATGGATGAAGGGATTTAGAGAGACAAGAACGAGAAATGAATTAGGCTGAAAGCTTGTATCAAAAAGGACCAAATGAAAAGAGGAAAACTTCAGTGGAACTGAAACTAAAATTGAAACGAGACGAAAACTTCCCAGCCATATTGCAATCCACTAAAACAATCAAATCAAAGATGAAGAGTCTGTACGATTTTATGTTCTGATGTTCATGTTGCTTAGTGGTTTATTTTGTTTTATACCTAGATATGAATATAAAGGGTATTTCGTTTTCTTCTTAAGATTGTCATTAAAAGACACATAAAAAGTTAATATATTACTTTACTTTCTTTTCTTATGGGGCTTTTAAAACAAAATGGATATAAGTTTGTCTTGAAGCAACAAAGTCACGTCGAGTCATCGTCGTCGTCGACATGTTAAGAAAACTTAATATGAATATACATGGCTTCTGTAGAACTCTAGAGCATAGCTAGGGTATTCAAAAAGTTACCTTTAACTAATTTAACTGATTTTTGTATTCTATTTTAAAAGTTTTTTATTTATTATGTTATTTATTGAAGTGATTCTTGATTGCTTAATGTTGTTTTGTTTGCCGTTACTTCCAAGTTATAAGCTTAAAAAAAATCACCATACGGCTTCAGGGTTTGAACCAACTCAGCTTATAAATAGAATAATCGGAACAATTTTGATTGAATTCTTATCTTTGTCAAAGTTCAGAGCTCTTATGTCTTAAAAATCAAGCAACGAGCAAACAAAAGGTAAATGCTATGAGTTACAAAAAAAATACGATGTTGACTTATAGAAAAGGCACCCTTTATTGAAAGGGAAAGAAAAAAGAAATAAAGTTTTCATCAACATTGTCATACTTCTCAATAGAAACAATTACCATGATGGAGATAAATAAAAAATATATAAAACAATGAAATATATATGAGGTTTGATTAATTCGTATCGTAGTCGCAGACCTGAATTTTGTTTTTAAAGAAAAAATCATAATTCATACGAACGTGGTTTTAGTAAATATAAAATTTTTTGTAACATTTTGTGAAACTATAAACATATTAACTGAGTATTATAAATTGAATAACATTTTTAAATAGTGCAAATAAAATAAAATTAAAATTACTTGAGTGAAAAATTGGAACAAAAATAAATTAATTGTGCGTACAAAAAATTGATAGACAATTCAAAAATGTCGTCGATGGAAACTAAAAGAAACGCTCGGTTTAACTTGAACTTAAAATAAAAAAAAAATGTGATGTGTTTTATAGCCCATTCAAAGCATTTAAGTAATATATTTATTTGTTGCTTATTTTTTAAAATATTTATATTTATCTAAGGCGTTAAGGCGTTTCGTCCGAATGACTTAATTTACGTAATCTCTTCTCTCCTCTAGTCAATCACTATAGTGTTGTCCAGGAGTCATTAGACTCTGTCTACATACATTTACAAACTACCCTATCGCAGAAATGGAATCCCTTGTTGGGTGCCGGGTTTTATCTAAGACAGAATAAAACAACTTTACTTTTTTATGAAAAAAACTAAAATTACCTAGGTACCTGTAATGTAAACTTTAATATTACACATACAAAAATCAAACGACATAAGTCACTACTCTACCAACTGTCTGTCAATAAAACAAATCTGGTCAAAGCTTAATGCTAAACGTTTTGAACGATCATTTCTTTTTGATGCAAAATTTATAATTTACTAGTTAGCAATTTGCTAAATATTTAGAAATTTAGTAAGGGACTCCAAAACTTAAATTTTTTTTTTTCGTTTTGCCAACTAGTAGCGAAACAAAGCAAATACCCTTAAACGGACCTATTAATTGGAATTTCCAACTGTTAACTTAGCCATTTCGTCCACTGCTCTTATAAGAATAATTGTTCAGATTTCATATGGATTTAGCAAATTCCTAGAAGTTAAAGTAGCTATTTCGTGAATTTAACTTTAGCAAATTTTTAAGATATAGTATCATGTTAAAATCGTTTAAAATGAGCTTAGTAAATTGCTAAAAATTGCGATAACATTTTACCAAATCGATTAAAATGTTTCACCATTCTTTTTAAAGCTGCATTGATAAAGATAAGTCGGAGACAGTTCCCTACGTCCTTATAGCACATCACAAAGCCCAATCACAAAGTCGAGACTCCACTTAGGAGAATTTTAATACAATCATCCTAGTAATCTAATCAACTGTCATGGATCACAGGATCCATGTGGTGACGAATCATAGTGCTTAATTCATCTTGAAAAATCCCGACCATTAAAGATAAAAGGGCTGGGCTTGAAAAAAGTTCTCAAAATTATTTAACTGTCTTTCTCTAAGCCAAAGTTAAAAATAGTCAAAACATGTAATAAAACCACTAATTGCTGAAACACAAACACCCTTCAGCTTCGGCTTCGCCTGACGTTTACGAGTTCAACAATGCAATGCATGCTATCACAATGAAGCTTCAATCTCACGTTTCATTTGACAATCGTAATTAAATAACGTACGTAATGTGACTCCAAAAGGAAGCTCTAGTTCTAATTAGCTGAACATTTGCTTTGTCTGACAGCTCAACAGCTGTAAAAAAAAGTCAACAAACAAAATACATTTGCTTGGAGGGATTCCCATTTGTCATTATAGGCTGTGTAAGCTACTTCTACGATAAATTTAATTTTTTTCGATTTCAAAACTAAAGTTTTTTTTATTTACAGAAAAAATAGCAGCTGCTAATGACAGAAGTGCCATTTTAGAAATGTCATATTTGAAGTTTCATTTAAAGCAACCTCAAAGCAGGCCCAACGTAACGCAGACGAAGCCGAATCTTGTTTGTGTTTCAGCCATAAAAGTCTTTAAGTCCACGTTTTGTAAACGGAATTCTTAGTATCATTTTGAGTTTTACAAAAGTCTACAACTTAGTAGCGATGTTTTCCAAATTCATTGTCCAGTTGCTTAAAAAAATAAAAACTGATTTATTTTGTGTTGATTTAAGTTTATTTCTCAAAAAGAAATCAGTCCCGTTATAATTTGTATCCTTATGGAAAATAAGTTAACATTTTATGTTTGTATGTTTTTCAAAAAAAAAAAAACCTTTTACATACAAGAGTCGAAAAAAAATTCATAAGCCGGATATGATTGAGGACTTAACATAAAATAGCTTTCTATGTTCCCTACATATTTCTTTATACCTTTGTGGTCATCTTTCTTCCCAACAAAAAAAGTCGAAAGGAAGGTATATATATTTAAGGTTCAAGGGACTGAAAGTTTCTTTTCGATGATGGTAAAGTGTCAAGGGAACAAGTGAAATAAATAAATTTCAGAAGTTTTTATAAGAAAAAAATTATAACAAGAAAGCAAAAAATTCACAGAAAATAAAAATAAGAGAAAAATGTATACACACATAGGAATGTAAAAAATATCAACACGTCAATAAAAGGAGATTTTAGGGATAAAACTTAATTTTAATTCACGAAAATGTATTTTTATAGGTCTATGACCTTGCCGCTGTTCTTTATTATTTTATTTTACTCCTGAATTTTGACAGACAAGTTTGGGTGTTCTCCTAGTGAGACAGTATATGATATGCACAAAAAGGGGATGGACAGGGATCTTGTGTTAATAGATCTGTTTCATATGCCAAACACTTTTAAGCTAATCACTGTATGTTTTAGCTCTTACAATGTTGTCAGATCTGTCAGTGGTTTGACAATAGATAGAAATGAACTGACGAAAGAAAATTGGGTACAATTTAATAACAAATTGTCTGTTTTTAATGTTGTCAGATTTTCACCAAAGTCTAATAGTTTCACTGTCGAATGGTTAACTGATTCAACAATGCACTCGGACAGGGAAAGTATTATAAAGGGTGTTATTTTAAACGTGTGGTTTTAAGGAAGAGATAAGACGCATGCATGTAACACCTAAGGCTTTTAAGTAATTCGTCTTAAACGTCGTCATCTGACAACTTATGACAATAATCCATAATAATATGGCAATATATATTGCCACACAAAATTCTAAGTTCACACAATCTTAAGACATTTTAGACAATTTCTTAGCATAGATTGTAGCATACGAAATTTTTATCATAGCCAGGTCTATACATAGAGCATTTAAACATCAAAACTCAATTTTTTCCTATACGCTTACTGATTCTGCTTTATGAATAAAAATGTGTCTAGATTAAAACTATTCCATCTTTTTTTAGCCAATATATTTATATTTTATTTTGGATTACAGAGCTTAAGAAGGCGGCTCTCAAACAATATAAATCCTTCTCATAACTATTTATGAATTCTGACTGACAAGTTTTGGTGTTTTCCTAGTAATATAGTATATGATATGCACAAAGAGGGGATGGACAGGGATTTTGTGTTAATAGATGTAGTTTGGAATCCCAAACATTTTTTACCTAATCACTGTAGGTTTTAGATCTTACAATGTTTTCAGAACTGTCAGTGGTCTGACAATAGATACAAATGAACTGACAAAAACCAATTGGGTACTGTTTAATACAAAAAATGTCTGTTTACACTGTTGCCAGATTTTCACCAAACTCTAATAGTTTCACTGTCAAATGGTTAACTGATTCAACAATGCACTCGGACAGGGAACGTATTATAAAGGGTGTTATTTTTAACGTCTGGTTTTAAGGAAGAGATAAGACGCATATAATTTAATGTTATGTCCAAGAATTAAGCTCTATTATAAGGGCACGAGCTTACAATTATGTTTTAAAATGATATGAGACGAGTTGCCACAGCGCTCACATGTGCTCACTAAAATTTTCTTTCGATATTGCTTAGTTGCCTTTTGACGCCCAAATATTTTGGTAATATTATGAAATGGCAAACTTAACTGAGTACAAATGAAATGACATCTGTCAAAAATACCAACGTCGATAAAAGTATTGCCAGATAGAGGTCTGCATGCATGTGACACCTAAGGCTTTTAAATTATTCGTCTTAAACGTCGTCATCTGACAACTTATGACAGTAATCCATATTTCTTAGCATAGATTGTAGCATACGAAATTTTGATCATAGCCAGGTCTATACATAGAGCATTTAAACCTCAAAACTCAATTTTTTCCTATACGCTTACCGATTCTGCTTTATGAATAAAAATTTGTCTAGATTAAAACTATTCCATCTTTTTTTAGCCAATATATTTATATTTTATTTTGGATTACAGAGCTTAAGAAGGCGGCTCTCAAACAATATAAATCCTTCTTACAACTATTTAATTTTTAAAATACTTATTTATGTTTAAAAGAATAAAACACATATTTTATTTAAAGTGGCAATAACATGAAAACTCTAATTTATTACAAGAAATTTAAATTCCAATATGCCACTAGTATTGAAAAGAGAAAAATGTGTGTTACAACTGAGCGCATCCGAAGTGACGGGGGACATGTTTTTAATGGACTACCGGCTTTGACGACAGTAAAACAACTTTACTTCTGTTTCACTTCAAAATTGTATGTTTTAAAAAAAATATTCTCATTTGTTCAACCTACATATCTCTGAAGGTAACGTTGACACAATCTTTTTGCTGGCAGACATATCCAAAACTTACAGTTTATAATACATTTAAAAATTCATAAAGCTTTATTTGGAACTTTTAAGCAATCACTAAAAAAATATTTTTCTTAAATTCAATGATATTTTTGTTATTTAAATTATTATTTATTTGTTACCATTGTATAAACCCATTTCTGCGTTCGAAATGAATACAAAATAAAATAAAAAAAAGAGTAACAAGCTTACGCCACAGACTGTGTTATTCCAAATGAATGATTTTTTTAAATTAAAAAAACATACATACTGATGGGTTTGAGTTATAGATATGTATTGTATAGGTATAAATTCTATACTGGCATCCTTGGACGAAGAAAGGGAAATAGTCTACAAAAATATTTTTACACCAACATGCGAGGATAACGTTTACGGTTTTACGACGATGAATCCTTGCCTGTTGTTCCATTCAATATATGTATGTTTGTATGCACGTACAAAAAGAAACAAAAACGTCTCTCTTTATTTTAAAACCAAAAGAACAGAGAATAGGAAGAAAAACATTTCTAGGGCTTTGGTGGGGTCTTTGGGAGATTGATGCTATTGAAAAACTGTCTAGCTACAGACACGACTCGGTCAAAGCCTTTGCACGAGATAACAGTAGCTGGCTGGTATGTGGGCCTGGACACAAACAAATCAACATAACACACTGTATTCAAGTACTTTACTGTACTCACATAACATTATTCACTTGTACAAATGGGCAACAGGAAAAAAATTAATCAATTTTATTCAATTTCACTTTGATTGACGGCGAGAGCCCTATGGAATATTTAAAACTAGGACAAAACAACAAGTGTTTCCCAAGAGCTACGCTGGACCGATCCGATGTACAATATAGGTACTGGTGAATTTGATTAAATTCTTGCGCCACTCCAAATTAATTCAATGGCCATCAGGGGCCGGAAGCGTTTTTGTAAAACTTCAACTGGTGTATTGAATATATTTCCACCGAAAAATCCATAGACCGAGCGAATTAAAATCAACCGATGACAATTTGTGTCCTTTTGTTGGAACTCGGAAGCACAATAACAACACACCAAAGTTAAAAATACCGACCGAATGCAAGCAATGTATCTAAATACATACTCGTAAGCTCTTAACTTTAATGCTCAACGAAGAAGGATTATATCAATATTCCCGATAGCAACGGTATATGCAGCCCAAAGGACTGGGATACTGAATGACGGTGTCAGTTTTTTTTTTTTTGTTATTTTATTCTTATCCCTGTTTTGACGACCGAAACAGGAGCAACTTTAACAACGGCACAGTGTCAACTGCTGGCTACAAGTTGAATTTATTTCCTATGTGCCAAAATCTATGTTCACCTGAGAGTTAAAAATGTTTGTGATGAATCTGCAGAATTTGTACGAATTTTGTTCTTGGGATAAGACATAAAATGTAGTGTGGATGTGAATGTGGATGCTGTATCATGGGAAAAAGCATGCGCCAGATTCACTCATTGAGAAACAAAAATGTTACGTATACGCCTCAGGATCGCATTTAGCACATTTTAAAATAATAAGTCGGGACTCACATTTTTTAAATTTTTTTTACATAAAACACGGTAGTCGAACCTTTTTTAGAAGAAACATTCAGGTATGATTACATTTTGTTAGTAAACACTTGAAGTCTCCGGCAGGATTTTTCAGTTCTAAGTTATACCGAATTAAGTTAACCTTACGATTTGATAAATGTGCAACTATATTTCAAAAAGATGTTTTCATAAAACTAAATAACAAATCAGATCAAAATTATAAATGATGTAAAGTAAACGCGTATTTAAATTTTGCCACACGATACAAAAAATGGGATAAAGTCTTTTGAATTATAGAGAGACAGGATAAAGGAAATTCTTTTAAATTGTTCCGTATTTGCATTTGTGTTTCTGTTAGTTATAAAATTGATAAGATGTAAGTGGCAGTTGTTTAAGTGAGCCGAGAAACTCGGAATTCGGGCAAGAGGAATCAGAGGACTACCCATTTTTGGGCACGCCTTAAAAATATTTATGCTGAAATTGTGTTGAAACGTTAATTTTATTAAAAAAATAATACATTTTTTGCTAGTTTCCATTTTAATAAATTCGAAAAAATACTCGTATATATGCCAAAACCCAGAAAGTTGGAGTTTAAAAGAAAAGTTTGATATTTTTTCCTAGGAAAATAAAACATAATTCAATATTTAATAATAATTTACATGAGTCTATTATTATCATCATTTTTAGTCTGCTTACTGGTATATTGGAGCTGATGCTAGCTCGTAAAACCACTGCGTAAGCTTTTAGATCTATCTTATTCTTCTGGGCTCGTTCCGAGTAGTTGGAGAACTGCATTTGTTCAGCCAATCCCAAAAAAAAGGCGAATCTTCTTCTCCCACAAATTATCGACCAATAGCACTAACGTCCCTTCTTTCCAAAGTCATGGAAACGCTTATTAAATATCTTAAGCAACGGAAGCTCCTTTGTGACCGTCAATACAGGTCCACTGGTGATCATGGTTCATCTCACCGAACAGTGGAACAAATCTTTACATCGTTTTGATAAAGTTTGGCATCTTGCTCTTTTATCTAAAATGAGTGTTTTTGGTATTGACGAATTTCTTCTTTGTTGGATTAGAAATTTTCTTTTAAACCGTGTGTCGTGTATCGTTAAAGCGATATATACCCTCTTTTCCACTATTCATGAGTTGCACTTGCATCAACGAAACTGAAAATCTCGACATCCTCGGAATGTGCCTTAACAACCACCTTTTGTTTAGTGATCACATACGCGATGTCGCCAAAAATGCCGCAAGATGTCTAAGTTTTTTTGAGAAGATGCGAGAAATTTATCTCCCCGTCTGATTTGGCTACAATCTACAAAACCTATATAATGTACGTCCGATACTTGAATATAACTCTCATCTTTAGGCTGGTGCTCCAGTAACTTATTTAAGCCTCTTGGACAGTATTCAAAGAAGAGTTTTTAAAATGATTGGTGACATTAACATCATCAACTCGTTTACGTCACTTAAACATCAACGAAAAGTTTCTTGTCTCACCCTTTTTTACCGTTATTGTAATGGACTATGCTCTAGTGAAATAGCTAGTTGCATTCCTACCATCAAAAAATTTAACCGTAAGACCCGCGCTTTAAGGAATGCCCATTAATTAATTAGTTTTCATATTAAATTCATAGATATGAAGCGTACCTTAAGTATTTTTACGTTTGCTGTTTTGGACATTTATATTATTTCATTTTTAAATCTTAATTTTACAGTATCCAAATCAATTTCACTTCTTCAATTTTTAGATGGAATTGAAGACGACTTTCAGGTATTTAAAGGCAACTTTAATTCATGTTTTGATATAATACTGCTTTGTCAAAATATAACATCAAATTGACAATTTCTCATTTAAGGTTTCTTCCAAAGAAACTGAATATTTCCTCATTAATTCAAAAAATACTTATTAAAATAATTTAAAGCATTACTAAAGTTTTTCAAAATTTTAAATTTTTTTGATTATTGCATTTAAGATTAATTGAAATATTAAAGTTGTTTTTGACAGACAAACCGTTTTCGGATATCGTTAAATTACTAAACAATATCTAGACGAATTTTTTGCTTCAACCACTAAACTGTACGAGCCTTATGGCTAGTAAGAACCCTTAAAAGAAGCAAAACAATACTTTTTTAAAGAATTAAGCTGTCTCGAATACGAATCTCACCTTAAATTGTAACTAAATATAACCTAAGATTTTTAAAATATGAACCTTGAAAAATGCTAAGATCAGACAAAAATGATTTCTTTAAGGCTTAATTGAACCTCAAAATATTCCTTGAAAATAGATTGTATGATGATTTTGCAAAGAAGAAATCCTTTTCCTAGGTTAGGTAAGGTTGTATCTTACTTAGATTCTAAGAATTCTCATTAGTTTTTACAAAACTTACCTTTAAGCCGTTTTTCCCTTATCTGTTGAAAACTATTTTAGCAAAAATTTTTGTAAGACAGCTTAAATCTAAGAACTTAATAAGATTTTTCAAAAATTTTGTAAAATAAAATAAACATTTCAACTGAATATTAAAGAAATGATTTAAGGATTTGGAAACCTCTCAAAACCTACTTCATGAATTAAGACAGCCTCAAATACATTTTTTTCCAAATTTAAAAAAGTAATAATCTCAAAACCCCTGCCGAAACGTTGGGAAAGTTAATGTAACTTAATTGGTTCATTGCAAAAATTACAGTGACTGAAAAAGCCGACGGAAAACTATACTTCCACTAATCACAATTATTACACAAATTGGTCAACAAATAAACTCAATTAATCTCAAAAACTTGAAGTTGAAAAGGAATTTTGAAGTCGGATTTAAATAAAGGCTATCAAAACCCATTGAAAAACAGTAAATCCATTGCCAAGCACAAAACCTTGCTCTAAATTGCAAATAAAAAGGGCATACCTCAAAATGTACTCATAATATGTGAATTTTTTTGTTCAGTGTATTTTGTACTTACTTTATTTTGAATACCACGGACGAATTCAACCACTTGGTTGAAAAACATAATAATCTGTAGATTTTGGACGTTTTTTTAAATTAAAAAAGTTTTTTTTTTTAAATTTTATGGATCGTCTGACAAATTAAAAAAATATAAATCATTTTCTGCATCTCAAGTAAATAATTTATTGTTATTAATGATAATAAACAAAAAGAGCTAGCTAAGAAAAACAATTTCATTTATCATGAATCCTTTTTTCAATACAATATAATACTTTCCTTATTCGTTTTCAGACTCCTTCTTCTTTGGATGTGGAACTACAATGATAAAATATGATAAGCTCCTTAAATTCCAACCTAAGCAGCACTGTACAATGGGAAATAAAAAATCGTGTGGAAAACCCAATGCGGTCTTGTATCGTTAAAGCGAGATATACCCCTAATGCGTAAATGAAACTGAACATCTCGACATTTTCGATTTGTGTCTCATTGACTTTGTGAAACGATCACAAACGCGATGTCGCGCTAAAATGTAAAGGTGGGATGCATTTGATTGATGTCAAAAGAGTTTTTAGACAAGGCGGATACACACCTATTTTGGAAAAAATTGTACAGAACTCATTCATCATCATTAGAGGCGCAATCTTTCAAAGGTCTGTCCTATTAAGCGAAAACGCCTATGATATTGACATAGTTTGAAGATCAAAGCGTGTCAGTGGTCCGTTTTAAAGAGTTGCGACTTATGCAGACAAGACGGGTTTAGTATTCAATAAGGGCAAGACCAAGCTTATGCTGTCATAAAGAAAAGACATTAAACGACTATGCACGTTTTGGACACCATGGGCAGCTATAACTTTGAGGTATTTAAGGACTATTTCAACCTAAGCACCGCTACGAAGAATAACTCGCTACTCTTTAGATTTAGAAGGCAATTGAGTAACAAGTCCACTCTCGAGCTACCAAATTCTCCCTCTATAAGACACTAAATATCCCAGTTATCATTTATGGTGCTGATGCTTGGACCTTGTCAGGGCAAAATAAATTCTGATGAAAAAAACCTTATCTGATATTTGGACACAGTCCGTACCGTAAGATGGGATAGTAGTTTAATATTCTGGGGCCTGGGGACATACGGGGACATTACAAACAATTAGAAAGCTGATACACTTATCCAATACCATATTTACCCATTTTAACACGTATGCCAAGATTTGATAAGATAATCAAAATCTGGTGGATAAAATAACCCCGAATCACATTTGGTTGCATTTACCATTGAAAAAATTTGATGCTGTGAATTTAGTACTCAGCAAACGCTTCGAAAGCTAATATCCTTCCCATTAAGAAATTATGTGAAGCAAAAGATTGCTTAAACATCTGATGGTCTCAACAATAAAACCCAAATATAGCTTAAAAAATTCTTAATGTATTGTAAATGCATTTTATATAAATCCACTATAAGCTCAGACTATTTCAATATTTATATATACTTCAGACATCACTTCCACAGTAGTTTCAATGGCTTATTGCCAACTTCAGCTATCAGGTTTTCAGATTCTTTTGATACCAGGTCATGTATACTATTAGCATCCTGCTGGGCACTCACTTCCGTCCAGTAACTTTTTTCTGCTTCATAGATTTGGTTAAATACGTTCGATACACTTTTCTGGAATTCCTTCTTTTCGTATCTGAAACGAGGATGGTATTTAAATAAACCGAAGGATGATAGGCAAAATAGGCGCCCAAAGGGGAATATAGTGTTTAATTTTTAAAGTTTCCTTTTTCTTTAGGACTGCAAATGTTTTTGAAAAAGAAGTGCAGTTTCACTTTATAAGTTTAAACATTTGACATTTTTTCCCTTTTGGGAAAATGTCTCCGGCGCCTATATCTAGAAGTTACTGATACCTACCTTTCCTCCCCAAAATTGCTCCTACTAGTTAAAGCGTCAATATCAGCTTTCAAATAGAAAACTATATCCGGTTGAATAAGTCCTTTTTCTGGAGCTTGACACCAATCGAAGCTTAGACCTTAAAAGTACAGACATTACATATTAATTCCTACAAAATTCAAGTTAAAAATTACCCTTGGCAGTGCTATAGGCAACTCCGGAGTATGAATACCTATCAACGACCAAAGTGGTTCCAGAGTTAAGAAGTTGTTTCATTTCGTTTTGAATTTCCCAACGGTTGATGGCAAACAGCAGGTGAATACTCTCATCGGGCATTTCTTGTTTGTTTGTTAAATAATCATTGATCAACTTGCCACTGACTGACTGTCTGTCAGGGAATGCCATACGTTTAACGGGAACATTCTGCGATTTTAAGTATGTTTCTAAAAATATAAAAACAAGAACATATTAGTAATAAATTTAATTATATAACAATAATTCGTATTTTATTGAAGATCAAAATTATAACATTGGTACTTGTCAGAGATTTGGATTCTAAACCCTGTTTTTGCTTTTGTTTTCAAAGTTTCAGTCTCTGCTGATATACATAGCTTGTAATTTAAAAATTATAAACAACACAAAAGAGAACATACTATTACATAGAATAGAAACTTTTTGATAAGGCAGAAATTAAACTAATGGACAGGTTCAGGCGACATAAGGGACTTGAAAGTAAGGCAAGTTTATAGTATCTAATTAGTCAGATGCCACAAAATATCCTTCCAATTAAAGCAACTTTAATCGAAAATTGAAGGAAATTTGGTCAAGAAAAATCTCCCTATGTTTTGTTTTTGCATTCAACTGAAATCTGAACTTTATTACTCTATGATTTATTTATTTTCTGCATACCTTCATTTGATGATTTCTATAAAAGGGTTCCTTGTCGATTTAGAAAAGAAATATGTAACATTACAAACTACAAATCGTAATGGACATGTAGCTTGCCGGAGGAGTGTTTCGTAGACAATAATTTTGTTGGTCCTTTTTGTGCTATAAACTTTTAGTAGAGGTTTTCGAAGTAAAGTTCTGAATTTGAAATTCATGACACTTGAAAAATTAGCTTGTTGCTTTAGTCAAAATTTACGTTCAAAGAATGAAGTTGTCTGCAAATGAAGTCCTATATGTTGCCTAACCCTGCCTACTGACAGCTGCTCGAAATCTTGGCAGAAATTCTGAATCAAATTTGTGCAACGAAGTCCTTGGTCAACATTGGGATATAATGAAAACTTATTATCAAAGTGGCGCCACAAGACCAAAAATAATACATTTTTGAAAAATGTATTTTTTTGTTTCATTATCATTTTATATTTGGACCAAATGATTAACCCACTGTTTATGTTCTACGGAAGTTTGTGCAAAAAGTTTGAGATTGGTATAGGATAGTCCACAAAAATCATGGTCCTCATCGCCGTTGTGACGTACAGTACGCACAGCAGATAATGAGGCTGCTTTTGCCGAGGATGTTATCGATATCAACAGTTCAACATTTCACGCAGTAGACTGAGGAGAACCCTGCATAAATATCAAGGGTTATACTTTTATAAATATTCGAATATTGGGTCAAAAAATCGTCTTTCTGCTAAGCAACAGTTAAGTTTATGAACATAATTCCTGCATCTTATTATTGTCGTTATTGTCGAGAAGCTAATGAATTTTTAGTGATAGTTTTCTGAAAAAAGTCTTACAACTACGATTCGGCCTTTTGTCCATCAATATCCCAAACTATGTAAGAGCCATTTTTTTGTAAAAACATTACTTAGGTTAAAGTTGGTCAGTGAGTATCATATGCATTTGTAGGGCCCATACAATTTATATAAAAAAATATTGTTATTAAAGACTGAATAGGTTTCTTTTAATCGATTTGATGGACACCATCTTTTTCAATTTCAACATCCCATTTTCTTTTCAAATATGCTCAAAACCTAATAAGAAGTAAAATACATATTTATACAAATCCTCAAATGTCAGCTGAATTTTTAAGAACTTATTAAATAAATTGTGAAATAGTTTTAAGATTATTTTGCCGGTATTTAGAACCACCGCTTAAAATTTTTATTTTTATAGAGTCTGCATTTACCAAGCATGGAACTTTGAGTTGATTTCCCAGATCGGTCGCACCCTTCAAAAACTATGAGAGCACCACGTTTTGTTGAACCATTTGATAGCGACATATTGATATTATAAATTATTCTACTTTTTATTAAATACTTTCTAAGAACTTCCCGCGAAAACATAAGTTTTTACAATAATAAACAACTCAATTGTCATTTTCATTTTGTTGTTGTTTTGTGACATTTCCAAGTGAAAATCAAAATCTTTGCAACTTGACGGCACTGCCAGCTGCAACAGAAACTAATCCTATTTTGTCGGAGTCAAAAAGAACATACATTAGGGGGAGTGCACATTCTAAAATGCCATTGACAAAAGTGGTTTGATTGACTGGATTTTGAAAATGAGAGACTTTATTAAATAAGTTTGATGGCTATTAAATATTATAATATTTTGCTGATTTGACAAGCATATTTTAAAAAAATTAGGAAAACTTAACTTCAAAAGAGGATTGTAAGAAGTAAAGCGATGTTATAGGGATAGTTTTAAAATTTCTTCATCTTTTAAATTGCGCATGATATTCTCGGTTTAATATTCTACCAGTCAAGGTTCAAATGAAAAGTGATGTTTGACATAATATTTGGCAAATGTAGACGATAATAGTGTTAATCTTTTAATTATTCATCAAACTATTTTCGTCAAAGAATTTGAGGATGTAAGCCCCTTTATTGTAAAAAATGTTGTATTTCAGCATATTTACCATTTCGACTTCCTTCAGGTGCCAGTTAAAGCTATCATCACCCAGGTTCAGGTAACATATCGTATACAATCGACTGCTTTCCTTAAACGAAAGTTTATAAATTAACTTCACTAAGAATTAACTTCGTTTTCGAAACATTCATGGTATTGGAAAACCTTCGAGTGTACCTTAATTACAAAAAAAAAAATGTTATTTTTATAAAACTATTTGGTTTTATAAGCCAAAAATTCATTATGATTTGTATTTTGTATGAAAGTGAAAAAGCACTCATTAAGTTCCAATTTGATAAGTAAACTTTTAATACAAAGCTTAAAATTACTTGATTGCAATTTAGATTTGTCCTTACATTCCAGTAAACTTAAAAAAAAAAGTTGTCTCGATTGGAATGCAAAATTTTTTGTCAGCTGACCAATCACTATAACTATAATAACTTTCAACTCTCTTAAGTCATCTGAACTGGGGAATTAGTTTTCATCATGAACACAATTAATTGGAGTTTTAAATGTTGTATTTCAGCATATTTACCATTTCGACTTCCTTCAGGTGCCAGTTAAAGCTATCATCACCCAGGTTCAGGGAACATATCGTATACAATCGACTGCTTTCTTTAAACGAAAAATTATAAATTAACTTCACTGAGAATTAACTTCGTTTTCGAAACATTCATGGTATAGGAAAACCTTCGAGTGTACCTTAATTACAAAAAAAAAAAGATTGTTATTTTTATAAACTATTTGGTTTTATAAGCCAAAAATTCATTATTATTTGTATTTTGTATGAAAGTGAAAAAGCACTCATTAAATTCCAATTTGAAAAGTAAACTTTTAATACAAAGCTTAAAATTACTTGATTGCAATTTAGATTTGTCCTTACATTCCAGTCAACTTTAAAAAAAAATTGTCTTGATTGGAATGCAAAATATTTTGTCAGCTGATCACTATAACTATAATAACTTTCAACTCTCTTAAGTCATCTGAACTGGGGATTTAGTTTTCATCATGAACACAATTAATTGGAGTTTTCTCGACAGGTTGGTTATATGACAATAGTTTTGAAAATGAGAGAAATCTGTTATTAGAATTGTATATACACAAAGAACGTATCATCTTTTTGGTGACATATTTAAATCATCTCAGAGTTATCAGTAACAATGTTTTGCGATGAACAACTTTCTGGCACTCCAAACAATCCACAGTAACCTTAAGTTGCTGGAAACTTTGTTGTATAATGAGTGCCCTCCATTTTAATGATCCGGTTATTGTTTTCATCATTGCACAAAATTTCTCTTCAGATACAAAACCTGTTAACCAATTTATATTTGTTATGTTTGGTATCAATTTAAATAAATACCCGTAAATTGTTGAATACAAAAATACTTTATTTAGTTTATGGCTTTTGTTTCAATCACTTTAATTTTTCCAAATATTTGCCATTTCTGTTTTCTGACATAAATGTGTCATTTGTCAGAAAAATGGAATTTAAATGATTGGTTTTAGTCATAGATTTGGACTGCTAGTCAATTCTCATCTCATATAAAATCTTTTCCTTTTGTAGGTTTGGTAAACCAAAATATAACTAATTCTATTGTTTCTTTGGCTGAATTATCTATTTTGTTTCCAAAAACCTAAAGCAGGATATACACGACTGAGCCAGATGGCTTAAGTCCATTTGAACCCGGTCCAATTGAACACGGTCCAAAATTGCCCGGTATACACAGCCATTTCGACAGACTAACATATAAATCAGGCAGAACTATTTGGCTCTTTGATTCCGCAGGACACAGCACAGAACCTTGATTTTTGATTTGCTAAAAATCCAAATGGATCAACAAAACCAAACCGAGTTATCTCAGTGTCCTTACCCCCTTCCGATTTTTGAATCGGCTCCGGTCCATTTGTCTTTTTAGCTCTTTCGTTTATGGCTAGCTTTAAGCAGTATTCACATGAGCGTGACCAACGAACGACGAATGAATTACAAAATGTGAGTTTACATTCGTTTGAAGACATATTTTCACACAAATTCTTAACAAAACGATTGCGATATAGTTTCTATTTGATTTATGATGCATACTTTTACTTTTCCATATCATATATTAATAATTTTAAGAAAACAAATTTATTCGTCGACAAAAAAATGTTAGTTATTACAAACTGTCAAACTTTATTCGCGTTCCACATTATCCACCCTCGCAACGAATAAAATCGCACGTAACCTAAAAAATCATTCATTCACGAAAAATTAAAAACTCTCATGTGAAAGAAATTTCGACGAATATTCTTTCATTCGTTGGTCGTGCTTATGTGGATAGTGCTTTAGGGAATAGATAACATCAACTCGAAGTTGTCACTAGAAATCCAAATCTAGTATTTCAATGGTTTTAGTGCCCATAACAAATAATAACTATAATTGGTTTCTAACCTGAACTGTCGCATACAACATTTTTCGTTTAATTGTCACAGTTTCTAAACAATTAAAAAATTATTTTGTGATGACGCTAGGACTGATATAAATTGTTTGCTTGGCATGATTGGACGATAAAATAGTGAAAACTAATTTGACAAAAAACAATTTCCTTTGTATATAAACTGAATAGTATTATCATGGAACAGAAAATTTTGGTACGAAAGGCGGACCATGAGGGCGCTGTGTATACGGAAATTTGGTGTGGAATCTAAGAGCGACTGGAAGTATAAAAATATTGAAATAAATAAATAAAATAAATTACTCAAATGTAAACAAAAATCAGTCGTTGCCAACGTTACCTGAGATTTTTTTTATTCTTACTTATCAATGTATAGAAGGTATGCATATACAATACATTTAGTTGTATGTGTTTTAAGTTTGTTAGCAGAAAATTGTATTCATTTGATTTTAGATTTTCTATTTTTGTGAAATCTGAAAATTTAAAAGCAACGTTTTCAAATTTAAGTTTTAATAGAATGCTACGTTGCCATATTTTGAATTTTTCCATAGCAATACGTTCGATGTAGGTATTTTTAAAATTTTTTTTTTATTGTAATGTGGGTAGTGGGTGAGTTGAGTAGGTATGTAGAAAAGTAAGTATTAAGGAGGTTGGTGTGTATTAAGCTGAATTGTAAGGACTAAAGTCGTTTCGTAATTGAAGTCAAGTCATGACTCAAGCTAGAATTAAACAATGAACTTAAAGGGCCAACGCATTGACTCTATGACGTCATAAAAACATATAAATATTTTGTGTCAACGTTCAAAGCTTCAATGCTTAAGATGTTGACTATCACACGATTAGACAAAATAATTTTTATTTAAGCCAACGTTATTTTTATTTTTTTTCATATTAGGGTGTGAAAGAATGTTAAAATTGGTACAGTGTAAGCATATTACATAATTATTTTGTGATTTTTAATTATTGTAGATCTACAAATGAAGCCTATTTGACGTCAAAGAGTCAACGCATTGACCGATTACGTTGAACTTCTAATAGTAGCTTCAGACTTTTTTCTAAATAACTGTGTTAGAATTGGAAAAAAGAGAATTTATGCATGTTTTCCCAATTTTAAAACATATTTTCTATATTTATCGTTTTGGAGTTAAAATAGGTACATAAATAAGTACGACAGTTTTTGTTTAGGTTGACAGGTTGTTGCGTAGACAAAAATGTAGGGAAGTTTCTAGGGAATAATTTTGTTAAATTAATGTATTAAACCAAAATGGTAACAAAACCTACTATTCTTCTCACCCTCATTTTGGTTGTTTTAAAAAACAGACAAATGGCTAAAGATTACTACACTATCTTCTTCTTGCTTATTCCGTTCTTAGGAAAAAGGTCAAATGGTTTTGGTTTGTCAGGTGTAATTAATTATTTAAGTAATCACGTTTTAAAAATGACATTCTAATTTTAAGGAATAAAGATAAAAAACCTTAACATTGAAGAAATACACATCAAATTTCAAATCAAAATTAAATACATTTTTTATTTTTTTATATTTTGTACAAAAACTGTCAATTAAATTTTTCTCATAATTTTACCAGATTTCAAAAACGTTATTTTTCGTTACATAAAATAGTTTTGGAGATAAAATCATTTTTTGTTCGTATAATTTTCTAGCCGAATAATATTTTGTTTTTCAGTTTTTTTATTTATAAAAAAAACGTTAATTGGAATTTTTCAAAAAATATATTAATATATATTTCTTTGGTATCGTTCGTGAGATATTTAGGGTTGAAGTCGATATCTCCACTGGTTCTTGAGCTATGGATGACGAAAAAAGTTCCCAAACTTACGGATGCACGAACGTATGTATATACGTACACACGCACGCACAGACAACTCTCTAAAAATCTTTTTTTTCGACTCTAGGGACCTTGAACGTCGAGAAATGTCAAAATTTTGAATTTGACAAACCGGACCCATTACAATAACTTCCTATGTTAAGTTAAAAATGTTCGCACTATTATAAGCTTGTTTTAAAAATATTTGTCTCATTTTAAAATGATTAGAAAAAAATAGGGAAAACCCTAATTTTTCTAATTGGCAACCACAAAAAGTTTATATTCTAATTTTTCTTCTATTTTTTGTCCTGTGTGTTTTTTTAAATGATTTCATTGCCAATCAACCAATCAAACAATAAAAATAACAAATTATACAAAATATAAATAATAAATTATAACAAAAATGTATTTTCATTGACTCCCTCGAACTTTCGCTGAATTTGTATACATTCTTCTCTATCTTCTGTTTTTTCTAATAATCTGGAAATTTATTATTTTATGTTGGAATTCTCGCTCGTTTTTACTCCCACCCCAATACATTCCACATGGAAAACATGTGGAACGAATTGTTTAGGAAGTCGTAAGAAGATGTCAGGTCGAGCGTTCCTTCTTCATGATAGTACTATTCAATTATATATACAAAGCAATTTCCAATTCGATTCAATTATTACTACAACTGGCACTGGGTTGATAAACATTGAATTGGAACACAAACATTGTGGTCTAAGCTACTCCTTAAGTCCTAAGAATTACAAAAACACAAAAAAGAATCTGTCGATCTACCTTATCGACTAACTCTGTCCCAAACACTACGCCAAATGTTAAAAAATCCATTGCGGAATATTTGTACTGAACTGAAACAAAATTCCGATTTTCCATCAGACAAATTTAACTCAAAATAATTCATTTATGTGCTTAAGTCCAGTAAAAAGTGATTGATTGATCAAACAAAGTGAAAATCATTACATAATGTAGAAAGAAAACAAATTAAAAGGCGATAAAAGGAAAGAAAACCAATTGAAAATCTTGGAAGACAGTGCATAGTGTTTTTTTTTTCTTTTCCCACTCGCTCGCTGTCCACACTTGCCAATTTTTGTTCTGTCCCAAAGGGAACAATAAAAAAGCAGCGCCACTATAGTAATGTTAATGATAATATTCCAAAGGCAAAAGTGAAAAGCAAGATACAACAAAAAAGTATTTCGCCGTACCGTGGTGTTTCTTGTTACTCTAATAAAAAAAAAAAGAAACTAAAAAGGATTCAACCAAAAATCCGTCGGGAATTTTTGATATTTCTTCAATTAATCGGTTTTTCTTGTGAATATTTTGTATTAAAATCATGATTCTAAACAACATGTGGACACCAACTATTAATCAAGACCCGAAACCGCTGTGAAAGCTGAAAAAATTATTAATTTTTGTGTATTTTCGTCGGTTTTATTTTGTCATCGTCGTCGTCGATGTCCATCTCGCATCTCGCCGTGGCTGTAGGAATTATATTTTGTCGTAGTCGAATTCGTTGTCGTTGTCGGTGTCCACCTCATGCTCTCGGTCTCGATCTTGACGTTGAATTTCAATTCCAGGCGCTCCTCCAACCTCGTTGAAGCTAATTATCTTACACATAGGTAGATAAATTCAGTAATTATAAGCTGTGTTTGGATTTGGAAGCAATCACAATCCCATCCAAATCCGCCGATCGCCTTCCCTTTTCCCACCAAAAACAAAAGGAGGGTTCGGTCGATAATATATTTCAAGTTTTCCTTTTTTGTTTTATTTCGTGGAAAATTGTTTTCCTGTGATGCACGCACCTGGGAGCCTGGGATTATGTTTTTTTTGTGTGTGTTGTTGTTGTTTTTCTTCTCCGTCCATCTCCATCGGGTTGATTCTGATTTGAATTATTGTTATTTGTTTTCTTCGGTTCTCGAAACTCGAATGTCCCGCGTTGTCCTCTCATCAAATGCACTTCAATTTTCTTCTTGCTAATTTTTCAACTAGGTAGGGAAGCTAGCGCAATGACCGCATCGCTGGGAGGTGTTTTTGGTGGGGGTTTAATCACCAGCACCCCCGATTTTGCTTTGCCCAATATCCAATATTATGCGCGTGGATTTGATTTATTCATATCATACAACTTTGAGTTTATCGGTACCTAGACCGTGGAACCTCATTCATCCCCTGGCTCTCTTACCCAACGAATCCATCCGAAGCTTAATCGGCGAAAAGTGATTTTTGTTGTGAAGATTGTGCGTTGATTTGAAAATAAGTGATTTAGAGGGTTGTTGGAGTAGGGGTGGGAGGGGTAGCGGGCAAAGCAGAAGCAGTAGATGGAGATGGGGATGAGTTTTAGTGTTGTAGAGTTCGTGTGTACTCTTGAATAAGATTGGTATTCTTTTTTTTATTGTTGAAAGGAATAACACGTTTTTCTTTTTATTTTGTGTAATGTATGGCGGGATTTTTTAAAGCATGTTTAGCGTTGTTGAAGAATGATTGATGGATGGTTCTGGGACTTTCTTCGAGTAATGAGATCATGATGTTATGGGAAATAGAAAAAGATCTCGAATTACATTAACGGACAAAAGATAAACTTAAAAGGAATGTTTTTGAATTCATATGTTTTATGAACGTGCTTTTCCCGGTACAAATCAAGACATGGACCCATCTAACTTTTTCGGGTTCGTGTATTTAGTTGGTCGAATTTTAAACAGTGTTGGCCAAAACAAAAGTAACTTGCCTCGATTATTAAATAGCTAATTAAAAAACAAATATAGTATTTAAATATTGTATGTTTTTGTTTTTAAAATGTAAATAAATATTTACAGTTTCTAATGGAAAATAAAATATAATAGTTTTTATAACAATTCATTAAATTAATATAAATGAAAAGCAACTTTTAACAAATTACATGTGTTCGGTGTTATTAAAAATATTGATCGAATTTGGTAGCAAAGAACTTGTTTTTAATAACTTCAGCGCATCTTTAATGCATGGAGATAATTAAATTGGTTTTAATGCTGTTTGGGATACTTTCTCAGCCCAATTTAATTTGATTAAACAGATCGTTTTAATTTTTGCAATTGATTCTTACAATTTCCCATAGATTTTCTATGAGGTTGATTTTTGAAACCACGTCTTAATCGTATTGTACGTGTGCTTTAAGTCGTTGTTTTACTCAATTGTCCATTTCAGAGGCAACTGATCCTCAACGTGTTTCAGCATTATATTTTCTAAATATTTTACGGTAAATTGAACGATCCATTGTACCATCTATTTGGTGAATCGGTCCCAGTCCATGTCCTGAAAAACATCCCCACACCATTGCGTTGCCTCCTCCGTGTTTTACGGTGTAACGTTAATTTAGTGACTCTGGCTGGTCTGCGAACAAGGCGGAAACCATCGAAACCCTTGCGACTCACCCGAGTACGTTCCTCCATTTTCTTACGGTCCAGTTGATGTGGTCATAAGCAGCTTGTTTTTGTTTTAACAACTTTGAAAACCATCAACACTTCGTTTCCAAATTGTTCTCGCGCTTACGTTCAGCTCGATTTGGGTTCGTATATCACTTGATGATGTAAAAGGGTCTCTTAATTGATTTTATTATTGCAAAGTCCTCTCCTTTTATTATTTTTCGTTTTTTCCACCTCGATGAATCGTTTGGAATGACTTTTTGGATTTGTAAAATTTTATTAATCGGCAAATCACTGATTTTGGAATACCAATACCTTTAATATGATCAATGGATTTTGTAGTTAATGGACTAACTTTTTTCTATTAATAAGAGAAAGAGAGATAGCAATATGAAGTTGCTTTTGTTTTGACCAACAAATAATTTGGTTAACTGTCATACGTATCTCATATTTAAATGGACCGTTATAAAAATTATTTTCTCTTGGGGTCTTTTTAGAAAACATTGTACGTACATACGTAATGTATTAAATTTTATAAAAATTTGAAAACTGGCATGATTTGTTTAAGTTATTAATTATTGAATGACATACAGATGGAGGTAGTTTTAGTTGCTTTTGTTTCGGCCAACACTGTATGTGGAATGTCAATATGTTTTTATTTTTGTTCCCGATTTGATTGAATTTCGTATATTGTTTGGTTTGGTTGTTTAGTTTGTATCCAATATATTAGAATCCACTTAGATTTTCTTTATCCAATTTAGGTTTTAAATATTTGTAGATATAGATCATAATTTATACATGAACTATGGATCACATTTGCAGCAACGTATTTTTTTCCATCAATTTGTCAAGTTCCTGTTGATAGTTTTGTTCTGTAGTTTACGGATTTTTGGTATAATATGTATCGGCCTTAGTGATATAATATTTTATGAATTGTTGACATAATATCGCTCCTTAATGGTTTTGCACAAAAACAAGTTCAAAATGATCAAATAGCAGCTCCGATGAAGTGAATTATCATCGTCAGAACGGCCGATAACACGATTTGGAAATTGTCATCTTTTTCAAAGAGAATTTATCTAATTATGATGAATCTGCACCAAAATGTCCATTTTGCTACTCGAGAATAAGGTGCTGGTTTTCCGATCCCAAGGATGCGCCAATTTAGTAAATTAGGTGGCGCAACAGAAAAAGATCACTTGTCTCGTTTGAAAAATTAGAGAACTTAGATCTTAGTTTTTCATTGCGAAATTCGAAATATGTATATGTAAGCTTCAGTTGAAAGGATGGTTTGAATGACACAAAGTAAGATACCAGCATCTTTATTTTAAAAGCAGTATATGAGCAAAAAAAAGCAAGTTTTAAGGCTACAATGTTAACAAAAACACCAACAGCGCCAAAATATAAATTAAGATACTTTTTAATGACGTTTGTAATACGAGTATTCTCCGGAAGAAATCAACATATGTTGAAGGCAAATTTCAGATTAACATCATTCAAAATATGTCGATTGTTAACATTGATTTTTAAATATTACCCGCCAAATTCAAATATGTTTCAAAACGTTGTATCATTGCCACGCTGGGTCTAGTCTATGAGTACTGAAGAGTAATTTAGTAAGTAAGAACCCAGCATATGGATCAAAAGTAATGCATTTCGGACTAGAAGGTGGTTTTAAACCTGTTCTTTTCTTACAAGAACCAATAATTTCACTAAATGCATTTCTATCAACTTTGAATGAAAAACTCCTTTATTAATAAGTTCAATGAGAATAAGAAAATTTGTAGCTTTATACTATCTACATCAGACACTGTTGCTATACATACATATATCAATTCAAAGCATTCCGAGCTCGATGAAATGGGATCACACTTTCTCTAAAATTCCGACTTATCACCTCATCTCACACAACCAAAAATTAAAGATTCGTTATTGTTTAGAGCCTCTGCTCCTAAACAACAAATTAATAATACGCCTCTCGATTGTCTAACCTTATTTTTTCATACCTTTAAGCGAATCTGGGTAATGCCAAATAGCTAATCCCTAGGATTTCGTTATTTCTCGAATAACTTTATCATTAGGTTTACCTGGTCTTTTTCCTCCGATTCCTTTATTTGTTTAGTATTTTTTAACAGCCCGAAGTCGTGTTCCCCTTCTTTTTTGTACGTAGACCACAAAATGACGTAAGGCACAAGTTATAAACATGTTGAATATCTTTTTCCTAAAAGCTGAAATAAGTTCTTATTTTGAAGGCAAACGAAAGGGTGTTGCATTTACATTCACTTGTTTTTCTTAGCCTTAAATCTCAATTGAAGTGGCATTCAACACTCCAACATTCCTGTTTATTGCGTCTTTATAAGCAGTAATTGAAATACCTCCGATTCGATGTAGTTATCAGAACTTTAAAACAAATTCTAGTCTAGTAAATTATAGTTATTTGTCATTAAAAACTAATTAATAAATACCTAACTATTTTTGTTTTCAGATCGTAAAAACACATTAAATTGTCTACCAGTAAGGAAAACCTATCTCATTAATCTGTCTAGGATATTCTGCATTCCCAATATCAAGAAATCATAATTCAATCATGTCTGGAAATAATCCCCATGGTCACCTTAGTCAACCTCAAAATTCATCATGGAATCCACTGCAGGTATAATTTTTTTTTAAGAAAAACAAAACCGATTTAAAATTAACAAGTTTTTTTTAACAACAAAAGATAACAAAACCTTAATATTTGTTGTCTAATATTGTTTTGAAGATTTTATTATTATTAAAAACAAAAACTACAAAAAATCTTTTGTATATAATTAAAACCAAACAAAAATAAATATCCGTTTATAGATACCGTCTTACATTCCAAGGCAACCACAATTGGCACATATGTCCAATGAAAGGCCGATGGTTCGCTCACCATTAGCTTGGCATAATCCAACGCCACCGGAATCCCTTTACAATTTCATATCGGCTAACCATAAAAACGTAAAATAAATAAAACAAAAACAAAAAAATACCTATAATATATTTTGTATGTTATAAATTTCAATGACCCTCGCCTGCATCCAATTTAGTTTCTTATTGATTTTGTAGAAATTTGAGTCCCCTAGATGTTGTTTGCTATCGTTATATTGTGATGATTTTGAATTTTGCATGTTTTTTAAAATTTTAACTGAAGAGTTTGAAAACAAAAACCAACATTCTAAGTTTGATTTTCAATGAAGCTTTTTAATGCTTATTTTTTATTTAATAACTTTTCTGGCTGCAAATTGTCAAAATTATAGCTTATGTTTGATAAAAGCATGTATGCCATTCTCCGTTAATACATATATTTAGATTTTATTTAACCTTTAAGTAGTTTGTAGTTATGTACTTATAACAAAATAAATTCATCATCAAATGTGTATATTTCTTTTATGAAATTTGAAGCTAGAACAGTTGAATCCTTTGCTGCCGTCGTTCGTTAGAGGTCCTTCCCCATTTGATTCGATGGATTTGTCATTGCAATCGAATCGCAATAGTAGTTCCCCGCTAACAAAAGGTTTATCAGCTTCGGTGCCACCAGAGTTTGGTCATAAACCGCCGCCATTACCTTCCCATTCACAAAATAATTTCCCCATGTAAGTTGATTTTATTGCTAGATAAATTATTTTGTATGTCATTAGTACTTTTTTTTATTTATCATTGCGGTAAAATTATGTAATATTTTATTAAATTTACAGTCATAACTTATCGACTAACTCTAATGCTCATCACTCTCAATCAATGAGTGCGGCTCCACCGCCACCACCTTTGCCGAAGTATATGAACACAAATGGAAATGATGTGGAGATGCAGCAACAAGCATGTGGACTCTTTATAAGGGATACTGAAAGGATAAATGACGAGTACGCAAAGATTACTAATAGGAGCTGTGAAAGTGATGTAAGTTAAGATTTTATTTAATATCAAATAAATTATTTAAGATAAGTGTTGGGTGTTTGTATCTCTAATCATAAAAATAGCAGATAAATAGTAAAATGTTCCACGGTCTCAAATGTGACTGATGCATTTATCTTAATATGAAATTTTAAACCCAAAGTATATTTAATTTGTTCTTAAAATAAGCTTGAAAGAAGAAAAATTAGGTTATCGTTAGTTAAAAAAGCTAATAAATAAATAAGTCAGGACAAGAAACATATCATTAAGAACCAGAACAACTCTCAATCATTTTTATGTGTGAGTCATGAAAGGAATGGATGGGAATTCCGAATCATTTTTATAACAAAAATTACTTTTGAAGAATTTGTAAATTTGTGTCACGAGCAGGGATTAAACCCAAGACTTCTGGCGTGACAATCCTACGCACTAACGCCAGATCCCACGCAGTTGAAAAAGACAGCACTTAGACCAGTAGTTTGTGCCTCGTAATTCCACATAGATTAAAGGAACTTCCCTACTTGTTTAACCATTAGCAGTTTATTATGAAGTGTTTCTGGCAATAACGTTTTAACTTGATAGATATTTCCCCCAGTTAAGCATTGGGGCCTTGTGCAATAATAAAGCTAAAGCTAAAACTTGAAAAGTAAAAGTAAATAAAATAAAACTTAAGTGAACTAACAAAAACAATGTTAGCCAAAGCTTTTTGAAAACAGCGAAATCTAAATAAAACTATTACGACGAATTATGTGATGAATTAAACGAAAGCTCTAAATAATGAAGCTAAAGCTAGAATTTTCCAGATTTAGCATCAAGATTCTGCTAGAATTGTTTCTTGACAAGAAAGTTGTGCTGTTAGTTCTTCTTAGGTTTGTTTTCTCCATAGTATCATTCTCTAGCATAAGTTTACATGATGCTAAGAGTAGAAAATGGAAACTTTCGCAATTATTTCTCCGTTGTACCCGTATCTTAAGTTTTTTTTCATGGCTACTGCCTCTTGCGAGGAATTGACAAATCCTCCACGAGTAATTCTTGTCATGAAAGTGCTTTCTTAAATTATCCGTTCGAATTGGGCTTCAAAACCGTAGGTCCCCTCCATCCCTGGTAGCAGTACTCGCACACAAGAATGGTTGAGAGTTGTAAGTTACTAGGCCCTAGTTCTCAAAGGACCTTAACAAAAAAATTATTTCTCCAAGAAAATATGTAGATCAAAGTATGTACTAGAATTTAACCATCATTTTATTACATATTAAAACTCAAATTAAGTTTAAAAAAAGCTAAATTAAAATTTTTAATGAACTAATAAATTTAAAAAAGGAACTCCTTATTTTAATCTTTCACACATAATCGGACACTCGCTGTTTTTGAATTGAACTGACGCTGTAACATTCTTTTCCGTCAAATAAAAATATTATTATTAACCTTGTATTTCGGAAGACTTTTTATTTAATTTAAAGCAGTTAAGAAACAGCAAAAATTGTGCAACGGAAGCCTATGACAGTCGAAGTCAAAGTTTTACGATATAAAACCGAAAACTGGGATTCATAATGTGAGCAAAGAAAAAAATCAACTCAAATTCCTTCTTAGCTTTGGAATCTGGAAAGTTTTTTTGATTTTGGTACGTCAGAAAAAGAATCATCAATTCTTCGAAATAATGACCAAAATGGCAAAATGATCGTTGATATTTTTGAAAACATGAACAGATGCCTAAATATTTGATATAATATAATTAGTATACAAATTATTTATTAATGAACTTTTTTCAAATAAAAAGAAAATAAACTCAAATATTTTTTTCAAATTTCAGATTCAAACAAATATGACAAAGCCAGTAGAACTGGTAAAGGAGCCTACTTATACAAATTTATCAAATAAATTGATGCAAAGTTCACCCAAAAAATGTAAATACAACTTATACGCTTTTTTCGAGCAAAAAAAAATTAATTACAATTACTTGCAGTGTCTCCGCCATCGAGTCATCAACAGCAGCTTCTTCAACACCAACAACAGCAACTTCATCACCAGCAGCATCAGCCACAACACCACCAACAACAGCAACAGCATCAGCAACAGCAGCTCCAGCAGCAGCAACTTCAACAACAACAGCAACAGCATCAGCAACAGCAGCTCCAACAGCTCCAACAGCAACAACATCAACAACAACAACATCAGCAGCATCAGCAACAACAGCATCAGCAACAGCAACACCAGCAACAGCAACACCAGCATCAGCAACAGCAACAACAGCTTCAACAACACCAGCATCAGCAACAACAACATCAACAACAACAGTTGCAACTTCAGCTGCAGCAGCAGTTTTCTTGCTTAACCAATGGACCAGCTTCTCCTGACAACAATCGTCTTAATCACCTAGCCAACTTTAGTGCTCCTCAGAACCATATGGTTACTGCAGCTGAACCAGCATCTGTTGGCACTTGTTTACCACCAAAATGTGGTACTGATTTGACAACAGCCACAGCTACAGAAAATTCCTGCAACAGCGTCTCAACTAACGACTCTCCGGCTAATGTCACTTCCAATGAAGACTCAGTCGATTCCAGTGGATCACGAACGCGTCGGAAGCGAAAGCCTAACAAAACCATTCGCGTCTCGCATGATAGTGAGACTGACGAAAATATTTCACTTGGGGAACAAGTTACCAAACAGGATGAAAAGACTACACCACCTCTGCCAGCCATTGCTGAAATTTCAAATAGCAATGGATCACTTTCCCTGAAGCCAGAATCTGTTCAAGTGCAGGAACTACCGAAAGAAGAAACATGCTTCAGTAATAATCGAATTCTGGAAGAGCCACCTCAAGTACCGGATGCTCCGCAATCTCCATCACCACCACCACCGACAGTAGAAATAAAACAACCAGTGATAGCTGAAACCATAGATTTGCGTTCTAGTACTGAGAGCGATGACGCCTTGCATCCGCCATGTGAAGTAGCCAACAACAGCCTCATGCATAGAAGTGACTCGGATGACGTTGAGACTATTGATAAAATAGCCGAGATGATTGCCAAGAGTGGTAATTCTGGTACTAGTCGAACGATTAGTTTTGATGAGCCTATTGGCAGTTGTAGCAATGGTAGCACTAAGAAGGACACTCCTTCTAGTCCTGTTGTGATAAATGACGACGATGAAGAGACAAACAAATCTCCTCTGTATGTTCGGCAAGGTCCTCGCACTCCAGACACTATAGCTGATCCGCCATCAGTGGACAGGACTTCTTGTAAGGCGACAAGCGACTTGAAAAGCATATTCGAAACCTCATCACCATCTTCCCCGGTGGAAATAATGGAGAACCCTACACCACTGCCACCATTACCCCCACCATTAGCACAAATTGCACAACCGCCACCACCACCACCACAGGTTTCTCCGAGGCCCCTTTCACCGCGGCCACCTTCCCCACCACCAGTTACATTTGCAGTTGCAGATAAATTAGAAGAGAAAGAGGAGCCAATACCAATGGAAGTGGAAGTCTCAAAAGAAACACAATTGTCGCCCAAAAATAAAGCTGACTGTGCAAAGAGCACTTTTGAAGAGGTAATTTATAATTTAAATTAACAACTAAATGTTTTCCTTTATTGGCCATTATTTTTTATTAAGGTGGAATACAAGCTCGAAGAAATGTTCGCAGGAATCGAAGATGAACCACAAACCGTAAACGCTCCACCTATTGATGATACAGCCAATAGTGAAGTAGCCACGGATTTGAGTCTTGCTTTAGCTTTGCCAACACCGACAAAAACAACACTTAAAGAAGACGAAGATGACGATGACGACTCCGAACACAAGCCGCTTAGTTCAATTGCTTCAACTTCGAATGCCACACAAAAACGCCAACATTCCACCCCAAAAAATGAACCAGGACCCGCCAAAAAGAGAGTACGTTTGACTAAGAAATCTTCGAACAAGAAAAATAAAGGAAAGCCCAATACGTCATCTGCTACAACGAGTAAGACATCCAATGCTCAAGGAAGTAAGTCTAAAAATAGCGTTAATGCAGGCAATAGCTCAAAAGCGATAGCAACAAAAGTTGAAGACTCGCAACCCGTTCCGATGTTAGCTGAGCCCAAACTCAAAGGTCCATATATTTTGGTTAAACCGGACGGGTCTATAAATGTCATAAACGCCCCAATTGCCGAAGACGATGCAGAAAAAGTAAGCAAAGTAAAGAAAGGTTCAAATTCTCATGCCGATAGGAGTAAAATACGTGGCATTCATATGAGTACATTAGGCAATAAGTACGATGCTGAAACGGCAGATGCCACTTGGATGTGTGTGTTCTGTAAGAAAGGACCGCACAAATTTGGTCTGGGAGATCTTTTTGGACCCTATATTATAACGACGAAATGTGAGGATTTCAATTCCGCCGAAAGAGGTGAGAACGAGAATGAATTCGTTAGCCGGAGAAAGAAGTGCGAAATGTTTCAGAAGACGCCATATTCATTGCCAGTTGTGCCATCGGCGCATTCAAATGAATCCAATGTAAATGTTAGTTGTGTTTTTATTTCTTATTTCATCCAAAACTAAACGCTTTTAATATTTTCTTTTCAGAACAAAAAGAAAAAGAAAGTATTTGATCAACAGTCAAGCTCATTAACAGAAAAATCGCCCGAAGAAAGATTCTTTGGAATGTCCAAAGTATCAGAGACCAGCTATGAGGTGTGGATGCATGAAGATTGTTCAATTTGGGCACCCGGTGTCTTTCTTATTGGTGCTCGAATAGTTGGTTTAGAAAGTGCAGTATGGAGCAGCACGAACTATACTTGCACAGTGTGCTCACAAAAAGGTGCCATGATATGCTGTTTACATCGTGGATGCGGTGAAAAGTCGCATATACCTTGTGCTAGACTATCCTCCTGGGACCTCAACGAAAGAGACTTCAAAACGTATTGCGAGAAGCATGCACAAATTGAAATTGAAACTGCGTCCTCATCGTGAATCTTAGTGTTCCCTCTCAAAAAAATAAACCTTTCTAAATTTCTTAAAAATCTATGTCTCTTATCTTTCTCACTCTCACAAAATTATTAAAATAAAAACAAAAAATGATTTTTATTCATGAAAATGACAATGGGAGATAGGAATAAAATTAATTGAATGCCCGCCCAAGCCAAGGGGCTGTTTCGAAAGAAAAAACAATGCTTTAAGTTCCCTTAATATTAAAAATTAAATAAACATTATCAAAACACTACTTGTTAATCACATAAAAATCATTTTTATTACATAAGACTGTAAATATAAATTTCTCTTATTTCTAAAGTAAAGTAAAAATAATTGCAAAATAAAAATTTAAAAAAAAAAAAATTATCGAAAACGATATTTATAACAAAATATGTACAGTTTCTTATTTCAATCGAAAAAAAAACAAAAACAAGGAAAGGAAAATACATTTAAATTGAATGCAAATAGTTTCTCTAGGTAGTTGATTCTTAAATAGTAACTTAAAAAACAAAAAGAAATGAAATTAAATAGCGAAAATTGTACATACTATTTCCGGTATACAACAAAAGTCTCTATAATTTTGTATTATAATCAACAAATGTGTCGGCTTTCTTGTTTTGTTCATCGTTATAAATATTTTATCATTTTTCCATCCTAATATCCTTCCACTCACAAAGTTATTAGATATTTATTTATTAAAGTTTTTATTGTGTAAATACATATATATTTTATTTAAGATTTCTTTTATATTAATGACTTGTATTATTATCAGTGAGGCACTAATTAAGAGTCGCGTACGATCAGTCGGTTCTCAACTACTTAAGTTTATCGACATAAGAAGTGCGCACATTCAAGTAGAAAAGTAAGCCATAGTTTTTAAGTTTTATGTTTTAAAACTGAGTGAACAAAAATAAACTTAAAAACAGAAGAAACAAAAATCAGTAAACTAAACAAGAGTTGTATAAATTGTGTATGGTACATGTACCAATATAATTAATGCATATTTGATTGGAAAACTTAAAAATAAAGTAAAACCAGAAAAAAAGGAAATGTTATTGTAAGAACATAATTTACTATATAATCAGATTAATAAAAAAAATGGTAAGATAATTCAATGTTTTTATTTTTGTACTCGAATTTATTAAAGCAAAGAGAGATATAACCCCATCATTTAGCCCTAAAAACTGAAAAAAAGAGTTAACCACTTCTCATTCTGGACGTTGCCAAATATTAAAGATCAGTACGTAACTCTTCTTCTTTTTGTGCTGACGATTTCCTAGAGGAACTGAATGTGATTAATTTAAAATGGACTTTCAGATTTGGCTGTTGTTAAGTTTTATAATTCCGTTGCTTTTTTCATTTTTTAACAAATTTATTTCTATATGGGTAAAGATAATGCAGAATTTTATTATTTTTGGGCTTTTTAGATTAACCCTTCAGCAGTTGTTTCTTTACCCTTCAACAGACACTCTCACTAAAACCATCGACACTATAATTTGTATTTCTCAATTTATAAATAACTTTATATAAAGTTTATAATTGTGATACTTTCCAAAAGCATCAACTTATGAGTCATGGTTCTCCTCAATTTCGAAACACTCGTAAACTTAAGACGGTCTCCATTTTGGAGTTGGTATGACTACGTAATCCCTGATTATGTGATACAGATCGCTGTTTTTTTTGTTCCAAGAGGCTTTTATTATTCCACGAAAACTTTGTTTCAGAATTTTTGAATAAGTTCAGTATTTGTTTTCTTTGTAAGGCCCCATAGTTGGATATGGCATTCGTCCAAACGGTTTTTAGTACTTGCCTATATAACATAAGTTTGTTCTAGATCTATTAACCAATAGAATATTTTGTACATTAAGTGTAGCTCTTTTCTTTTTTTTCTGTTTAAGCTTTATTACCAAAACCATTCCAAGGAATTTAATAGTATTGGAGCAATTTACTTTTCCACTTTTTATAGAATTTGGCAAATTCAGTCCTATCTTTAATTCCATCGTAATCGAAAACTTTTACAAATCCTGAAAGAAATTACGAACTGATTTCATGATAAAAATTCGTGATTAGTTGATTATTACTTGCGACATATAGGAACAATGTATGTACAATTATGGCATTCGTTTTGCATTCGTGCAAAATTTCGAACTCGAGATTTTAATCAAACATGATATTACGATGGTAGAGAAGTCGAAAAAAGTGGGTCCCGTCATTGCGTTTGGTTTGTTTAGTCTTTCTGTCTACGCTTCTAAAGCCTAAACCATTGGGTCGATTGATTTCAAACTTGGAAGTTAAGTTTTTGGGCAGATTCACGTTAGGCGTTTTTTTTTCATTTTTTTTAAAGGTCAAAACTACAAAACAGTGGCCCCATACAATTTTTTTTGGTCAAAAAACGATGATTCGAATTTTCTCAAAAACAAAAACAAACCGATAGATTTCTTTTTTTAATTTTCTCAAAAATTTTATTTTTTAACTTTCATAGAACCGTTATTTTGTTTTTTTTAATTTTCTCAGCAACTTATGAACTGATTTCAATCTTTTTTGTTTTGAATAAGCTCTTATAATGCCTTAACAATATTTGATTATCAAAAGTGCATTTTTTTGTTTGGATTTAAAAAAAAAAATATTGAATTTTTTTGTGTAGCGCGAACAACTGCATACCAAAAATATTTTTAGAACAAAACTAAAAAAATGTATATATACAAAATTAATTTAAAAAAACCGCTCTGTCGATTTTCAAACAAAAATTTTAAAATCAATTGTTTTTTTTTGAATAATAGAATGACATTAAAATTTTTGAAGACAAACTTATTTTTCAGGTAAAATTTTGAATCTTAAAATATTTTTTTAAAATTATTTTAACTGTATTAAATGTAAATTATTGTAATTACATTCCTAGCTTTTATCCAAATCAAAGCATGGTACACATTTTCGTATTTTTATAACAATAACTATTGTAAATACCAACAATTGCCGTGTAGTGCTACTGCATCGGATTAACGAATATGATATGTTTAATCAACAATTTTAAGGTGTCTATCAAGAATTAATATCTTGATACCTTTGTATATATGATTTTAAAATATAATTCTTTAAGAGTAAGGTTGTGTAACACATATTTTACTAGCCTTCGCCTATATAAAAGAATAAATACTTAGTACTAGTTAAAGAAACATGAAACCTCTACAACTACTGCTTACGTGTCACTTCATAACTAAAATCCAAAACACACAAGTGCGTGACTGTAAACAACACATGAATAGCAATTTCTTGTACTTTAACTAAAAACTGAACGTAATAACTTCATGTTTGCGCTGAAAACTTGTAGGAAAGAAGGAATGTGATTGGATTGTAGTAGGTACCTTCTACCTACCAATAACATTCCTTCACTATCATCATAAACATGTCATTATATGTCTATCTGCATAAAGCTGATAGTCAATTTTGTTTGTTTCATTTTAATTCCAAACATTACCGTCACATCTGTTACAAATAATGAAGTATCATCAGCAAATTGTACATGGTTGGTCCTCAATCCTAGGGCACTTAGTTGAGGTTCACCATATTCAATTTGCTTTAGTTTCAAATAATGTTGGTCGTACCGTACCTTAAAGGATCCCTTCGAAACATAAGATTTCAATATTTCGTAGTACAACTTCTTCAGAAAAACATTATTTAAAAAGAAGACTTTGTGTATTCTGGTCGAACTTAAAAAGCAGGTTTTATGTAGCTTTCCTAATTACTTCGAGTAAATTACATAGATTAAAGTTTATCAACATTAAATTTAATTTTCAGCTTGGTAGAGAAATTTAAAAAGTTGTCTAGGGAAGCTTGTTAACTAGTTATTGCTTCAACAGGGAAATACTTAAAACCAAAGACGCAGTGCCACCTTAAACTTAGATATTATTTAAAAAATGAGGCATTCCAGACATACATATGTAGATAAATATTGAAAAGAATCGGCTCAAGCATTGTGGAATCCCGTTAAAATGTCCTTGCATGGCAGACTTCACGATGAACACAACCAAATTTCTATTTTTCATAAATTACTAGCTGACCCGACACACGTTGTTTTGTCATGTAAATAATTTCTAGAGAATATTGTGCTAGAAATAAATAACTTTTTGTTAGTGTTTTAGGATGTGGTATATACATAAGTGGGAGAGATACAGAGGACTGTAAACGGTGACAACATATTAATATAAAAAATCACCAAACAATTTTTTTTAATTTATTAAAATTAATTCTTTAAAATTATTAACATGTGACAATACTACAAAAAAACAATATCAATCTCTTAATGCAACAGAGTGTATAATATTTTTTGTGATCCTATATCTTTTCCCAATTAGAATTAAGGCTTTGATAACATTTTTCATCAATTTTTTAATTATTAATCGCGTACCGTTGCACAACCGTGCTGGGTTAAGATTACGAAACAAAATTACCGGAGATCCAATCTCAAGTTGTTAATTATGCGGTGGCATGCCTGGTAAATCCAATGATTTCGAAAACTCAGTTTTATAATTTAAAGCTTCGGTAGCATCACAAAATGTATCAATAGATTTGTATGACACCAAGTCTCCTGGTAGCAAATGTTGTATCTTGAGATTTAATTCGTTGACATCCACATTTTTTGCTGCTAAAATTGATCTTTCTGCCAGCCACTCATGATTTGTATATTTCTAAGAGTGTACATCGGCAAATATCTGGTCAATGAAAGTATCTTGTGAATCATTAATTGTGCAGAAATCTACCGGTAAATATATGCATCCAGTTTCATCAGTTGTAACTTTTCCGTCGCAGTTGTTTTAAGAACGTTTCAGCGGATGGATCTTGAAGCATTTGGAAAAGCATATTTACTTTTAACATTACGCCACAGTGGCTATGATGTACTGTTCAGCCATAGTGCATTCATCCCAGATGATAATTTTGCACCGTTTCAGCACTGTGGCCGTGGATTTTTTGTATATTGCCGCATCTGGGTCATTTTAAATATTAAGTAGTAGTTTAAATACTGACTGAACTGCTCTGCCCCAATCCAATGTTGCAATGAACTGCTCTGCCTCCATCCAATGTTGCAATTAAACCAAAGCACTTATTAATATAAAAAATTGATAAAAACCTATTCTCAGAACTACCGATTGTGCAAAATTTCATTGAAATTGTTTTAGCCGTTTCGGAGGAGTATGGCAACTAACACTGTGATATATATTAGATTTGTATTCGTTAAATAAACTAGATATTTTTATACATACCTCGGCTTGCCATGCTTACTGATTAACCATAAGAAATTTTAATACAGGCGTTGAACAAACGTAGGGCATCTTTTTCAGAAAATGCATTCAACAGTCAATAGCTCATGACATCAAGGCCTTTGATGATTTTAACTACAAGTTTGTCTTTTCCTTTTGAGCAACAAAATATCAATATTGAATTCTGAGGGGAGTTCTATTTAAATATTGGTCAATTTACAACCCCAAAATTTGTCACACAGACCATAACTTGACCATAAACATTGACAATTGCGACAGGTGACAATTTGTTTATTTAAAACTTGACAGTTACCATAATCTGTTTCATAGACAATTTGACGATTTTGTAGAATTGTAGGAAAATATGCGACAGTTGTCATTTTTCGTTTGATCACTATAAATTCTCACATAAGGGATTTCATTTGCCATCAACCGCATATTTGAACGTACATTTTGACTAAGGCAGCTAGTTAGTTTTCAAAATGTTAAACTTGGAACTTTACTTGACTTAGCTCTACCTTTACTTGACTTAGCTCTACCTTCAGTACAAAACTATGCAAAACACTCCTCAGGCAAGCTAAAAGTTCATCACAAAACATTAAAATAAAATAAATAAATCATTGTGTAAGAAAGTTCAGCTTTCAGTTCCATGGACATGATTAATTGTCATTTTGACATAAGTGGACTTGACTTTATAGTTAGAGAGGTTTTTTTTGAATAAGTTTCCAATAAACTTCCCCATAAAATTGCCTTAGTTGGAAGGCAGTTTCTTGGCAATTGCCCAATCAGATACTAGAAACTTGCCTTACTTACTTACTAAAAAGAAGAGACCTTGAATAAGAGATCGTCAATATAATATTATATTATCATAAAACAGCATTTTTTTATTTTCTTAACAAAAACTGAAGTTGCCTTTAACTTCCTGAAACTTAAAAAAAAGCTTCTTTTCAACACAATTTCTAACATTTCAGCATTAAATGCACCCAATACTCTTCTTAACTATTGTATTTTAGCTCTTAAATAGGGTATATTTATAAAACTGTTGAAATCCTAAAAAGCTTTCATGTCCTCCAAATTAAATAGTAGGACCATGCTTTGCTGGACAAGTGTTCTAAAAAAGTCCATAACAGAAATGTTCACTTAAGCCCACATTATGTTATTTTAATTTTGTCAGCCTCCTTTGCAGAAAATGTTTAAGCGGTATCCAAAAAATGTTTCTAAGTGTGTGATCCCCCCTACCCCCATGATTAAAAGCCTGGATCTGACTTTAGTAAATTATCACCTTGAGAAGTTGCTCATGTTTACCATCTCTAGCTAATTTATTTATACTTACACTGCAATTACTTCCAACTTTTTAGCTTTATTGGCAAAAAAGAAAAATTATTGATAAAAAAGATCAAAGCTTTTTAAATTAAATAATATTTATTTAATAAATAATATTAAATAGTGTTTCCTTATGCAAACATAATTTATTTCTTAAAAATATATAAATTCACAAGTGAACAGGAATAACAATTTGACATGACAAGACTCTCGGTTAATTTATTCTTTTGCAAATCTCTCTTAAATTATTTCGTTTTAATTTAATTAATGTTAAGCTTTTTTTCTTTTTTTAAATTCAATTTTATTTTAAAGTCTTCGTAGAAAATTGGTAATATCATTGGTCAGACGACCAACGCTACTTAATGGCACATCATATGAACTAACACCCGCAAAAACAGACTTCCTTTCTCGGGCACCAAATTCATCGTCGGAAGCTTGATCACTTCGTCTCTGGGCACTTTCAAGTGAGTTGCTGTTTCGACTCAATTCGAAAATATTCGTATTTGGAATCAAGCCTGCCAGATTACTTGGTAATCGGACGTTGATAGACCCAACTTCGGATTTTACATTCGAGCCTAAATTAATGTTTGGTTTTTGAGGGAGGATCATATGAGAAACAGTCATCTGAGAGGGGATGATCTGAATTTGTGGTTGTTGGCGTTGATGATGATGTTGTGGCAGGGGTTGTTGATTCTGTTGAATTTGGAATGGTTGTTCAATGGATGGAATAATTTTTGTTGAAACTTGATGGACTTTATTCGAATGTTGTTGATTTGGAATTTTCTGATGTTGCTGTTCCAGGAGAGGAACAGATTGTTGTATTTGGTTGAATTTCTGGGCGGGGAACATTTGTTGCTGATAGAAGTATTGCTGTTGTTGTTGTTGCTTTTGCTGCTGAAGTTGATATTGTTGCTGCAGGTGGTTTTGTTGTTGTTTCAGTTGTTGAAGTTTTTGTTGTTGCTGTTGCAATCTAAGTTGTTGCTCCTGATACAATTGCTGTTGTTGTTGCTGCTGTTGTCGTTGCTGTTGTTGTTGCTGTTGTTGATGGTGTTGTTGGTCTTGGTACAATTGCTGCTGTTGTTGTTGCTGTTGTCGTTGTTGCTGTTGTTGTTGTAGCTGTTGTTGCAGGAGTTGCTGTTGTTGTTGCTGTTTTACTTGTTGTTGCGCACTTATTTGGGATTGTTGTTGAAAAACATTTTGATTTAAAGGATTACGTATTGTATATTGTACAGGACTAGGTTGAGTTATAAATGTAGGCCTATTTGTTGATAGTTTGGGTGGTTCTGGACTGTATTGTGATCCAAATTTGCTAGCAATAAAATCTTTCAGTGGTATGAATGGTAGACTAGTTGGAACTGAAAGTTGGGCTGGTCTGGTTGTTGAGTACTCTTGTTTAATTGTTGGTTGATTCGAGAAGGGAATTTGTGGCCTGGGCAAAGCTGCAAGGAGAACATGTTAATTGATTATTACTGTTCAGTGTTCATATACAACCGAATCACATTAATAGAAATCTTACCCTGTTGTTGGCTCATAAAAGCTCCTGAATCAGTCAGTGGTCTGTTGACGGCTTGATTTTTTCTCAAGTTCTGTAAAATTGAATCGTCAGTTATAGATTTGGTAAGATCATGAAATGAAAGAAATGTAGCCGGTAAAGGTTCCGGCGTAGTTGATGAAGTAGACATGGGAGATATAGCATCATGATATGAAAATGGAGCTAGAGTAGGTATTGGTAATGAGGGAGAACTTCTGGTGGGCTGTTGCGTGGTGGAAGTTCGAACTGACGGTTTTGTGGTTGTGATTGTGACTTGCGAAGTAATATTCTTATGACTGGGAAGGCGCCGTTTAGTTTGAACGTATTTATTAGAACTCTGTCTAATAGAGTTGTAGGAACGATTTGGTATACCATTATATGTACTTGCAGCGCTGGTTAGATCTGACAATGCAGAGTCAGAATTTGGAGAATTTAATGTGTTGCTGGGAGGAGCTGCGGTTGTTGTTGTTGTTGAAGAAGAAGTGGAACTTGATGATTCAGTAGTTCGTCTGCGAGATCCGTAAGTGTATCGGCTTACATTAAGGCGTCTTCGTGGAGATGCTGTGACCTTTGTTGTGATCGAGGCACTTGTTGTGGAAGTGGTTCTGCCAGCTAATCTGCCTCTGTAAGTCGGTGCAGCTGTAGTACTTGGTTTTATAGTTGTTGAAGTGTTTCTTTGACCAGATCTCTGCAAGTTATTCCTTCTAGAGTAAGAAATAGGCCTTGCGGTTTGTCGTCGCTTGCCACTTTCCACTGTGAATCTTCGAACTGAAACTGCTGGACTAGTTGTGGACTCGGGTGTTGTTGTAAGCGCTGTTGAAGTCGTTGATGGTGAAGTGTCAGGATTAACATCAGTTGTGGAACTGGAAACAGTCGTTGGCACTGTAGTTGAGGTAGTAGTTGTTGATATCATGGATGTAGTAGACGATGAAGTTATATGCGGTGTTGAACTTTTAACTGCTTTGGACCTATTATAAATTGGGACAATGGGTGTAGTTTCCTCTTGAGCAGTTTTATTTTTTTCGTCAGACTCGTTCACTGTAATTTGTTTGACTCCAGCAAGAAGTAAATCTTCTGCTCTCTTATTTGCATTAACTTTGTCTTCTTCAGTAGTTTCTTGAGATAGCTCCTTCAGGGAGTCAAGTGAATCCAATTGAATTATTTCTTTTGGTTCTCTTTTAATAGCTGGTTTGGATTCTAATTTTGGTTCCAAATCAGACTCAAGCTTATTTACAACTGGCGATTTGGGTGATTTGGCGTTTTCTAAAGTTTCTGAAGTACTTGATTTATCATTTACTTCTGAGATTTTTGGATTTGCTTCAATTGATAATTCAGCTTCTGATTTTGTTATTAAATCACTAGAAGATTCAATTTCTAAGTTTTCTGGAGCATTGTCTAAAGCTAAAATCTGAAACTTTTCTGTTGTTGTTTCTGGTGATTGAGTAGAGGTTAATAATGTCGTGATCAATGAATTACTGTATGATTGAGTGGAAGTAGAATGCTAGAAAATAATTTAGATAGAAAAGAATAGACATTGAAGAAATGTAAAGAGATATGATAGTGGTTTAGGTTTAAATTGTATAAGTTAATAAAAAAAAAGATTTAACTTTTTTGTCGTTATTTCCTGAAAAGTTGTATTTTGTAAACAAATACTTTCTCTTCTTTTTAAACAGCAGGACTAGAAGTTCAAAATAAATACGCCTATTGTTGGTGTTTGATACATTTGAAGTAGCATTATACAAGATTATAAAATATCTGTTAAAAAAGAGGATAACTTTTGTACTTTTGATTTTTAGAATTATTCAAACATTTTCTGAATGCTTTTATTTAAAATAAAAATGTGCCGAACGTGTTCCCAATATAAAGAATGAAACAAAAGAGCTGATATCAGAACTATTTTTTTTAACTTCGTTTTTTTTTTTTAAGTTAAACTGTGAGTAAAATAAATGCATTTCTTTCTTTTTTATGGTTTAATTTTAAACATTACGTTCAGGTTAATCATGGATTATATTTAGAAATTGGAAAATAAAAACCCTGAAATCCTCGATTTTACGATTAGTTTAACTGAAAGCTTATACAAAGTGTTTTTAAATGAGAAAAATGTTGAGAAAAGAGAAAATATTGCAGAAGATTGAAGAAATTTGAAAAGTCAAGAAAAAAGTAATGAAATTTCAAGGAAATATTATTATAAATTCATGTCGATAAAATAAAATCAGAAAAATTGTTGATTTTAGGATTTTTTTAAATTGGTTAATAAGTCACAAACCTGCTCTGTGCTGGATGTTCTCCTTGGAGATGCTGTTGGTCTACGACTATACGAACGATTTTCCTTGGATTTGTCATGCGTAAAACCACGGCTTAGAAATCTAAATGGCTTTTTGGTGACTGAACTTTCTGGTTTTTGTAGTGTCCTTTGCTGAAATTGTAACGAATTTTGACCTTCCAATTGAGCTTCGTAATTAATTTCGTCCAATAAGCTATTGATGTTTGAAGCGAAATTAAATGAAACTGGTTGAACAATTTCGTCTGCAGCATCATCAACATTGCCTTGCATCATATTCTTTACATATTCCGGAGCTATAATCTCATCTTGATCTAAAACTTGTAATCCATTTAAGCCAGCATTCACCTTCTCAGCAAAGTTCATTCCACTTGCTTGAAATGGTTTGTCAAGTGCATTTGAAGACGACTCAGCTATTACTCGAGAAGTTTGTCGGTTGAAATTTGCCCCAGGATCAGTTGAGAGTTCTCCAAGACTCGAGATGTAGACTTCTCTGCCACTAGCACTGTCATCGGTGGGCGGTAAAAGTAATCCAGTTGGTGTTACAGAAGAATAGGTATCATAAGAAATATTTTCCGAAGACAATGGACTTTCTACAAGTTCTGATATGGGAGTTTCAAACGGTGGGCTAAATGTTGGTGAGGGAGGAGTTATGGGTAATGCGGAAAAATTTATGGGTTTTAATCCAGCCACTGAAGTCGTTGTTGATATTTCTTTTTGTTCGTTGATTGGCAATGGGGAAAAGAAACCGAACGCACGTTCATCCTCATTTAGATCTATTGATTGATTTTCCAAAATAAGAGTGTCTTGTGTTGGTATTATGCTGATGGCTGGGGAGGAACTTGTTTGGAAGTTTTTCGATGGCTTTGTTGGTTTCGTTGCAATGTTTTTGCGTGTTGTAGGCTGAAGAGTCGTAGACTTGCCACGATTCAAAGCTATGCTTATCGTTTTCATAGGATGTTCCATCATCTGGCGGACGGTTTTCATCATATCAGTTTTAGTACCAATTCGATTGTTATCGTTTTTACTATAATACCGTTCACTATCATTACAATCCACATTTCTATACCAGTCACACACAAAATTTTTTTGACTGAATAGAGTTCCGTTTGGACAAAGGAATGCAAAACCTAAGTTTTTTTTGATATAATAATTTATTATAAGTAGATCTTTATAAATGTATTATAGACAAAATTACCTTTCCCAACGAGATCCGTGTTTGCACAGATACGAAAAACTTGGCATCTAGCTTCTGTATCAGCATAATAACCTAAAGAATAGAATAAAGATACAAGAACTTGCGTGTTGATTCTTAAGATCAAGTATAAAGACTCAAACCTTCGTGACGGCCATTACAATCGAAATTTGTTCTTGGAACTGCACTGTAAATTGGATAATCGATTTCTGGTTCACCGGGGATTGTTTGTCTTAAATCATAAGGATGACTTGAGCTAAAACTAAGAAGAGGATTTAAATAATATTATGTATTATGTTCAGTTGATATAATTTGTCTTTTATACCTCATGGTAATGAACTCATTGACCTGATCTGCATCTTCAAAACTTCCGTCAGCTTTTAATGTCCGCAAGTTGAGTGTTGTTAAGCAAAAGCAATACACTAAAATTTATTTTTAAAAATATGAGTTTTTTCCCAAGTTTAAACAGTTCTTGTTATTGTGTTAATAAGTGATAAATAATTGTGTCCTTAACGAGCAAAGGAACTAAAGGAACTATGATATTTTAATTATTTTGGAATTTTAAGAAAATACAAGGAGTTATCCTGAAGAAAAATGTAATTTTTGGTTTCATAATAAAATTCGTTGAAAAAAGGTAACAAATCACAATATTTTGAAAGAAATATATTTTATTAATCAATTTAATGTTATTAACCGTGACAAATTATGCCAAATATGTATTTAGCTAAATTCACTTTAAGAATTAGTATTATTGAATAGGACCGCATGACTTAAGACGTTTTTTTACGTACTGTGGCCAAGGTTCATAATATAAGTGTGTATAAATGCGAAATATATTAACATTCAACTTATGTACTGCTGCACACTGTGACAATGTCCCATTAAGCTAAAAGTGTATATGTCAATTTTCAAACACATTTTATAATTAATTTTTGAATTAGTTTGACATTTTTCTTGAATTCGTTGATCATGTAGATAAGTCAAATAAAGGAAGTATTGCATTCAAACCCACTATTTGTAAATCATTTGGTGAAGTCAACGTAACTCTGTTTTGGATCGAATTTATTTCATCAGATCTTTGAAATTCCATCTTCGAAAACACTTTCATCACTTAAGTATACTCGAACTTTTTAACGAGTTCATCTATTCGAGTACTCATCATTTAACTTCTTGACTTAAGTTAACCTGTCAAGTTATCAAAAAATGGAGTGCATATTGATCATATCCAACTGAATTCCATTGCAATTTAAATTATGTATATTGGGTATAAACCAAAATCACTTTTGTATTGGGACACTTCAAGTGCTTGTTAAGAAACATTATATTTATGGACATATATTCTTTAAATTATATTCAGAGGGTTCATAGGGGTTTATGGTAAATTTTTAACCATAGACCTTGAAATTGACTTTTAAAAATCTTAGGTACGTACTAATTTTCGTATTAATAAAGGCCATACTATTGAGATTCTTCGATTTCGAGTTTTAAGCTCATCAAAATCAATTGTCTACAAAATTATACTGTTTTATGTTACACAAACAAAACAATGTTTTTCTAAAGGATTAAGTTGTCCTAAATTCAAGTCTCACCTTAAAATTTGTCTATCACATCAGGTTTTTCAAATAAGAAACTTTAAAAAACAAACTGAACACTCGAAAAAGACATTGTATGATGATTTACAAAAGTACAAATCCTTGTCTTCTAGATACAATTAAAATAATTTTAGTATCTTACATAGATCTTGAAAATTCTTAATAAATAGTTACTAATTTTAATTTGACTCTATATGGTTTAGTGCTGCTTCATCCACTCATTAAAGGAGCCTGAACCACCGAAAGCTTTCCCGATGATTGGAAAAAGAAAATGATTGTCAAGCTACCAAAAAAAGGATATCTTACAAAGTGCGAATATTGGAGAGGGATTTGCGTTCTACCTACCGTTGCCAAATAGTAGCAAAAATCATACTGGAACGCATCAGAGAATACCCTGAGGCCACACTCATTGCCGAAGAAGCAGGATTCCTCACTGGATTCTATCCTGTATTGATCACATGAACACCCTATTGATCATTATTGAGCAGTGCGTAGAATAACGACCACCACTACACTTGTTCATTGACTTCTCTATGGAATTTTTAGCTTTGCAAAAAAGATGCATCCCAGAAAAACTAATTGCTATTATGAAAGCAACATTTGATGGATCCAAGTGTCACGTTCTGCACGATGGTAGGTTGTCAGAGGAATTTGAAATCCGTAGGGAAGTCAGTATTGTTTCTGCTGGTGAATAGCGATGCACTGCTCGCAGCTTTATCAGGTAGCGGAAAAGGATTACGCGGACGATGTTTGAAGAGAGAAGCAGAAATCATGAGGGTAAAAATTAATTCCGGCAAAACAAAAATGATCAACATCCAAATAAATTTTTCCTCACAACCGATTTAAAAAGTAGAGAGCTTTTAATCAATCAAAAGCTACGTTCGGTATGATGTCGAAAATTTAGAGGAATAACTCTATAAGCTGCGTTGTACCCGTGGTTAGTGCGTTGTACTGTCATGCAAGGGGTCTTGGGTTCAATCCCTGCCTGTGCCACCTTAATTTGAAAAAAAAAAAATTCGTGGGTACTGCCTCTTGCGAGGAATTGACAAATCCTTCAAGAGTAATTCTTGTCATGAAAAAGTGCTTTCTCAAATAAGCCGTTCGGATTCGGCCTGAAATTGTAGGCCCCTTTCCATTCCTGACAACAGTACTCGCACACAGGAATGGTTGAGAGTTCTCAGTCACTAGGCCCTAGTTCCCAACGCCACCCAATTCAGTTTTAACTCTATCAGCTTAAGAACAAAGCTACGACTGTTTTGTACAAATGTCGAATCTATAATTCTTAATGGATGCAGCACCTCGAAGGTTACTTCAGCCATTACAAGAAAGCTGCAAACCTTTGAGAATAGAATTCTTTATGGATGCAGCACCTCGAAGGTTACTTCAGCCATTACAAGAAAGCTGCAAACCTTTGAGAATAGATGTCTTTGCAACATCCTAAGGATTTTCTGGCCAAACCGAATATCCAATTGGGTCCCTCATAGAAGGACAGGTCAGACCTTATTATACGAAGGCGTAAGTGGCAATGGATTGGACATACGCTTCGAAAAGGTAACGACTGCATTGCAGACCAAACAACGCAGTGAAATCGGCTCATAAAAGAAGGAAGATGAGGTGGATTTTAACTACCGGCTCAAATTTTAAAAGTTTTCAACATTATTTTTATATTTTTCAATATATTTCAAAAACTTGATATACAAGCAATAGAATTGTTTAGGCAACGGATACGTTACAGGAAACATAACTATACTTTCAAAGCGTTTTGTCTTTTTCTATTTAAAACTATGTTTTAGCACAAAAGGTTTAGCGTTTTTTTCAAATTTTCGTAAGACAGCTGAAATCTTAGAACAAACGATCAGTTTTAATTCCACTGCTAGAAAAATGTATCTTAAAAGTCGAATGTGGGTCCTTTATCCCCTATTTCTCTAAAGTAACACTTACAAATTACTTTGAAGATGGATATCAAAAGTTAAATTATGTGTGATCAAAGCAAAATTATCAGTCAATAAAAATAAACTTCTCAACTTTAAAGGGCGATATCATGAATATTAAAATGGTTTGACTTTCAATAAAAGGTTCTCCGTTTAAAAAAAGATCATCCCTTATATAAAAAAGTTTGATAAAAATACTCACATAACAATTTCAAAAGATACATCATCTTATATTGGGATGTCGCCCAAAATCTGAAAGTAAAAAAAAATGTAATTAAAATATGAACACACATATGCAAATAAAATATGCAAAAATAAATATTATTCAACATAATTACTGCTCAGCATTGATTTGAAAAACTACATTGTTTAGCTGCTAAATACTCATTTCTTAATTCATGTAAGACTTGAGGTAAAGTTAAAAAAAAATAAAACACATCTGCTATAGACCAACAATTAAGTTTTTAACCCTCAATACAAAATACTACCTACTCTCATCAAAATAACTAATTATCATGTCATCGTTCAGACACATTTTAATAATTTAATTTAATTTAATTCATGTCAAAAAAAGAAATAGTGATGATTGGTTATTGGACTCTGGTTTCCGCTTCTCTATTTACATATGTAGCATTTATGTTCATACATTTTTGATTTATTTTTATTTATTTCGTACCAAATGTTGGCTATGATTGATTGACAGTTTCATGTTTTCCGTGTATTCTTTTTTAGGAAGCTATGGGTTATAACAAGAACAATTAAAAGTAATATGTTGTATGTACATGCATATGCCAAAAATACCAAACATGCCATTTATTGAATTGGTTGAAACTTTTTTTCCTGATTAATGGGATTTTTTTCCAGGATTCAATTATGCAAGATTGTTATTATTGGATTCCAATTTTTTTAAGTGGACCACATACATCGAGGACAAACGGGAATAAACACCACTATTTAACTGTGCAAAACCCACTTTGCGCAGATTGTTGAAATAGAATTCCTGACGGAGTCAACTTTGCCATCTAAACTTCTGTTTTAGAAAAATGAGCGGATAATATAACTACGAATCTTCCCTAGGTGAAAAAAATCACTAAAGTCTTATTTTTGTACTAGGAAAATGTAAAATAATTTAATTTTATGCAAACACTTTAGCCTTATACCCCGATTTATTTTTAATATTTTAAGTAGAAAAGTTAGTATTAGCATTTTCTTTTAATTTAAGGTTTATTGGCGTAAACATTTTTCCGCACTAAAATAAGCAGTGTGCCAGTTTTCCATCACTTATTCGACTTATTTGTACACCTTCAACAAAGTCAGAAATTAATAATAAGATATCAAGATAATTCTTGTTAAAGTCGGCATACATTTTAAGAGTTCATAAATGAAAAGTGGGCTTTAAATCGTTTTCACACATTTTTCATACATACAACTCAACGCCTTAACAAAAGAAGTATTTATTTTTATTTATTCTAATTAATAGTAGGTATAGTTTAAAAAGATGTATCTACTTTAAAAAATTCCTCCAAATCTAAATTTTAGTGTAGAATTAAATTTATACGTTCTTAACACTCTCCAAAAAATATTCTTATTTCGGACGGGAGCAACAATATTTTGGATTTTTAAAAGGGTCAACTTAGTATTCATGAACATCGAAGAAAACATCGTTTAATTCTAAAAAATATACAAACATGAAAAATATATAAATATGAAAAAGTTGTATTGTCGGCAGCTTGTTTTCAGATACTCTAAGACGAGTGTTATCAAATCAAGACTTTAAGATAAACCTTTACGTATTCTTAAAATGTTTACATTAAAACTACGTTTTTTTTTTGTGGCACAAACAAAACAATATTTTTTTAAAAAAAGATCAAAACGTCCTACATTCAAATAATATTAAATTTTTGCTGAAGACAACCAAAAAAGGGTGTTTTCAAGGCTTAGAAAAAAAATCAACATATTCTGTAAAAATAAATTTCATCATGATTTTCAAAGTACAGATCTATGTATGTCTTCAAGATACATTTAGAATCATTTCACTATCTTCCTTAGATTCTGAATAGTCTCATTAGTTATTAGTAGGACAACCAAAAATATGTCCTAAAAAACTAATTTTATGCGCCCTCAAAATATACTCAATAAATGTAAAAGATGTTCATAAAAAGCGTTATTTAGTTTAGGAAATTAATTAATAAGAACAATACCAATCAATAAAAGAAAAATCAAAACTCTTCTTCTTCACACCTTTTTGAAGACTATAAAAACATTAAAAAAATGTGTTTATTGGTGAATACTTCCACTTCGCAAACATATATTATTTAAGAAAGAAAAAAAACGAAGTTAACAAAGCAAATTCATTTTTAAAAAAAATTTTTAATGTCAGCGATCAATAAGAATATTTATTGCAAATATTTGTTGCAGTAAACAACTAACATTTCACTCAAGTTTTTGAAAAGGAAGCTTTGTCTGTTTGACCGAAAAACACTTTCATACACATATCAGAAGGTATTTGAATGCTAAAACTTCAGCAAATTAATTTATTGTCTTCACTTGCTATGGATTTCTCTCCTGACAAAGCCATTGCAAGTATTTTTAGTTTTTCAAAGCCAGAATTTCTTTCCATTACATTTTCTATTTTTTTCTTCACTGACTTCTCAGCCTTGCTGTTAATGCTGTAGATTGTCTTCACTGCAACACTTATAATTTGCGAGCTGGAATTGAGCGATAAACCACGTGATTCAAGTTTTGAAATTGATGGTACTAGAAACCCATAGCTTCATGCCAAAAAAATTAAGTCGGCTTTCGATTCCGTTTTTTAAGAAGATCTTTACAAATTTTTACTGATGAAGCTTCCTGATTGTCAAAAGCATCCGGTTCGGGGCATGTACCCCATCGCTTTATGATTGGTTGTGGAGGAAGTTCCAGGCCAGGTTCTATGTCTCTAAACGTTTTTTTTAATGAATATTGAAAAAAAGTATCATAGATTTGGAAAACCATCACGAATTTTATTGAAAATAGCTACTTCATGAGTTAAGATGGTCACAAATAGCAAATACATATGTGGTGTTTCAAATTTTAAAAATGTACAAAAATGTTTTATTTTTAACTTCCCATAGGAAGTTATTGTAATGGGTCCGATTTGTCAAATTGAAAATTTTGACATTTCTCGACGTTTCAAGGTCCCTAGAGTCGAAATAAAAGATTTTTAGAAAGATGTCTGTGCGTGCGTGTGTACGTACGTTTGTACGTCCGTACGTCCGTACGTTCGCGACGTTTTTTTCGTCGTCCATAGCACAAGAACCAGAAGAGATATCGACTTCAAATAAATTTTGTTATACAGATAATAAGGCAGAAAGATGCAGAAAGGGCTCTCAAGAAAATTGCGTGGGTGGTTTTTTTACCATAGCAGTTTAAAAAAAAGGTGAAAATTTTGGTTAACCAAAAACGCTAGAGACTTGAATTAAATATTATATAATATATTGTAACATGTAACCAAACAGGTATATTTTTTGAAAAAAATCAATATAACGGGTTTTTTATAAATCAATAAAACTGAAAAAAAAAATTGTCACCTGCAAAATTTTACGACTGAAATATGATTTCATCTCTAAAACAATTTTGTGCAACGAAAAATAATGTTTTTGACATCTGATAAAATTTTGAGAAAAATCGAATTGACAGTTTTTTTACAAAAATTAAAAACCTAAAAAAAAAATATATAAAAGTTGGTAAAAATTGATTTTCGACTCAAATATCTTTTCAGAACTTTGAGATATTGGCTTTAATTTACTTTTATCTTTCAAAACATCTTGTTCTCAACATTCAGTTAAAGTTTGAAAAAAATCGATTTGACAGTTTTTGTACAAAAAATTAAAAACCGAAAAAAAATTAACAAAAGTTCGTAAAAAATGATTTTCAACTCAAATATCTTTTAAAAACTTTGAGATAATAGGTTTTAACTAATTTTTTCTTATAATAAATATTGTTTTCAACATTAGGACAAATTTTGAGAAAAATCGAATAGACAGTTTTCTTACACAAAATAAAAACCTGAAAAAAAATGTATAAAAGTTCGTAAAAATTGATTTTCGACTCAAATATCTCTTCAAAAATTTTAAATAATATTGGCTTCAAACTAATTTTATCTTATAAGAAATATTGTTTTTTTTGGTAAAATTTTTAAAAAATTTGAATTGACTTTTTTTTACAAAAAATAAAACTCTAAAAAAAAACAATACTAAAACTTGGTAAAAATTTACTTTCGGCTCATATAGCTTATCAAAAATAAAAAATATTGGCTTCAAACTTATTTTATTTCAGAGAAAATATTGTTTTCAATATTCAGTAATTTTTATATAAAAATTCAACAGTCCGTTTTTTCATAAAAAATAAAATCTACAAAAAATAGTGCGCAAATTTGTTAAAAATACATATAGACAAACTTTTAAGCAAGACAAATCGACAGACGGGATGGGAAGTTATCAGTGTGGGTCGCATCCCAGCCTCTTTTTTCTTATAAATATATGTATGTATGTATGTATAAACGATTTTCCTTTCCTGGAATAAATGTTATTTAAAGATTAATTTGACAACAGGTAACCGATACAAAAGAATTCTTTAAAAGGTTGACATAATTATATTTAACCGGGTATATTCATCACTTTTTACGAATCTAAAATTAAAAGCTTTTACACGCTTCGCAATTGAGATGCAAAAAGTTTCTTTTTATAGATTCTTTTTAAATCTTATTGGTACCAAACACAAAAGTTAATTTATTTAACGGAAGCACTTTGGCTTCTTGTAATACATTAATAATATCTCAGAATTTGACATGTTTGTCAAAATAAATCAAATCAAATAAAAATGAAAAATTCTTCTTTGTATCTATTTATATTTATATAAGAGTATAAAAATGTATGTATGTATGAATGTATGTATCTATCACTGTTTAGCTATACTAAATCAAAACAAAATTAATGTATGGAAAAATATACAATTTGTAAATTTCTTTTCTTTATTTTCTGTTAGATAAAAATAATATGTAGGTGTGTGTCGAAGTTTAATGCAAATATGATAACTGCTTACTTTTTAAAATGATTTTTTTTGAGTGCCGCATAAAATGCAAAAGATATAATAATGCACCACTTAGCCCTATAATATTATGCTGGAAGTTATGGAACTTAAAATATATCTGGTATTGGTATTTTAATATATTAGGCAACGTTTTATTAGAGATTACTGATTAGAAAAAAATGTTTACTATGCATTTATATTTTACATAATATTTCTATACATACGTATGTGTGCACAATATGTACCTACATAATATGTTTTAAAATTTATATAAGCTATAAGATAACATTATGACGATTTGACAATGCAGTCATTACTTTTACGAAAGGACTATAACATGGATAATCAAACTCTTTAACATTCTTTCTAAAATCCAATATGAAAAATTGCATTACAATAGGAATCTTAAACTGAACCTTTCATTTTAGAACAACAGCAAGCCATTAAGTCCATGTTCAATCCCGGTGTTTTTTTGCCGTCTTCTTTACATTCTTCTTTACTTAACATGAAAAAGTGAATTTCAAACTAGTCGTTAGGATTCGTCTAAGAACTATGGCTTTTTTTACGACCTGTTGCGTCATAAAATTGTCTTTATTTTATTGATTTATTTTATCTTAAAAATTCAAAACATATCTAATCTAAATATAAATTCTGCAAAAAGAAGCACATAAGCCTTTGACGTGTGTTTTTTTTTTGTTAATTAAAAATCCCATTATACCTTTCTAAAATTAGAGCATTTTTCAGAAATCAAGTTTATTTTTAATTAAATTATAACATTAAGGAATTTTATTTATTTAAATAAATATATTATGTATATGTAAATGACATCCGATAAAAATAACATCATATAATAGTCTGAATACATTATAATCGATCTTATTCAAATTAAAAAAAAAAAAACATTTTACTACCATTTTATGTTTCGAAAAATACATATATTGTTTAAAATTTGTTTGCTCAGTAAATATATATTTTAAATGATTTATATCAAAGTAATTTCCTATACACAATTAGTATATCTGTCGGAAGCAAGTATCTAACACTCAAACAAATATCACACATCAATCAGAAGTCACGTTATATATTATCAACGGAATATAATATAAATAATAATAATAATTAATAGAATGATTGATTTATTAGATATACTTTTAAAAATGCCAATAAAAGTGTTTTATTCTGAAGCGTCTATAATAATTTAATAATTTGTATTGTATTTTTAATGAAAAGTTAAAAATAAAATTGGATAATATTACTGATGAAACCTTCATTGTTAAATAAATGTATCAATTTTGATCAATTCCGTCAATGCAGCCGATGAAGGAATTAAATTCCGATCTTGTGAATTACTTTCGAAAACATATTGTGAAAAGACAGAATTTTTGTTTATTTATTTTTCTTGAAAATGATTTACATATATTTGTGCATATTGCAGTTCTTAAGTAGAAGTCCTTTCTTTTTAAAAAAGACCTTATTTTAAGAGCATGTTAACTTAAATTATCTATTTATTAAAGTATTTTTTTTTAATTTGGGGGCATAATAAAAACGTATTGAATGAAAACAATTTGTACCAAACGAACTTTTATATGAAAACACACGACACAGTAAAATAGAAGCGTTTAATATTGACCTTAAACAAAAGAGTTGACGTACAAACTTGGTTTTTGAAGAAAGGAGAATGTTTTAACATACACATAACAATAATAAGATGTATATAGAGGAATGTCATGTCGTGTTTGTGCTTTATCTATTTATAAATAGGATCAATCAGTTTCAGAAAGTCTGTTAGAGTTTTTTAATACATAATATAAAGAGAATCAATCAGTTTCAGAGATGAAGGTACAACTATTGTTTTCAATGATAGGCTGTTTGCCTGACTGGTAGAATATATTTCTTCTTCACGTATTTTTCCTAACATCGAAAAGTACAATTCAAAGTTCAAAAGAATAAAAAAGAGGCTGGTATGCAACCCATACCGATAACTTCCCATCCCGTCTGTAGATTTGTCTTGCTTAAAAGTTTGTAGGTTTTCGTGTTGGGTTAAAAAAGTTGTCGGTTGAAACATTAATTTTTACGAAATTTGATTATTTTGTGCAGATTTTATTTTTTTGTAAAAAAACGGGCTGTAGGATTAAAAAAAAACTACTGAATATCGAAAACAATATTTTCTGTGAAATAAAAAAAAGTTTGAAGACCACATTTTTAATTTTTGAACAGCTATTTGAGTCGAAAGTAAATTTTTACCAAATTTTAGTATTAGGTTTTTATTGTTTGTAAAAAACTGTCAATTCGATTTGTCTCAAAATTTTTCTGAATGTTGAAAACAATATTTCTTATAAGGGAAAATAAGTTGAAAGCCATAATCTCAAATTTTTAAAAAGATATTTGAGTTGAAAATACATTTTTATTAACTTTTATTAATGTTTTTGTTTATGTTTTTATTTTTTATAAGAAAACTGTCAATTCAATTTGTCTCAAATTTTTTCTGAATGTTGAAAACAATATTTCTTATAAGGGAAAATAAGTTAAAAGCCATAATCTCAATCAAAAAGATATTTGATTCGAAAATCAATTTTTACCAAATTTGAGTATTTTTTTTTTTAGGTTTTTAGTTTTTGTAGAAAACTGTCAATTCGATTTTTCATAAAATTTTAAAGCCAATATCTCTAAGTTTTGAAAAGATATTTGAGTCGAAAATAAACTTTTACCAAATTTGAGTAATTTTTTTTTAGGTTTTTAGTTTTTGTAGAAAACTGTCAATTTGATTTTTCTTAAAATTTTACCAGATGTTTAAAACGTTACTTTTCGTTGTTTTAGAGATTAAATCATTTTTTAATCGTAACATTTTGGAGATGACACATTTTTTTTCAGTGTTTTCGATTTATAAAAAAAACGTTAATTGGATTTTTTCCAAAAATATAATAATTTAGTGGCACGTTACAGTATATAATACAAAATTTAATTCAAGTCTCTAGCGTTTTTGGTTCGTGAGATATTTAATGTAAACCAATTTTTTTTTAAACTGCTATGGTAAAAAAACAACACAAGCAATTTTCTTGAGAGCCCTTTCTGCATCTTTCTGCTTTATTATCTATATAACATAATTTATATGAAGCAGATATCTTTGCTGGTTTTTTAGCTATGGACGACGGAAAAAACGTCACAAATGTATGGACAGACGGACGTACGAATAATTAAATGAGATAAGAAATTTGAAGTCTTTAATGTCTTTCATTGTACTCCTTATACTGGTTTTGTCCACGAGATTTTTGGTCAAGAAACAATTTTTACCAATTTTAGTAGGATTTTTTGAAAGTTTTTATTTTGTATATACAAAAATGTCTAGTGTTTTTTCTAATAGATACCATTATTTTTCGTTAAAGGCAAAATTTTGCAGATTTTAATTTTAATGACTATTGGATTTTTATAAAAAATTCAAAAATCCTTTCCTTCTGTGTACTTAACACAATTTATTTGAAGTCGAAGTTTCTGCTACTTCTTGAATGACTAAAAAAGCTTCCCGAACACACGGACGTATGTACGTACACACGTAAATACAGATATCTCTCTATAAATCTTTTATATAACTTTTAAAGACCAAACGTCAAGATATGTCGAAATTGTCAACTCGATAAATCTTACCTATTACAAAATTTCCTATGGGAAGTTAAAAATGAGATAAGTTCCAGACAAATTTAGTCTTTTTTCCTTAGACAAAAAATCAGAATTGTATATTGATTTATAAGGGGTTTTTCCCAAAACAAAATTTTGCTCACTCTCTACTAACGAAATTTCTAGGAGATTTGGAAATCAAGTCTGAAATAATATGTCATTTGATTTTTTGCCTACATTTGTAAATCTCTCTGGTTTTCTTTTATCCTTTATTCCTGTCTTGCACAGTTTCCAAAGAGAAAATTTTTACTCGTTTTTTTCTTTTTCCTAAAAGAAAGAAATCCGACGTAATTTCCAGGAGCAACTTTTGCAATTAAAGGTCCATTATTATATTAAAATAAGTATGGATGTATATCCTTTTAAAATAGAAAATTGATCCCTCTTAAGACATTCATAGAGATGCATGACTACAAAATAAATACTTGTGGCACGTACCTTTTTTAATTGACACAAATAATCCAAAAACTGCAATTAAATATTTATTTTATATTTTTATCAAAAATATGTGATCGTTGATTGATTTTAGCACATGATCTTTCACAATAAATTCAAGGAGGCGGTATCACTTTAACAGAAAAGGATTTTACAGTGTTTAGCACTTATTTAAATTGAAACTGTTTCGTTGTTTAATTCGATAAAATTTTCAAAGGGAAAATTTTGTTAGTTAATGTTTGCTTTAAATTTTTGTTTCGTTTAGAGATTCAAATCCTTGTAATTAATAAGCCAAGGATATGATAATTTGTTCACTGTTAAGCTAAACGCTGTTTCCCGGCCAAATCGCGAGTATGAACTGATTCCAAAACTACAAGATTACCAAACTATTTCTTAGCCACGAAGAAGAAGATACGCACGCCCAAGAGCAACAGAAGAAACCTCCACATTAGCATCACTTCAGTCCGGATCCAAAAAGACCCACGAACATAAATTTAAAATTAAAAAAAAAAACGAAAACATTCACTTTCGTTTGGTCCAAAGTTATTTAATACCCTCAACTTTTGGGTTCTTTTAAACCATGTCCGCTACTCAAACATGATTTTATTAATTTTTTTTTCAGCTTCATCGACTCTGATGGTGTTTTATTGATGAGTTGTAGATTTTGTATCTGTAAGTTGCAGTCTTTTGATGGAGATTGTAAGTTTGGTCTACTTTTGCACCCGCGGCGACCGCGTCGCGTCGGCAGCTATATAAGAAGTTTGATTAAGTGTAGTCGTTAAACAAAGCATAATAATTTTATTTTTTCTTCGATACATATTTTGAATATTTTGATACAAGACAACCTATAAGTAATAGTCAAACTTATATGAAGTACCTACCATATAGTAGTGCTTTGAAAAATGAAGGTGTCATTTTTATGCTGTATAAAGGTGATAATATACATATTTTGCGAGATGTTAGCCCCGTAGGAAATTTATTTGAAGAAGACTCTTAATTTATTATACAGAACATAATTGGCTGTTCGACATAATTTGACGTTTGTGTTTTATTTAAAGTGTTTTCCTGAAATTCTCCATAGCAATGATGACGAAAGAATAAATAATGTTTGCCATTAAATTTGTACATATATTTCGTGTGACTATTGATCAAGGTCAGAGTATTAAGCTATGTCTTTGACCGAAGAACTTCTTGTTATTAATTTTTTTAGGTAATGTTCTGTATTTAAGACCAAAACTCGAACCGGTTACATTCAGAACTAAAACTCTTCTCGTAGCTTAGGTGAAATATTGTTTGTAACAACTCCTCCTAAAAGTCTTAATATGTGAAGTATTGTTGTTTACACTTGTCTTGTTCAATAATATATAAGAGGTTTTATTTTGATATTTAAAAAAGGGTTTTTTTAAGATGTTTCAATTGACATTTGTTTCATTGTACATACTAGGAGCATGGTCAACCATAGCCACCAAGTTGGAAATGGGACTCATCACTAAAAATGATTTTTAGATTTTTTTTTAGACTTCAGAATTTTCAAAGCTTATAGAAAGCGTCAAACTATACGACCCGACCGGAGACTCATCATAAGTGTATGTGTTAGTTGTTTGTAAGAAAATAAAACAATTAAAGCCAAAACATTTAAAATTAACTAATACATGTTAAAAAATAAAATAAAGACATTTACGATAGTGGAGTACTGGATGCAAACAATGAATTTAATCCCACCTTACTTAGATTTAAATCTATCGATGTTAAGTTATATAATTCAATATAAAGCTTCATTCTTCCAATAGTTAGTTCTATGGCAGTCAATATGTATAAAACCAAATGAACACAAATGATGAGTTCTAAGTCGGTAATTCAAATGTACACAAGATAGAAAATAAGGTGCATCAATTTAACCATTAATAAGTTGATGAAGAAATATTAAGTCATTATTAACACGCCTTTGATGAAGAGATTGAATATGAGGAAGCTGAATACCATGTTGATAGGAAGGTGGATCATAAGGATCATCCCAAGAAATGCCCTTTGAATTGATTCAATAGGTTTTCTATTAATTTCCTAGTTTGGTGTCCATACTTGCGAAGCATATTGAAGATGAGGACGAAAATTGCAATTGTACAAAGAAAGAGTAACATAGGGATCATTGAACTCCTTTTTTGCTGCTATATACAATAACCAATTACATTAACGATTGAAAAGGGTTGAGATCAAGACTATTATTGCCACACCAAAATGTAAAACTATGAATGTTGGCTTGTAAAATAATTCGATTATAGATGGACTTTATTATTAAACAAAAATGTGTACCATCAGCAAAAATGACTACTTCACTTTACCACAGACGTTTGTAAGGTAGTTTATAACCATATCTATGTAAAAAAAAGAAAGAAAAAAGACATTAATAGACAGGTTGAACAGAAATGGACCAAAATAGCTTTTTTGGATAACACCAGAATAAGCCACCAAAAGTTTTGAAAAAGAATTTTTAAATTTTACCTCATATTATCTGTTTTCAAGGTGAGAAAAATCGTGGAAAACCAAAACAAGAGTTTCAAGAATAAATAAAATAGCTTCATGGCTTAATAATTTAATAACCTTGTTCTAAAGTTTGAGCATATGTTTTAGAATGTGAGTAAATTTGTAATGGTTGATTTTTTTCAAAAAAACATGTTGCTGTCCGCAAATGAGATTCTTACTAAAAAAATGCTACACTTTTCAAAACAACTTGTTCAAATGAGCATTTTATATAACATGCAAGAAAGTTTTTCAATGGGCTTGTATTTTGTTATATCCGCCTTGTTACCTTTCTATAAAATTGATGAGAGAAAATATTTCTTCTATATACTGGGAAATTTGCCTGTTTTAATTCGCCAGTTAGCTATCATTGGTTTTCATCATTGAAAACAAACTTTGGAACTTTTTGACAAGTCGTTTTTTAATAATAGCTATCATTAAAAATGTCTGTCATTGTTTTGTAAAGGGTCGGTTAAAGCTATCAGTAAAATTCAGCAGTAAAATTTTTGTTTTTAGTTTTTGGATATGTTACAGATTTATTTCTAGCAAAAGATTGATGAATAAGATGAATCCTACGTTCAAATATTTTTTTTAAAAGAAACAATGCGTTTAAAGTTTTCTTTAATTTATTAATCTATTTTAATTTGTTTAATGATAAAATTTCATTTTACTGAACAGCTGACTGCCAAAAGCCAAAAAAAATCCATTTCGTCTTACTGTTGGTGTTCCAATTTTTTACAATTCCAATTTTTTTCCTTCATTAAAAATTTTACTGATGAAAGCAACAGTAAAACAATTGTCTGGGGCGCGAAGCTCGATGTTATGATCGAAAGTGACATTTAATTTACTGATGGATTTTACTGATAGCTATTACCGGACCCTAACAAAAATCTGTCACTGGAATTGTGTGAAATTAGAAAACAAATCTGTGAAACGACTCGTTTCACTTTTGAACATAAAAGTATGGGCTGTTTAGGAAAATGAAATTCCATCCGGAAAGTAGAAAAATACATTTTTAGGCAACAATAAATGCAACATTGTACTTTTACAAATAAAAATTATTTGTGCGATTACCGATCGATCAGTATATAATTTTCATTTCTAATCAAATGGAAAAACCGTCAAATATCGATTCAAAAATTTTTCCGGATCGATTTCAATGATAGCTATAACTGGCCCCTAAGGGAGAGTTTGAATATGAACGTAAGGGATTCAACTAAAGCATTAATACAGTTTTTTAATACTATCGAGGGAATACCGTGTAGGGACCGGCTCAGCATTCATCGTTCAACAAGGATAAAAGATCGAGGATCGTACTCTGTACCACAAGATTACGACTTCATCTAGTTTGCAAAAAGGAGTAGAGATTATGAAAATATGCTTCATCAAGTAATTAAGGGCTATTAACAAATGACTCGCGGAATTGGGTTGCAAAAGCGTTTAGATATCAACAGTTTTATCTATAATGAAAAGCTATTGGAAGTGAACTTAACTGGAAAGCTATCTGATTTTTTCTTTAAGTGTACAAGTTTTCAAAATTTGTTTATTAGTCTCTTTTAGTGCCCATATCAGTAACATAACTAGCATATGCAAAATAAGAAAGAGAAATAAATTCGTTAAAGAGTTCAACACAAAAATTGAAGTTGATTGCAAACACAGTGTTTTGAGAGAAGTTTTTATTTTCATGCCTTTCAGTGTACGCCATTCTTTCGTGTACAGAGGTTGGCAAACAGTTGTATTTCTTGATTTTTTGAAGGCAGATACTTTTTTCCAAACAATTATTTAGAATTTATACAAATTTGAAAATGTTTCGTCAATATAAGAAAATGGTAAAACAAAATGTATGATCATTTTAATACATTTCAAGAACCCATGAACATACAAAATTGATACTGATCGACTTAAGACTTAGGTTTTTATTAAAAATACATTGTAATGTAGTTTGCGGAATGCCTAGTTATAAAGGTGGACGATAAATTTTCAAATATGTATTTTCGTTAAAATTATGGGCTACATCAGTAATAATTATCAGTTGTTCTTCAGCGACGATGGCGGTTTTAATTCCTCACATCACTTTTTCCACCTTTTTCAATTTTGCCGGCTGAGAAGGTACTTTACGATTAGCGACGACCCAAAAATGTCTTACGAGTAGTTTTGAAAAATCTATGCCATTTTTGTAGTGAATAATTTCAATGCGTGTATTGATTCATTTTTAGTTTTAATGCTGCAGTTTTAATTTAAAAATATGGTAGCTTCAAAAATTTGCCATATTTAAAACTAAACATTTTATTGGGAAGTGCTTTAATAAAAATAAAAGCCCTGTATTCTTTTTTCATAAAATTCACTAAAGTTTTTAATTTATATTTATTTTGATTGTGGGCCAAAAGAATTTTAAGAGTAAGACAATATAAGAGCGTCTTAAAGTGAATTTAACTTCCTAAAGTCCAACTATGAGTAAGCATCAACCTACATGAATAAAACGAATATTTGAGTGTTAATATTTATTTTGAGACGGGTCAATAGTCAAGTCATAAGGTAAAAATACTTCACACTTGACAGAATATTCCTCTAAGTCAAAAAGATTTGAAGTAGTGATATCAATGTAGAATATTAATAAATTTTGCAAAAATGTTAACAAGATAATATTTGACAAGAATTTATCACTTAAAAAAACAACAAAAATAAGTTGTACGAGATTAATCAGACAATTATATTTTTATTAAGACATACCATTATTTAAGAGCATAGTAATTGAATAAATTATGGGATTATATAGTTTATATCATGAAAAATTATAAAAATGTTAGTCTTGTGAGCTATATTATATACATAGATACATTTTCGCAGTTCTAACAAGTGTATCTAAATTTATGAAGTCAAGTGATGACGAAAAACAAAATATCAGACATAACAAGGAGTATTTTCGATACATAGAAGTCAAGTAAGTTCAAGAATAGAACATACATAATTCAAATGACAGTTGAATGATGTTTTTGTTGAAGTAATAATTATAAGTGTTTAAGTATGATGTTCAACACATTGAATTCATTATTTAACTAAATGTTTCTTAAATCTGTTTCAGTATTTTATTGATTGGCAAACAGCTTTTTTGATTTTTCACTTTTGATGATTTTATGAGCTATTATTAGATAAATTTCGATAACTTACACAATACAAATTACTATTGTTGTAAGTAACAATTATAGAAAGTAAAGTGCTCAAATGGTGTGAAAACCGCTTATAATCAATGTCCTATTCATAAATAACATATATTGAAATATTCGAAAATTAACCTTTGAATACTTAAGTTCGTATATGTAAAAAATAAATGTGTCAGACACCTTTACACCTATATTACTTCTTGAGTTTTGTTTTTACAATTGTGATGACCTCCTCTTAACGAGAAAATATATGTTTATAGCCTTTTAGGCCCCATTTACCTTCAATTTGCAAATAATATATTACATTAGAAGTAAAAGTCAAAATATTTGAATTTATGAATTAAATTGACCCATAGATCATCACTTTAAAAAAAATCAATTCTTTTCAACGTCAATGAGCTTGGTATTGATTTAATTGTTGAGGGGGATCTTTATTGGCTATATTTCAAAGAATAAGTCAAATTAAAAATCTTACACAAAGCATCAGTGATACGTGTATTATGAATTAACAAGCCGTGAATAAACTTTGAAACAGGTGATGAAAAATGCCTACATTTATACTTCTTCCACCACTTAATAATAGATTCTTCAAATAGACTCATAGACTCATCGACACCTACGATTTGGACAAGATTTCAAAAAACTTCAGTGTATAGGTGGAGTCAAGACAGCAAAATTAAAATTGTTCAAATTCCTTGGGGCTTGCACTCAAAATATGCTGATTGTTGAATTGAATTAATTCTATAGTTGATGGTTTGTTGGATAAAGATCTTTAAATTTGGAAATAAGTCGGAACTCTTTTGTACGCAAAATACAGAGTAGTATGTAAAGTTCGTTCGTAACGTGATTGAAGAAAATTAAAGGTTTAAAGTAGTTTATTGTTTAAACCCAGATTAACTTTATAACTTTTTTTAGGACTTGAAGGAAACTAGATGTCTTTTCTATGTTTTATATTCACAGTTAAAAATTTGGGCCTCAACCAACATGCGTCTACACCGAGCTTGGTCCCTATCTAACTGTCTCCAGAGTTTCGAACGCTAAGTTAGGGCGTCGTCGTGGAATTCGTCTACAGCGCCGTCCATCAGAATTAGGTTTGAAGACCTCCCGGGCTGGAGTGTTGTCCGAGCTATCTAAGTCGTTGGACTTTTTTGCTTTTGACCAGATCAGTTTTGCTGTAAAGTAAATCTTCTTATCCACCCTCAATCTATGCAGGCGAGACCAAAAATCAACCGAAGATTTTTATCTCGAAGAATTTTCAGCGAAGTATTAAGCCTCAGCGCCATGAATGAAATAATTGATGATGAGTGTCTTATAGATGGGAATGATGCTCGAGAGAGGACTTTACTACGCAATTGCATTTTAAGTCTAAAAAGTAGCGATTTTCAAGAGTTATTTTCCTTTTGATTACAGCGCTGGTTACGTTGTCTGAATTTATAGCGGTGTGTTGATAGAAAAAGTAATTAACTATCTCCCTCATTGCCACTAAACTAAAAACCGATGGTAAGAACTTTTAGTTTAAAAATGTATATACCCTTTATATATGTATGACAAAAAAGGACCTGTCGGTTTTCATTGGATTTTGGACAAAGCTTCGGTGTTTAACATTCGCGTAGTACGGTTAAACAACGAAAGGACAAAGCCTTTAAAATGACGGTACCAAAGGATGAGACAAGAAAAATTGTGACGATGTGTTCTGTTTCTTTCGGAAATCTATTTGAATTCAGAAATTCGTTGTATTCATATTTGTAATAAAGATATTAACATACTTTGTCGATGTTGACCAACAATTTTTTCTAAAAATCGAAGAATTCAATAACTGACCTACATTTTTAGTCAAGATTATCAAATATTTACTTTATAGATCACTAAAACTTAATTCCATTACCATATTTCACTATAATAATAACAATAATAATAAAAAAATTAAAACACTTCAAAAGTGATAACCGTAACAAATTAGTTATATGTTTTCATTATCATTAAAATAAAAGTAAAAAACTACGTCACCCTCACCAAAAGCTTAAAAGCATTCGCCAGTTCCATACAAAAATGTAAATCGGCTTTCTGCAAACAACAAAAATGATATCAAAACAAATTATTTTGATTAGACAATAAAATCAATTATCACTCCACCTTCTTCTTTAGGTTGACAAAAGTTGCATAATCCCATACCATACCTATACCTGTAGTATGCATCGCCTTACTTTGGGAAAATGTTATAATCGAATCGAAAAAGATACTCCGAATCCGAGCAACATTGGCATTCGGCAAGCAACTTTCTCCATTTATCATAATTATTTAATATAATTTTAATATTCATCAGTTCAGACACCTCATGATGGGAGCTTGGATTCCTCTGGCTTCTCGATTCAATTCGAACCGATCACACAGTTACCGGATTCTCAAGATCTTTTTTTTGTTTAAGTTGTATTTTGGATTTTTTTGCTTGAGCTTAATTTTGTTGTTAATGTTTTCTTTTTGGATATGAAAAATATAATCAATTGATTGCCGGCCGAATATAGACTTTGTTTTTGTTTTCATTGTTTGTTGCAACATACATAACATTAATTTACAATGCTGTGTACAAAACTGATGTATATGAAATTTTTGTTTGCAATTATTTAATTTTACTTCAGACAGATTTATTAATTTTCCATATTAAGCTGTCTTAATAGTTCCGAGTTGTCGAATGGAAAATTTTGACATTTCTTGACTTTTCAAACTCTATAGAATCGAAATCAAATATTTTTAGGGGGATGTCTGTGTTTGTATACGTCCATATCTCAAGAACCAGTTGATGCTGAGATGCGACCCACAATGTTAGCTTTCCAACCTATCTTTCGATTTATCTTGCTTAAAAGGTTTATAGTAAAAAGTTGTCAATTGAATTATTCTAAAAGAATTTAAATTTAATAACAATGTTTTGCATGTGATGAAATAGTTTGATTTTAAAATCTATTTTTAGCTTTTTAGTCGTTAACCAGTTTTTACCAATTTTAGTAGTTTTTATTTCTTATATAAACAAATGCAAATTGGACGAATGAAATTCATTTTAGATATCGAGAACCGAAAATTATTTCTACCAAATGTTCGTACTTTTTTTGTAGATTTTTATCAAAAAATTCACTGAATGTCTAAAAATGTGAGAAAAAATTTAAACCAATATTTTTAATTTTTGAAAAGACATTTAAGTCGAAAATAAATTTTCACAAACTTTTAGAAATGCTTTTTTAGGTTTTTATTTTTTGTTAAAAAAAACTTTCAATTCGATTTTTCTAAAAAAATTATCGAATTTTCAAAACAATATTTCTCTTAAAATAAAACTAGATTCAAGCCAAAATCTCAAAGTTTTAAAAAGTTATTGGAGTCGAAAATCAATTTTACTAACTTTTATTAATTTTCGTTAGGTTTTTAATTTTTGTGAAAAACTGTCAATTCGATTTTTCTCAAAATTTTTCAGAATGTTGAAAACAATATTTCTTATAAGATAAAATAAGTTGGAAGCCATAATCTCAAATTTTAAAAAGGCTCCCGGAAATTACGCCAGGTTTTTTTGTCCAAAAAACGCCAGAAAATGTTTTCTGCTTCAAATTAGAAAAAGAAGCAGAATTTTTTGTGGAAAATAAGCCAGAAACATTGGAAATTGTGTCAGACAGAAATGGTAAAAAATCAGAAACCAACATGGAAATTAGGCCAGAAAATCAATTGATATATTCTGGCCTAATTTCCTAATACATATCAATTTGGAAAAAAAGCCAGAAAATGTTTTGCATTTTAAAAGTCGCTACTTGGTCAATATTGTAGACATTTTATAACAACAGGAAAAAACAGCCCCTGACATGCACCCGCGGGGAGGGGGCGTTCGCGGGCTCGGCGCGGCCATGGCGTTGCGGATGCGGCGCAGCGCGGCTAGCTCAAGTGGCATGGCGTTGCGGACGTGGCGCGGTTACGGCGGCCGGCGTGGCCTTCACGCAAAAAATTACTAAAATTTTCAATAATTTTTTTTATTTGTAACAATTTATTTAAAAAAATAGAAAGGAACAAAATTTTTTTACTAAATGTAAACTTGCAAAGTGTCTGCTACGTTTTCCCGGCAGCATGGACATTTATAATTTTCGTTTGAATCAGCAACTGCTTGAGCTTGCAACTTTAAGTTGCACTCCGAGCATATTTTCATATGACAGCACGGCAACAACACAACGTTGCATGTTTTTTTCACAACGTCAAGTGTCAATGATGAATTCGCGAAAGCAACTAAACAATAATTTTTAAAATAGATGATAGAGACAAAGAATGTGTAGTAAAACTGTTTATTTATTACAACAATATATACAAAATACAGTACATTTCTGTAAATGGAAAAAACGCCAGAATTTTTTTATGAAAAAATGCCTGAAATTCCGAAATTTTGCCAGAAATAATTGGGATATTTTCCTAGGAAAAAAGCCAGAATTTTCTGGGGTTTTTTCCAAAAAAAATTCTGGCGTAATTTCCGGGAGCCTTTGAAAAGATATTTGAGTCGAAATCCAATTTTTACCAACTTTGAGTAATGTTTTTTTAGGTTTTTATTTTTTATAAAAAAACTGCCAATTCGATTTTTCTCAAAATTGTACCTAATATCAAAAACGTTATTTTTTGGTGCACCAAATTGTTTTGGAGATATAATTGTTTTGGATTAATCAAAGTCAAGTCTCTAGCGTTGTTGGTTCGCGAGATATTTAGGGTTACCTTTTTTTAAACTGCTAGGGTAAAAAAACCATCGACGCAATTTTCTTGAGAGGCCTTTCGGCATATTTCTACATTATTCTCTGTATAACAAAATGTATTTGAAGTCGATATCTCTAGTGGTTCTTGAGCTTTTGACGACGAAAAAAACGTTGCGAACGTACGAAGGTACGTACACACGCACGCACAGACATCTTTCTTAAAATCTTTTATTTCGACTATAGTGACCTTGAAACGTCGAGAAATGTCAAAATTTTGATTCGACAAATCGGCACCATTACAATAACTTCCTATGGGAAGTTAATAGAGATATAAGCTTAAAATTTTAAACGATTTAAAAATGTTAAAGCCAATTTTAGCAATTTACTAAGCTCATTTTAAACGATTTGCTATCCCTTGAAAATTGTCTAAGGTTAAAATTCAGATTAATAGACCGTTTAAGCGTATTTGTTTTGTTTATTTCACGAACTGTCAATTTTTAGACATGTTTGGATGCTCGTTTTTAATGAAAGCCAATTAGAAATGCACTAGTTAGCAAAACAAAAAGAAAGGTTTAAAATTTTAAACTTCCTTAGTAAATTGTTAAATATTTAGAAAATTGGTAAAAAGTAAATTGTTAAACCCCTATCAATAGGTTGTTTAAAATTTTACGCCATTGTCTTTAAACTAATTTCATTTCACAAAAAAAACATTATTTTCCGTAAAATTTTAACAGTCAGTTCGTTCATAGAGATTAAAATCTAAATTAAATATTGGGAATAAATTAAAGTATTGTCTTCAAAATAATTTCATTCTGTGAGAAGTTTTGTTGTTAACGTACCGATATAGAAAAATTAAATCTTTATTTTTTTTTATCTAAGAAATAAAAACTTTCATAAAATGCTACTAAAATTGATATAAATTGGCTTCCGACTAAAAATCTCTGGAATAGGATAAAGTTATTGAACCCAAACTTATTTTATCATATCAAAAAAATTATTACTAACTTATAGTTAATTTTTTAGAATAATTCAACTGACTCCTTTTTGAAAAACACGAAAACTTTCAAAAAACTGATGAGAAATTGTTTTTGACTTAAGTATTAGGCGATGATATTGAATTCAAATTGTTTATCTTACCCAAAATATTGATATCAATATTTTGTTAAGGTTTTAGACAAATCGAAAGACTGTTACGGATGGTTATCAGTGTAGGTCGCCTCCCAACATTTTATATTTTTAATAAAGTTTTTGGTAAAGCTTTATAAAAATTCCGATTTCTTTATCGAAAACTAAAGAAAAAACAACTTCAACAAATTGCGTAACGTTACTCACTTTCAAGAGACAAGTTAAAATGCATATAAATTATAGTATAAATCAATAATGACAGTTCAATTATTATTAGGTAAAGGGTGCGTTCTCAAATTCTTTGGGGTTATTTTTAAAGTAAGACTTTTCTTGCCTTACGTGTAGTTAAAATGACATTCTTTAATTGCCAGTTAAAATAAGCTATTTATTTTTTATAATCTTTCTTTTTAGAATATATGTAAATACTTACAGCTTACTTTTGATTAAACGTTTGAAGTTTGCCCATACAAATTATTAAAAATTTCAATAAATGCTTTCGAATACGTAGTACAGAATACAGGTAGCAAATTGCTTGAAATTAGGACGCAATTTATACTAAAGTTCTATATTCCCATGGCATGATGGTTAGTGCGTTGACTTTCATATCAGGATCTTGGGTTCGATCCCTTCCTATGCCGTCTAAAGTCTTTTCACAGGTACTGCATCTTGCGAGGAATTGACAAAGTCTTCAAGAGTAACTCTTGTCATGAAAAAGTGCTATCTCAAATTATCTGTTCGGATTCGGCATATAAACCGCAGATTCCCTCCATTCCTGACAACATTACTCGCACAGAGGAATGGTTAAAGGGTTTTCCAATAGAGATTTGACAACTTGCCCAAATGGAAAACATACGTCTCTTCAAAGAATATATCGCCCAATTCTTGATCTTGTTTCGATGCAAACCAATATCCTTACGCAAAATACTTTGCAATATAATCTGAGCAATACCCAATTCTTGAAAACGCCGCCGCCGTTGAGTTTACTGAACAAATTTACTATAATTATTCAAGTGTTACTAAAACTTAAATTAAATGTTGTCAAGTCCCAATTATAAAGGCCGATACATTCCTTCAGCATACTCCGAAACATATTTCTTTTACACAGCACTTTATACATATTCGGTTGCATGGTTTAGTTTTCAATAACTTAAGGGCATCGCTATGAGGGAATTAAATTTATCATCGATTTAATCACATAAGGAAGTTTTATTTATTATGTTGATTTCTTGCTTCTTGGGGACAAATGAAAGTGAAAACACACTCGATTCAAGAAAAGACAAAAAAAAAACAATGTAGGACGCAGAACGCACTATAGCTACATTATGTATGTAATGCGGGGAAAATGTAAGAAATGTAAGAAATTCCTCAATGGTTATGTCTTGTATTTTGTTTCTGGAATGGGAGTAGGTTTTCACTTTTTATTTCTTTTTATGAATATAACTTTGATGAATTACTTTATAGGCGCAGGTACCTTACTGATTGAAAGAGATTAATAAAAAAAAGACGGTAACATTCTATTTCTGTATACCTATTGCTTAATGAATCATTGTTAATTTTAATTATTTAATTACGGAGAAGCGGTATGTTGGTAGGTACCTTTGTAATATGGGAATTCAACAAAGAATATTAAGAAATTGATGGCGTAAAACTTGACTTACATATGTGTGGTTCGCATTTTGAAGCTTAAGTTATGAACAACTCAATAAAAATATGATTAAAATTGGTTGTAGGAGAAAATAAAGTTTTATAAAAACTAAACATTGATTTGCCCTAAATAAGAAAGAAGATTTGGATTGTTGTAATGTTCCATTTTAGGTATTGATTTAGTTTAACAGATTTCATTGTCCAACTACTTAAATTAACTATTGTATTATTTAAGTCTTTATACAATAAATCAGAGAGATTGAATATTTGGTTAATCTTAAAGTCTTAAATTCATTTAAGTTCTGGTGAACATTTTCAGAATTAAGTTGTTTCTGTCATGGGTTCGGTGTTGACCACGGCTTATCAAATACTTCTGTTCATATTTTTCTATTATTAAGCTCATGCATAGTACTTGACTTTTGGACGTACAGTGTTTTTTTTTAATACCAACATGGAAAGAAGTCAAACGGTGTCAAATCAGATGATTGTGAATGCCAATTGACATTTTCATAAGACGTGAAATAACGCAAATCCTTTTGTATTTAGCTCATACAAAAAAACATAACTTTGTTGTTGTGTGACATGTGACAAAGTCCTGTTGGATATATATCGACTTACCCTTTATCTCCAATTTCTGGGCACTCGTTTCACTCTTGAAAGATCCATCGGCTTTTTAACAATCACTCGTAGATTCTAATTTGCGGGAAAATTCTGCTTCGAGGTGGAAATGGTTTGCAAAGTTTCAACCAACTATTTAGCGTTCTGACAACGCTATTCTTTTCTGTTGATACATTTTTTTAAATCATTACAAATATGAAACAACTTTATGAGCAAATACGATCAACCTTGTTCTGTGGGTTTATTTCATTTAATCTAAATTATCTAAGTATTGAACAGCTTAACATGAGCTTAACTATGAGCCATTAATAATAACATAAAGTTAAAGCTATTAACATAATTATCATCTTCATTTAATCATAGTCCTTTGATACTAAAAACATTCCGTCAGCCAACTTCTTCAAGGTAAAATACTATGTTATCTTGAAAGCCTTTCGGCTAATCTAGTGTGTGGAATGGCTTTCATTATATGAAAAATAATTTGCAGTAAATATTATTTATTGGTGTTCGGTTTTAAGAGATTATTATCTTTATCATCAAAAAGTAACTAATGTGTCTTGTCTGATTTAGTCTTGAGAAATATAATGAAGACTAGAAAAAATTTGTTATAGCGCCTTCATAGTGATGTTCATCGAGGCATGTATTTAATTTGATTTAAAATAATAACATATGCATATGTACATACATATAAATGAAATCTTTTCAAAGTTCCTCTTAGACATATAATTAAATGCAGTCAACGTGAAGATTCTTAAGAATTTTTAAACTGTATTAATATCCCTTCCAAACACCATAGATTTTGAACCTGTCTGTAAACACTCAAAACAAATATAAAATTAATCATTTTCAGATACTATTTTTTAATTGCATAACGAAATGAAATGTTCAATGAGTTCAATAACCTTTATTGTTTTAAGAAAACTAATGCTTGTTCGAAATCGAAGTCCATACTTAAGTTTTCAGAAGTGAATTGACATTCATATTTTTTATTCTGATATTAATTTTATCTCAACACTTTCAAAGTCAACCAAAACATAGCCTTAAGGTAAAAATCTTTTGAAATCCTATTGTGACATGTAAAATCATTTATGATTGAAAGCTATAATAAATCTTAAATGATAAAAGCGATTGATTGACAAGGAATTAATAAGAGTTAATTTAGAGTAAGGTTCATAGTTTTGTGTGCAATGTTCATAAGGGTAGTTGCTATTTATATAGTTTTTAATATTTAAAATAGATAGTCTTAAATAGATTTCATAAGATTACTACAAGCGGGTAAAGTCTAAGATCTAAATTTTGAGCTTGACTTTAACTAATTTAAATTATAGCTGAAATGAGGCAACGGAAAATGAACACGAATAGATTAAAAATGCCAAAGCAAATCCGTATGCATTTTGATTCTCTTTAATAAATGTATCAATTAAGTCACAATTCTAACTGTACATCCTTATAAGATCATGGTTTAATGGTTGCTTTCGAATTAATTCAAAAATTTATAAAATACGGACCACCCTATTTCGTATTAAATGAGCTTAAAAATATGTTTTAACCAAATGCCACAAAATGATTTATCCTAAATAAACAATATGATGGCTTACTCTTGAGTTAATTTCGAAGCTTTTATCAATTTAACTGAAGTAGAGGTGAAAGGGACTTCAATTTTACTTTTTTTGCTTTCAAAATACTTTGATTACTAAATCAAGTAAAATATTGTTGACATCTTTTGATCTTGTTGGTAACAATGGTTTTACGTTGCTCAAGATGATTGATGTCCTGATTACGAATTAAAAATTCAGTTCTAAGTTAATTATTTTAAACCATATTTTAAAGACACTTTTTCGACATTTATTACAAACATTATTATAAAAAGTATAAAGTATTTTCCAATAAAGTGTTTCAATTTGATGTAAAAAATAGTATTTTTTTTAGAAGAAACATTGGATTTTTATTTTATTCTAAGGAAAAAATACATATATTAACAATGTAAACTAATCTCCACAGCTTCGACTGTAGTGCCATTTAGTACCATATTCACAACATTTTTCATAACCTATTTGAACATTTACTCCACTAATTCCAATTTAATTTTAAGGCATTGTTAAAGAGTTTATTCTTCTACTCCAAATAATGGCAGGGGTTTTCAATTCAAATGTATGGATACAATATCTTTGTCAACATCAAAATTTAGCACAAAATGAAATAATTTTGAAGTCAATACCTTCTTTTATTCACGAGATATCGAGAAACTAATATTAATTTTTACCAATTTTGTGATATTGTTCCCAGCCAAGTCCTTAATGGAACACAATTCTAAATAAATTCGTTGATAAAAGGAAACCTCACAAAAAAGATATATTTGTAAAATTTTGCGTGAATTTCTTTAAATATCAACTCAGAATAAGTGGTTCCTGCGAAAACTTTCAAACATATTAACTTACTGTAACTTTCGCACTGACATTGTATCAAAAATATGAAGAATTTTACTTAAAACTTTGCATAAACGATGGTCTTGTGGTACTGTTTTCATCTTCATTTTCACAGTTGGTATCAATGAAAATGAGGACTCCAAATTCTTACAGAATGATGAAATCTAGCACAGAGAATTATGTACTCACTTCGAACAAAAATTCCAACAAAGGTGAATTTGGTTAAGATATTTCCTTACACATCCGTAACATTCAATCATTTTTGATAGGACAACAATTTTTAGCTAATACACAAAAAAGAGGATGCTATTTGGCCCACACTTATAACTTCCCATCCCGTCTGTCGATTTGTCTTGCTTAAAACTTCCAAAAAATATTCTTAACAATAGCTTGGTGAGATATAAAAATTGAAGTCAATACCTTTCTTTGTTCTTTTTGTTTTAGCTCTATTTTTAGGTTTTTGTGTTATTTTTTATAAGTTTTCAGTTGAATTTCTCTAAAAGATTAACTAAAAATCCTCTTCATCGATTTCAAGGCTGCATATGACAGCATCAACAGGGTAGAGCCATGTCTAGTTTTCACATCCTTGCCAAACTCGTCCATTTGTGCAGGATGATCATGGAGAATTCGAGCTGTTTCATTAAGGTTGGAAACAACTTAACAGAACCTTTCGATGTCAAAAAAGGCTTTACACAAGGTGACGCGCTGTCATTAGCATCGTCCTTGAAGAAATAGTACGAGCTCTCACGTCAAAACTCTGACCAATAACGTGAGGCCAATCTGGGATTTATTAGAATTGTGGTGGCTAAAGAAGAATAACTCTGAATAGGAACATGACAAAAGCGGACGAAAGCACCTTGAGTGGTTTCGAGAAAAAAGTTCCCGCGTGATCTACGGTACCTTATGCAAAGAAGATGAGCTGAGGAGAAAATAGAACGTCGAGCTATACGGGCTGTACAGCGATGAAGACTTAGCCAGAAGGATTAAAGTCCAACGACTGGAAAGTCTTCGAATCCACGCCCACAAAACAGCGCAGTAGAGGAAGCCTGGTGGGGCGCACAAGTGGAAAGTGACCAACTTAAAGTGCGCAACGGGCGACATCTAGCTAGGGAAAAATAAACTGAATGTCGAAAACAATATTTTTATAAGATGAAATTAGTTTTAAGCCAAAATGTTTAATTTTTTAAGATATATTTGAGTCGAAAATAAATATTTACCAACTTTTAATAATATTTTGTTTTGGTTTTTATTTTTGGTAAAAACACTGTCAATTCCATTTTTCTCAAAATTTTATTAGATGTCAAAAAACGTTATTCCTTGTTGGACACAATTGTTTAAGAGATAAAATCATTTTCTGTTCGTAAAATATTCGAGGTGATAAATATTTTTGTTCAGTTTTTTTTGATTTTTACAAAAACCCGTTAATTGTTTTTTTTTCCAAAAATGTAATAGTTTGGTATCACGTTACAATACGTATTATAAAATTTAATTTAAGACGCTAGCATTATTGGTGAGTGAGATTTTTTAGGTAAACACAAAATGTTCACCTGTTTCTTAAATTGTTATGATAAAAAAAACCACCCACTCAATTTGCCTTACAGCCCTTTCTGCATTATTATCTATATAACAAAAATTATATATTATATTATATCTCTACTAGTTCTTGAGCTATGGACGACGAAAAAAGCTTCCCAAAGGTCCAACTCTCTTAAAATCTTTTATTTAGATTCTAGACTCCTTGTAGCTTCGGGAAATGTCAAACTTTTCAATTCCACAAATCGGACCGATTACTTTTATATTGTTCCTATGGGAAGTTAAAAAGATTCTGAAACTTTTAATCGTCAAGTAGATACATTTAAAGAAAAATTGTCACAAAATAATTGAGCGTACTATAAAGTCATATTTTTGAGTGGGTTTTTAAATCTAAGAACCACCTGTATTAAGAAATGTCATTATTTATAAAATGATATAATATTGATGTATGGATCTACGATAATTAATTGTTAACTTAGAAAGGTCCAAATTTAGTTTTTATTCAAGATGGGGGAAGGACAAGCAATAAAATGAGACATGTCAGAGGTCTTGTGATCAATTTTAAGCCCCCTACATCCCTGACATTACTTTTATTACACAGGAATGTTTGGGAGTTGTTGATCAACCTAATTTATTTATTTATCTTTGCAAAAACGATTTGAATTCTACCTAAAAAATATAAATGTTAAAAATAGAGTCAATGATGATGATGTTCTGTCGCCCAGAGGTCATATATTAATAAATTGTATGAGATTTATAAACTAGAGTTAAGATTATGATGCTTTGTATGATAACAATACCTAATTAAGTTTGTTTTAAGGAATTTGTTAATTATATTTCAGCAAATGTGTTATTATTAATATATAAATAATAATATCAAAAACATACTAAAGAATACATTTGGTATTTAAGTTATTTTTTGCACAAATGTTCATTTCTGGTTTGACCTAATAAATAAATTTTCTTTTCAAACCCATAAAGCGGAAGACGAACTAAATCAATCAATCATAATAGGATTTATTTAGTTTTCATTCGTAAGGTATCAATTTAATTTGAAATGATAGATTAACAAATCAATTTTAAAGGCAGTCACATAAGAAAATTAATCTTAGGAATTTATTTTTTCTTTTTGATTTTATTATATTATTATAATCCAAAACTAATTCCATGATGTAATTTATTTGAGATCATGGTCAAATTAGATCGGAATACAAAATCATCAATTATTAATTATGTCTTGTACAACTAGATAGATATAATAGCAGATGAAACTATGTACGTATGTATGTGTATCTTTTATATGACTGAATGCGTGATGCCATAGTCAATTGGGATTAAAGATTTAATCACAAGACAGTCAAGGTAGAATCTCAACAATTTAAAGTTCAATAAAAATGCCTATACCTTTTTGTTGTTATTTAGCTCGTAACATCGACCCATTCGATTGTATCTTTTGTTTTAAGTTTTTATTGTGATTGTGTATTTGGAGTGATTACTTTCGATTTTTCCTATTCAATGAATTTTTAATTTGGTTGTTAACAAAAGTTAATGATTGGCGTATAGTAGGTAGGTAAGCTGATAGCATATGTTCATTCAGTCTCACTAATAAAAGTGACAAAGATTTGACATCGATTAAGATTTCCCATCAATTAAGCAATTTATAAATCTACACTCAAACAAAATATTTGGTAAAATCAAAATAAAATACGTACGTATAGTTAAGGCTCTTGTATGGTTAGGTTAGGTCAGGTTAAAGTTGCTGTCCGTTATGGATCAGGACTTTGTTGTAAGCTCAATGAAACAAGTTTGAATCCCTTCTACGAAACGTGAGGGACTGATTATGTTCATATGATTTCTAAGCTGAGGGGAAGAACTGTTTCCTACTCTTCCTCATCCATACAGCTTCTGCAAAAGTGATTTGAGAAAGCGTCTAACCACGTGGTGGGCTTTCCTATTAGACACCGATTATAGAGCTTGTAAGCGATCTGCTTAGAGATAGCACAGACCTTGATCGCTTTTAATCTAGTGTAGGCCAGATGTTTTTTGTGACCTGACAAGATGGTGATGTTATTTCACCTGATGTTTGCCTTGTTCATAGCGTCTTGGATTAGCAATAGTTAGGTATGCTAGCATTAACCTGGTAGAATGGGTTGCACTGTATTATTTCTGGCGAGTTCATCTACCCTACAATTTCCTGGAATGTCTCTATGGCCCGGAACTCAGCAAAGGTGAATATTAAACTGTTGTGCCATCTCCATTAGAGAAGACCGAAAGTTATGGAATTGACTCGTCTTTCATGAATGCCCTATCCTAAGGTATAGAAATCTGGAAGTTTCTGTTGCATATAGTTGTTGGGAGATAGTGTTGTCTGTGTGCTTTAGAATTAATTCTAAGTACTTAAAAATTGCGGATTGGCCAATGTTGTTGTTAACCGACTGAGATGAAGTTTTGAGGTGAAAAGCAGAGCATGCTAAATATATCATGAGATGTTAGGTAGAGTAGGGTGTCCATTGCAGCAGAAAGGGTCATGTGAAGCGATCCGCTTATACATACATAGCTAAGTTTTTCTTTGGCATTTTCTAAGAGTTATTTAAGGGTGTTAAGATGCTTTCCTGGAATCGCTTAAGCAACATCATCCGCAAAGGCAATTATTCTGAAACCCTCCGCATTCAGACGAGTTCCAAAGGAGAGGCGATAGAACACCACCTTGTGGTATCCCTCTATTAACGAATCTCCTAGCAGAAGGGTTGCCAGTTTTGAGTTTAATTATCCTGCTTGTCAAAAGAAATAAGGTGCAGATGTGATTGCAGAGGTGTCCAGGTAGTTAAATATGCATTCGATGTCAAGGAAAATAACCATAGTGAACTCTCTATGATGTAAAGAGTATTCGATGGTTCGTATGAATGTGTGTAACGCCGTTTCCACCGATTTACCTTTACAGTGGGTACTATGAGACATAGATGGAAGTCTTTTATCAATACTTGCCCCTAAATGTATTTCAATCAATATTTCTAAGGTATTGAGAAGGAATCGTAGATCTTTGCCTGCTTTGGATATAAAAACAACTTCTCTCCGTGCCGAAAGATTGGTGCAATTATGTCTGAGGCTTTTTGTAGTTTTGGCAAGTTTATGCCATCTGGTCCTTCAGATTTAAATGTTTCAAAGCTGTTGAGAGCCTATTGTAGCTTGTCCTTTGTGATCAGACAGCTTGGTATCGTTGGATTAGTGTTATTAAATCTAATTTTTAAAGTCAATAGCCAGTTAAACATTAGTTAGTATTTATTTCTAGTAAGTAATATCTTGATTTTTAATCCTTTGATTTATATCTGATTACTATTCTATCTATCTATTTTCTATCTATATATATAAAAATGAATTGCTGTTCGTAAGTCTCACTAAAGCTCGAGAACGGCTGAACGGTTTTATCTAACTTAGTCTTGAAATGTTCGTGGAGGTCTAGGGAAGGTTTAAAAGGCGAGAAAAATAGAATAAATTTCCGGGTTAACCCTAAAAATGCTCTTTTCTATTTCCAATACAAACGTTTTCTAGAGTCAATTTGAACTTTATTGCTATTCAATAAAGTTCATATTAAATTATAATCACGCACTGTTGTCTAAGCAACTTATGTGTGTTCCTAACGTCAAAGAGTCACTTAAAGTGTCACTGGAGGCGATTGACAGAACATTGAAAGATCTTCGTGACAACCAAAATATTTTTGGTGGGGCCATGATTCTGTTGTCAGGTGATTTTCTTCAGACTCTTCCAGTTATTCCTCAATCACTTTAATTAAATTAATTAAAAACTAACATGCTAGTATTTATACAACATGATGAAACTGCAAATGTATTTGCGAAGTAGTTATTAGATATTGGAAATAATAAAGTTGCAATGGACACCTCGACCGGATTTATCACATAACATACAGATTTCTGTCACATCACAGATTCAAAATAGAAGCTTATTCAGCGTGTTTTCCCAGATATAGCGCAAAGTTCAATAACCATAATGGGCTGGGTGAACGAGCAATATTAACAGCGAAAAATAAAGATGTCGAGGATCTCAATGCGTCCATTCAGAATTTTCTTCCAGGACAGTTGGTTTTCTTCAAACCAGTCGACACCGTTATGAACCAGGATAACGTAGTCAACTATCTCACGGAGTTTTTAAATTAACTGGAATTGCCTGGATTACCACCTCAAAATTTGTAGTTAAAAGTAAGATCAGTTGTCATCATGCTGCGTAACATTAATCAACCTCGACTATGCAATGGAATAAGACTGGCTGTGAAAAAGCTGATGAATAACGCCATTTAGGAAACAATCATAAAAGGAAAATACAAAGGAGAAGATGTCTTGATCCCGCGAATACCGATGATTCCAATGAATTTACCATTCGATTTTAAACGCTTACAATTTCCAGTACGCCTGGCCTTTGCGATGATAGTAAATAAGTTGCAAGGATAGTCTTTGAAAGTTTGCGAAATCAACCTGGAGTTTCCCTGTTTCGCGCATGGATAATTATACATCTCGTGTTAGCGCGTCGGAAACCGTCTTTTTTTTATTCACGCACCACAAAACAAAACAAAAAATATAGTTTATGAGAAACTGTATCATAACAGTGTGTGTCTGTTAATACAAATTTAAACCTTATAAATAGCCAGTATTTCAGGAAAACTCTGTTTTTTTAAGTAAGCAACATGATGTGTCAAAAATAATAATAAAACTTCATGCTTCATTAAGAAAATGCTTTTTTATTCAATACGTTTTGTTTGTTTTGAAATAAATGTATACAAAAGTTTAGGTCTTTTATTTATTGATTGAGGCAGTACCAAGTCTGCCGGGTCAGCTAGTATAAAATAAAATTCATAATCGGGAGTTAATAAGTTTTGATAGTGCAGCGTAATTGGTAATTAGTAAATACATAAATATTTCGCTTTAAACGACCAAATTTATATAACATTTTAATTATTTCCTCAGTGTACCCATAAGTCGACTTAAAATCAATTAAATCGATCTAAAAATAAACTACGCAAATTAAAAAAAAGAGCACGATGTTCTTGTCGTCAAAAAAAATCTATCAAGGGATTCTGATTCTCGACATCATTAACAATTCTGAGTGTTGTATTTAATTACATGCTTGAGGCGTTAATTTCATCTGTGAAGTTCAATCAAAAACAAAAAAATAGTGGTCACTTTGAGGGCTATGATTGGTGTCGATTTATTGATAATTTGAATTAAAGTGAATGTTCCTATTTTAATGAATCATTTTAATGATCAAGTGATGACTTTAACGCCTTTTATGAATTCTGCATTCTTGTGCTTTAATTTTTTTTGTTGATGTAGTAAAACACGAGATTTGAAAAAATGATAATTTCCGTATCCGGTCATCAATTAATTTTTTTTTTTAAATTAGTCGTGGACCGTTGCGAAATATGACCTTTGATTTTTTCTATATCGTTTACATTCTCTTGTAGTTCAAATAGCTCGTGACATTAGATTGTATCTTTTTGTTATAGGTTGTGTATAGCAATTTGCTTTTGCAGGTTAGAAATATTGGCTCGGAGGTGTTAATGGTATTTTCGAATGGCATTATACCTAATTAGTTCAAACTTTCAACAAAAGTGCCTACACATTTTACATTTATAATTATTAACTCTGCAAAACAAAAATTTGATTTTGAATATGGGGAACAATTTAAACGGTTGTGATGGCTTTCAGGGCTTTCTGCACAAACCTTGAAAATGTAGGGAATTGCCTGATGTGTTATTGCATTTTGCTCTATCTCTCTAAACCATCGTTTATTACGAAAAATGTGCAGATAATTGCTTCGGTTTGAATTTGATATAATAAATAGATTCGACTAAGTTTCAACCTTGAATTGAAAACATTGATTTATGGTTCATAGAAATAGAAATGAATAAAGTTAGGAATTTCCTTTGAACACAAATTATGTATGAAAAAAGTTGAAGAACCTCTTTCACGTATGAAACAAATATTTTTTCATTGCAACACCATTTAGGCCTATAGTATCGCATCCAAATCGAAGTTGCACTTTTAAAATTTGAAAGTAAAAATTTGTATCGACTCAGTTAAGAGTCAACATTTCAAAACATCATTTAGGCCTATAGCTAACAGGCATATTATGTATATTCTATTATATTATAAACTATTACATACATTTTTTATTTTATTTAGGTAAGAAAGTAACTTTTCTTGTTTCAATAAATTTAATCGAATAGAGGTAATATGATATGCAAAAAGAAAAAAATGAGATTTGAATTTTAAATTTGATAGTATGTATTTCGTATTTAATCGAAATTCAAAAGAAGGGTGTTGCCTTTGTATGTTTATATTGTAAATACAAAACAAATAAAATATACGACTGAGTTGCACATATTTGCTTCTATAGCTGAATAATCTCATTTAAGTGTGAGAGTATAACCAAATGCTTTAAAATAAAAAATTGTTTTTATAAACAACGTCATTTATTAATAAAGGTTACTGCTTCATTCATTTTCAAAGTTCTTTAAATTAAAGCTTACAAAAAAATTGTATATTCGAGCTTCGAAGTCATTGTTTATAATGATTTTTCACTTTACAATCACTGTTCTATTTATATATTAATAATTTATTTTACGAATACAAAAACTGCCCCTAGCATTGTCTATATCTCAACCAAAAAACAGTATTCAATTTTAAAAGATGAAAGAAGTTTTACCGAGTTCCAAGAAGCATTTTAGCTTTAAATGAACTTAAAAATATGCAAACAGATATTTAATTAATATAAACGATGATCAGTGTGAAACAGAAAAGTTTATTTAATTTTTTTGACATTTTATAAATATTTAAAAAATTAGTTTAAGTTATGATTAAGAGATACACATGGATACAATATAAATTATGCAATTTGTCTAACATATTTTGTAATCCCATAACTTTTATTAATCTCTCTATTGCTTAATCAAAATCAAAAATATTTTTGTTAATAAATTAATAAAATAATTCAGCAAATTTTATTATGAAGCGTATCATTTAATGTTACGCATTGAATTAACCCATCATCAGTACATCAGTATATTTAAGCATAAGATTTTGAATAATATCGATTAAAAAACATTTAGGTATATGTATTTTGTTGATTTTAAATGCAAACGTAGGTTTTTCTTATTGAAAATTATGCAAAGCAAATTTATCATATAATAAAAACGTGCAGAAATTTAATTTACTTTTACTCTAGGTTCCTCTTGGGTTCTGGAGCAGCTCCTTCTTCACTTAAACCAAATTGAGATGGTGTTACATTCACAGTGGATGATTTTTAACTTGCAATGCAATTGCTTCAAAGTGCTTGTAGTCCAAAATCAAAATCAAAATCAAATCAAATGGGGTGGCGCAACAGTCCGTTGTGAACCAGGGCCTAGTGACTTACAACTCTCAACCATTCCTGTGTGCGAGTAATGTTGTCAGGAATGGAGGGGACCTACAATTTTATGCCGAATCCGAACGGCTAGTTTGAGAAAGCACTTTTTCATGACAAGAATTACTCTTGAAGGATTTGTCAATTCCTCGCAAGAGGCAGTACCCGCGGAAATTATTTTTTTTAAATTAAGGTGGCACGGGCAGGGATTGAACCCAAGACCCCTTGCATGACAGTCCAACGCACAAACCATCATGCCACGGGTAGTCCAAAATAATGAAGTTAAATTCTCGAAACAATTCCTACAAAGTTTAAAAAAGTCTTCTTAATTTATAGAGAAGCAAGCAATTTTACAGGGGAAGCTGTTACAGTGAATTTGTATGCAAATAACTCTAGGCCTCTAAATAACAAACTTCTCAGAAGTCATTAAGCATAATGAACAAAAGTTTTTTTTTTAAATGGAGACTTTTCACTTCTGATAAGCTTATCCAAATCTAGTGAAATTTTAACGACGTATTATAAAGTTCAACTTTGGCTAATTTTGATGGACTTTTTCACGTTCAAGTTGGATGAATAACGTCTATTGCATGAACAGATTCCTGTAACTTCAAGGCGCTTAAAAAGTCTTTTAATATTAATCTTTTAGACACCATTGATAACAAAAAAATTCTACTAAAAATCCTGAATCCAAAATGTATGTTGCTTTCAATATCAGTGAATTTCGATTTTAGAAATTCCAACAAAAAAGAACTATAACTATCGCAAGAAAATGTTTTAAACCCATCTTTTCTCTAATAAAAGATCTTTCTTAATCGATGTTATGTATTGGTTAAATTGAAATAGTGTATGAGTCAAAGACTTGTATAAGAATGCAATTATTATAAACAGTTTATTAAATTCAACTTAAGGATTGTATTCATTAATTTCACCGGCTGATTGGGAATTTAAATTTTGCGTCATTTTGCACTAGAAAGACTGAAAAAATTGATCTCCAACCATTTGAGTGCAATCAATTAATTGAAATTCTCTCAGGCTTCATGCACATGCGCACGTTTTTACATTATCAGCATGATTTTTCTTCTTTTTTTAGGATGTTCTGAATTAAAAAAAAGAATATTTTGGAATATTTTTCTTCTTTTTTTTTCCGATGTACTGAATTTAAAAAAAAAAAGAATATTTTGGAGACAAATTTATCAAAACAATTTTTCATAACCCTACTTTGGCAAAACTTTTTAAGACAATAACATGTATCAATATTTTTTGAATAAACATGAGTTTTCTTTGTTCCTAAAAAGTTGTAAGTTTTCAAGCTTTAAGTGATTGTTTTCATGAACATATCAATACTACTTTAAGACACCTTTTATATTACGTATAAATTGTTAAATATGAATTTATTGGATCATTTTGAAGTTATTTATAGTTATTGATTTAGGACCAACAAACAAAAAGATTAGCAATCAAAAGGACCTACAACCTACAACTCTTTGACAATTGTACTACCTAAATATATTAATGTGAAATCCGCATAGTTGTTTATAAGTGTGGCCTTAAACCAGGAAAGTCCACATTACGACAGATCCTGGAAAACTCCAAGAACACCAAATCGCCACCAACCATCTTTTTGTCAATTATCAAGCAGCATACTCGTATGACAGCGTCTCCAGGGACGAACTGTGTAAAGTCATGTCTTGTTTTGGAATACCTGCCAAATTCTTCCGTTCGTACAGAACGACCATGGTGAATTCACACTACTTTATAAAGGTTGGAAACAACTTTACCAAATCTTAAGATGTTAAAAGAGGCTTTAAACAAGGTGATACTCTGTCATGTGATTTCTTTAACATCATCCCTGAAAGAATAGTTTAGGGCTCCCACAACAACAATAATATAACTATCTTTCAAAAGTCTTCCCAATTACTGGCATATGCTGATATACAATCGGAAGAACTCAAAAACAGTGCAAAGCTAAGTACATGCTGTACGTCTAATACGGTGCAGAATCTTTGACTATGGCAGAAGCAGATAAAAGCACCTTTGGTCGTCTCGTGAGAAAAGTTCGTTGTATGATCTACGGTCACGTAAGCATAGAAGAGGAGGGAACGATGAGCGATGCGGTCTGTACAGCGACTTACTCGTAGACTTAGTTAGAAGGATAAAAGTTTAACTCCTGAGAAGGCTGGGGCATGTAGAGCTCATGGAAGCCAATTCTTCCCCGAAATTCTTCGAATTTAGCTCACAGGTTAGCGCAGTAGAGAAAGAAGAAGTTTGTTGGGTGAGGCCCTAGTTCTACCAGGACTATAGTGCTACCTTAAATTAGTAAAAACTCGAAAGTAAGAATGGATTATCGCAAAGATTTCCAGTACCAATTAATAATATTAAAGAAAACGTAGATTGTTCCCTTTTTAAATAATGCCATTGGCACATTTTAACCACAATATTTTGGTTAAGGTCAAAATAAGAATCTGTTACAATTACATCACAAGAGTGAAGACTTAAAGTAATCATCTCAAAGTCGACACACATAAGATCCAATTAAATCATTTTATACTTTCAGATAGTCCTAAGTTTATTGACTCCAATAATAATTATGTGAACCAATTTAATGTTTCACACTTCTTTCCTACAAGCTACAACTCATAAAATATTGTTCGAGGAAATATTCATTTTATTACCTAAATATATGTATATAATTTACGAGTTCGGTGTTTTTGATGAATTGTGTTAGTTTTTGATACCTAAATACATATATTTAACTTCAAATTGGAAATTAATTCGTTTAAACCTACATTTTGTATATCCGCTGAGTTCATAAAATTGCAAGCCAAAGTGATAATGATGATCATGGGGCGCTTTATACGATCTATTAAATGTTTTTTTTTGAACTTATTACTTAAATTCATCATATAATCACGAAGTTTTTTAACCCAACAATATGTGGAATATTGTTTAGCAACGTAATTCGCCATTCGATTTGAAGTTTGGAATTTTATAAAATTAATTTTAAGAGGAAGACTTAACTTAAATAATCCATCAATGTTAAAGAATAATTACTTTATATTTATATTCATCCAATTTTTTTTATTTATTTAAACTATTAGAATTTGTGTGTACAAAAATGTGAATCATTAGCATAAATTTATAGTTATACAATAATAACCTCCGATTTCATTGAAATATTTTGTTGTAGTTAGGATATTGTTCAAGTTAATTTTATAACGTAAATAAATAAATTTACAAAAATTATTTAATGGAGCAAGGTCGAATTATATGTATGTTAAGTTTGCATAGTGCATGCATGCATATATGATGCGATGATATGATGTATATGGGTTTCAAATAAGCGATTTAATTTCAATGTAAAAAAAATAATTTTGTATGAGAAATCATAACTTAACTTTGAAAAGCATGTTGCAACACCATTTCATAAGGTTTCCCATGACATTTGTGGTTAAATGACTTTCATAACTTCACGATTTTCATCTTTAGTGTCTAAAATCGATAGTGTGCAATTTAAAATTAGTTTTCCATTATTTTCACTTTTCCTAACCAAAAAGATGCAACACTATGATGCAAAATTCCTTTAGACTGCAACATTTTCACCATTTTGTACTGAATTTTAAAAATGTCAATGCGTTTTTGTAGCGGAACGGCGTAGGTTTTAATTAACTAATGTCAAAAGAAGATAGCTGCCCAAAAAAAACGATTATTCTTAATAAAACCTTTTATTGCAAATCCCTATTTCCATAATTTCGTTGTTATAGTCTTAAAAACTAAGTTTTGGTCTTAGCTCCATCTAATAACAGTCTAAGACTTAACACCTATTCCATGTGTATATTTAAAAACCTTAATAGAAAATTTGAAAAATAGTTTTATAAATTCTTCGATTTAGGTTAAGATATTTATATTGGTCAAAGCGAGTAAATCAAAAATGTCTTTTTCTCATAAATTTTCTTTGGTTTTGACTATTATCAGCAATTTTGCAATTTAATTATGTTATGCATGTATGCACATACTTTTTAAATGTTCGACTACAGTAATTAGTTCTTATGATTTCCTTTTTTGTCCCAGTTTAATGGCCCATTGTGATTCCACATGAATCTTGAGGCTTCCTCCTAAGCTCAATGGAACCAGCTAGAGTCCCTTACGAAACGTGAGAGGCTGATTATACTGATATGATTTAGATCGTTTAGATCGTTAAAGAAGAATTCTCCTAGGTAATTCTTGCGTTTTCGAGCTAGAGCAGGGCATGTGCAGAGAAGATGAAGAACCGTTTCTTCCTCTTCCTCTTCCTCGTCCATACAGCTTCTGCAAAAGTCATTTGAGAATATGCCTAGTCTCGTGGCGTGCTTTCCTATTAGACAGTGTCCGGTTATTAGAGCTTATATGCGATCTGCTTAGAGAGAGCAAGCATCTTGAACGCTTTAAATCCAGTGTTGGCCAGATGTTTTTTGTGGCTTGACACGTGGAGATGTTGTTCCACCTGGTGCCTGCCCTCCTCGCAGCGTCTTGCATTAGCAACAGTTTACAAGTAGCGATCGGTATGCCAGTACTTGCCAAACGTGGTAGGATGGGCTGTACTGTACTGTTCCTGGAGAGTTCATCTGCCTTACAGTTACCTGGAATGTCTCTTTGGCCCGGCACCCAGCAAAGGTGAATATTAAACTGTTGCGACTTAATTTCAGTCGTTCAGAGTACACACCTCCACCAACCCCTTCTTTGGTTTTTGAGCCATCTGTGTAAAAATGGATTGACTCATCCTCCAAGAATGTCCTATCCTCCCAAAAAGATCTGGTAGGTATAGAAATTTGGAAGTTTCTGTCGAATTGTAGTTGGGGGATGGTGTAGTCTGTGTGCTTTGGAATTGATTCTAAGTACCTTAGAGTAACGGAGTGGCCAATGTTGTTGTTAGTCCACTGCGACGAAGCATTGAGGCGAATAGCAGAGCTTGCAGCTATTTGTTTGCTAAATATGTCAAGAGGTGTAAAGTAGAGCAAGGTGTCCAGTGCCGCAGACGGGGTCGTGCGAAGCGATCCGCTTATACATAGGCAGGCTGAACGTTGGACTTATTAACTTATCCCTGTTTATACCTTTCTCTAAAGCAGTCCACCATACTGCCACACCGTACGTTAAAATCGGTCTGATTACCGATGTGTATAGCCAATGCGTGATTCTGGGCTGTGAACCCCATTTATTACCAATAGCTTTTATGTAGAGAACATTTGTTTTCAACTTGTCGTAGGAAATTTTTTTAATCGGTCCGATTTGTCGAATTGAAAATGTTGACATTTCTTGAAGCTTCATAACTCGTAGAATTTAAAAAAAAAGTTCTTAGAGCGAGGTCTGCGTGCGCAGATGTACGCACCTCTGAACATCTCTATAACATTTGACATCTGGTAAATTTTTTATAAGAGTTAGTAGAAATTGATTTTCGACTTAAGTATCTCGGCAACATTTAAAATTATTGCCTTCAAACTAATTTTGGATTCAAAAAACAAATCAAATCATTAGTTTTTTTTATAAAGAAAAAATAGAATCTAAACGGAGAATAGGTTAACTCTAAAATTATTTAATTCTATGTTAAATATTCTTGTTAACATAAAATAATTATCTGAAAAAAATGTAACTTTCAAAAATGCTGTTAAAATAGGCAAAAATTGGGTTTCAACTTAAAATCTTTGGTACAAGAAAAGGTATTGAAATCAAACTATCAACATATTGGTGTTAAATTCAGTTTATTTTTTTAGAAAAAATCAATCAATTGTGCATGACGCAAAAACGTACAAAAACAACCAACAAATGAAGAAGTTGTTTTTGAGACAAGTATTATGAGAACAAAGGAAGAGATTGACTTTTTTATCTCACACAAAATGTTGTTATTAACATTTTGTTAAACTCTAAGAAATATCAACAGAAGGGCACAAATGGAAAGTTACCTCAGTATCTTTTTATGAACATTTTTATAAATCTTGACAACTATTCACTATTCTTTATGTTATTAACACCCTTAAAAATAAAATTTACTACTGAGAATATATTTTTGATTTATAGACTTTAATATTTGGTTAGGATTTCTTTATATTATTAGTCTATGTACATACATACCACCTTTGCCGTTAAGACCTAAAAGTATACAATTCATAACTCCGGAAATAAACTTATGTCGGATATATTTTGAGAACCTCTGTGAACAAAAAATATTTGGTTGCTTGGAATAAATGTTTTTTAATTTATTATTTAAATTCCTATTGGAAGTTTATGAAATAAGTACAATTTGTGGAAAAAATGTATACCTTAATTTGTATGATCCTTTTTCCGATTAAATCTCAATAGAATGAGCGCAGATAAATAGTGTTTTGCATTACATTAAGGCATATAATAACATGAAGATGTACAGAAACAAATTCAAAAGACGTTAGTGGTTTTCTTAGTACAAAAGTAAAATAAGTGGATGATAAAAAATATCTTGCATTTAAATAATGCTATTGAAGATGTCAACTAAATTTTATTAACTTAATTTTTTGGCATCATTATGAATGGGTATGAATTTTAACAATAAATAATTGTACGTTTTATGTTTAATTAGATACAAAATTGAATTCAAGATAATTTTATTTTAAAAGCAATACCATTTTGTAAAAACTAGTATTCGTTTTGACCAAAATTAAAACAACTGCTCCTAAAAGTCGTGAATGTTGCCTCAAATATCTCAAAAAAACGATTACACTTTAATTGATTGCATACTTTTTACAGTTCTTTAAAGATCAATCAAATTTGCGAATTACGAGAAAAATCAGGTTTTAGTTTCCAAGGATACGAATCGGAATCTTATTTATTTTCTGTAATGTGACGTTAATGGACAAAAAACTTATACGAGTGTCTCTTCCTTGCTCACAGTTCGTTAGATCTAGGATACCTTCCACTTGTTTGTTTGGTGAACTTGCTTACATTCTTTAAATTGGCCCTATTACCTGTTTCTTTTTCTTACCTATCTCTCATAGGTATACCCTTTCATTACAAAAGAATCAAATTTATTTTCAATCTGGATGAGTCATCAGGAAACTATAAGATTTACGTAAATCAAAATAAACAGGTAGGTGCACGGAATAGCACAAGGATACCTAATTCATACATAGGTAGTTTTCCACATCATCCCTTAAGCGTTTTGTATTACTTATTTATATTATATTATGGAATTAAACATAATTCCTTTTTTTATTACTAACCCGATATCAGCTTTGAAATTTCCTTTAGATCCCATTTTTTTTTTCAAACAAAAAAAACACGCACACACATATCTGTCTTTATTTCTTTTATTAAAAGCAATAGCATCGAAAAGTTAAATTAAATAATTCAATTAATTTATTTACTTTCCATAGGAAGTTATTGTAATGGGTTCGATTTGTCGAATTAAAAATGTTGACATTTCTCGATGTTTTGAGGTCCATAGAAAAAAAAAAAGAGGCTGGGATATGACCCAACTGAGAACTTCCCATCCCGTCGGTCGATTTGTCTTGCTTAAAAGTTTGTCTATATGTACTCGTATCAATTTTTACCAAATTTTGGTACTATTTTTTGTAGATTTTATTTTTTTATGAAAAAACGGACTGTTGGATTTTTATATAAAAATTACTGATTATCGAAAACAATACTTTCTGTGAAATAAATTAAGTTTGAAGTCGAAAGTAAATTTTTACCAAGTTTTAGCATTGTTTTTTTTTAGAGTTTTATTTTTAAGAAAAAATGTCTATTCGATTTTTTTCAAAATTTTACCTAATGTTAAAAACAATATTTCTTAAAAGACAAAATTATTTTGAAGCCAATATATCAAATTTTTAAAAAGATATTTGAGTCGAAAATCATTTTTTACCAACTTTTATTAATTTTTTTTTAGGTTTTTATTTTTTGTAAAAAATCTGTCCATTCGATTTTCCTCAACATTTTTCAGAATGTTGAAAACAATATTTCTTATAAGATAAAATAAGTTTGAAGCCTAAAAATCAAGTTTTTGAAAAGATATTTGAATCGATATTCAATTTTTACCAACTTTGAGTAATGTTTTTTTTAGATTTTTATTTTTTATAAAAAAAAACTGTCAATTCGATTTTTCTCAAAATGTTATCAGATATCAAAAACATTATTCCTCGTTGCACAAAATTGTTTTGGAGATGAAATCATATTTTAGTTGTCAAATTTTGGAGGTGACAAATTTTGTTTTCAGTTTTTTTGATTTATAAAAAAACCATTAGATGGATTTTTTTCAAAAAACATATTTCTTCGATATCATGTTACAATATGTTATATAAAATTTAATTCAAGTCTCTAGCATTTTCTGTTCGTAAGATATTTAGGGTTAACCAAAACTGCTATGGTAAAAAAACCACCCACGCAATTTTCTTGAGAGCATTTTTTGCATCTTTCTGCCTTATTATCTGTGTAACAAAATTTATTTGAAGTCGATATCTCTTTTGGTTCTCGAGCTATGGAAGACGAAAAAAACGTCGCGAACGTACGTACATACGGACGTACGTTCGACGTTTTATTTCAGAGTCCATAGCTCTAGAACCAGAAGAGATATCGACTTAAATTTGGATATACAGATAATAATGCAGAAAGGGCTCTCAAGAAAATTGCGTGGGTGTTCTTTTTACCATAGCAGTTTAAAAAACAGGTGAAAATGTTAGTTAAATGTCTCACGAACCAATATTGGTAGAGACTCAAATTAAATTTTATATTATTTATAGTAACGTGGTACCGAACAAGTATATTTTTGAAAAAAAAAATACAATTAACGGCTTTTTAAAATTCAAAAACACTGAATAAAAAATTGTCACCTCGAAAATCTTACGAACAAAAAATGGTTTTATCTCCAAAAACAATTTTGTACGACGAAACTAACGTCTTTAACATCTGATAAGATTTTAAGAAAAATCTAATTGACAGTTTTTTTTATAAAAAATAAAAACATTACTCAAAGTTGGTAAAATTTGAATTTCGACTCAAATATCTTTTATGGCTTCCAACTAATTTTATCTTATAGAAAATGTTGTTTTGAACATTCTGAAAAATTTTGAGAAAAATCGAATTGACAGAAACAAAAAAACTAATAAAAGTTAGTAAAAATTGATTTTCGACTCAAATATCTTTTCAAAACTTTGAGATATTGGCTTTAAACTACTTTTATCTTTTAAAAAATATTGTTGTCAACATTCATTAAATTTTGAGAAAAATCGAATTGACAGTTTTTTTTTACAAAAAATAAAAACCTAACAAAAAATAATACTAAAACTTGGTAAGAATTTACTTTCGACTCAAATAGCTTTTCAAAAATTAAAAATATTGTCTTCAAACTTTTTTGTTTCACAGAAAATGTTGTTTTGTTTGTTTTTTAGAGTTTTATTTTTTGTAAAACAACTGTCAATTCGATTTTTTTCAAAATTTGTCCTAATGTTGAAAACAATATTTCTTATAAGATAAAATAATTTTGAAGCCTAAATTTCAAGTTTTTGAAAAGATATTTGAATCGATATTCAATTTTTACCAACTTTGAGTAATGTTTTTTTTTAGATTTTTATTTTTTATAAAAAAAACTGTCAATTCGATTGTTCTCAAAATTTTATCAGATGTCAAAAACATTATTCTTCGTAGCACAAAATTGTTTTGGAGATGAAACCATATTTTAGTTGTCAAATTTTGGAGGTGACAAATTTTGCTTTCAGTTTTTTTGATTTATAAAAAAAACCGTTAGATGGATTTTTTTTCAAAAAATATATTTCTTTGATATCACGTTACAATATGTTATATAAAATTTAATTCAAGTCTCTAGCGTTTTTTGTTAGTAAGATATTTAGGGTTAACCAAAATGTTCACTTTTTTTTCCTTTCTCTTTAAATTTTGAGAAAAATCAAATTGACAGATTTTTTTACAAAAATAAAAACCTAACAAAAAAACAATACTAAAACTTGATAAAAATTTACTTTCGACTCAAATAGCTTTTCAAAAATTAAAAATATTGTTTTCAAACTTTTTTGTTTCACAGATAATGTTGTTTTCAGTAGTTTTTTTATAAAAATCCAACAGTCTGTTTTTTTATAAAAAAAATAAAATCTACACAACATTGATGTTCGGTTCTTGATATCTCTCAAATTAGTTTCATTCGTCCAATTTGTAAAAATTTAAGAAATGCTACTTAAATTTATTTTCTAGTAAAAATCTATTTAACAAAAATAGAATCAAACTAAACTATTCCTTTACATGGAAAATATTGTTGGTAATTTTAACTAACAACTTTCGTAACCCAGCCCTACAAACTTTTAAGCAAGACAAATCGACAGACGGGACAGCCTTAGTCAAATTGACTAAGTTTAACACAAACTACATACATACTTAAAAGTAGCTTTTCTAAATGTCCCAGAAATAACTTTTATGGGCTGTTGGCAATGATGTATGTAAGTTCAGTAATAGGATTTAAATAGCATCTATCAGTTTGATGAGTGAGGTTTCTGATACCAAGATAATTCAATTCAATTGTCAAAAGTGTGTACTCAAAAAATCGTAAAAATAAATAAAACGTGTGTAATTTAATATTATGTCCAAAAATTAGGCTTGATTATAAAGATAAGAATTTTATTTTGCCATTTAATGTTTCCTTTAATACATTGATTTCTTCGTCGAGATGTGCGAACTGAACCATTATTATCGTTATATATTCGCACTATTTGCAAACGTTTTTCAGGAGTACCTAAGTCTATTCAGTATAAAATGGCAATGAACAGAAATCAAATGACAGCTGTCAAAAAGACCAACTCCCAAGATTATTTAACTACATGAAAATATTATAAAATGTTGTTTTGATTGAATTTCAGTGCAGGTAGATACAATGATGTGAATTATTCAATCAGACCAGAGCAAAAATGTTTGTATAGATCATTCATTAAAGACAGGTTTTAATTGCCACATTCAAAACAACAATTCAACAATATGTTTGTACCTGCCTACTTTATTTTATTATTTTGTTTTGATGCATATGTTACAATAACACTTAATGAATTGAATTCTACCTACCTGCTATTGTTATTGTAGGCTCCCAAGAAGTTAAATAAAAACATTAAAGCACTTAATAATGTTTTCAAAACAATACCATAAATATCAATGATAATATCATCGGAAAACCAGTATTTTCAAAATATGGGCAATTTTTTAAATAACAGTAACTCGTTAATTGGATTTCTGACTGGACAATTTTCACCAACGTCTTTTTATAATATTTCTTGTATTGAATTAAGCGGCTATTTTTTAAAAATAAAATAAGTTTTTCATTTTTCTCCTATTTTATATGAAAATAGTTTTCATTTTCTAAAATTGAATTTTAATTACAGTTTGAGAAACATCATGATAGTTCAGGAAAATTAAATGTTTACTTAAAGGAAAATTCCAACCAGCCTCTTAACTCTTCTTATTTTGGATCGGAGCAGAAAAAGCAGGGAGTGGAAGAGAGTGAATTTCAAACATTTATTTTGCAAATAACTTAAAAAACTATAGTTATAAAATGTGACCCTACGTTAATAATAAATTATGGTTTGATTCTTAACAATTAATGAACTTTAAAAAAGTGTGAGAGAGGGCAAAAATATACAAATCAATCAATTGTACGAAACAGTTTTATAAATTTTGGTTTGTTAAAGTTGCATGAGCCACAATGTGCACCAACAATTTAAAAAAGAATATTATAGGAATGTGCTACAAGTGTTATAGATCTTTTTGAACCCCTTATATTGTTTGTTCCGGTCCAAAAAAAAGTTACTTTTTAGAAAATTTTAAGAACATATAAATCAAACTTTCCACGAAAATACGGTTAAATCATAAAAATGTTTTCCTTTTCGGATTTTTGAATGGATAGTACGACTTACAAACAGAGAGGTATGTATGGGTCATATTGCCCCCTTTAACCCCAATGCTTGACACTAAAACAAATTTAAAAAAAAATATAAAACCCCCAAAAAATTAATTCACTAAAGAAAAAAGGGATACATTTTTAATATAAACCATTTTGTGTTTGTTTTATATTGACTTTAAAAATTACTTCAAAAAATATATCTAAAAATTTCCTTGCTTTAAAATTGTGATAGGTATTTTATTTTAGTCATAAATCTATCAAATAAAAGTATCTGCTTGTTAAAATTCGTGAGCCCTTAAATGAAAGTTGAGAACATTTTTGTATCTAATTTTTCAATACGAATTAACTGACTCAACTTAATCAAATTAAAAAAAAAAAGGTTCCTAAAAACGTAATCAGTAGACTCTGGTATGGTATGGTAATTTATCTTTCACTTATGTTTTAACTACGGCCCTGATTTCGCCTACCTAACCCCTGCTCCTTTTGTTTCTATTAAAAATACCAAAACCAAACCAAAACCAACGAACATAACATTTTCGAAGGCAAACAAGAACAACAAAACGAACAGAAATACAAATTAAAACAAGCAACAAGAGTAAAAGAGAACACCAACTCTAAATCAACCAATCACAGTGACTTAAATTTGCTATCTCGTGATATTTAACCAATGCAACTGGCTACCGATGACGTGTTTTCTATTTATAGCCGAAAAACAAGTGAAGTGACTCATATTGTTTTCTCTCCACACACCACACAAATCCACAATAATACGGCTCGGCTCGGCTACACTCTGATCTGACGACTCTAACTCTGAGTACTTTTCATTCATTCGTAAACATTTGATAAAGCTAGCCATACACGATGAACATGTTCGGCGAACCTGCTCGTGTTCGCTGTTTGTTTTCTCGTGTATGGGCTTGTATGCGAACCGCTCGCTGTTGGCGAAAATTTTCGATTTTTTCATGTTCGTTAGCTGTCATGTTCGTCGTATATGGCGATGTTCGCGAACAAATTCTCATTTCTCATATGAATGTTGTCGAGTGAACATCGCGGAAGATGGCAACTGCAAGTCACATTTTTATAGAGGAGTTTTTGGAATTACTGCACAATGAGGTTGCTATCTGGGATACGAAAAGCGAAAAATATAAAAATAAAATTGAAAAAAACAAAGCTTGGGAAAACCTCCTACAAAAATATAAGGATTTTGACAAAAGTGCCACTTTGGACAATGTAAAAAAAAAATATAACGCGCTTAGATCCTCGTACAGAAGGGAGCTAAGCAAAATAAAAAAAAGTGAAAAATCTGGAGCAAGTCCCGAAGAAGTATACGTGCCAAATTTATGGTACTTCAATAACATGGATTTCTTGCGGGATCAAGAAACTCAACTTGATGGGATTAACACTTACGATGAGACAGAAACGGTAATTTTTTTTATCTTTTTATTTCATAATTTCATAATTTTAAATTTATACATATTTATCTTGCCAATCTACACTTCCAATAGTGTTAAAATAAGAACAAAATTTGTGGCGAATATTAGCTGCGTTTACGGTTATATTGCCACTATTTATTGGCTGCAAATCTGTTAAAATAGCACTTTTATCATCAGTTGAACAATTAGTTTCATTATATTCATATTTATTCAAGTAACACAAATTTTTTTTTATCAAAAAATTATGTAAATAACAGCATGCAAGTGTTATTATAGCAGCTTTGTCAGGAGCTAAATTAATTGTTGTGTGTAGAACTCGGAAACGGTTAGCCAATATTCCAAATGCATTTTCCACTATTCGACGTGCTCGAGACAACCTATAGTTGAAAATTCGCTCCTGTTTTGTTAAATGATGTCGACTGTATGGCTTCATAAGGTTTTCCAAAAGAGGAAACGCATCATCTCCAACTATGACATAAGGAAGCACATCGTCAGATAATGGAAGTTTTTCTGGTTCAGGCAGGTTGAGAAGACCTTCATCGTAATTGTATTTCAATTGTGACTGTCCAAATACACCAGAATCAGAAGCTCGTCCATTAATACCAACCTCTATTCCCAAAAATTCATAATTTGCGTTCACCAGCGCCATCATGACAATGCTAAATTGTTTTTTATAATTGAAGTAGTAAGACCCAGATTTAGTTGGTTTAACTATGTTCACGTGTTTCCCATCCAGAGCACCAATGCAATGGTTAAAATTCCATTTATTTTCAAAATCGCTCGCAACTTCCTTCCACTCCTGTGCATTATTTGGCATCTAAAATAAATAAATAATTGTTTAGCATGTTTTTTTTTCATTATTTACTTATTTATTTATTTATAAATATTTTTTTATCATAGCAACCGAGACCAAAAAAAAAAAAGATGGATGATAACTTTCTGGAGAAAGCGGTTTCTTTTCTGGAGAACTCAAAAGCTACCCCCGAAAGAGATGAAGCTTCGATTTATGGCGAAGCATGGGCAATTGGCTTCCGAAAAATGGACCCAGAGCAACAGTTATTCGCCAAACGGATAATTGATGATGCAATACTTCAAGGCCAGCTACGAAACCTAAGCATATGGAGTTCCATCAGCTCACGAAGACAAATAGTGTCACACTATACACCACCCAACATCCAATACAGCCCCTCTGTTTCTCCATACTCTGGACACTTTTCTTCGTCAACACCATCACCTAGCGAACACATAAATATAATTTCCAATGAAATTATTCAGTCACCAATTCAACAGCTTTTGAATGATCCACAGTATCAAGATTTTGATTAAGAAATTATATGAATTCATGTACCTAATATACATATGTACTACTTACCTTAATAAAATCTTTTAATTCCGAAATAATTGCTTCACACGTTTCAATTATTATTTTTCCCAGGCATTGTGCGGAAATATTTGTTAGAAATTTGAGATCTTCGTAGCTTTGTCCAGTGGCGAGGAATCGCAAAGTTGCAGATAACCTTTCATCAGGCGTTATGGCATCTCTCATAACAGTATCTTTTTTAATTATTAAAGGTGTAACTTTGTAAAGAAGCTCTCTATACGTTTTGGCTTCCATTCTCAAAAAATTTTTTAAATCTTCGTGTGATGTTACCTCCAGTTCTCTCAATAAATTAACATGAGAACGAATATAACGTTTTTGAAGCCAGTCTTTCATCCACAACCTTTTATTGTTTTTTGTTTTGTTTTTATTTTTTTCACATAAATAAATTGCCATAAGGGCAACTACTTGCGCTTCTCTTTTAGACATCCTTCTCTCTTGAACAATCGTCCCGAAATGAATGTTCGTCGTTGTGTTTGTCGTGTGTGGGCTAACGCAAACGAACATGTTCGCCGAACATGTTCATCGTGTATGGCTAGCTTAAAGTAAGGTGTGTGAACGTAACGTACTCGTGTCACATAATATATAAGAAAATATATAGGAAGTGCGTGTTTTTCGCAATTGTTGTATTTACATGCAATAAAATAACTTATTTTATTTTCTATATAAAATTTAAATGAAACAATAAACAACTAAATTAAAGTGAAGTGAAATAAAACTAAGAATGCGATAAAGAGGTTAACAAAGCGAGTGGAGAGTTACGATAAATCTGTCACAGTTCAAGGTTTTTTTCTTTTAATCCCCAAGAAAATCGGACTTTTAAAGTGTTTCTAATTTAATATTATTAATTTTATCAATTATTTCGTGAATGTGGCTTAGTATTGCATTGGAAGTTGTAATTAAAAACGCAATTTAGTAAAATTAAAACACAAGGAGAGAAAAAATTCTCCAATTGGAATTTGACAGTGACAGTTTAGTGAATTCAACCACCACCCATTGTGTACACTAAAAACCAAAAGTTTGAAGTGTTTTCGCCTTTGCCTTAGAAAAGAAAATACATTAATTAAAAAAACACAAAAAAATGAAAACACCTGCAAAATCTGTTGCTGCAGTAAATACTGCAAATACCACAATCAATAATAACAATAACACACAAGGAGGTGGTAATAATAACAACAATTTGAGTAATCCGACCAACAATATGGATGCTTCGTTTTATGATGATAAACAACAACAGCAACAACAACAAACTCAACAGCAGTTCGCCGCACCCGCAGGCAATGCTTCAAAGAGACCAATATCGCTGGATCTAAACACATCGAAGAGTAATCCTGCCAAGAAACAACGGATGAGTGAAGTTGTTCCAACTCCTATGCTCCTGGAACAGCTGGCAACGCCTGATTTGGAAAAGATCCTAATGCCAATTAATTTACTTAATGATCTTACACCACTAGCATTTTCTTCCAAGGTAAATTTTAATTTCATGATTTTTTTTTGTGTACCTATGTATTTTAAAACTGCTTTAGGTAATTTGAGTTTAAGGAGACATTAGATCTAACATATCATTATGTGACATTCTTTTTTAAAGCTGGTTAAACATTGACTAAGTATTCCTAAATAATGTCTCCATATCACTTTCAATTAAGTTTTGTATCAAAAAAGACTAGAGTGAGAAATTGAAATTGAGAAGGAGATAACGATGTTCTTTTATTTTGAATGTCTATACGGTAAATATACCAGCACACGGCATCTAAAGAGCATATTCTTACTTTAAAATAAGCTAAATTTAGCGTTTATCATAAGCATTATGGTTTATTTGTAAAGCCTGCATAAATTAATGTCTATCACTCTTACTCTGGTAACAAAACGAGATCGAAGAATCGAATTAAAATTTCGATCCAGGTATATGGTGACACTGAATCCAAGAATCGAAGTCAAATAGAATCGAAAAGACATTTGTCTGCGTACTGCTACTTTCAAATTTTATAACAATGCTCTCAACACAAAGACGAGCGCCAAATTACATTTAGCTTAGAACCAAAAACACCAATAACTCAATTCCCCGATTCAGGTTTACTAACAAATGTTCACCTCTTTCAGTGGGATTGGATCGAGTAATCCTATTTCGATCCGATCCAGCTCTATAAGTCGCTAAATCCTGATTCGATTCTCCTTGTAAACGCGGTTTCTTTCACACACTTCTCAGTGGATTTTAATAAAACTCTACGAAAGTATAGGAAAATGCCAGTACCTAGTGCATTGCAGTTTAGAGTTATGAAAACTGTCAGAACGAGTCCAAGCAGAAACTTTGTAATAATATCAATTAAAATTGAAGGAATAATTAAAAGAACAACATTAGATAAGTTTTTAAGTTAGTTAAATTAAATTATTTTGTATTTTACTTTTTTATTTACTTTCCTCCAAATTTGATTTGCTATTTGGTATAACAATGAAAAACCAGGCATTGAACTAAATTTGAAACCAACTCTTATTGTGTTTTATTCAATGGCTTAAATAACTGATTTTAACAGTTTTTAGAAAAGATTGCACTAGTTTAGTTCAATGAATGCTTATCAGTTTAAAGCAATGCAAACATTTTCTCAAAAAAAGGAGGTTTTCTTTTTTGCCTATGAGCGTTAAGGGCCTCAAATTTGTGTTTTGAGCGTGTTGTTGTTCAGTTGGCACACTATGAGCTCAGAATAAAATAACTGATCAAACAGAGTTGAATGCCGTCCGCAAGCATTTGCTCGTTGAAAGTTTGACTATAATTTATTTTTACATTTTAACTTAATTTTAATGACGAGTAAATTGACAAATGTCAAATAGCGACACGCTTTGTTCAGATAATGTTCAGAGCATGTAGTAGTTAAGTGCAGCTTGTTGAACACAACTAACTTGTGAAGGAAATATCGTCACAGCATTATATCTATATAACAGAGTGAAACAAGCATCGTTTTAATTTACAAACTTTGTACAATATAAACCAAGGGACTCTCAAAGCAGAGAGAAAAAACTGTCTCAAAGTAACTCTACCTACACAACAGACCAACATAACAAATTTTGATGAATTTTTGCAAAAGGTTTCTATAAGGAAAGATACGACCTTGGGGAACAAAATAAGCTACTCAAAGTCCCAAAACATCGTAAATATCTTTAAAGAAAAATACTTTTGGTTAATCTATAGAACTCGTCCTATAGTACCAGCTTTCTATTTTTTTAAATAAAAACGTATTTAATAAATTGCATATAGTTAAGTTCTAAGAAATACTTATAACAATTATGAGGGTACTGACTCTTTCTAGGAATTGAAACATTCTTAAGAGCACCTCTTGTCATTAAAAGTGTCTCTCAACCTAAGCATGTAGATTCAGCATACAAATTGTAGATCCTTTGAATACCCTCTATTACTAGCATAAAAGAATGGTTAAAAATTTTAAGTCGCTGTCCCTGGCTCCCTATTAGCTCCAGCGCCACCTAATCTATATCTATTTTTTCATTCCTAGCAGAGCTTGTGTAATGCTGAAATTGCTTAAAGATAAGCACACAAAGAATCACTCTGCTGCTTCCAAAACAATGTAAAAAATAGATTACAAAACCGAAACTTCCAAATACATTTAAACTGGTATAAACTTTTCATTTTTAGAGTTCTTAACTTTTTCTTCATAGAGTTTTGATTCAGTTTTTGTATGTAAAAAATTACATTTTACTTATGTAAAAGTTCATTTTGTTTCTAAATTAATTAATGTTTAATAGCAAAGAACGTTTGTAGTATTAGCATGCAAATAAAATAAACTTCGCTTTTGGCATAAAGAACAACTGGCAACCACATGTGAACTAGATTGATAAATTGTCTTTCTTTAGTTGAATCCGTAGAACCATAGTCCCCAGGACAACATAACTAAAATTCTTTTTTTATAATATTAAAAACTTCCATGTAGGTAGCCTATAACTTAAATTTATTCTTCTGTTTTTTTATTTTTAGGTGACATCTGAACAAGAAGGTTTTGCCAAGGGATTTGTTGAAGCACTTAAAAGTCTCCAAAATAACGACAACAATAATTCTCACACAAATGGAATGAGTGGCGGTTCATTTACATACACAAATTTGGGTAAGAAAATAATAAAATCTATTCTATTATTTGTAGATACTTATAGTATGTTTGTTTTTTTGCAGATGACTCATATCCAGTTGCTATTAAAGACGAACCACAAAATCCACCAGCCTCACCACCCCAATTAACTCCAATTGATTTGGAAAATCAAGAAAAAATCAAACTAGAACGCAAGAGACAACGGAATCGTGTAGCAGCATCAAAGTGTCGCAAGCGTAAACTGGAACGCATTTCAAAACTCGAAGAGAAAGTTAAAGAACTCAAAGGAGAAAATGCTGACCTTGCGCTCGTTTTAAAGAATCTCAAAGATCATGTATTCCAATTAAAACAACAAGTTATCGATCACATCAATGCTGGTTGCAATATTGCATTATATAATGGCGCTACCCTTTTGCAAAGCAAATAACAGGAGGATTTCGCCGATATACTTGATGGCAGTGGAGGCGGGGGAAGTGGATCGTCGCTGGACTCCTCTGAAGCTGCCACAACGGCAACATACGAATTAGTTGTGCCCTCCGAAGAGGAATCCCTCCAGCCAGTTGAAATAGCCGCCAATGCAAATGCCAATGCCAATGAAACAAATGATGCAAACGACAGACCTCTACTATTCGTGATAGTAACCGATTATAATATGCAATAGGATAGAATAGTAACACAATTTAACTACATAATAATATATTGTCTCTTAATTGGCTGTAGTAAGAGAGTAAGTGAGTGTGCAAAGGGGAAGCATAAGAGATATGCTCTTTTACTCGTTAATCGGCCAATCGGTTCTTATTTAATTTCTAAGCTTAAAAACTGTGTGCTTTTTGATAGAGCTTACGCGTTGATTGTAATATTTTGCTTTTTAGCTTCTCTTTATTTTACTTTTTATAGCAAAGTGCCTTTCAAATATTTTTTTAAAGTTTTTTTTTATATGAATATTAAAAATCGAGAGATTGATGCTTTCGATAAATTACAAATTAGAATGAAGCAATCTTTGGTAAACAAAAACAAAGACAGAATGGCCTTAAATTTTACACATAACACAAATTAAATAACACTTTATTAATATATATATTATATATATTTATATATATACCTATTATAAACTACTTAACACACGTGCAAACATTATATAATTTATTTTAGTTTTATTAAACAAAAAATAAATCATATAATATTGTATATAGTATTATTAATTTTAAATGTGTATTTTTTTTATTTTTCAAAGCTTTAGAAAGTATCCTTGAATAACAGAAAAAAAAAGATAAAAACATACATAGATACTCAAAAGACAACACTTTTAACAAATCTAATTTGATATTTTCTATTAATTAATAATGATGTAGGTGTATTAACATATAATATACATTGTATACTTATTATGTACAGAGAATTCTTGTTCTTAACATTGTGTATTTTATTTTATTTTTTGAAAAAAGGTTTTAATTTAAGTTAAATATAATATTTTATTTTTTCCTTATAATGTATGAAACAATTATTTTAAGAGAATACAATTTAAGAAATATAATTTAATATTTTAAATAGTTTGTTTTATTATAAAGCATAGATACAAATATTGATGTTCAAATGGTAGACATGTGCATTCAAGAGGACACAAGCGTCCATAGGTTTTTTCTTAAAACCAACCTCTGTCTATCAACTCCTACTCTCACCTCCACGTGGTGAACATCGGGTGCCTAGTACCTCAACTGGAGATTGGGTTCCAACCCCAGTGGAAAGTTGTTGGGGGCAGCAAACGAGAGAGGTGGGGAGAGGTGTTTCCACTAAGGCACCTCTCCTTATCCAGACGGCAGCGGAGGAATTCCCGAGATGGAATCAACGGTGGCGTCTACAGTTCCAGTAAGGTTGAACTACTTAGTGAACACCTTATAGGGCTTCTTCGACTTATTCGGAGCCCAGGCCTGTAAGGAGCGGTTTTATCCGGCTCCCCATCCTTGGAGTTATACTTAGGATCTGGCCCTCCAGGTTGGAGGTTGTGCGTCGGGGTGACTTCCTGGCCACGTAAAAGCTTTCAAAGTTGCGAAGCACCAACAAGCCTCGGATACGGACGGATTTACTGTTGACAACCAACGCAAACGAATAAAGGACAACGAACTTCGGATATGCACGTGGAATGTTAGGTCCCTTAACAGACCACGTGCGGCCGAAGAATTAGCGGAGGCCCTAGAACGATATAAAGCAGATATCACCGCCATCCAGGAAATACGATGGGATGGGCCGGGCAAAAAGAGGATGAAAAACTGCGATATTTACTATGGTGACTGCTACCACGAAAACCAACAGCGCTTATTTGGATGCGGATTCGTCATTGGAGCCAGACTTAGGCAAGAAGTCTTGAGCTATAGGTGCATCAATGAGCGCCTCATGACCATACGCATCAAGGCTAAATTCGGCAACATTAGCCTGATATGCGCGCACGCCCCCACAGAAGAGAAAGACGACAACACCAAAGATATGTTCTTCGAGCTCTTAGACAAAACATATGAGCAGTGCCCTAGCTACGATATTAAAATAGTCCTGGGCGATTTTAATGCCAAGCTAGGAAGGGAAGACATCTTTGGTGGAATAATCGGGAAAAACAGCCTGCACGACAACACTTCCGATAATGGATTCAGGCTCATAGATTTTGCTGCGGGGCGAAACGTCATGGTAGCCAGTACGCGTTTTCCACACCTCAACATCCACAAAGGAACTTGGACTTCTCCAGATCAATCTACCGTCAACCAGATTGACCATATTGCGATCGACGCCAGACACGCTTCCAGCATTATGGATGTACGAACTTTCCGAGGAGCTAACATCGACTCGGACCACTACCTCGTTGTAGCCAGGGTAGCACTTCGGATTTCCAGACCCAAGGCAAAACAGGGAGGTGCTGGGAGAAGATACAACGTCGAACGGCTACAATCGCCAGAGATCGCCAAATCCTTTTCCGACCGAGTGACAAGTAACCTCTCTCGAAGTTCTCTGCCGCCAACACAATGTATCGAAAACCAGTGGCAACATTGCCAAGATGCTATCAGAGAAGCCGCCTCTGATGTGCTGGGTTTCAAACAGCCACCAACAAGGAACCCCTGGTTTGATGAGGAATGTCGGCAGGCAAATGCAGCCAAACAAGAGGCACGCAAAGCGGCGCTGCATAAAAGGACGAGAGCTGCTCGTGAGCTCTATGAGCAGAAGAGGCGAGAGGAACGCCGACTTTTCAGAAGGAAAAAGAGAGGGCATGAGAAGCGTGCGGTCGAAGATGTTGAGAGGTATAAAAGCAGGAATGAGGTTCGAAAGTTTTATGAACAGGTGAAACGAAATTCACAGGTACATAAACCTAGAACCGAAGGCTGCAAAGACGAAAGTGGAAACATCATAGTGGAACCGCAGTCAATGCTGAGGATATGGAAGGACCACTTCTGCAGACTGTATAACGGCGACGAAGAACTGAATCCCGCTGTCAGGCAGGATGACCCATTCGATATAGACGACGAAAGCCAACAATCCCGTCCTCCCGACTTAGACGAAGTAAAGATTGCCATATCTAAGTTGAAGTCTAATAAAGCCGCTGGAGCAGATGGCTTGAATGCCGAGCTCTTTAAAGCAGCTGGAGATAAGTTGGTTAGGAGCATGCACCATCTTATCTGTAAGATATGGTCGGAAGAAAACATGCCCGATGAATGGAACCTCAGTATTGTTTGCCCGATCCTGAAAAAAGGAGACCCTCTAAACTGCACCAACTATAGAGGAATAAGTCTACTTAACATCGCCTATAAAATCTTCTCTGCCATAATATGTGAACGTCTAAAGCCCATCGTCAACAACCTGATAGGTCCTTATCAGTGTGGTTTTAGACCAGGAAAGTCCACAGTTGATCAAATATTCACATTACGGCAGATCCTGGAAAAAACTCAAGAGCACCAAATCGACACCCACCATCTTTTCATCGATTTCAAGGCCGCATATGACAGCATCTACAGGGACGAGCTGTATAGAGCCATGTCTAGTTTTGGCATCCCTGCCAAACTCGTCCGTTTGTGCAGGATGACCATGGAGAATTCACGCTGCTCCATAAAGGTTGGAAACAACTTAACAGAACCTTTTGATGTCAAAAAAGGTTTTAGACAAGGTGATGCGCTGTCATGCGATTTTTTTAACATCGTGCTTGAAAGAATAGTGCAGAGCTCACACGTCAACACTAGAGGCACTATCTTTCAAAAGTCTGTCCAATTACTGGCATATGCTGATGACATTGACATAATCGGAAGAACTCAGCGTGATGTCAATGGGGCTTTTGTGAGTATTGAGGCAGAGGCGGCAAAAATGGGTTTAACGGTTAATGAGGGCAAAACAAAGTACATGCTGTCGTCTAGAAAGGACATACAACACCGACGTTTTGGACAAAACGTCACAATCGACAGACGTACCTTTGAGGTAGTCAAGGACTTCGTCTACCTAGGCTCCGCTGTAAACGCAGAAAACAACACCAGCGCTGAGATCAAACGCAGAATAACTCTTGCTAACCGCTGTTTCTTTGGACTAAGAAAGCAATTGAGTAGTAATGTCCTCTCTCGAGGGACCAAAGTGTTGCTATATAAGACCCTTATCATCCCCGTCCTGCTATACGGTGCAGAAGCATGGACCATGACAAAAGCGGATGAAAGCACCTTGGGTCGCTTCGAGAGAAAAGTTCTTCGTGTGATCTACGGTCCCGTATGCATCGAAGGGGAGTGGAGGAGAAGATGGAACGACGAACTGTACGGGCTGTACAGCGACGTAGACTTAGCAAGAAGAGTAAAAGTCCAACGACTAAGATGGCTGGGTCACGTAGAGCGCATGGAAACCAATGCTCCGGCCCGGAAAGTCTTCGAATCCGCACCCACAGGACAGCGCAGTAGAGGAAGGCCGCGGATCAGGTGGCGCGCACAAGTGGAAGGTGACCTCACCCAACTTGGAGCGCGAAACTGGAGACATCTAGCTAGGGACCGAGCTAGATGGAGAAGTTTGTTGGGTGAGGCCCTAGTTCACACAGGACTGTAGCGCCACCTTAAGTAAGTAAGTAAGTAAGATACAAATATTACAGGTATGCATTTTGTAGGTATAAAGTTTCCTTTCTCTATGAACAAAATGGAGAAGAACATTTGTTTACGATTCGAAAAATCTACAGATTATGTTTGATCCTAATATAATCCTAATTGTTTACCTAGCAGAAAAGATTCCCAGAATCCAAAAGAATGCAATCGTTAATGATTCCATTCATCGAATTCAACTAGAGACTTTAAAATTTCATAAATTAGCATCATTTTCCCAATCAATCAAAACATAAGCCTCTAAATAAGTTCTTGTGTGTTTTTCAGGACATAGTCTCTTAAGTACAATGACCTGGACCCGTGCGCGTGAAAAAAAAAACATAGATAAGAAAACGTTAGCAACGACTTAAACCGTTATGAGTTATGAGAATGGATCTATGCGTTTTACTTACAATTATTTTATTCTTCATAGAGCAAACGCAAACTCTCGAACAATTTGATAAATGTGCTACGACAAGATAAATGTGTATGATAAAAATATCGTAATCGCAATTCGTAAGTCATACTTCATCTGGACAGAACATTTACTTATATTGTAATTGAAATACATTCCTTTTAAGAAGATAAACTAAAAATAAACAAACTTCTCGTTTCTTAACACAAATTCGCAAAAACTACGATATAGCGAAATTTTTATTACTTTTTAAAAGAGCTTTGCTTTGTTAACTTCGTTATACATTGATCATACATAATGGGAGCTATCGCGAAAGGGAATACAAATCTCCATAGGAAGGTTTCCCTCTCTTGAGCGGGAAAACTTGAAAGTACTCTTCGGAACTAATTGGTACAAGAAATATACTGTAGCATTTAGTTGTCATTACATGGGATTTTTATTTTAAAGAAATTTCATTCACGGCCGCAAACAAAATTGAGGGATTAAAATGAACAAAATTCAAAGGGAGATTGACGAAAGGCTAAAAGCCCAGTGTAAGCTTTGGATTGAAACCTCATTTGAATGCAAACTAATTATCTTTTTTAACTTATTCTCCTATTCGTAAACTTTTGATCATCAAATTATATTTTTCCTGGTTCAAAGTGGTATCTGCCGATATTATGCATCTGCATTCACAGTACCATAAATTAATATGTCTTCATCAAAAGTCCTAAACTGCTGACCATCTCTAGCAAAGACGTTACAACAGTTGAACATTCACATTCGTTTTTGACGTTCCATAAATCCCATGAAATTTTAAAACTGGCAAACATTAACAAAAATTGAATCATTTTACTTTTTTTAGGAAATAAATTTAAGATCGATATTCACTTAGCTATTTGTAAACCGGTCCGTCAAGCTTTAAACTAAACACCTTAAGATTAAAACTTTGAAAACAAATTTGATGCTGGGATAGTTACCGGAATTCCTGATTTGTCCAGCCTCAGCCCAATAATTGGTAGTATTCCCAGCTTGACGTCAAGTACCACAGGCTTTGGGGGAGAGGACTAGAGAAATAGATCTGTTAAGCACTAAATTCTCCAATTATCGGCCACCGGCCACACAAATATCTCTAAATTTTACATTTTTAACTTCTCATAGGAAGTTATTGTAATGGGTCCGATTTGTCAAATTGAAAATTTTGACATTTCTCGACGTTTCAAGGTCCCTAGAGTCGAAATAAAAGATTTTTAGAAAAATGTATGTGCGTGCGTGTGTACGTACGTCCGTATGTCGTGACGTTTTTTCGTCCTCCATAGCTCAAGAACCAGAAGAGATATCAACTTCAAATAAATGTATTTTAATTTTAATAATAAGGCAGAATGATGTAGAAAGGGCTTTCAAAAAAATTGCGTGGGTGGTTTTTTTACCATAGCAGTTTGAAAAAAAGGTGAACATTTTGGTTAACCTTAAATATCTTACGAACCAAACACGCTAGAGACTTGAATTAAATTTTATATAATATATTGTAACGTGATACAAAACAAGTATATTTTTTGAAAAAAAACAATATAACGGTTTTTTTATAAATCAATAAAACTGAAAAAAAAATTTGTCACCTCCAAAATTTTACGACTGAAATATTATTTCATCTTTAAAATATTTTGAGCAACGAAAAATAATGTTTTTCACATTTGATAAAATTTTGAGAAAAATCGAATTGACAGTTTTTTTTATAAAAAATAAAAATCTAAAAAAAAAACATTACTCAAAGCTCGTAAAAATTAAATATCGATTCAAATATCTTTTCCAAAAACTTGAAATTTAAGCTTTAACCTTATTTTATCTCATAAGAAATATTGTTTTCAACATTTTGAAAAATTTTGAGAAACATTGAATTGACAGTTTAAAAAAAAAAAATTAAAAAAATGTATAAAAGTTGGTAAAATTTGATTTTCGACTCAAATATCTTTTCAAAAATTTGGGATATTGGCTTTAATTTACTTCTATCTTTCAAAAAATCTTGTTGTCAACATTCAGTTAAAGTTTGAAAAAAATTGAATTGACAGTTTTTTTACAAAAAATTAAAAACCGAAAACAGATTAACAAAAGTTGGTAAAAAACGATTTTCGACTCAAATATCTTTTCAAAAATTTGAGATAGTACTAGCTTCTAACTAATATTTTCTTATAAGAAATATTGTTTTCAACATTTGGACAAATTTTGAGAAAAATCGAATTGACATTTAAAAAAAAAAATGTATAAAACTTGGTAAAAATTGATTTTCTACTCAAATATCTCTACAAAAATTTTAAATATTGGCTTTAAACTAATTTTATCTTATGAGAAATATTGTTTTCAACATTTGGTAAAATTTTTAAAAAATTCGAATTGACAGTTTTTTTTACAAAAAAATAAAACTCTAAAAAAAACAATACTAAAACTATAATTTTTATATAAAAATCCAACAGTCCGTTTTTTTATAAAAAAAATAAAATCTACAAGAAATAGTACGCAAATTTGATAAAAATTGATACGAGTACATATAGACAAACTTTTAAGCAAGACAAATCGACAGGCGGGATGGGAAGTTATCAGTGTGGGTCGCATCCCAGCCTCTTTTTTTTTTAAATTTGTACCTTGTTCCTAGCTTCACGTTAAGTTTAAGAGGAAGGGATTTTTGCAGCCTAGAGCCGTAAAATAACACAAAAGCTGATATGAATTTCTGAATCATTGATGTCGGTGCTTCCATCTTTACTAAAGCTATATATTAGAGCAAGCACATACTGTTATGTGGTTGTGGTGACACTGGTCTCTAATAAATTAATTGTAAAATGAAATGTAAGAGAGAGTTCTTGATCGGTCTCAGGCCGTGATAGACGTATTTTTATACCGAACGTGGATAATTAAAGTGGTATTATGAAATATTCTTGTTCCCACAATAATAGGCGTAAAGTCTTTCATTTTAATCGGTATATTATAAAAATACGAACATTTAAATAGATATATGTAGACCTAAGCTTGATGTACCCATTTTTTAGTAATTAAATTCTCAAAGTAAAGATTGTACTCTAGCACTGACATATATGAGTTTTTTTACATTTTACACTTTAAATGACCTTTGCAAAATACTTATAGACGAGAAATATGCGTAAACACATTGCCTGCCCCAACATATGGACTCAGGCTCCATCTAGAAGAATTGTAATATAACGATCAGAGATCTAATATACTAAGACATACATACATATTTAAGTAAAATCGATTCCAAATGGACTAAACATTTGCCAGAGTGTTGGCCTTCCAGCAAACATCAAAAAACATATTTTATTTATTTACTTTAGTAAATCAATTTTATTACCATCGTACAAGTATAAATAATGCTGATCGACGAAATAACGTTTTTTTCTATCCCAATAACAAAGACACTTAAGGTGTCCTAATGTCGAGTCTTTCGTTTAAATTTTTCTATCAAAACAGGCTTTTAAAATATGATTTAAAATGCTAAAAATAACCTAAAATTGAGTTTTTTAGATTTAGTTTAAAAGATTATTTGACTTTATATAAAGTTTTGAGACAACCTTAAATTTGGTACTTTCATAGTTTTAAAAAATACGTTTTGCACTTAATTTGTAGCACTGATTTCGAATCCAAACTTTAATTTTAACTTTCTGCTCAAATTTAAAAGTACCCGTTTTAAACAATATATAATAGAATTGTGAAGACAACAGATTTGTTACAAGAACAAACATTTCTCTTGATTTTTCTGAGATATGTGAAATCTAACAACTTATGAGGATTTTTCGAATATTATATGAAATAGAATTTAGTGGATTGCATTGATTGCAAACATTTAAAATGTCAGGCATTTATTTGCTTTAACTTTTTAAGCTTAAATAACCATAAGTTGGATTCAATATGTGATTTTTAATGATTGAATTCATAAACGACTATATTCTTTCAAAAACCTGGCAGACTTAATATATGGGTTTTGGGTACTCAACTTTAATAGAAATAATCGAGTTCTGCTTTAAGAAAGTATACATTTATATTTTTATATATAAATATATTTGTTTCTGTTTATTATCCAGTAAATCTTTTTAAGAAATAAAAATTATACACATTTACAGTTAACTCTATTATACAAAACTTACAAACATACAATGTGTTGTTACAAGATCAGTTTCTATTATCAGGTAATTCATTTTGCATTTTATAATTATTCTATTTTGAAACAAGTTCCATTTCACTTTATTTGTCTTTTGCGATTCTTCTATAACGGTCAGTTGCAAGATGAAACCATTTCTTAATAACGTGATTTGTATCTGCTACCCTTACTTTGGAAAATTTCTCATGTACACATTCTATAAAATATAAAAATTAACAGTCAATAATATGTACATACATATGTACATATGTATTTTCATAGATTTCAGCATTAAAAGTTTAAAAATTGCTTCATACCTCTTAGTATTTTGATCATTTCAAGATTTTGGATTTCTATGTTCTTGTTTTTGCCATAAAACGAGCACAGAACAGCTAACTCTTTTTTAAAACACGCAAAAAGGCACTTAGAGATGTATTTCTCCCATGTCTGATCGTCAACATTGAGTAGGAAATGTTTCTGAAAAATAACATTTATTTGTATTTTTTTTTTCGATTTGAAGCAAACATTTGTTAAAAATTACAAATAGTTTTCTTGGTATATCATCGTTTTTGATTTTTTCTTCAAAAGCTGCCAAATCTTCTTTGGTCCCAAACGGCGTTCCAAGATTAGTTCTATCGAGTATAGTAGTTTCTTGCCATGTGCTTTGTTTGTTTTTAATTTCCTGAAAATCTTCATAGAGTTTGTCTGTTTTGGCAGCAATTTGTGTCATAAGCTTTCGCAAATCATCAATTGCACTTAAAACCGTAGCTGTATCGAGTGATACGTTTGGGGAATTTATTTTAGATATTTTCGATGGTTGGATAATAGTAGTCTCTGATGCAGATGAAAAGTTATAGCTTTTTGATGTATGGGCTTTTTGGTTATCTAATTTTCTTTTGAGGGCATTTTGAATTGGTGCTACGGTAAAATGGGGCAAAGTTGTTCTTCCTTTTTCTGTAACAATTGAAATTTCTTGCGATTCTGGTTCTATCATTAAACCAATTTGAAACTCCATACAATCATCTGATGCATCGTCTTCCAAATGTTCTTCTTGTTCTTAAATTAGATTACGAAATATACGTATAAACAAACTTTTGGTTTAAATTAAAATTTTATTAAATATTTACCAAATTCATTTTCTTCACCATCGGTTATCATTATCTAAAAAATTAATAAATAAAGTAAAGTTAAGATACAAACGTGTACATTTCTAAATTTGGGTATAGGTATGGTGATGTTTTTTGTATTTTTTAGGTTTTAAGCGCGCATCAAGAAAGGGAGAGAGTTTGAAGAGGGTTCCATTTGCCTTGATTGATTTAAGGAAAAGGCAGTGTCGTAAGGCATTAATTCATTCGCGTAGTACGGCTAAAGATTGAATCTCTTTACTTAAAATTAAACGGATGAAGTTAAATTCAGTGTTATAATGATGAGCTATTTGGGGGGGGGGGGGGGCGCAAACATAAACTGGTTAATTTACCAGAGGAAAATATTTTATATTAAGGTACAAAAGGGTAAGACAAAAGACTTCATTACGATGTTCAAGCCATGTACGGTTTTAATGCAACTTATCACTTTAAAATCACATCTTTGGATATTATGCAAAAGTTAGTGATTAGAGTATACGTCCAGAAATTGGAGTTTTATAGATAATATCTAAAAGAAGGAGAAAAACTTCTTGCAACGTCTCAGGAAACCAAAATATCTTGTGGAACATATCGTCTGTGATAGATTCACAAGAGATGGTTTCTGATTCAGATGGTGAGAACTTTAAGATGTTTGTTCTTTTTTCATTGAAGTGGGATCAGGGGGCAACTTCTTCATTGTGGAAAACATCTTATACATTGTCGGAATGGATAATCCTGAAACGCCAAATAATACCTAGAATCATATTGCGACAACAAACAATTAAAATCAGGTTATTCGAGTTATGGAGTGATAATTGAACGCGAAAGGCACTTTTGTAATGATTTTGAAAGGTATTGTTGCTCCCTGAGGTCTGAAGAAATGTAAAATATTTAAATAAACCTGCGAAAGGCACTTTTGTAATGATTTTGAAAGGTATTGTGTTTCCCTGAGGTCTGAAGAAATGTAAAATATTTAAATAAACCTTCGTAAAAATTAAAAAAGGTTGTCAACGATGAAGATCGAAATGGATCTTTTGCCTTATTTGAAAGTTTATGTTTAAATTTTGTATCTTAATGTAAATTTCTAAAAAAGAAATTATAAATATTAATAATTCTAATTTTTAAAGAAGTTTTTACTGATCTCGTAATCTCAAAAATACTGTTAATTTTGCATAAGCATAACGAATAAAAACTGATTTATGTTGTATACAATTTTTCTCGGAGTTTGCAAAGATCACGTAAACCTGAGCCATTTTGGATTCGTATTTTTTGTGTCTGAATCTGATTTCACAGGACCAACATATCTTTAAAGAGATATTTTATTTTATTATGTTTTATACAAGAATTAACTCAATGTTGAAAATGCATAAATATGTATTTACTTAATGTTTTTTAATTTAATTTTGTTAAAAACTATTAACTTATATTTTGTTTTTAGAAAACAAATGCAAAACACGCACAATTTGTGATATACAAAAGGAGGAACGTCAAATAAATGTAAGCTGACGTCTTAGAGGACGTGTTCCAACATCAGGCAAATCTGACAAAGCCAACATTATGGTCTGCACCTACTACTATTGATTTGTAAAAAGGTTCTTTTGGTCAATGATTTAAAGTTTGGCAAATAATTATGGTACGAATATTGAATTTTGGCTTTGTAATTTAATGAACGCTTTGTTCTTCATTCAAACAAAATTATTTTTTAGTTTAACGTTTTAAATTCTTTAATATACAACCATCAAATTTTTAATGGATACATCAGGAAAGAGTAAGCATTGATCCATTTAATAGAAATTGTATGTTGTTATATTTTAAAATTTCATATTGAAAATGTAAGCAAACTGAGTAAACTGAATTAAGCGTTGAGTGAAAAAATGGTATTATATTCTATAAACAACATTTTTTGTGAGAAATACAAAAAGGTGTTACTTAAAGTATAGTGCTAGATGCTTTGAACTAACTTCATGATACTACGAACTTAGAACCAATGTTAGGGATTTATCTGCATTCAACTTCAAAAATTACAAAAGTGAACAAATCTTTTGTCTTTTATCCACAAAATTTTAATTTCTATGTCTCATCTCTATGAAACAGAAGTGTAAAGTTAAAACGAATCACCTTCACTTTTTCAAAACAAAAAACAACGCATGTACACAGTTGAAATAATAGAGTGATAGATGTCTCTCAGATCTAATACTTATCATGAATACTCCTTTTTTGACAGATAATGACATCTACGGTGACATAAGCTATTCCGGTTTTGTTTAGTTAACTTTTTATATAAAACTCCCAACGACACAATTAGGTGACGCTACCATATGTGTGTATTTTTTTAACATCTCTATTGCTTGCACATACTTTTTAAATGTAGTTAAGCATTTAAAACTGGATTTATGTTGAAACCCAAAAGTAATAATAAACCATTGGTAATTCTATTTTACTTCCTATAAAATACAATAACTTTTTGATTGTATTGTGTTGCTTCAGGCCTTCACGAAATTTTAGTGAAATAAATGAAAAAACCTTGTAACAAATGCTTAAAAATAGCAAGAAAACTGGAAAATATTATTGGATAACCCACATATATTTCTTTAAGAGTAAAATAATGGTTTTGATTAGGTACACAGTGTTTTCAAATCATTAGTGGAAATTTAGGTAGAAATGGCGATCTCAAGGCAACCTAGCCAATTAGCGCTGTAGTGCGCCGTTTTGATATAGTGAAAATTTAAGGTTACTATTATTTATATAGTGAATTAAAAGTATCTCACTAATTTAAGAAAAATATTTTAATAAGTTGCATGAACATAACACTTAAAAAAAATGCAAATGAATTTTTTGAATGAAATGTAATAAGACTTTAAAAATGTTACATAGTTAAAAGATTTACTTACTTACTTACTTAAGGTGGCGCTACAGTCCTGTGTGAACTAGGGCCTCACCCAACAAACTTCTCCATCTAGCTCGGTCCCTAGCTAGATGTCTCCAGTTTCGCGCTCCAAGTTGGGTGAGGTCACCTTCTACTTGTGCGCGCCACCTGATCCGCGGTCTTCCTCTACTGCGCTGTCCTGTGGGTGCGGATTCGAAGACTTTCCGGGCCGGAGCATTGGTTTCCATGCGCTCTACGTGACCCAGCCATCTTAGTCGTTGGACTTTTACTTTTCTTGCTAAGTCTACGTCGCTGTACAGCCCGTACAGTTCGTCGTTCCATCTTCTACTCCACTCCCCTTCGATGCATACGGGACCGTAGATCACACGAAGAACTTTTCTCTCGAAGCGACCCAAGGTGCTTTCATCCGCTTTTGTCATGGTCCATGCTTCTGCACCGTATAGCAGGACGGGGATGATAAGGGTCTTATATAGCAACACTTTGGTCCCTCGAGAGAGGACATTACTACTCAATTGCTTTCTTAGTCCAAAGAAACAGCGGTTAGCAAGAGTTATTCTGCGTTTGATCTCAGCGCTGGTGTTGTTTTCTGCGTTTACAGCGGAGCCTAGGTAGACGAAGTCCTTGACTACCTCAAAGGTACGTCTGTCGATTGTGACGTTTTGACCAAAACGTCGGTGTTGTATGTCCTTTCTAGACGACAGCATGTACTTTGTTTTGCCCTCATTAACCGTTAAACCCATTTTTGCCGCCTCTGCCTCAATACTCACAAAAGCCCCATTGACATCACGCTGAGTTCTTCCGATTATGTCAATGTCATCAGCATATGCCAGTAATTGGACAGACTTTTGAAAGATAGTGCCTCTAGTGTTGACGTGTGAGCTCTGCACTATTCTTTCAAGCACGATGTTAAAAAAATCGCATGACAGCGCATCACCTTGTCTAAAACCTTTTTTGACATCAAAAGGTTCTGTTAAGTTGTTTCCAAACTTTATGGAGCAGCGTGAATTCTCCATGGTCATCCTGCACAAACGGACGAGTTTGGCAGGGATGCCAAAACTAGACATGGCTCTATAGAGCTCGTCCCTGTAGATGCTGTCATATGCGGCCTTGAAATCGATGAAAAGATGGTGGGTGTCGATTTGGTGCTCTTGAGTTTTTTCCAGGATCTGCCGTAATGTGAATATTTGATCAACTGTGGACTTTCCTGGTCTAAAACCACACTGATAAGGACCTATCAGGTTGTTGACGATGGGCTTTAGACGTTCACATATTATGGCAGAGAAGATTTTATAGGCGATGTTAAGTAGACTTATTCCTCTATAGTTGGTGCAGTTTAGAGGGTCTCCTTTTTTCAGGATCGGGCAAACAATACTGAGGTTCCATTCATCGGGCATGCTTTCTTCCGACCATATCTTACAGATAAGTTGGTGCATGCTCCTAACCAACTTATCTCCAGCTGCTTTAAAGAGCTCGGCATTCAAGCCATCTGCTCCAGCGGCTTTATTAGACTTCAACTTAGATATGGCAATCTTTACTTCGTCTAAGTCGGGAGGACGGGATTGTTGGCTTTCGTCGTCTATATCGAATGGGTCATCCTGCCTGACAGCGGGATTCAGTTCTTCATCGCCGTTATACAGTCTGCAGAAGTGGTCCTTCCATATCCTCAGCATTGACTGCGGTTCCACTATGATGTTTCCACTTTCGTCTTTGCAGCCTTCGGTTCTAGGTTTATGTACCTGTGAATTTCGTTTCACCTGTTCATAAAACTTTCGAACCTCATTCCTGCTTTTATACCTCTCAACATCTTCGACCGCACGCTTCTCATGCCCTCTCTTTTTCCTTCTGAAAAGTCGGCGTTCCTCTCGCCTCTTCTGCTCATAGAGCTCACGAGCAGCTCTCGTCCTTTTATGCAGCGCCGCTTTGCGTGCCTGTTGTTTGGCTGCATTTGCCTGCCGACATTCCTCATCAAACCAGGGGTTCCTTGTTGGTGGCTGTTTGAAACCCAGCACATCAGAGGCGGCTTCTCTGATTGCATCTTGGCAATGTTGCCACTGGTTTTCGATACATTGTGTTGGCGGCAGAGAACTTCGAGAGAGGTTACTTGTCACTCGGTCGGAAAAGGATTTGGCGATCTCTGGCGATTGTAGCCGTTCGACGTTGTATCTTCTCCCAGCACCTCCCTGTTTTGCCTTGGGTCTGGAAATCCGAAGTGCTACCTTGGCTACAACGAGGTAGTGGTCCGAGTCGATGTTAGCTCCTCGGAAAGTTCGTACATCCATGATGCTGGAAGCGTGTCTGGCGTCGATCGCAATATGGTCAATCTGGTTGACGGTAGATTGATCTGGAGAAGTCCAAGTTCCTTTGTGGATGTTGAGGTGTGGAAAACGCGTACTGGCTACCATTACGTTTCGCCCCGCAGCAAAATCTATGAGCCTGAATCCATTGTCGGAAGTGTTGTCGTGCAGGCTGTTCATCCCGATTATTCCACCAAAGATGTCTTCCCTTCCTAGCTTGGCATTAAAATCGCCCAGGACTATTTTAATATCGTAGCTAGGGCACTGCTCATATGTTTTGTCTAAGAGCTCGAAGAACATATCTTTGGTGTTGTCGTCTTTCTCTTCTGTGGGGGCGTGCGCGCATATCAGGCTAATGTTGCCGAATTTAGCCTTGATGCGTATGGTCATGAGGCGCTCATTGATGCACCTATAGCTCAAGACTTCTTGCCTAAGTCTGGCTCCAATGACGAATCCGCATCCAAATAAGCGCTGTTGGTTTTCGTGGTAGCAGTCACCATAGTAAATATCGCAGTTTTTCATCCTCTTTTTGCCCGGCCCATCCCATCGTATTTCCTGGATGGCGGTGATATCTGCTTTATATCGTTCTAGGGCCTCCGCTAATTCTTCGGCCGCACGTGGTCTGTTAAGGGACCTAACATTCCACGTGCATATCCGAAGTTCGTTGTCCTTTATTCGTTTGCGTTGGTTGTCAACAGTAAATCCGTCCGTATCCGAGGCTTGTTGGTGCTTCGCAACTTTGAAAGCTTTTACGTGGCCAGGAAGTCACCCCGACGCACAACCTCCAACCTGGAGGGCCAGATCCTAAGTATAACTCCAAGGATGGGGAGCCGGATAAAACCGCTCCTTACAGGCCTGGGCTCCGAATAAGTCGAAGAAGCCCTATAAGGTGTTCACTAAGTAGTTCAACCTTACTGGAACTGTAGACGCCACCGTTGATTCCATCTCGGGAATTCCTCCGCTGCCGTCTGGATAAGGAGAGGTGCCTTAGTGGAAACACCTCTCCCCACCTCTCTCGTTTGCTGCCCCCAACAACTTTCCACTGGGGTTGGAACCCAATCTCCAGTTGAGGTACTAGGCACCCGATGTTCACCACGTGGAGGTGAGAGTAGGAGTTGATAGACAGAGGTTGGTTTTAAGAAAAAAACCTATGGACGCTTGTGTCCTCTTGAATGCACATGTCTACCATTTGAACATCTTAAAAGATTTACAGTCTTATTTAAAAACGCTGTATAGAGCCTACATAAAGTTATGTAATCTCTATAATGCCTCTAAACGCAAAAATGCTATTTATAAAACTTATACAAGGTTGCATAGTCCCATAATAAGCTAAACGCGTTTTGAGGTTGAATAGAGCCTACATAAGGAAATTAACGAAGAATTTAAAAAAAATATAGATTTTCGAAAGAGAATATCATAAAAATAATTGGAATTATTTTGTTATATTTTAGTTGTTATGACAACAAGCTGATTTTATAGACATTTTGGTACTTTTTTTGATGTAAGCATTGTATAACAAAAATTTATAGCAGAATTTTGTATAAATAGGAATTTTCGCAACGGTACATAGAGCCTACATAAATCCTTATTCACTGTATAACTATTCATCCGTTTAGCGAATTCTATTAAATAAGACTGTTAAGCTTTTACACCATTTATTACGTTATGACAACATTAATGCAGACGAAGATGCTATAATAAAATGTTGATGTTCGGCTTCAATTTATTGTTCTCAAATTCGATATATTGCAGAAATTAATATTTTCTATATTTTGGTCTCTTTCTATATCTCACAAATATTCATTTTATATGTGGCATTCCTGTTTTTGCACAAATCAAATGCAGATACATATACATCACCCATATAAACCATTAAAAACTGTACGCTAAGGAAACGTTGTCTAGTGATTAGGGAACCTTAAGTATTGAATTCAAATTTGTTGCGCCATCTATACTCTCATTAGCGTACATATTATATTTTTGACAGCATCTGCAGCAGCTGGTGCTACTGTCACAACTTTAGCCTTTCTATTTCTTTCTATCATCCAGCCATAGTACCATTTGCAAGAAAGAGAGCATCCATAACCGAATACCATCCACAAATACAATCCATTGCAGAAAAGAACAAAAATAATTCAATTTTTCGAATCGAAAAATAGAAATCATTTGTCGAGTTCCAATTAATATGGCCGCATGTTAAAATTTGTAATTTAAGGATATTTTCCTTGTTTATCAATTAAATTTAAGTAAATAAATATAATAATTAAATATTAATTTAGATCGTAGTGTTTTGTTAATTAAGTGTTTATTTGTAAATGAATATAAATTCAGTGAAATTCAATTGGGACGTCTCCGCCCCGTTCCCATAATCGCGTTGTTAATTGTAAAATTGTAAAAAGAAAATTCTCAGTGAACACTCGAAGAAAATTTAATAAAAAGTGGAAAAAGTGGTGAATTATGCTTTAAATCATTTTAATCTCAGACGTACTATGCAATAACTTGCACACTTTTTCCACAACACGCGAAATAAGAAGTTTTTTCTACCAAAGTTTACGAAGAAAAGTTTTGGATTGCAGGAGAAAATTTTGATACATATTTTGTCGGTTTGGTCAGTGAGTGTTTTCTCTCTGTTTATTACGACGTCAACGACAAATAAAGTAAGTTAATTTATTTATTTATTTATTTAATAAAATTGCTTGTTTCGGCTTTATTTTTGTCCTTGTTTCGCTTTTGAAAAAAATGTCGCAATACAAATTTCTCACAATGCGTCAATGATGCGTGTTGGAATGACAACAGGAAAAATCACCCAAATACCAACCTTCGAATACCAGCATTCTGGGTAGAGGTACATAGGTACAAACATTGCAATTTTATTGCCTCCTTTAATCATCCCTCCCGTGAATGATGTTTTATTATAAACATACCTACAAAAAAATGAATGAAAATTAATCCCTGCAGCTGCGATTTCGTTCGGGGTGTTCTATTATTTTGAAGATACAAAAAATGAGAATTGGAAATAGCCCTACTCTTGTTTCCTTTGTGTTTGATGCGCATTATATTGTCCATAGACGGGAAATGCAACGCAGCAGCAACTGCATTGCACCTAATTTGCATATTCTGAGGTGTTGCATTTCTCAGAATGATCAGAATTGAAAGATGCAGATTTTATGTAACTAGGTAATAAAATGACGAAGGAAGTTCAAAAAAGGGTTAAAATGGGCAAGCGAGATGCAGGACTCTCTGTATGCATTTATTTACCTTCGTTTGTAGGTATTTGTTTGAGAATTGAGTTACAAACTATGAACTGTCTTTTTTTAAGTTTTAACATGATTTTTTGTTCTCAAACTGAAATGCAAGTAGAATGCAACTTGCACATATCTTAAAGATATAGTTGTAGGTACGCATCCTTCTCATGGGAAAAAATATGTTTTTATGAAACTTAGGTCAGCCAGTTTATTTTGTTGAGATTTCAGATATTTTGTTCTGTTAGTTTGATTGAGCTGGACACTGCATTTTGAAGTGATTGACAAATTTTTGAAGTTGTTTATATCGCGAATATGTTTAATATTTTATACCTGACTTAATCTTCCGTAAGTTTTTAGTTTACTTGACAAAAACTGTGCTATCTGTGTCCAAAATAGAGTCATGATAACTATTCAAATTAAAAAACGTTCCGTCAATTTTTACGGGCGACGAGAGTATCAGGAATAAATGCAAACCCACATAGTTTTTAAAAAAATACAAAAGGTGTAAATATTTTTAGTAATAAAATAAAAATATGAGAACAATTATAAGATATGTAGACCGGGGATGGAATAAGTACCAGCATAAATCAAAGGCATGCAGGTGAGTTTATGATTATTTGTTGTAGTTTTGTATGCACTTCAACCTTTCCATTTACAAAGAAAAATAATTGAATGGTATCGGAGATGGTAGGGGCAACTGCTTAGTTTTCTGCTAATTTTCATACCGCTGTAGAATACAAATAAAAAAAAAACAATTATTATTTATTTCAATTCGTTAAATGATAACGTAAACAATACAATGGTTAAAAACTACTTTACAACTAATTCGATTTTAAACTGTTATAAAACATTGTTTTGAATTTCAAATTCTTAAAATTGTCGTATTGAATCGTAGTTCGATGTGCTAAAAATTGTATAAGTTTCTAAGTTCTACTAAAGGAAAAAGAATCAAACATGAATTCAAAACAATTGCAATTTTTTGCGTGTAAAACTTATGGTTTTACATTTGGCAACATTTGAAACAAAACCATTTTTATTAGAGCATTCCCTAAATAATATAAGCCATTTTTAGACACAAATATAATTTTATTATTATAATTTCAATTATCTGCAAAAAATTGTGAATGAAGGGTAATATATGTAGGTATATTATAAAAAAGATAGATTTTGTATTTCCGTAGTTGTTTAAAGATGACTTAGAAGTCCTTTTAAATTCAATTAAATTAATTGTCCATCCTATGTTTTAATCTACGGAAAGAATTTTTCCGCTTAGGTAGTTTCAAGTTTGGTTTTGTAGACGAACTAAGAATTATATTTTTTATATTTTGATAACAATATACATATTGCAACTTGACGAATTAAATCATGATTTTTGCTAATTCAGAATATTGTTCTAAAATGTTGGTGCTTGGATATGTTGAGGCCACAGCATTCTTCTAGAAGTCTATCATGATGAATTTTCTGATAGTTCAGTGTCAACAAAATATTTTTTAAATCATATAACATTGTCCTCAATTGTTTCTTAGAGTTTTTGAGCTCAAGTATAAATTTATGGAGTTTACTTCTTTTTTTTAGAAAATCCAGTCGTTGGTTTTCTGATTCACTATAAATAAACATAATAGATTAGTAAGTAAGCATTCTATACTATTGTTTATTTTTTCACTACCTTTTGGCTTTGTGCAACACCGTCAAATTTATTATCCAACCCATCTACAGTTTATGGGTTCCTAACCGACTCTTTTAATAAACAAAAACGTTAAAATATAGGGTCCGCCAAAAAACTTTCTTTTGTTTTGAAACAGGGCGCAAAACATCGAGTGTTTCTTCGGCTGTGTATAAAGTAGCGCCATCCTATTGAAACCAAATATTGCCAATATCCTCCTCTTCAATTTTTGTGAACAAAAATTAGTTCAACTTGGCCCGATAACGATCGACATTGACTGTAACGGCCACTCCTTGCTCATTTTCGAAGAAAAATGGCCTAATTATGCCCTGGATCCGCACCAAAAAGTGGGTGCATCGGCTTTTCAATGTATGCGTGCGGGTTTTCTGTGCCCCAAATGCGACAATTTTGCTTTTTTACATTACCGCCATGATCTAAATGAGCTTCATCTGAAAAAAATGATTTGTTTGACTAAATCGGCATCTTTTCTAAGCCTATCGCAGGCAACATTTTCCAGCGTTGTTCAAGCGTAAACACAACCATAATCGTTCAGCAGAAGGATAAAACTAATTATCTGTCAAATCAGACATGAACTAAGAGTTACCATTCACGAAATAAGCACTAGTTGACAAAAAAAACGTTAGATGGCGGACACTTTACTAAACGCATAATAATTTGAAAGTGCAATAGATTGACTTTTGTTAGAATTGAATCAGTACATCAGTATGGACGCAAAGCTTCAAGCCATAGGATTTTAGACAGTACATATATGACATATTAGAGCAAAAACAAATTGCAATAGTATTTCATTGAAATGACAGTATTGGTTACTTGTGATTGACTGAATGTAACTTCTATATCAATAGCAAATAATAGGGAATAACATCATGGTTAGCTAATAATTCGCTAAGCGATATAAAAACTCTATACTTTTTATCTGATTAAGCAAATTAAGTGAAGTTATATAACTGTGCCTCTAATACCTAAAAATGAAATATATGACACACGTTGAAAATTTTTGAGTCAATTTATCGGTACGTGACCACATGTCATACTAATTTTCATAGCTGCATATATATAGTGAGGGAAAAAATGTTAAAAACGATCTTTGCCTGCAAATTTTATTGCAATTTACAGCATATTATACCACATTGAAAAAATTATAAAATTATTTGTCATGGCTTTCCGCTGAACAAAAAATCGAAACGAATTAGGAATGTTATTGTTTTTATTTTTTACAATTAATTATTTAATGGAATTAACTCCTTGTTACATGTCTTTGAAAATGTGGAATATCATCAAATCAATTTCTGTATACTTAACCATAAGATGTTCTTGTTTTTGGCCCTGAAATTTCCTTAAAAAAATCCATTATTTTAAAATTAAATAACTTTGATGGACCGGCCTTTAAGTGTAGTATTATGGAGATAAAATATGTGTTGTACAACTCTTGTGCTTTATTTCATTATCTTGCTTGAATTTCCGTTTAATCGACATGATTTCTTTTGCAAAAGGCATCATTTCAAAGCTTAGGTTTCGGATTTTGTTCAAAATATATATTTTTCATTGAATTCAATAATTTGTCCTAGAGTCAAAATGCTTCTAGCAAAATTGGTTTTCTGCGTGTGTTTGGGATCGAAATGATTTTCTTCCATCAAATCTCACAAATGTATGTCTATTTTCCTAAACATAAGATTTGTATGTAGATTGATTCAATTATCACAGTTAAATGTTTGTTTTCAAGAGGTAACCCTATTTGATCAAAGCGCTTTTCATAATTTAAAACTGTGTGTCCAATTAGTCATTTCACATTTTTAATTAAAAAAACATAATGAAAAACCCAGATAACTCCACTTTTACATGTTTTTTAATGCAAAAATACAACAACAAAAAATCTTGTGTCGTTGAAATCACATAATTCTTCCAAAAAGTTAAGTCTATCGATCGGTTTGTCTTGCTAAAGCCCCAAAAGACGACATTCAAAAATGAAAGTCACAGCATAAATATAAGTTTTGATAAGCATTGTTTTTACTTTGAAAATCAAACTCAACGTTTTGTTTTGCGAATATCAGCTTTTCCTTTTACTATTTTGTATTTATATTAACAACAGTCATAATAGTCTATTCCGAAGACTATTAAGAAAATATATTAATCTAAAATCACAGTCGAATCATATTTTATATTAAAAAAGGTAAACAAATTTAATTCAATTTATTTTGATACGTAATTTTACGCGTATGATGATCAGATCTTAGATCTTCAATGTTTAGGTCACTATAGAAGCATGATTCCCAAGATGCTTCAATCGTGAACTTTATGTAATCTACCTAGAAGCAGTAGACTCCGGCGGGCTGGAGACGTTGCTCGCAACAGCAAAGAAAAACTAGCCCGGAAAGTCTTTTGTAGTACATTTTATGGTAGGCAACAGCAGCGTAAACTATTGGACTATATTAAGTGTTATTTGTAGCTGTCAAGCTATGGCAGGTACTAGGCATGATAAGTAGTCCTAGCAATAAAACTGGGATAGAATCGGCTTAGGTGATTGTTGATAAATGACGATTAAAATACATATGTAATCGAATTTGATCTATGTAAGGTGATAGTCAAATTAATAACTAAAAAGCTGTCACAACAAAAATGTGACAGTCATTTTAAAACAAAATATATTTATTCCGAATGGAGCTACTAGACGCTTACACAAACTAAGTTAGATTTTTTCATTAAAAAACACATTCTTACTACATTAAAAAAAAAATGAAAAATAAGAATGTCATTTAAAGTAAGCCAATTTGATATTTTTATTCAAATATTTTAAAGGAACCAATTAAAAATTTCACCATGGCAACAATGAATTTTGACAATTCTAATCTAAAATTGTTCAATCAAATTGAATTGAGTTGAATCATCTTACACAGACGTAATGAAAATGATAGTGAATTTTGACTATCAGAAATATGATAGTCAATTATAATCTTAACTTCGAAAAAAGCTTTAAAAAAGCCATTGTGATGGCATATGGCTTGAACGGCGAACGATAGCGCCTTCTTCTACAATCTTTAAACAAAAAGAACTAAATCGATATTGCAAACATAAATGGGTTGAAGGAAACACCGAATTACAAATAAAAAAACTGAAAATACACAGCGGTCCGAAAATTCATAATTTGAAATAACTTTATTGCTTTGTTTCCAGTTTTACGAGTAATTGTCCAGCCTATCGATTTTAAGTTTGTACTAGAAAATAGCCAGTTCTAACTAATACTTGGCACCAACTTGATAGAACTATAGCTTAGTACTTCTATAATGAAATCAATTGGTACGGATTCGAGTACTAACAACTGGTATAATAACCAGGTTCTAGCTCGTTGCTTAGGAACGAGTCTTAACAAATACTCAGTCCCAAATTGATAGTAGTAGGTCCTTGTACTTGTGTGAAGAAATGAGTTGATCTTGATACCGATTTGAGTACATATTAGTACTGGACTTTGTGAAGAATTGGGTGTAAATAATGCAAAATCAGTAAATCTCTTTAAGCTTTTTTTTATTCTAAAAGTACTTATTTCATTTGTTTGTAGTACCCGTGGTATGATGGTTAGTGCGTTGGTCTGTCATCCGACTTGGGTTCGATCCCTGCCTGTGCCACCTAAAGTTTTATTAATGGGTATTGCCTCAAGAGTAATTCTTGTCATGAAAAAGTGCTTTCTCAAATTAGCCATTCGGATTCGGCATTTGAACTGTAGGTCCCCTCCATTCCTCCAATTACACGCACACGGGAATGATTCAGTATCAAGTATCCAAAAGTTTTTTTTCGTAATGCTTCCTTTTAACTTTCCATAAGATGCTTTGTAATCGGTCCTATTTTATGGAATTGAATGTTTTTATAATTATCGACGCTTCGAAGGCCCTAAAATATAAATCTAAGTTTTTTGGAGAGTTGCCTGTGTGCGTAGGAGAAATCAACTTGAAATAATCACCAAAAGATGTAGAAAGCAAAACAATGCGTCAGATTTTTTTTACTAAGCATTGAAAGTGAACATTTTCGTAAATACTTTATTCATCCAAGAGTTTTCTTTTAATAGAAACATACGAAAATTATTGCTAAAAACAGATTTTCAAATCAACTATCTTGATAACAATTAATGATAGTGGCTTGATTGTTACTCACAGCGAATAAAATTAATCTTTGACATTATCTGAAGTAAATACGATTATTGGCAGCAAAGCATCTGCTAGATTCTAAAATTTCTTATCTATAAAATTGTTTTACATTTGACCTCACCTCCAGCTTTCTATAGTAATTTTATGCAATAAAATTAAAACATTAAAAGCAGTATATGATTGATAAGCTCATAATGATTATTTCAATAGCTAAGTTCAGAAGTAAACATAAGCTACACATAATTTGCTACTCCAAAAATATACAGTTGTTTCCCCGTCGCTTAATCGTAAAACACATACTCTAACACACAATGTCGTATTTTGTAGAAAAATCACATATTCGACAAAGCCAAAAACACTATCAATCGTTTAGGTTTTCTCTGACGATTTACGACCTTTGTCTTACCTTTTGAGATTAAACTTTTGAATAGATTTTATACACAGATGATTTTGTAAACCCTTTGAATATTTCATGCAGAATTATAACTGTTTGTTTAGTTAGCATTTAAAATCTCTAATATTTTTCAAATATACAATTCTCTTAACTGATCTCTAAAACAACAAAGTTTAAAAAAATAAAAATCAATTTCAGATCAACCAAAAAAACTTTGCCATATAATACCATGCAGCACCATTCTATGCCTCCGCGCCCGCAACACATGCGACACCCTCCAATGCATCAAGGCCCAATGCACTCTGGACATCCACCACCGCCTCCTCACATGGGAATGAATATGGGCATTCCACCACAACAACAGCCACTTCACATGCCAAATGCTGCAGCCAGACGCGGGCCACCTCCTCAACCCTATGGCATGTCACACATGAGGGATCAAAATAGGTAAGATAAGAAAATCTTAATTAGATATAAAAATAATGCAATACAAGTTAAATTGTCATTTCATATTTGCCATCACCACCATCGTCCGCATCCAAATATGCTACATACGTGCGAGTTGTTCTTTGTCGCTCATCTTCTTCAACATTTCTATGTTCCTTTTGTGATTGTCGCTAATTTTATTGTAAATAATTTCAACACATATCATTCGAAGAATATAACCATTAAATCTGCATTTTCAAACAATAGGAATAGCGTGCATTCGATGCACATCTTCAATGCGTTCTCACCCCGAAATGACAGCCGTAAGGACTTGGAGTTAAGTTCGTGACCTCTTGCCAATCATATTAATGCAATATATTTCCACATTCAACGAGATTATCATATATTGTCCTTGTTTCTAGTCATTCAAGAAAATTGTAAACGAGTCTACATCCTTTGTATATATACCCGTACGTCGTACCATTCCATGCTATAGATAGAAACCCTTTGAATCCAATAGAAAAAAAGAGCACATAAAGCATTGATCGAAGTGAAGTTGGAACTTGGAAGATTCCTTGCTTCTGTCTCTCTTCATCGCATCGTTTTGTTTATTTATTCAAATAATTCAGTCTCAGCGGGTTTTTACGAATCAATGTAATAGTAATTTTTCCCCTTAACTCCCCTTATAAGCACCTTTTATTGAGTTTTCAAGAACATATGATTTTAGTTATAGAGAGAGATATCAAGCGGTGCGGTTTTATATCTCATCATCGCGGCGGATAGAATTTGGATACGAAAGTCGAAAATTAAAAATCATATTGGAATTTGTCCGAGAGAAAAGTTTAGCCGGATGTGTTATTAAATATGGTTAGTTCATAGATATTACTTTAATAGTTTGTGAACTTAAATGGCAAAAGCAAAAAATAACCCGGCATAGATGGGATCTTAATACGTGTGATCGCGCGAAACGCAATTGTCAGTTGTTGATTTTGTTTATCATTACCGATAATCGATGCTTGGGCTTACTACGCAAGTGATTTTTGAACTGAACTTTTATAATTGTCCAATTATGATGAAATCTGCTGTGATATGTGAGCATATATTAGTCTATCTCACGATTTAGACATGCAATCTACATGGCAATTAATCGATAAGAGCATAAAACGTTAGTTGAATTATTTTTTCAAAGAGCCGGTATTTACAGCCGCTGTTTGGCTTGTGGCACAACATAATATCATTGATCAATAAAACTTGACGATCAAGAAAAAAAGAAACGCCCAATGATGCAATGACTGCGTTCAATCTTAGACAGATATGATATTCGGGCACCTTTATCTTCAAGTCTTAGGTGTAAAAGAACAGCTGGTCCAAACTAGGTGGGATGTCAAAAAGGGAATCCAAAGGCTTCTAAGAATTTCTTGTATGTGTGGGTATCTAACAGAACACCTGATTTAACATATGGTTGAATTTGAAGGAACCCGAAAATTAATTTAAAATTTCTATGTTTTTTGGTTAAAATCGGGCGAATTATCTATACAAATTTTAGATTACAACAATTCATACCGTGATATCCAAATGTTTGTCTCCTTTTTGGGAACAGCTGAATTTATTTATTTTCAGCTATCCCAAGTTTGGTATCCAAATCATCCAATAAGGTACCTTAAAATCAACATATCCAACAGGAGATTGAATGCATCAAATTATGCTACTTTTTTAATAATTGTTAAGATGTTTTTTGAAGCACGTGAAGATTTTAACATGAACAAAAATGTGTATATTTTAGTTTCTGTTTGATTTGAGAACAATTAAGTGGTGATTCTCATCGGCTTTGTTGATCTTTTTGATGATTAAATGAAAACAATTTTCATCTGATTTTTCCCAACGTTTCGACGGTGATTGCCGTCTTCTTCAGGGGATGTCTTTATTCACATAAATGATAAGAGTGTTTATTAAATACATACGAATATTATGTAAAGCTTTCAAGTATGACTTACATTGATTTAAATATTACAAAAACATTAAAACAAAAAACAATTTAAACAATTAAAACAATTGAAATTTAAAGCGCTTCCGACTTTGAAGACTTGTCACTGTTAAATGTAAACTGTTGAATTGTTTGTGTCTGAAACTAAGGAACAGTAAACGGCGGATATGTTTTGAGTGTCTTGTTTGCGGTTCATATTATTTTTCTTATTTATTATGTGAAGTGTTTTCTTTATTTTAGTTTCTTACAAAGTTCAAAGTTCCTCTTAAAGTTGCCATCATTTACTTGAGAATTTGGTAATGCATTCAAATTACATATTTGTAATCGTGAAATTCCCCATGATACAAATGTTGTGTTTCGAGCGTAAGTAATATGCAGAACTTAGATGGTATTGCAATGTTTATCTATCTGACTGGAGGCATTCACTAAGCTAATGATTACGTAGTCAAGTCATTCGTCAAGTCACTCGCTCAAATAAATCGGCTTTTAATTGATGTAAGAAAATGTCGCACAAATTTAATGGTGCTGGCTTAAAATCCGTGTACAATATCTTTACAGTTTTGCATGTTTTAAATATCTTTCACTCGGAGTATTTAATCTCTTTCGAAAAGTACTAGAAACTTGAAATATTTGTATTGATAAAAGTGAAGAAAACATTATTCTTTGACGTTAGGTAAAAAGGTCTTAAATCAAATAATTGTGTTTTAGGTTTTTGACAGCCTTTTTTATTATATTTTAAATATTAACAACTTGAGTATAGAACAACAGCAATTAGATACTAAATTGAATGTTTTTTATCATAGTTTTCCTTCAAATGTAGTTTTTCTCAATTTAAATGTATTTATTAACTTTCATAACATTTTTCAGTTGTAAGATATATTTCAAGATAAATATCAAATCTCTGTGCAAGCTGCGTACTACGCAAATTTTTGTAAAGCCTTAATCTATGAAAAAATAAAGTATCTATCTATCTATCAATTAGATAATAAGTCAGAAAAATTCCTATTTGTATTTGGAAGAAAGGTATTAAGTGCATTGAGTCTGTGTGACTAGTTTCTGACTTAAGTCCCTTTTAGAATATTACTTTCTATTTAACCTTTTCCTGTGTTCGTACACGACTTAAATACATTTCAAAAGCACGGCTGATTCAAAAACAATAATCAAATCAAATGGTGTATTTTTTTAATAAAAAGCTTAAAGAGTCTGTTCTTTAAATTGCAAAATCAGCAAGCAACCAGGACTTTCATCACTAGAATAGAGGAAGACTTTAATTTCATGCTGATTCTGAAAAACTTCTATGAAAAAAATGTTCATAAATTGTTTTCATTCATTGTTAAATACTTTTATAGACTTATGCCAAGGTCTAAAAACTCTAAAGAAAGTCATATTTTTAAAACTGGATAGACATCCAAAAATCAATACCACTTTAAGGATTTAAGGACACATCGATATTTGTGGGCTGCCCAGACCCAGACCCAGAACCAAAACTCATTGTCGCTCATAATAATTTAAAAGTGTTGCTTAACCTTGCAAAAATAAAATTATAACACAAAAAAAACCTAAACAACTCAACCCCACCTCAATAACCTACCCAGAATTAGAATACCCTTCATTCTACAAAAACTTACAAAGCAATCCAGTTCAAAAAATAAATCCCCATCTAAGTGTATACTCTTGAGAAAAGAGTCAAACTTTGCCAATAAAGTGTCAATTGTTTAAGAAGATTCCCCCACAAAAACATACACCCAATAACGTAGCCACCAAGATTAAACTTTCATGTCCTTTCTTGTGTGTATTTTCCTTTTATTTTCTAAAAAAATCCAATGGAAACAAGAAATTATCCTTCTAAATGAAACCTTTATAATACGGTAAAGTGGTGCCGTCAACGAATCCTTTCATAGTCATCGGTTTTGCTCACAATACTAAGGGTGTCAGAATGGAAACCAGTTAGATTTCTTTCCGCCCCAGTGCTCTTAACCAAATATCGCGCAAGCAAACTTATGATTACCACTGACCCTTGTTGCACTTTGTAAGAAAATTTTATTTTATTATACTTTCCATTCCGCCGGGCTAGAATTTCGCAATTGTTTGTCATTCGACAGTACAAGTGACAAAGAAGCAGCACAACTCATGCTGTTTGTCCACAAAACGCGCTACCGAGCTCAATTCTTTCTTCTCTTCCATTGTGCTCTGAACTTTTCAAAGAAGAAGTGCTGATTTATATTTGTGTTTCTTCTTCTTCATTTTGCTACTCTCTGACTATTGAGGCATCTATAAGAGGACCTTTATTTTTTTTGTTGTCTGCACACGTTTATATTTACTCCTTGCATTAAGGAAACGTTTCAATAGCAAATCCCATAACAAAGCATTGTTAAAGTATTTATTATCTTCCTTCTTTTTGTCCAATGACATTTCATCTTGTGTGTGCTGGCAATGGAAGTAGTTTATCAGACATCATCAGCATTTCGAGAAAAATATACGAAACCACAAGCCGGTGTAATGTCGTAGATTTTTTCATTTTCGTTGATGGTAATTTTGTTCGTCGTTGTTCGAACTCTCCAGTCGAACGAACGAACTGCCTTTTCAAAACAACAACAAAAAAGCAAAAATCCTTTCAATTTCATTGCTTTGTGTGCAGAGCATTGCTGTCATCTTTCATTTGGATTTGAATAATTGAAACTTAAAATTAAAATTTATGGAATGTAATAAAATTATATTTCTTTGGACTTGTTTTACTGGAATCATTGTACAACTGGCTTTATAAATCCCCTAATCGGTGTGATTCATAGTCATAATAATTATGAGAATTTCACCATGATTTTAAGGATATTGGTTTCTAGGATTCAAATAACGAGCATATGAGAACTTAAAAATTGAAAAATAAAAGTATTAAGCTTTAACACCAGGGTTATTTTTGAGCCACTAAGAATCATATAATTTTCATTAAAAGATCTTTGCATATTTTGTTTTCTTTATAGATTGGGCCACCACCAACATTCACAACAACATCAACTTCCAAGATTAAACAACCAGATGCCGCAAAATCAAATGCAACACCACAAAGGAAGACCACCCCCTCATGTTGGCGGTGGCGGAGTTGGACCTGTAGGTCCATTAAAATACCAAAACACACAAAACAGCGGTCCTCCATCGTTGATAAGAAATAATTCTCTTCAAACTCAACCAACACCACAAGCAAGACTTCCATCACAACAACCACCCATTCCTATTGTCGGAAACCAGGTTCAGATAATGAAAGCTCCACCACCGCCACAATTAGAGCAACAACAACAACAGCAGCAGCAGCAAAATCCAATGCAGCATGTGCAACACCAAAAACTAAATTCTTGTCCACCACCATCACACTTAAACAACAATCAACAAATTGCCCATTTATCCCGACCTCCACCAGTTCCTCATGCTCAACAATTCCGACAACAACAACATGTACAAAAAACTATTCCAGTTGTAAATCATGGCCTCCCAGATCCACAACTGCAGACACAACAGCGGCAACCCCAGAAGTTTTCACACCCAAGAGCGATTCTACAGAATCCAAACAGAAGCAATCATCATCACAAAAATCATGTTCCCCTTAAAACTCCGCTCCCTACAGTCTCTGAAGTGGAAATCCCTCCGGTGGGTACAACACAACAACCAGCCTTGACAAAATCAGAGAAACTATCTGCTGCAGCTGAAGATTGTAAACTACATACACACAAAAACAAGCAACACAAACTTAAATTGATAAAATCTTCATTTTCAGTTACTCCCCAAAATCTTGACAAAAAATCAACCGAAGAGGACAAGGATGTCGAAAATAATGCCCTAATGTGTGATTTTATGTCAGTGGTCATGAAAGGCGATGGTTGTTTTTCAACTTCTAAAGAGAAGACTCCTATGTGTTTAGTGAATGAATTGGCCCGATTCAACAAAGTATGTTAATGTTGCCATTTGCATACATAGAAAGATATACCAGTTAAGCAATATTATTGATTTTTAAATAAAATTTGTTTCAGATTCAACATCAATACCGCCTTACAAGTGAGAATGGACCTGCACACTGTAAACGGTTCACAGTCACGCTAAAACTAGGCGACGAAGAGTACTCAGCCGAAGGATATAAAATAAAGAAAGCCCAACACACAGCTGCTGCAGAGGCAATAAAAAAGACTAAATACAAACATCCACTTCCAAAAGCGATACGACGTCCCGAAGAAGGAAGTCTTCGAACTACAATCACACCAACTGTAGAGCTTAACGCGCTTGCAATGAAACTCGGTCAACAGACGTACTATGTCTTTGACCCGCGCACACAGTCAGATCTTCCAAATCCAAACCCAAATCGGAATAATTCCAATAGTCCATATGGTCAACCGGCAACTGGACCACCGCACAACAATCAGCGATTATCAAGAAAAATTGACTTTGTGCCAGGAGTACCTCAGCAACAACAACATCCGATGCAACGTTTCCCGGGTGGAAAACCAAAATATCCTATGCCTGTAAGATTTACACATTCAAATTATTATTCAGTGTGTAAAAAAACATTTATATAAAATTTTAGGTCCAAATTCCCTCAGTTAATGGAGTTGCCTCAATTCCACCACACTTCGCAATCACTCCACCTCCAGAACTCTGTAAGATCACCCTTATAGTAGGAAAACAGAAGTTTGTTGGAAGTGGCAGGACACTGCAATCGGCCAAACATGATGCAGCATCAAGAGCATTGCAAGTGCTAAGGACACAGGCGGCAAACAAATTCAAAGAAATCCTCACTCGAACTGCAAAGGAAGGCGAATGGAAGTCGCCGATATCTCTAGTCCACGAGATTGCCATCAAACACAATCTCACAGTATCATTTAAGGTCCTTCGCGAGGAGGGACCAGCACACATGAAGAGTTTCATCACAACCTGTGAAGTTGGAGACATAGTTGTACGATACAAATTCTGCTTTGTACTTTTCAGGTCTTTGTAATTTGTCAACATTTTGTTTTGTTTGATTTTTACAGACGGAAGGTGATGGCAATGGGAAAAAAATCTCTAAGAAACGAGCTGCCGAAAAAATGTTGGAGGAATTGAAAAAACTTCCACCACCCTCGCCATCTAATTCACCGCCGGTGAAACGGATTAAAGTAAAGAATTTCAAGAGAAAAACATCACCAACCCCGAAGAAGAAGAACTCGATTAGAGAAAAGACCGAAAGCGAATGTGCCGAGGACACTAATCCGATATCCCGGTTAATTCACATACAACAGAGTCGAAATGAAAAGGAACCCACTTACGAGTTGATCTCGCGAAGTGGGGAATCTAAGAAGCGAGAATTTGTAATGGAAGTTAACGTCCCGGGGAAGGTTGCACGTGGAACAGGTGCAACTAAGAAATTGGCTAAACGAAATGCTGCACAAAGTAATTATTTTTCTTTCAAGTACTCCCATAAAAAGAAACGTTTTTTTTAATTGATTTCAATTTTAGACATCCTGATTGCGATGGGAGTTGAAGTTGCTGTAGAAAATGAAAATGAAGAAAACAACAGTCAAGTTGCCAATCAGAATCAAGACACCAAAGCTTCTCGAAAAGTTAAATTCAATGAAAACAATAATTCGAACGAAACCTTGAATGCAAACGGTGCTGCTTCGAACGGAAATGGTGGACCGTCGGGAAGACAAATTGTACCTGGAGTAATTTTGTTACGGCAACACAGTAAAGGTTAGTACATATTTATACACAAAATATTTTTTTTGTTTTTTTTTTTTAAATAGCTTAAAACATCAGTAACTGAAAAAAAAAAATATTTTTTATTTTTAGATTCTGAAGAAGTGGAAAGTACTGCAGAAGCCGAATCTACACCAACACCAAACGCACCAAAAGCGTCTACACCGCCTGTGCAGAAGAAATGTTCGTTACCTTCTAGTGGAACTTCTGTACGGCCCAAAGGCCAACTTTTATATCTAGCTCAAATTCTTGGTTTTCAGGTTAGTGGAGTTGAAAAATAATTTAAATATTACAAAATACAGCTTGAAAAATGATTAGATTTCTGTGTCAACGTAAACTAGATATTCAGAGTTCTACGAATACGGGGTTATTCATTTTTCGATTTCAAAAGTAAAGCTAAATAAAACGTTCTCTTACCGAGAACCTGCGTAAAGTTTTATGCCTATTGTTGTTGCATTCTTCCTTTCACACAATTCAATCGTAATACTTCTGGGAATGTTCATCAGTTTCCCTTGAGACCAATTTTGGACGTACTGTTAAATACTTCCTTGCTCAAGTCACAAAAAACATCTGGCCAGCACTGGATTAAAAACGTTCAAGGTGCTTGCTCTCTCTAAGCAGATCGCATATAAGCTCGATAATAGGTGTCCTAACCGGACACTGTCTAATAGGAAAGCACGCCGCGAGACTAGGCGTATTCTCAAATGACTTTTGCAGAAGCTGTATGGACGAGGAAGAGGATGAAACGGTTCTTCATCTTCTCTGCACATGCCCTGCTCTAGCTCGAAAACGCAGGAATTACCTAGGAGAATTCTTCTTTAACGATCTAAATCATATCGGTATAATCAGCCTCTCAAGCTGGTTCCATTGAGCCAATGGGCCATTAAACTGGCCTAAGTGTGTCCGTTTCCATCTTGGACAGCCACTATAACCTAACCTAACCTAAATACAGGCATTATTTCTTTAGTCGCACTTCACGAATGTGGAATGCTTAATTTTATTTTCCACTCATAACAATGTGCAGACATTCAAAACGGATGTGCATCGGTGCATCTTCCTTTCCTAATTGCTCGCACTTATCATCTCAAGGGATTCAACTTCTTTTAAGTGAGTGCGCGCACATAATAAACAAAATATACACAAATATATCACGGCCAATTTTGAGTAATGTTGTTTTTAAATGCACGGTCTTTTGCATAACCTCACAATAATCGTTGTCAAATCACAAGCATTAAAGCCTTTCTGTGTTTTGTTGTTGGAATTACATACCGTCCAAGTCATGATCTTCAACGCTTTCGCTTCGAATGGATTGTAACGAGCATCTCCAAAGAAATACAGATAAATGAAATTTTTTGCCCATGAGCACACAAAATAGTCTCTTTGTTTGAATGCAATTGCACGTCTTAAATCACTTATGTTTTTTTTAAGCCCCTTCTATTGAGAAAAGTGTCTTATCGCTAAAGAAAAATCATTCATATTCATATCATATTGTCTGTTGTTCTGACACTCAAGAAGCGTTGCTACGTTGCCTGGATATTGTTAAATTTGGATCATCAGCAAGTTCCAATTTGTGAAACTAGAAATAAAGTGACTTATGAGCATTTGGCAAGTTCGAAAATAATTGTATGTCACCTTCAATACTCCCCATTTTCTTAAAGTTTAAAATATTTGGTATAAAATTAAATTTTTTTCTAAATTCTTAAACTATTAAGCATTAAAAACACTTATATGTATTCTTCTCACAGGCGAATTTCTCAGACTACCCCAAAGGCAATCACAATGAGTTTCTTACCATTGTCACATTATCGACAGCACCACCACAAATCTGCCATGGTGTCGGCTTGAATATTGAAGAATCTCAAGATCAAGCTGCTTCGGCTGCACTACAAATTCTAAGCAAACTAGGATTGGATAACATCAAACCAACTCCAGCAGATGATTAAATTGGAGTAAGAATCCTTGTGAAATTGTCCTCAATCTTCGTTAATTAAAATCCCTTTGGTTTATAAGTCCCCCGAAAAAAACATTTTGTCCTCTCCGTACTTTACAATATTTTACTACATTTATTCTTATTTCTAGTTATATTATTTATTAATTATTATTTATTATTTTGTTTAGAAAAAAAAGAAAAGAGAAGCCAAGTTATTTTTTGTTTTGTTTTCAATATTTTGTCCCGTCCAATTTATTAAAAAAAGAGAAAGAAATGAAACCAAAAACAAACTAAAATGTACATTGAGAATCCAAATACATTGTAAGAATATTGCTGATTGGGCGACAATTTCCATCAAAGTGAAATTATAACTATCTCACATCATGTAAAAACACGAAATTAATTATTCTTCCTATCATCAAACAAAACTGCAATACTTACACCATTTTTGTTGTAAATTTAATTATTTAAAAAAAAGAGAAAAAAACTTTATGCGAACAAAAACTAAAAGAAAACAATTTTATTATTTATTTAAAAAAAAAAGATAAAACTTACTTAATTACAATATTAAAAAAACAACATATGCTAGTGAAAACAAATAAATAAAATAAGCAAATAGATTCACTAAAACAAATTATATTTATTATTATTAAAATATTTATTTTTGTTATTATATAAATTCAATTGAAATAAATAAACATCAAGTTTTAGGCTAAGGTTATATTTTTTTTTAAAAATAGTCTTTTCAATGTGAGCAACTTGTGTGCTATTCTAAATCTTTTATGATTTTCTTAACTTTATTAAAAATATATATTTGTTAATAAAAAATCTTAGATTATAGAATTATTCAAATCACATTATGTTATTATTTTATATAAATTGAGAAAGTAAGAAAAACAAAAACCTTACAAATATAGATGAACACTTTAAAATCAATGATAAAATAGTTAATTACAAAATCTATTTATTCTATAGGTTCCTCATTTAATGTTGCATGCACGTTAAATTATTTTAAATTATAGCAAGTGAAAGTCATTTCCTTTCAACAGTATAAAATTAAATTATTTCTTAATTTAATTGATGAACTACAAAAAAAGTATTTAAATTAACTTGCTGATCAATTTTAAGTCATGTTGTTTATTTGTTAAACAAAAAAAATATGATTTAATGGATATCAGTACTCTTTAAAAATTATTAACAAACATAAAACTTTAGATTTCAAGATCATACACTTTGGTATTTTTGTTTCTTAGTGTTGGTGTTGTTGTCCAACTTAACGTACGCAATTTTTAGGCTCGGTTTATGCACATTTCATTTATTATGGTTTTTTCAACTGGTTACTATTAAAGGTGTTTGTTCAATTAATTATTACCCATTAGTAAGTTCTATAATATATTTGCTTGTCAACCATTTTTTAGATACACTTTCTACAAATTTATTTAAAAGTCATTAATTTGCTAATTGTCCAATTGGATAGTGCGTAGAACTGTCATGAGAGAGGTGCCATTTACTACCACTCGAGAGGAATTGATTAGTCCTGCAAGAGTAATTCTTTTCACGAAAATACTTTCTCAAATTAGCCGTTTGGATTCAGCTTAAAACCGTAGGTACCCTCTATTCCCCACAACAGGAATGGTTGTGCCCTAGGCCCTAGTTCTCAACGGACTTATAATTTTAACTGTCCTAAAAGATTGATGTAATTATTATTAAAAGAAGGCCCGTGTCGTGTAAAACTTAAATGATCATTTACTAAGCTAAAGTCGTTTTGACGATTACTCTCAATACTATTTTTTATAGACGACAGGAATAAACTTTAGCCGATTCCACACCAGTAGTCTATTTATTGTTTAGATGATTTTTTGGCAACCATTTCGTCTTGCGTATTTTGAAATATTCTGTTCACATAAAGAAGTGAGAAATGAATATTCCAAATTTTAGTGCTCATTTGTCGCTGGTTGATTGCCTCGATATTTTCAAATAAAAATGTGGCGTAATGGTGCGTAGGGCGGTCAACCAAGGTGATACTTAAGCTTCTTCTTCATAGACACTGCCTATTACGAAAAATAAACAAATTTTCTAAAATTAATTGAGTGGGATAAACAAGGTCAACATATAAAGATCTGTCAACACTCAGCTTCCGTTTTTTATGTTATCAAGTCTTCGCTATTAATATGATTGTAATGTTTAGGAGCACTTAGACAAAAACAAACATAAAACATGCAATGTTGAGCAAATCCTAAAACTATTTCTTCTTTCTGAAGAGCTGAGCATTTACATTTTGAGTTGAATTGCTTTATTTATTTCAAATTAAATTTATTATCAGGTTACAAGATTTAAAGCTACTTGTTAATCAAAATTTGTACCTTCACTAATGTACAAGTACAGTACATATCTCAAAATCCTAAGAGTTCTGAAAAACATTAAATCAAATAGTCAAATAAATACTTGATTTTTATGAAAACACAAGTTTGAAAATGTCTTAAAAATAACTTTTTCAATACAAATTAATGAATTTGTTCTTTATGAAATAAATGCATAATTAAAACAACATGAGGTCATATTGATGAACAAATAAATAAAAATAATAATAATTATAAAGTAATATTAAAGAAAACATATATCTATAAATAAGCACACAAAAATCCAATATAAATCTTGAAATTAAATATTGTAATTTAATTAATTTAAAAAATGTATTTTATTTTTTTTAATTTATTCAATTAAGTGGAACTCGTCTAAATATCAACGATTATTAACTATTTTCATATAGTTATTAAACAAAAAATATCTGGACAATATGTACAATAGAAATTTTTTATTTATTGTCCATTTAAAGATTTAAATATTATTTAATTACCATCTACCTAATATAAGTCATGAAATTTACTTTATTGTTTGGTTTCTATAAATTATTTAATTTTTATTTTTTTGTTCGTTTGTTAATTTGATTGCCAGTGTATTGTTAAGAATAAATTAAACGTAGAACTTTTATAAATTTGTCTCTCACATAAATTTGTATTAATTAAAAAACAAAACAAAAAAGCATTGTACTTAAAATTTGTATTTTCGTGTGAATTCAAATTAGGCAAATGGTAATTATTTATAAAAAAGAAAATTATATCTAAATACAATTTACATAAACTTCATTAAGAAATAAATGTATTTGTTTATGGTTGGTTCTTATGTACGGTGACAAAACTTTAAGCATTTTTATTGAGCAAGAATTAAATCGAGCAGGCGATCGAGTAAACGTAAGAACTGACCATCAATTGTGTATTTTAAAACAAAATTAAAAACCAACAACAAAATATATTTGCAACAATGTCATGTAAAATGTATTTAAATAAAAAACAAACATAAGACAAAAAATCCTTAATGTATATAAAAAAAATATTGCTATGAAGTTTGTGAAAACTATCGATGGAAAATATTTTTATTTTAAAGAAAACAATTATTTTGTTAAAATTTTCTTCTTTCGGAGAGTGGGAACCTGGAAACAATTTCTATGTATTTTTTGAACTTTTTCGTCAAAACTAGGAACTTATTTTTTATTAAGAAAAATAATTGTTGCTTTTTCGCAGAAAATTGATTATGAGTATGCTACACTTTTGCGTAAAACAGTAATAGTAACAGTAACTAAATATAGAACTCTCCAAAGAATTTTCATATAATCTGTTAAAGAATTTGCGATAATGAAAAACAAATGTTCAGAGAACGCCTTATGAAGCTACTTTTTTGTTATATTATGCATTTAACGTGCCATAAACTATATTATGTGAAATGTTTGTATTTACTGTATTTACTTTATCACATTTATTAAAAAAAATACAAAAGCAGGTTCAAATCTCTGTGTCCGGTAGTTGTATAACAATACAAAAAATATATAAACAGTGATTAAATTTTTGAATACAATTATTTTCCATCGATGTTTTAAATAACTCATTTTATATATGTTAACAAAAAAAAAATAAAAAAAACGTATTTAATTGGTTGATGTATGTATGTTGTAAGAAAAAACAAAATTGCAAAACAAAAAACAAACTACTTCCATTTTTGAACATGAACTGATAAAAAGAAATATTTAAAACAAAACTTTTAACATACATAAATATCTTAAGTGGGAAGTAACTCTTCTTCATGAACTTTTCTTTAATATGTACCATATTTTCGTACAAAACAAAAGGTCAGAAACTGTGATTGGTATATAAAAAATGTATTTGTTATATTCAGTGAGTTACTTTTGTTAAGCATACATACATGAATACACGCAAGTCACACATCCTTTTGTTTAGATAAAATATATTTCAAATTTACTTTTGTTTCAATTTAAAAAAAAAAAATACCAAAATTAAAATATTATGTAACCGTATCAAGACACAAAAAAAAAGACTTAAGTTTTTACTTAATAAAATATTCTATCTTTTCAATTTAAATGGAAATAAAGATGAAACACGTTTTGAAATGCTCTTACAAAAGGCAAAAATATATATTTGTGTATATTTATTTTTGATATGTCTTTTATTACAAGGAGCTTACAAATATCAATCCATTGAGATGGCTACAAAGACGAGGACATATAATTACTTTTCTTCAAGATAAAGGGAAATCCTATTTTAATCCTTTGGAAATCGGTATAGGTAAAATTACTTGGAAAAAGATTCATAATATCCGAGAAAAAGTTATTTCTACTATAGTGAAACAATAAGTTAAGCGTCACAATTCGTAATAAGTAATAACTAAAGATCAATGTGTTTTTTTTTTAATAAATACAATTTGAAAACAATTTATTTCGTTAGTTAAACATTCAATTACTTTCCTGAACATAATAGTTAATTAACTTAATTATTCATTGCCTAAAATATTTATAGTTGGAAATTTTAAAAGATGCATTTTAAGATGTTTGTTATATAAAAATACACTGCCAACCACTAGGATGAGGCCACACATTTTAGAACCGATTTTCGCTTTTTATAGCTGATATAGGAATAGGTACGCATTTCACCATTACAAATTTATAAAATTAAAGGGTAAATTGGAAACGAGCGTTGGAATTCCCCAAGCTCAAAAAATAAGCTACTTGGAAAGGGTGTAACAAAAGTGTGTCACTGGGATGGTACCACATGCAATATGTCAGAAAAAAAAACAATTAATTTAATATCAACATTTTGAAAGATTGTTTTTTTTTGGGATTAATTCGTACAATTTTTGTAAAAAGAACGTCATTTAGCTCATTTTTAACCAAATATATTCTGAAAAAGATGAGAGCGTCTTAGGATGCTTCGAGAGAAAAATTCTTCGGGCGATTTTTGGTCCCGTACTCATAGATGGAGAATGGAGGAGAAGATATAACGACGAGCTGTACGGGCTGTACAGCGACACTGACCTAGTTAGCAGAATCAAAGTCCAACGGCTTAGATGGATGTAGAGCGGATGGACATCAACGCTCCAGCCCGGAAGGTCTTCGAATCCAATCCCGAGGGACGGGGCAGTAGAGGAAGACCGCGACTCAGGTGGCGCACACAGGTGGGAGAGGACCTCAACCAACTTGGCGTACGAAACTGGAGACAGCTAGCTAGGGACCGAGCTGGCTGGAGACGCTTGTTGGTTGAGGCCCAGGTCCACCCCGGACTGTAGCGCCACCTTAAGTAAGTAAGTAAGTATATTCTGAAAACCATTACGTCTAGAGTCACAACTCCTTTACTAGGTTTTTTGAAATGTAAATAATGATTAAAAAACGTTATCATAAATGCGGTCTAGAGTAAATTTTATTCGAATCTGAATTTCACTTTTAGCAAATAGAAATATAATTAAACAAATTATTTCGAATACAATTGTTACAGACCCATTTTATTAAGTAACAAATAAAACATCTCGGGACTTTATATCCAAGCAGAATTTCATATGGCATATGAACATAAGAACATTTTCGCTGCGTTTTTAACATAAGCTTATGTTATTACACCCCTTTTTTTAGATTTAGATTTATTTCTTTCTTATAATTTACTCAGTAAGATACACAGCCCAATTCTTAATATTCCCGGGGAAAACAATTCCCCGGGAGACTTGTTCTCCCGAGAGTAAAATTCTCCTATTTCGAATTCCCCGGGAAGACATTTTTCCCTTCGAAATCGGGAATGGAGAATTTTGATTTTCGAATCAGCTGTTTCGTATTGTTTGACAGGAAAAATAACTCGCGAACAAAATTTTCATCATTCAAATTAAAAAAAATTTAAAATGTTTTCAATCGCGGCAAGGATTTTACGTGAAGAATATGAAGAAAGTGAACATGTAAAACCAAGGACTATTAGAAGATCTTTAAGAGATAGTGCGAATCCCTTCGAGTTGCCTCAATGGCTGTAAGTATTCATTCATTCAAATATTGTCTATCATAATTTTTAAAAAATCATTTTTTTCTTAGGTTTCAAAAGCATTATAGAGTAAACAAGGTTTCCTTTAAATACTTGTTGGATGTCCTCATAATGTACAGTAAACCAACAAGAAAGCGTTTTGGAATCCCACCAATCATTAAATTGAGCGCATGTTTACGTTTTTTTGCTGAGGGAGGGTATCAAACCGGGTTTTTGCTGTTACACCTTCTATTGACTCTTTCATCCCAATTAAGTCGTAGACAGCCTGTTCATAGTCGGAAAGTTTTTGTTCTTTGTTTGGCCCACCGCCAGTACCATTTCTGGCCTTAAGGTTTGTAGCAGCCTTAGCTCTAACATATTTTTTCTGGTCACACCACACCTAAAATAATAACACGCACTTCTTAATAATAAATTATCGAATTTTCGTTTAAAAAAATTACCTTTTTCCATTCCGATATGTTTTTGCTTGGTGGCCCAGATGCATTTAAAGCATGCCAAAACAGTAACACCTCCTCCTTGCTTCCTTTCTGGAAGCCACAAGCAATATCGCGTTGGGCTTCCATCAAACTCAACAGAATTTGAAGCTGGCACTTGTTTGTTGTTTTAGACCTAAAAAAACTCAAATTTTAACATTTATTGTTTTAAAAAATAAATAAAATCTTACATTTTGGTCAAACTCCCCACCAAATTTATCGGGAAGAAACTCGCGCCAAATACATTTTTTAATTCCCTTCTTTTGACATTTAGAATGCCTACTTTTTTCTCGGAGTATTTGTTCCCACATTCGAAGTTAGTTTATAATAAGGGAAAAGAGAAAAGGGAACAAAATCCCCGGGAATTTTTCGTTTAGAATATGAGAGAAGGGAAAAGGTAAATATTTCCCTGAGAATTTTCATTTAGAATTGGGCTGACAATATCTTATAAATTAGAGTAAACATCAGTACCTTAATGCTATAAGTATATTCGTTATACAATTGCTTAAGTGACATTATATATTTAATTCAAGAACAAAAATGAAAAAAAAATCCTTTTTATATCATAAGTATCTTAAACATTAGAAAAGGAAAAATAATTAAGCACATCCTTAAAATATTAAAAAATTAATATAAAAAAAAAAAAACAAATAGAAAAATTATCATCATCAAAATCTTTCAAAAAATTCTCTGAGCACTCCTCGAAACCGGGTCGTACAGCTTATCATCCTAATAGAACGAGGGAGTGAATTCCATAATCGAAAAGCATACACATAAAACTGTCGTTCAGATACTAAACCCCTTTACAGTTAGGCTTTACATTTTTGTACTCAAGTACCACATTGTCACAGAAAAAAAGGTTTTATTATGGAATATAATAGAGTATAATAGAATGACAGGAGTCAAAGAAAATTGATTGAATTTTAATTTTCAAACGATCTTTGAAGCTGATATTTTTTGGCTTATTACACTTAATTTCTCGTTATTATAAATGATTAACGTTACTTTATGTTACGTGTGCGCTGTTTGCTTAAATATAACAAACGAACAGTCCTACACCTCAATGACGTTAATTCACCAAACGTCACTTTTGCTGTCACTTTACTTCTTTTCTTTTGTATGGTTTTTCCCTAAAAAAACAAGAAAAATAAAAATAAAAACCTGAAAAAGATTTGAAGTGACGAATTTTTTTATATTCTGGAATAACCCCCCCAAAAATTTCTTTGTGCTTTTAAACTTTATTTCAATTCAATTCGAAACCATGAAAAAGATCCCGCTTTTATCAAATTTATTCTCACGTTCGCGCACAAGCGCTGGAAGTCTAGAAACCGATGCAGAACCTGTTGATGATCCCCCAGAAAACAGGAGCAGACAATCAAGTTTAAACAATGGATCTTTGATTTCAGGAGACTTTAATGCAGCTCTGCAACTGCACAATCAAATGTCCGAAAATGCAGATCTGTCTGTGGTGCGACGAAATTCAAATAGCCAAGTTGTGGCACACCAACCCACAAATAATGGAATTGCACCAACAACGATAACAAACAATCAAATGGCTGTTCAGAATACACAAGGGCAAGTTGTAATGCAATTCTCCAATGTAAATGGTTTGCAATTCGGATCGAATTATACATTTAATAGTGGAAAGCTAGAACCAGCATTGTCGACTTCTGAGAACTCTTCGAAGCTGGTGCCGACTAATGGTCGTCCCAGACGGACAAGAACTATTGAGGCAATGATGAAGTCCTCGGAAGAACTAGACCATAAAATGATGGTTGTTATATCAACGCATTTAGGAGAGGGCTGGAAGAATGTATTGCGGGATCTTAATTTTACGGACGGACAAATCGAACAATCTATAATTGACAATCAGATTCACGGGGGCGTGAGGGAGGTGAGAAATTTTGAAAAGCTTAGCTCCAGAAGATTGTGCATAAGGTTATCATAGGTTACAGTTATTATCATTTTGAAAATTAATTTCTAAGAAAAAGAACGTGAAAAGTACGATGAAATTTTTCAATCTGTTAATTAATATCGTTTCGTAATATGGAAATGTTTTGTAATGTATGGGTACTTTTGATCAATGCAACTTCTGATAGCTGATACGAATGCCTGCTTTGTGCCTGAAAATAGCCTAAGCAACAGTTAAATAATATATTTTAGTTTAAATTTCCGGATGTGTTAAATAAAATAGCCCAAAAAACATTAAAGAAATATTGATCTATTATACATTTAAATAATTTTTTCAAAATACAAAATTTAAAAAAAACGTTCAACTTTTAAAATGTCAAGCAAGGCAGCTATTATACTTTTCTTGTAAGATAGACACTTACGCATAAATTATTGAGTTTCTTCAAAACTAGTTTTGAATTAACGTTAATATTTCTAAGAAAAGCGTTTTCTTATAAAGAGGTTCTGTTTTAATATAAACTTCTAAGGGAAACCAATGTTAAGTTTCATTAACAATAGACAATGAAATCATTTTAAACGAATTCCATTTTGAAGGTCTTGAATCGATTGTGAAGTATTGGAATATATTCTTATCTTGCAAAATCTAGATGTTTTAAATCACACCATGTCAGTAGTCACCGAAAAATAACAGAACTTTCTTAGAATTTCCGAGCCCCAAATGCCATTTATCTGAAAATGATTTTTTTTAATAAAATAATAACAATGAAATCAGTAAAGCCTTAAGGTCGTATTTTAAATATGTTATGTCGTTTGGGGAATGCATAACTCCAAAAATCGACGAGATATCGACAAACATGGGTTTTCGTTAAGACTACGGGCTACGGGAAATATTTTCAATTGTTTTTCACCAACAAACAAGGTTCCAATTCCTCTCATAACTTATTTGTTCTAATAGCTCAAATGTTATCACCATTTTTCGGGATAGAAGGTGTTTTAAGACTTCTCAAAAAGTGTTTTAGGTGTACCGGTCCATTTTCAATAATAACTTACTTTTAACTTTTCAAACGATAACATTTCGACAAGCGACAGCTTCTTTAAAAGCCGGCTATTCAAAATTAAACCATTCAATTGTTTGCTTATACTGTCTTTCACTAAAGGAAAGCTTCATGCTTATAATTACTATTATTAATTCCCTTATCTAAAATTAGATTAATCCTGAGAATATATTTTAGTTTCGACTAGGATTAGGAATAATAAGCCTTTAGGAAAAATATTAATGACGATGACGATTCAATGTTTTTATATTTTTAGTTCATTTTTCTAAACCATTAAAAATACTTTTCTTACTTCGTAGGTAATATATCAGTTATTACTGGGTTGGACCAATAATGCAGAAGAAGGTGAAGCAACTCTTGGAGTTATAACTCAAATTCTCTGGAAATCCAATCACCGAGAATTAGTGCACAAAATGAAAGAAATATGGAAATTGACTAATAATTCCCAACGAACTACATAAAATCTTTTTAAAAATTAATTTGCGACCGATAAAAGCAATTTATTATTTAAATAAATACCTAAGTCAACTTTGTGGCATGGCAATATTAAAAGCATTGTAAATTGTAAATATTTACAGCAAATATCTTCTTAGAAGATGATTTACTTGCATTTGTAAGAACGAGAGTATTGTTTTTTTGTTTTGTTTAATTTTTCCAAAATTATTGTTTTTTTTTAATATGATTGTTAAATTTCATTAAATATTGTTACATTTCTAAATCAAATATTTTTATATTGATTGTTTATTTCTTAGAGATATTTTAATAAAATTTATTTTTATTAAAATAAAAATATTTTATATACAGTGGTGGAAAATTAATTAGAATTATGAAAAAAAGTTTTTATTTTCCTTTAAATTTTGGCTATATAATGCAAGCCAAATTTAACAGTTTATAGTCTCTTTCACTGGATTGGTTTTGATGACAAAAAAGGAAAAAAGTTATTAAAATTTGTTTTATCTGCAAACTTGTTGAGTAATTGAAATCGATAAATTCTTAATTTGTCTTTCTTTTTCATAAACATATATCTCCAGTGCGCAAAATATTCAAAAACACACCTGAAATGTCATAAGCGAATTGTGCACAGGTGCTATTCAGGGAAGTCTTCCAATTAACCGATTGTAAGTAAGTTAAAATGATCAAAGAAGATGCTACTATAATCTGTCCGATAAAAATTGGCAGTACAGGCCTTATGGGAGAGCTTTTTAAAAATCAGTGGCGCGCTATTTTCTACACCATACCCAATTGAAGGAAACTCCTTTAAAAAGTTTAATAAAACACCCATGAATTTTCGATGGCATCCAACGTAGATCCCACAACGACCTACCTGGCACACACTTGAGCATGCACTGATCGTTCTCTGCTGCTTTTCAACCCTCATTAAATCACACACATTCAGAGTTGCCTTTTTCAATTTCTTAACTCACTTCCTATTTTTTTCTTACTTTTTCAATGGGTTTCTGTTGAGGAGCTTTTGCTTTGAGAGCTTTTTTAAAAGTTCTTAACGATGAGTGTTATCGTGTTGTGTTTTGACTTTTGCATTTCTTTTAAAGTTCTGGAAATCAGTTAAAATGCAGTTATAAAAATCAAAGCCATTTTATTTGAGGAAGTATATTATTTGCGTAGATTCTTGTGCCGGGCGGTAGGTTTGTTCATTTTGCGAGTTATTTTTGTGCATTATTGTAATAATTTTTTTGCGCTGTTGTTGTTCTATTGTTGTGTGGTTTGGTAACCCTGCAGTTATTTTTTTTAGCTTTTTCAAATTCAAAATGCGCATTACGGCAACCCTGTAAGAGCTTTTTTGAGAAAGGTACTTATGCGTAGGAAAAGAGTGCGAACGAGATGCAGATATCCCTATCTTCCCTGTACTGCCAATTTTTATCGGACAGACTATAATAATGCTACTGAGGCTGGAAGCCTTAAAAACCAAAAGAGAGAAAAATAATTCACAATTGAAAATATGTTTAACAAAAAAATATCGTTCTTAGATGTAAAAATCTACCGTGAAGAAAATCGTTTGCTTTTCGACTGGAAGACTAGTTAATTTCCGATCAAACCAAGCAGGGCATATTATCATCAATACTGCGTCCAACCAAGTGAATACAATTTTCAAAATAAGTGATGTACGATTCCACGTCGCCAACGAAAAAAAAGTCATCAAAACCTTAAGTGATAATGGTTATCCTTCTACCATAATTCGAAGTCCCCTCTTAAAACAACAAAATGCAAATTCCACTAAAAAATATTGATGAACCCGTTAGAACGCACCACAAAATCATGGCTTACGTCCCAACTTTATCCGACAATTTCGAAAAGCCCATTTCCAAAAAATTGACAGAAGTTCGCCTTGCTTTCAAATCAAACAAAACATTTGACACTTGTTTTACTTAACTCAAGACGAAACCTGATGACAAACAATCACATGTGATCTACAAAATTAACCGCAATGTTAAATCAAATGAAACGTGCAACCTGTGTTATATTGGGACCACAAATCAACTTCTTAGACAACGCTAGTCTCAGCATTGTAAGCGGTCATTCTCCAAACTTTGAAGGCGTGAAAGTTCTACAGATAGAGAAACAATAAAAAAAAACAACATGAACCCAAAACAAGACACACAAAACATTTCTGCCGTATATTGCTCTCTTCTTTCTTCTTAAATGTAATTTGTGCTTTTTTAAATTTAGACTTACGCCCATGTTCCGAATTTCGATCGAAAGCGAATTGAAATCACTTTACAATGTCACGTGAAATGAAATTGCATGTTCTTCAATTCGATAGATTTCGAAAACTTCGAAATTACTTCGAACTGTCAGAGTTGAAGGATTATCCATTTTTATTTTGTTTCTGAAGCACAATTTTTGCTGTTTTGAAGATGGATGCAATATTATTGGCATTTTTAAGTGAAAAAAGGAAGCAGAATTTAAGAGAAAAAATAAGAGGACGAACTTCGGGAGACAAAACAAATATATTATTCGACTTACCTGACACAATGTAAGTGTGTGAAAATTATGAAGAATTGTTCGGAGGAATAAAGTAAATTCTTGATTTCCTCTTTTAAGCGTTCATTGTAATTTAAGATTAAGCAAACACATTTTTTACATGTTCTAAGGGAAATAGAATCTTTTATAATACCTTCATCGATTTCTTCAATTCAAAAACTTGCTGCAACCCTCCGATTCCTAGCAGAAGAAAGCTACCAAAGATCAAATCACAGAAATAAAAAAAGTGATTTGAATGCGATCAAAAAATGGAACAAACCGAAATACAGAACACCTATTTGCATGTTCGTAAATCCAATTCACAATAACGAATTATGGAACACCGAAATTCACTTTCGCAAAGTGTATTCACAAGAAGTGAAATGCAGAACATGGGCATTAATCTCAATCTTCGTAGTGCTAATAAAATAACAACACGGCTTAAAAAGAATCGCCTTTTTAAATAGTTCGAATTGAAAGACTTTTGAATAAATCGCATTATAAAAATATGCTGAAAAATGTAATGGAGCCGTATGATTTCGAAAATTGTCCTGTTTCTTACATTTTTCAGAAGGACAACGATAGATTAAAATAAAATACAGCTTTGGATGTACCAGCTTAAAGTCCGGACCTCAATCCAATAGAATATTTGTGGGGGGTGTAAAGTGGAATTTAGATAACACAAAATGCAAAAATACATCAGAGCTTTTTAGAAACATTAAGTAAGCCTTCCAAGACTTTGTCCAGCTGGCGTGATGGTAGAACAAGATCACGAGAGAAAAATGGTTTGGTATATAGGTCGAAAGAAGTTGAACACTTTTGTTGTCCATCCACAAAACTCTGCTTAAATCTATGCCATAAACGTTAGCGATTTATTCCTCTGATTACACTCGTTAAACTTACAGCTTCGCTCCACAATTTGATGGTTATTACTCGATTTGATCGGACGGTTTTTAGACCATGGCTTCTTAGGTATGTCAGCAAACCTAATGACGTGTACAAATTATCAAAAAATACTATATGGACTTGATTGACGTTGTCTCTAATTCTACTAGCCTAATAAGTAACGCCATCTGTGGAAGCTCCAAAGTCTAGTATTGCTTACAACGAATGTCTTCGCCAGTAGGATAGAGCTTTTGGAAAGCGTTATACAGACATAAAGAACATTATTTCTATACATTTTTTTCATAAACCATATATTGTATAAATTCATCAGTTTGAAATTAGTGGAGGAAATGAAATGGCGTTTTCTAAAATTTTACTTCATCTGACAACTCCTTTACCCCACGAAAAACAACTTCGTGTACATGCAGATGCATTTTTTTCTCTGATCTGAATTCCTGAGCAACATTTTTCAATGTATTCAGTACGGCAATGAATTGGCTCGTGCTTGAACAATCTGGGCCACCTTCCTCTTCTTCTAATACGTTGTCATTCAAGCCACGTTAACGATTTCTATAACGTGAAGGAGCAATATTGGATTGAGATACATATATAAACGAGATTAGCTTATAGATTAGATTGATTCCAAAGCAGCAACGGACGTAGAAGGAAATGATTCTAGAACTGGTAAGATAAAAAAACATACCGATGCCTGTAAATACTTTTAAGTTTTACACCGGGATGCACAGGGCAGAAATTTAGTTAAACAATGTGTATTACAATAATTGATGCTTTTATTATGTACATTTATATAAAATGAGATTTTAATTTTGTTTGTATAAGTTAATAATTCTATCCTAATTTATATACACTAAATTCTTAATTGAGTAAAATGTATTTAAATAATTATGTACGTTTATATGCATACTATATGTATTAAAATACAAAAGTGCAGATTTTGCTCTCTTCAGACCTCAACCATCCCCCGAAAAAAATAAAACTATAAGCACGCTCATTTAATATATCAGTCAGTGCAAATAAATAAATTAAATATATTCCACTATTTAAAAACTTAATCTATGCATTTGATTTTTAAGTTTTAATTTATAAATCAGCGACCGACTTTCTTCTCACATATTTAGCAAAATAGTCTGGACGCCAGCATTTACAGGAACCTGGTATTAAGAACCAATCATAATAAAGTCGGACCTGGAAACATCCAATCTCGTCTTGGCCATCGCAATGTTGACTTGGATCATTTGGTGTAGTTGTTCCATCAGATGCTGACGCTACACCAGCACGCTTTTGTAAGTATTGCTGATAGGCCTGGAAGTCTTGAACAGATGGTGCAGCAGTAGTTGTTGAAGTTGTTGCTGACTCATCACCACCGGGATAGAAGATTTCAGCAACTAAAAGACTAACCCAACGTGGAGATGAGAGGCATCCTCCGTCCAAGTAATGGCAGCGGGACTGAATACAACGGGTAACCTCAACAGTTTGGGTGAAGTAGCCTTCGTAGGGAATCTGCACAACATAACGCCATGAGCCTTGATAGTTTTTGGCAAACACAGGTGTAGCATATTCTACTTTAGCGGGACAAGGTGTTGGTGGTCCTTCATATCGAATCGGACCGTTTTCTTCCCGACGTTCTGCCACAGTAGGTTGAGTTGCCCCTGAGTCACCTTGAATGGCACGGTAAAGAGTGCAGAAGCTGAAAATGTTTGAAATAAATTTTTGACTCTGTCAATTTTGTTCTTTTAAAACTTACACTCCACCTCCATCGCAGAATTTCCTTGATTGCCGTTCTTTGGGTACGGCTTTATGGTCTTCATGTCCTTCGATATAAGAATAACTAAAGGCTGGTGCGGATTCATCAGTACTTCTTCGATTTCGCGCATTCGAATTGTATTGCCTGTCAATGTTGTTCTCTACAGGCTCAACAGGATCATCTCGAATTATTTGAGTTACTTTTGGCAAGGTATCATCAGCTTTTAGCACTGGCAATGTCTTCGATAGAAACTTAAGAGTCTGGTTTCGAATAAGTTCACTGAAAGAGAGGACGCAATTAAGATGATGAAGATACATACATATTTGGGAATTTTTCAAAATAGCTCCTTACAATGGATAGGGTTCACCAAGTACATTTTGCTGCAATGGATTCCTTGGGATCTCACCCTTATTTAGATCACCACAGATATTATTCACGGTTACTGAAGACTTCTTATTTGGAGCATCGGTACAATCAACGTTAACATGGGTGTACGGTGGTGGGCGAACCTTGGGCGGAACAGAGTTTGGTGATTCCACAAATGCGTAATAGCTAAATAAATTTTTTTTAGTGAGTTTCTAAATGAGTCGTAAGGGTGAATTTAAATTACCCCTCTGGTGGTTCTTCATATTCAGGTTGAACTTGAGCATTTGTTGCAAGAAACAGCAGGCAAAATATCTTCTATAAAAAAAAGTTATAAAGAATATAGTAACGAATGAAACAAATAAGAGAAAAGAATCAATCATAAACGGCTGGACTGAATTTGATGGAACTTTCTGAAAATAAGTTCATTGTTCAAGTTCAAGAATGTTGTAGATTCACTAGTGGTCGGTGGATGGTTATCTGCCATAAAATCGACATGATGTATAAAAGTAGGCTTTCCTTAAATCCGAATTAGGTTTTTGCCTGAAACATTTAATATTTACGATATTTGTACTCCGAATGCTTAATAGGTACATTTGGGCATATCCAATATTTTGATTTGTAAAATTTAAACACATATAAAAAATGGTCTGATAAGTGGCACAGAAATCATGTTTAAAATTATTTCAAAGGAGCATTTTATAGAATTATTGGTTCGTGAGACGTTTGAGGTCAAACAACTTTGTACGTTTTTTTTTAAATTCCTATCATATACAAACTACTTCAAGATCAATGGATTTAGATTAATGAGAGGAAGTTGTGACATTTAAAAGTATAAGCATTTATAATTCCACAATTTTTACCAGTATTAATATGAGAAATTAATAATTTCTGAACTTTTTTTCAAGCTATTAATTTTGTAAATAGGGTTTACAATATAAAGTTTTATTTTAAAAAGCCCCCAATTGTGGCATTTGTTACTTTTGAAATAGTCATCTTTTGGCATTTGACAAGTAAAACAAAAATTTTAAAGTTCTTTTCACAGTTTGCAGTTTTTTAAATAAAGTTTTTTCAACCTTGTTTAAATTCTCGAAGAAGTGATCACAATAAGCCACCTAGATTTTGTGATTTACCACCTTTGATATTTTTTTGGATCAATGCTTCGTAATTCTTCGATTCAAGAATTTAAATTGCTATATCTTAGTAGATCGCATATAAGCTATATAATCCTTGTCATAATGGGGCACTGTCTAATAGCAAAGCACGCAAAGCAGCTAGGCGTATTCTCAAATAACGTTTGAAGAAGTTGTATGAATAGAGAAGAGGAGGAAATAGCTCTTCACCTCCTCTGTACATGCCCTGCTCTAGCTCAAAAATGCAAGAACTACTCGTACCTAGGAAAATTCTTCTGTAAGGATCCCAATCATATTAATATAATCTGTTCCATGTTTTGTAAAGGACTTACATTAGTGCAGGATTCATTTGGTATCAAAATGGGCCATTAAGCTGGAATAAGTCTAAGTGTGTCCTACTCCGTCCCGGACAGGCCCTTTAACCTTACCTAAGATAGAATTCGTGAAATTACTTTCAGTAGCTAATGTCTATGTCATATTATTGAACAGTGCGTTGAATATCGATCACCATTACACCTGCTGTTCATCGGCTTCGAGAAGGCCTTTGATAGCGTTAACAGAAAAACTAATTGCTATTCTTAAAGCAACATATGATGGATCCAAGTGTCACGTTCTGCACGATGGTAGGTTGTCAGATGATTTTGAAATCCGTAGCGGAGTCAGACAGGGCTTTATTCTGTCACCAATTTTTTATTTGGTGATAAACGATATACTGCGCGCAGCTTTGACAGTTAGCGGAGGGATCCAATTGACATTGACATCCTACTTAAAGCATTTGGATTACGCGGACGATGTTTGCTTACTCTCTCATATAGGATCATGGATCCCCATCAAATGACAACAAGGGTGGAGAGAGAAGCAAAAGTTGTGGGGCTGAAAATTAATTCCGGCAAAACAATTGCTCACTAACCATTACGCTAGTACCCGTAGCGTGATGCCCGTGCCATCTAACTCTTTTTCACTGGTACTGCTTCTTGCGAGGAATTGACAAATCCTCCAAGAGTAATTCTTGTCATGAAAAGTGCTTTCTCAAATAAGCCGTTTGGATTCGGCATATAAACTGTAGGTCCCTTCCATCTCTGGACCTGGTTCTTCATGGACAATAATTTATAATTTATTTATTTTATAAAACAAACAAATATTTCCTCGCAACCGGTGGAAAAAGTAGAGAGCTTTCAGTACCTTACAAGTATCGTCTCCATCGAAGGCGGGACCGAACAAAAAGTCATCTGCCGCATCGGCAAAGCAAAAGCGGCGTTTCACACAAATGTCGAATCTGTGCTTCTTTTGGGTGTAGCACTTGGACTTGTGCCATTACAAAAAAGCGCAAACTTGCGTAAATAGATTTCTTCTTTACATCCTAAGGATTTTCTGGACAAACCGTATATCAAATTAGGTCTTATATAGAAAGACAGGCCAGGATCCTATAGACTCTATAATACGAAGGCGTAAGTGGCAATAGATTGGACATACCATTCGAAAAGGCAACGACTGTATTGCAGCCCAAGCAATGGTGGAATCCGCTCACACAAGAAGGAAGAAGAGATGGACGACCGAGAAGCACATGGCGCAGAACAGTAGGCAAAAGTTGGAGAGAGCTGAAACACATCCCGGGAAACCGTACACGATGACGCCTAGGCGTAGTAGAGGCCCTATGCCGTTCAAGGGGTTCCCAACGGACTTAACAGATCTGAGGACCTATGTAAGTAAGTAAGTAAGCTAATGCCCAAATTGGTCATGAAAAATTTCATAAAAGGGATTGTAGCTACAACAGTGAAAAAGAATTGTCCCAAAGGTACACCTTCCCCCTTTCAATGAAATGTGCATCCATTGATTTATCTTATAAGGTATTGTTTATTTTCTAATGTATACAAATTAAGCCAACTATGTAAAAACCCTGTATGTAATCATGTGCGAATTTTAAAGTTCCCTCTGTAGTTTTTTTGAGTTGACGATATCGGAACTCGAGAAACAAAAGATTTCTTTAAAAAAACAGTTTTATTCAAAATGGTGTCCTCGAAAACGTAAATTCCAGTGTTAAGAAATAACATGGTTTATAAAGTAATCTGTGTAATTTAATAACCTGGGTTAACAGATAACCTGGGTGATAAAACACCCTCAGTTTTAAAATACCCTAAGTTAAAAAATAAGCTCAGTTTCTTAATAGTTTGCGTTCTAAAATAATTTGTGTTATTAAACACCCAGGGTTATAAAATAACCAATGGTAAAGAATGACATTGGTTACAAAATAGACTGTACTATAAAATTACCTTCTTCATAAAATATCTAGAATTTACCTGGGCTCAAAATAAGATGAGTTACAAATAAACTTGTTTATAAAATAACCTAGGTTATTTAAAATGGGTACATTATAGCCAGCGTTATAAAATAACCTGCGATATTAAATAGGCTTAACAAAAATATCCTGGGTAGAAAAATTACATAGATTACAGATTAACATGGGTTATAAAAAAGCCTGAGTTATGATAATAGCAAGATTATATAAATAACATGGGTTTCAAAATAAACCGGGTCATAAAATGACTTGGGTTAAAAAATAACCCATATCGCAAAATAACCACAGTTACAAAAATAATCATAGTTAAAAAATAAGTTATGTTATAGGTTTTAGAATGTAGTAGCTAGTGCCAGTGACATCCAAAAGTTTTTTTCCTTGCGAGGAATTGCATTTAAAAATAATCTTGATCATAAAATATCCACAGTTTATCTGGGTAACATAGTTTGTCTTGAGAAATTACCTGAGTTCAAAAATTACATATGTTTTTAAATAAGGCTTAATACAATATCTCTTAAAGTTGAACTTCTAACAAAAAAGATAGAATGTTTATTAATTTTTTTGACTGCAAGTCGATGATGACGATGAAAAATATACCTACATGCGATAAATCTGATAGTACAAATAAGAACATAGAGAATGCTAGGATTTTCAGCTTGTTTGCCTAGTTTAAAGACACTGTGCCAGTTCGTAGTATATTAGACGGCTACTAAATATTAATTTTTAATCAAATATTAAAAACGGTTCTACTTACTTCATAAACTGCAAGCAAATCTGAGACTAGCTGCACAAAATTTGAGACATACAATTAATTTTAAACTTTGAAGCAAATTTGTAATTCCTGGAGTCCCTGCACGGGTACGCTAGTTTAACTATATTTATATTTAAATAAGAAATTATTCACATTCCATTGATCATTCGGTGGCCGTTGAGACGGGCAGCTGGGCAACGACGTGTTGTATTGAAGGTGAAGGTGACCTAATTGAACACAATAAGACACTTTCTTCGATACCTACCTACCTACCTACTCAATTTCTCTTTGACTTAATAGCCGCATTCTTTTGGATTTGTTTGTTATCATAATGTTACTCATTTCATTTTAACGAATCATTTAAGTGAATTTGGTTAAATTTTTATTTGTTTATCATAAACTATGCGAAATTTTTAATTTTACAGCTTTATCATGTAACAAAGGTCCACAGAGTGTTGTTCTAGTTATTTTTTCTGTGATTGGAACATACCTAAGACGTTATTGATTTCAGTTTGTTGAAATTTTAGATTGGCCTGTCCTAAAGAATCTTTAGATATTTTCATCTTACATATATGCGTGTGAATATTTTTATGTGTAAATCTTTTTAAACATTCTAGAAACGAAAAGTAAACCCCTTTGTAACTCCTTTTTATTTTATTTCTCGACTTTTAATCTTTTAAAACAAACAAAAATAAAGAGACAACGCCTGCAAACTGATAGTGAAAGTGTGAAAATAGTATTTAAATAGTTGTTTTCATCACAAAACTGAACTCTGAACTGTAGATACAATACTCGAAGATACTTATACAAGTCACGAGTATAACACTAAGTTTTTAACGGGTAGCACTTAAGTGCACAATAAATTTCAAGGGTGACTAACGTTTTGTTGTAAATATATTTTAAAGCATTCTTCTACCACATTTTAATTTCAATCCAACAAAACCATTATACGAACCTCTGGAGTTCGCTTATACACTGTGTCTATGTTAAAGTTTAAAAGATAGCTGGCATAATGATGACTCCCTGAATGGTTATATTGTCTTCGTATATAATGATGCGCATCGAATTTTCTATTGATTTTCTAGAGATTGAGTTTTACTTTCTTTATTTTCATTTATTTCAGCCAAGCGATTGAGTGAAATCAAGAATATTATAGTAAAGAAATAAAGATATGAATTTGTTTAATGAACAATAAAGAAACTATTTCCTTTGGCAATGAACCTCTTTTTTATAGCCGTGACCGTGAAGATAAATAAATAATAATAAACTAATCAAGAGGAGATAACGGACCTCTTCAAAGAAAAGTGTACATGGTCTTGAAAATTCAAATGAATTTTTAATCGTTTTGTGGTTATTTCTCGACTTCTTCAGGGTGGTACTTTTATGTTTTATTATTATTTTAAAACAGTTCCTATAATTGGTTCTGGATCATAGTGAAAAGAGTGGAATTGGACAACCAAAAATAAGTACATATCTTTTCAAAAAAACAACAGAAATTCATTGAAAGATGTACTCGTATATTTTTGACCAAACGAATTATAAACTCGGCTAAAAGGAAAGTGAGAATCTGCATATTGTGTAAAATTTTTATGTAAGTCGAGATAAAATGTAGTTTATAGATTTAGGCGAGAAAGTAGTCTTAGTGCTCTAAAATCTACGTATTCATTTACAAAAAATGTAAACCACATATGTAACCTGGAAGTTAAAATAAATAAATAAGGTAACGGAACAGTCCGTTGCAAACTAGGGCCTAGTGACTTAAAACTTTTAAGCATTCTTGTGTGCGAATCATGTCAGTGATGGAGGGGACCTACAGTTATATGCATGTTTCGAGCTTCTAATTTTGGAAAGCAATTTTTATAACAAGAATTACTCTTGGAGGATTTGACAATTCGTAGCAAGAGACAGCACCCCTGAAATAAAACTTTGGAAGCTAAATGGTTAAATAAAGAGGTGGACATATTCTTAGATGATCTTCTTAAATTCGATAAATTATATTGAGGTTTATTATTATAGTTCCACATCCATTTATAAATCATGTAAATTATTCATGATAATAATAATTTAATCTCAATAATGCGACAAGTTGCCAAACCACGGTGTGTTATAGTAATTTAACTCAGAGTATATACATTGGTCCGCTAGGACACATGTTTATAGATCTTTTAATATTATTCCACAGGTTTAACGATTTATGGTATCAATAAAACTCCCATAACTCTAATAGGATCGCGACTATATCCCCATAGCGATAGTTGTAAGAAAAGGTTTAATAAAGCGCATAGGTTCTCAGAACGATTCAGAGGAGCTGTTTAGTATAAATATTTATATGGGTATTATTGTTATAAACTGCGTCTTCTGCTTGTGGAAAATAGGCTTATATTTTGAAGAAATATGCATCTGTTAACATTGTTATTTTATTTTAATCTGCATTTAATCTCAGGCAGATGGGATACCTTTTTGTTAGTGTGTAAAGAAACAGCTGATCCAATAGTCAGTTGGGATGGCAAAAAAGGAATTTAAAGGTATCCAAGAATTTCTGGTCTTTGTGAGTATGGGTAAGTGCAAAATGCAGCAGTAATGCACGATTTGCGTCCATAAATGTAAATACACTGTATTACTGCAATCGGTAACTCTGTTCAAAAAACAGTCTGACAGCTGAAATGTGATCAAATCTGCAGTTATTTTATTTCTGTTGCCGCTCGGCAGGAAAATGTCAGACCGAAATGTGTAGGTAAAATAATTGAAAATGTATTAAATTTTTGGCCAAAAGTTGAATGATTTGTTATTAATAAGTTGAATATAATATTTTCACTTTATATAAATGAATCAATTTGTTGCATTCAAAACATTAAAAATAAGTCCATTTTGAAAGCATTTTGTTAAGACACTAAAAACCTACTACTCAAAGAAAAAACTTAATTATTTCCTTCATCCTTTTTTTTATAGGCGCCTATTTCGATGACATTTATGAACTGGGTTTTTGATATTGTATATCTGCCACATTGTTGCAGAAGTTTTTCTGTTCATAACTGCATTACATTAATTTTGTCGACATGGCTTGTGCAACTAGTTGCATTTTTGAACTCAACCTATCTGACAGAACAGCTGTTTCAACATATGGTTAAATTTGAAGCAACTATATGCTGATGATTTGAAGCAAAAATACTCCATTACCAAGATCGGAATCTCAGACTGACATTTCGGTTTGCCTACAAGCTAAGGACACATTAAATGTGAGACAGTGTGCGTGAAATGATGCAAAATTCAAACACATTCTCACATTTAGTGTTCCGGCTCATCAAAATGCTTCATTATAGTCTGCAGGAACATCTAAATGCTTTATTTTGAATGTTTTATGGCCTCGTTCAAAAACTAAACAATCTTAACCAACAGAATCTGAAGTGCTGACATGGTCTTAAATTGGAAGATTTGTATAGCTTTTTAATTTCAATCCAAATAAATGTTGTAAATGTATATTATTTAAAATAAAACTGACCAAATACATATTTAATGATTTATTAGTGCTGTATTTTGTTTACTTTAATTATTTGCGAACGCCATATGAGCTGCAACTCGTTAAATATAATTAGAAATGGACAAAAGTGTAACTCAATACTTTGTAGAACAACAAAACAGACATAAGTAGGTCTGTTGAATAATTCTGCATAATAACCAAAAATGCTAAAGAAAAATCATTGCAATTTTTGTGTATTTTATGAATTTCCTTTAATTTTTGGAACTCTATTTCTATACTGCAATGTTATTTTATATTTTTATATTTTATAAAATAAAGATATGAAATATATTTTTTTTTTCATATTGTCAAACATTAGGTACGCTTTAATATATCTTTGATTTTTTATAATATTTAATAACTTAACTGTATCACCATTTTAATAGAACATTCGTTTGTTTTCCTTAAACATTTTACTGCAACTGATTCAATTTTATAAAAAAGTTTATTAAAATATCTTGAGTACCAATCATTTTATCGCTTAAAGAAGTAAACAAGATGTTTTTGTCTGTGCATAGCACTCAAATGGAATTAAATTATTAAAATGCAATAATATTAACAATGCTAGTTTTATTTTGTATAAACCAGTTTAAACAAGTGTGTATATACGACCTATTTCATCAAAAATTCGTATGAAATGCATGAAATCCCACTTGCAAAGTCCTGCCGTTCCGAAACTATTTGATCCTTTCACATAATTCCAACGGTTCTAAGTCATAATTATCCTCCTCTAAGTGTTTCTCACAACCACTTTCAATTTAAATTGTTTTTTTTCTAAAAATTTCTATATAGGACCTATTTCATCAAAAACTTTGGTAATTAAACATTTTTAAGGAACGAATGTAAATTATATTATGCGTTAAACTGTGGGAATTTACTAAAAACAACTTCTGTACGTCAAGAATAAACATTCAAGTCGAATACATGATATTTGAATGAGGTGTGTATGAATTCAGAAGGGTTTTTGACATTTTAATTTTGTGATAAATGTCAAAATTTGCATTTTATTCGCTCTGCGTTTATTAAACGGGTTCGCTATAGCCGTTCTGATTATTTTTTTTAAATTGATGTTCCTTTGATGTGTTACATAGTTTTGTTTGATAGCAAATACACGTATGCTTCCATCAATCAAGAATGTTATGCATAGCTAAGGTATTTTTCGCTTATAAATCTTTTTTTTTTTAAATTTAATATTTATAAATCAAAATGAAATTGAAAAATAGTCCCAAACTTAAATTATGGAGAAAACTATTTACATACCTACTTCGATTAATTAATTTAATACAGATTTTAATTGCAAAATAAATATTCGGGCCGTTCATTAACGAAAATTTAGTAGAATTCAATAAATTGCGCTCGCACCCTTAATTTGATGGTTCTTCGAACGCATCTTTAATACAATAATTCGAGGTTAATTATGAAATTTAAAGAATTTCGTTGTGATTATTCTAAATTAGTGAATTTATTGCAATTAAATGATGTTGAACATGTTTTTTCAAGACAAAAATGTACATTGGTTCGCTATCAACAAAATGACTGCAAAATTAAAGCTTAAAACTGACTTTTTCATCGAAAAAAGCAAAAAGAAAAACCTGAAAAAAACATATTAACCTCCCCATTTTGTTTTTGCTTTGCAAAGTGCCGCTAGCCCACGGCATCGTTTTTTGTGTTGTTTGTTTTCACATCTATTCATGGACTAATTGTCAAAATTACAAATACAACAATGTAAACAAACGGGTTTGGGAGAGTGAAACGTACGAAAGATTCCGATCTTGGTAAATGGAGTATTTTTGATTTGAAGGATGTGTTTCAAATTTGAATAGTTTTTGGTAATACTGCTGTGAATTATTAAAATGATCTATTGAACATTTTATAATAATTTTGGACATTGAAGTCTTAATGTTCGTCTGATTTTTATGAAAACCTAAATATTGTTTATATTTTTAGCCATCTATATCAATTAAGGTATCCAAGTCGTTTAATGAGGTATTTAAAAATGTACATATCCAAGACACCATATTCAACACGAGATTGAATGCAGCTAATAAAAGTGAAATCCAGTTTCAGGAAACAGCTTGATTCAATATAACAATTCGTTTCATGACTTCTTTTCTCAGAACAATTTCTAGTCACATTATTTGAAAATGTGTTATAAAAGTAAACAGTTTTTTTTAACACAATTTTCTCTTGGAGTTATTCGAATTGCTAATAAATAAATATGTACATTTATGAAAAATTGAATACTAAATTCGTTGGTTAGTTTTTCACTCCAAACTAAAATGTAAATTTTTAAAGATAAATCTGTCTCGTGAAACTTTACAAAATTCCATTTTTACACAGTTTTAAAATTCATCTTTACTTATTCAATAATACATGTATACATATTGTAAATTTTTTTAAAAATTGTTTTCAGCGTTGCGTTGGAGGAATTTAAGACACTTAAAATGTATCAACATTTTGATTAATATTTATCCATCTCAAACTGATTTGATAATCACTATTCCTTTATATTATTCTTTTTGTGCCATATACCCTTTCAGACATTTTCAAAAAACTTTGAAGAAGTTTCATAATAATTTGATTAATGGTTTCTATTCGTTTCTATTTATAAGAATATTCTTGTTAAATCTAAATTTAATATTTTGTTTTAATTTTCTTAAATATTGAACATTTTATGATTGAACAATATTAAGTTACAGGGCGCTTTAAACAAGAACTTTTTTTATTGAGTTTATTTATTGACCAATTTGTGTAATAATTGCGATTAGTGGAGGTATAGTTTCACTAATCACAAGTTGTAAAACGAAATTCTGTCATCATTACTTCATCTAAACATAAGTTGCAAAAAGGAAAACATATATTAATGTTCGTCTATTACGTTTGTTTTTGGTTGTGATTCATAAGCCATCAAATTTGTACATACCTATTTATTTTACTTAAGTTAAATTTCTCTTTTATTTTAACAATCTTTAAACGTAGGTAAGTATAAAAAAATCATCTTAAGCACTGAACGAAAAAACAAATGCAATTTCATTTAACAAATTAATTCCTAAATTCTCTTCACCTGTCTACCTTAATATACTTTTATTTTCTTTCAAAAAGCCTTAACAACAAAAAGAAATTCTTCAAATCCCAGTAAATACCTAAAAGAAATAAAAACGGTGAAAAATACCAATAATCATTCAAAAACATACTTAACACTGTGGGTGAATTAATAAATTCAACTCATATACTCATTTATTATAAGTAGAATTAACATAAAAAGACCAAACAAAAAAAATATGGGTCAATGTATTTGAGGTCAGATTAAATGAGGTTTGTTTGTTTATTCATTTGAAAAATAAATATCTACGAGTGTGACGGCGGCGGCGACTCGATGGCACACCGCATCGTATAAGGCCAATCCCTAGTATGCTCACCCGTTGCTCTGGTCGTTGTTTATTCCAATTTCTTTTCATTAAAACGCGCACCCAAATGTTTGCTCTTTCACATTATATTCATTTTTTGTGAAGTTGAACAAATGGTTCTAGAAAAACATCATCATTTCTTAGAATAAGTACAGGTACTAACTATCCCAAGCTCAAAGCAATTAAAAGAGACGTATATTCTACTTAAATCATAACTGTATGTTATGCAAAGTTGAAGAACTGGTAGGTGCAATTATAGATGAGTGTAACGGAATACTTTGAACCATTTAAATTAGTTTGTTCCATAAAGAATAAACTGTTTTCAGTGCAAAACGAAAGAGTTGACACACGAACTTGAATTTAAAAATTCCAGGAAACTTACCAAAATAAATATGTAATCCATGTTTTTTGTACACAAATCTTCTGCTTATCCAAGATAATTATAATGTAATCACACACGCTGAGTTTGTAATATATTTCAACCAAAAATTCCACAAGAATTTTATCAACTCGATTCACGCACCGCAAGAAGAACAACGCTTCGCTTCAACACTTTGATATGAACTAAAAATCAAAAGACAATGATCCCAACATTGGAGCTTCGCTACTTGCATAGTGCTTGTGCTGTTTGTTGGCGAAAAGACAACTTCATCATTAAGATCATCGCCTCTCCATCGCATCGGCACCAAGTAGTCAAAGTCAACTCTTTTAAAGCATTCTTTCCTTTTCTGCGTTCCAGGTGATTTCAGCCCACCCCTCCTCTCCGTATTCTCCGTATTATACCATTTCTTCGTAGGTTTGGTGAAAAGAAAGAGCTCAAGAATGTTCTTCATTTTCATGTACATTTGCTGCTTAAGTTGCATGTTTTCTTCCTTTCTTTTCGTTTTCCTTTCGACGACGATCACAGAGACGAAAACAAACGTTTGATGGATGAACGGAACGGCCGGCAGCTTGCGCACTGTGAAAGCTAAACCTTTAGAATGAAGCTATACTCGTATGTTCCTATTGCTATTAGTTGCGCATAGTTAAGGTATAAGACTAAGATAGTAGATACCATGCTTCGAGAATGGGAATACAGAAAATAGACCATTTTAACCACGAAAACCTCTTCCTGCGTCGTCGTCGGTCATCGGAAAAAAGTATTAGAGGTCGACTCGAAACATGTGTTTTGAATGAACCAGCAGCGCCATCGTCAGCGCCAGCCATTGCCGATACCATCGTTATTAGCCGCACAGCACGTTTTCTCTAATTCGTTTTCCAATTATCATTGGTCATTCTTTTTTCTGTACTTGGTGAAAATTTCGCGTACAATATTTCTGTTTCTTTATCTATTTTGGTCTTCTAGTCTTCCATTAGTGTTCACACCAAATCCAATAGACAAATGGACATGCTCACATACATGACCGCATATCAAATTTAGAAAATAAGATCAAAGTCAATGTCTGGTGTTAGTGCGACAACTTGTTCAATAAAAACATGTTCGCATAGCATTATGTAACGGTTTTGACTTATTAACAACAGATGTATCTAATAAATTGTGCCATAGATAGGCGTTGTGCGTTGGGGATGGTGCAAGCTTGCCAAAGTGTGGTAATAAATTCTGATTGCTGATTCTGTAAGCGTAAAAGAAAGTTTTCTTAAAGAACGCACAAAATGACTTCTTTATTGGAAGTGATTTAATATAAAAAGTTATAAACTTTGTTAACGCAGTGCAGCGGCAGTGGTAGCGGCAGCGTGGCTGATTATGGCACGCAGAAATGGATTTTTGTTGGTATTTAAATAAATAATCGTTATGATTATGTGACAGAAAAAAAAATTAACTATTTTCTGATTTACCTTTATTTGTAATGAAGATGAAATAGTAGGTAAAGTGTTTTGAATTTATAGAAAAATAAAGCCATGAAATATATTCGCAGAGGGAGTGTATATACATAAGTTTAGAGGTAGGATTGGAATTAGAACACAAACACCGCTAGATTTGGAAATTAATGCTATGCATTCAGAATGTGGAATGTAAGAGTACCACGTTGTTTTTGTATTGACCTTGTCACGCATTGAGCTCGTTAAGTCGAAATAACCTACTACCGTTACGGGAGTTCTGAAGTGGGAAGTATAGATGAGTGACATTGTCTGGAAGTCACTTAGAAATTGAAAACTAAATTCTATGCTATGAAGAAAAGTTATAAATTGGTGACCTGGAAAGAATGTTTCAGATAATAATAAGTAACCTAGAAATGGTAGATATTGTTTGTTCATAATTATAAGGTATTGAACATTTAAAAAAGGCTTTGACGATGAATTGATACAAGCTATGGTTCCAACATATAAAGAAAGTTAGTTGTTTTTTCACATGCATACATATATTCTTCAAGAACTCGCTGTTTTTATTTTTAATACATTAGAAATTTGAACTTTCAATATTAAATTTCTAAAATATTTAACTTTCTTGCGAAATGATGAAATAGTATTTTGAGAAAGGACTTGAAAACAATTAAAATTCATTGATACCATTTAAGGCATTTGTTATATTGGTTTTTCTAATTGGAACTTTTATTTTTGAACACACCCTTATCACTTATAATCGCACTGTCAATGTATATTTATTCAGTAAACTCAACATATTCATCAAGGTAAAGTACACGAATGAGCAACGTCTACAAAAATTTTTTAGAGCGTTAACTCCAAGTTTCGGTGGTAATTATTGCATTAATAATAAGTTAAGTCATTGAAAAATTATTGAATTATTATTATATTGAATGGTTAAGTGCAAACATTGGAGTCTACATGTTCGTTGTGTTATATTATCATGTAAGTAAGGCAACGGGTTGGTCGAGAACAATCCAAACCAAATAATGCCATTGGGCGTTACCAAGAATTATGAATCGTTCATATTACATTATGGCGTATCGGATTTTGATGTACACACATAGAATGTCAATCTGACTCAAAAATGGACCATTTAGTTGTCAAGTCCTTATTGTAAAACACTTCATCTATTTCAAAACCAGCATAGATAATTTGGCAAAAAATTAAAAAAAAATATCTTTCGTCGATTCCTTATTGAGAAAACCTTTATTTAAAGATTATTAATCTATTTGAAAGCCAGTATGCGTCCATTTTTCGCATAGAATTCAGAAAAACTATCTTTCTTTTGAAAAAAAAAAATCTTCTAGTAAAGACAGTGTTGTATCCGTCCTGGGGTTTCTGCCTTCTTCTGAATGGTCTTGGTTGCTTACTCTTCGTTTCGTTTTGTAGTTTTCCCATTTCAGTTGACCTCGTCTCGATTTTTATAATAGAATTCACAAACTCTTTTTAGTCTATCCATTCTGGAATTAATTCTTTTCGCTTCCTTAAATAAGAAACAGTTAAATTGTGATTCCTCTGAAAAAAAATATGATATTTTCAGTTTAAAAAAAAACTACCAGCGGTACACTTTTGATATTTTTCGCATTTGAAGGTTCGCAAACTACTAAAACATTTATTTATTTAGTAAATGATAATTGGAAAATAAAAACAATAATTTATTGTTGCAATTTTTTTATTTTTTGATAACTTAACATCTTAAAAATTGTTAAGACAAAAAAAACTAATAATATGTAAAGTATTTACAAATCTAATTACAGTTTTTTTCTATTTTGACTAACAAATTCCGAAAACTAAGGGGGCTGTATACGAAAAATAACACGAATTGGAGTCAATTTATTGACACCCAAATTAAAAAAAAAAATCAAATAAAACAAAATAACTCAAGCCCCCTATTATCTTTTAATTTATTAATTAAGAAAAATAAATACAGTTATTAGTAAGTTTAATCCATAATGATAATTAATATTATTACCAACAGTCTTTTCCAATGCCTATTTTATTACCCATAGGTTTTATAAAGAGGATGTTCAATTTTGTATCAATGCAACAATCATAGTTTTATTTTATTTCATTTAATTTATTTATATGTATATAATTCATACTTGCAGTGGCAGCATTTATATAATTTTGTCTTTTTATATAGCTCTAAAAAAATTCTTAACATTTATTAATTTGAATCCTAACTAAAAAGGAAAATAAAATATTTTATTATGTGCAATATACCCAAGAACAATTTATATGCACTAAGTTAATCTATTCAGATTGGAATAATTATTATTTTTTATTGAGCAACATATCCCGTTATATTATTATTATTAGTTATTAAATCTCCCACAAACAAGATGGTCTTAACTTAAATTATATTCAAATGATTTCTTTATGAACCATATTTACAAAATGTTTATGCGTTTTTTTTCTGTTTCTGTTTAGCCTTAAATTATTATAATATTAATATTAGAACGCAGCCGTAAAATACAATAGTAAGTCAAAATAATTAAGGTATTTTGATATCGTGACTAAGGAAAATCTCACGCTACTAATTTAGAATGAGTTAAAGATATAGTAAGAGAGTGTATTTTGTATAACTTCTAACCTACGATTTAGTTTTTAGATGCATATAAGAGTTGTTTACATATATGCATAGGCACGTTTTTATGCATCTTAAATTAATTTAGGATGGATCGGAGTAACTTATGATATCTGTTCAATATTGATGGGCATTTGGCTTTGTGCTGCGATTTGGCTTTCTGAAAATAGAAAAACATATAAAATAATGATTTAATATTTAATATTAATAATAATAAAAGACGAATCTGAAGGTTCTTATATAATCGTATTAATTTAAAAATTAACTGCCGTATCAATAGTGAAGAACAATTTGGAATCGTATTCATAAGAACGAATTTATATTGAAACATTTTATCACAGCTTTCTAAAAGGAAATATTTTATAACTTAAAATGATATTACTCGAAAATTTGTTTCGATAGTCGAATAAAAGTCAATTCTCTATTTGCAACAGGATTTCACTTTTAATTTTATCCACCGGGATTCTACTGTGGATATTTGTATTGTTATTCATATAATTGTCTACTGTGATACGGATGGCTTTCCAAAAAAACCTAAGAATACATAAATGCAATTTATTTAAAGGTCCAACAACTGGTCAACAACAACAAGTGTGTTATCTTTTAACAGCAATTTTAATCTTACCTAACTTAATATAGAGAAAACGCTTTGGGATATATTCTGTTCAATTTGAATATGCAGTACAGGGTCCGGCAAAAAAAAAACCTCCCGTATTTTTAGACGTTTATATTTAAAGCTATTTATAGATAAATGGTAATGTTTAAAACTAAGTAATTATTTTATTTTATTTAAAATGGCATAGAATTTATTTTAAAAAATTCAATAAAATATTTCTGTTAAATTGTTTATTTATTAGTCATTGCTTTTTAAAATATGGTATATCTTTTTGCCGGACCCTGTACAAGCCCTATAGCAGAGCTTTTTCAAATACACTGGTTCCTGCTGATGTTTGCATGACACTCAACTTAAGAAATTACCATTCATATAAAAACCGAACCGAGTCCTGAGTTACATTGAAACAGTTTTTGTAATATTCCCTAAGCCCACGTACATACATCTAAGCATGACCAATTCTTTCTCCTTCAGAGATTGATCGTCATTTTATCTTTCGATTATAGTTTACAATAGTCAGAAAAAGTATTTTGACAATACTATTTGTAATGCTAGACCACTTGATATGGTAAACTGAGAAATGTAACGAGAATCCTTTGCTACTCAAAACCAAAAACAATGTACCTAGACAACGGTAAAATCCAGAAATAGTTTATTTTTCTCATACATTCTTTTTGGGACCCTTTTAATGAATACACTGAGCCATAACGAACTGGAAAAAGTATTTTGACATAGTAATTTTTGCAGTTTCTTTCGTGTCGCGTGCTATCAGAGTTGATATTTCCTATTTATATTGTCTCTTTTTAATAAAATTTATTAACTTCGACGACATTTACAAACAATTAGTTGATAATAATGGGTAAAACGTCGGAAGTTAGTCAAGACTTAAGAATTGAGATGGTGACCAAATATTATGCGGGTATTTTGGTGGAAAAGTTAAGCAAACTATATAAAGTTCCTCGTCAAACCGTCTATTACAAAACAAATAAGCAGAAAAAAACAAATCCACTCGAAATGTTCCACGTTCAGGGCGACCACGAATGACTTCCAAGAAAGAGGACCGTTTAATAGTCAAAAAGTTTAAAGAAAATGTGCTGAACACCGCAAAATCTGCAGCAATTGAAATAAAAAAAGAGCATGAAATTGAAATTTCAGAAAAAACGGTATGAAAACGTTTGAAAGAGGCTGACTTTGCTACTTATATAGCCAGAACAATACCCCAAATATCCCAAAAAAATAAGCTTAAACGTCTGCAGTTTGCCGAAGAATTTTTACACAAGCCTTCATCATTTTGGGAAAAAGTATTGTGGACTGATGAAAGCTGTTTTGAATACCACGGGTCAAAAAAGAAAACTTTTTGCAGAATCCCTAAAAAAATGCGAAGCAAAGTAGCACCTGTGTGTAAACGAATACCTCATGGTGCTGGCACCGTCATGTTTTGGGGATGTGTTTGCTTTAATGGCACCGGAGACTTGGTAGCAATCGATGGAATGATGAACAAACAACAATATTTGGATATTTTAAATAACCACGCTTTTAGTTCTGGCTAAAAATTGATTGGACCGTTCATTTTGCAGCAAGACAACGCACCTTGTCACAAAGCCAAGATGATACCTAATTTTCTAAAGGAAGTGGGTGTAAATACTCTAAATTGGCCACCTCAAAGCCCCGACTTAAATATAATAGAAAATGTGTGGGCCTATATAAAGCGAAAAATGAGTCCATGCTTGACAAGAACGCGCAAAGAGACAATCGCTGAGGTCGAAAGCCTTTGGAAGGAAATTTCTCCGCAAACTCTTCAAAATTTGGTAAAATCTATACCAGGCCGATTGCAGAAAGACATTAATAGCAACGGAAATTTCATTTTATATTAAATTATGTTTTAATTTTTGTTTAATTTTCTTTTCAAACTCATTTTTTCCTCAAAATATATTTTGTCAAAATACTTTTTCCACCACATATTTCTGAAAAATAATTTTCAGTTGCAGAACTATAATATTGAATTAAATTAAATATTATTTTGAATGCTCATGGCATTAACATTATTATGCATTTTTTTTAAAAAAATTTCAACTGATCAAATAAGATATTTGAATAAAAATGTACGATATTTTGTTTGTCAAAATACTTTTTCCGACCATTGTAGTTAAAATAAAAGCATGTTTGTTCAAAGGTACCATATTCATTCGTTGATGGAAATAATAATACTTTTTCTTTGGTTTTTGTTTTAGAGCTTTCCGACCTGAAGCTTTAGCTTTTGGGAGCATGATTTTAAGTTTGAGGAAAAAGGTGTTGTCGTAGCCGGCTTTTCTGCTTGTCTTATTATTTTTTCCAATATTACTTGGCTATTTATTTTAAAGGAAGGATTGCTGTTTAATGAAGTTTTTGATGGAGTTTTGTTTATTATTTAATTGCAACTTCGATTTTTTAGTTCATGCAGATTTAAATAAAAAAAAGAGAATTTCGTGAAAAAATAGGTATTGCAGTGGAATAAACTTTTTGAGTTGATATAATTTATGTGCCGTGTTGTGTTTTGGTGTTTATTTAAATTTAATATTACTTTAAGTACTTGAAGGACATACGTGTATAAAAGAAGCAGACAATCGTTGATGCAACTTACAAATTTTACGATATTATATAAAATAAGAAGCTATTAAGAAAACTGCGGATCCATTTTCTCTGGCAGAGAGAACTGCCTAAAATTGTTTGAAGCAAAATAAAATGTAATGCCAAAACTCACCATCAAAAAAGAAAGCAAAAATATAGAAAGTGTAAAGTCGATGATTATCAGATAAATCGTTTTTACGTTAAACAAATTTAATAAAGATTATTTCTTTTTAAATTCAGCTTACGATCTACAAGTTTCTGGTCATAAAATCTAAATAAACAAATGGTAAACCTACCAACAAGATAGCTCTGTGAGAGCTTTAAAATGGACACATCTTATTGAATTCCATAATAGTATGGATGAAAGGCAAATATCCTATCTTTCCTGTATTGCGTATTCAAATTGAACGGAGTATAGTAACTGAAAGGTTTTATTGCGAAAAAATTATATTCAAAAATATCTTTCTAAATAAATGTATGAATCTGATTTATTATTAGGTTAATGAAGTCATCGATAGATTATTAGATAGATTATAATTGTGTGAATTTCTATTGAGCCAAAATATGTGTTTATTTTGATATCGCCCGTTTTTTAACAAACTACAATTCAAAAAGACCATAATGTTCTTCACCGATACTTATTTACAAATAAATTAATAACAACAAAATCAAATTACTTACCCCTAACAGCCTGACTAGCTTTCGTTTTGTCCTTAATGATAAAAGCAGCTGTTAATAGGAAGAAAATGCCACCAATAACTTCTACAAAACTTGTAGAAAACAACGCATACTGTAGTGCTTCGAATTTTGTAAGATTTGTATCCTTTACATGAAGAAAATAAAGAAAAAAAAATAAAAGATTAATTAAATCTATACATATGTATATAGCTTAGTACATTACCTCATCTCCAATCAGAGGAAGAGGATTTGCTAGTGTTGCAATTTCTGTTGTTGTTGCATTTTCTAGAGAAAGTGACAAACTCTCCAATCCATTGCTAACAAATTCACTCGTTGTGTGTGCAGAATTTCTCAAGTGTTTCTTAATTGCTTCAGATAACTAAAATCAATTATATTAATTTTATAGTTGTGTCTGCGTTAAAACCAGAATCAGCATTTAAAACTTACCACACCGACTAGATATGGGCTTCCAGCATCTCCGAATGCATGGGAGATAAGAATTTGGAATGCTTCCGCAGTCGATCGTCTTGTTGGCACCACAACATACTGAAGGTAATTTTTTAAAAATAAGTTAAAGTTGCAAATATATACATACATTTATACAAAGTAATAGAAGTGAAAAAATAGATGAGAAGTGTACAGAATGAAGTGCCTAACGGTTTTTATTTTTAAATATTCCTTCAAATAGGAAAACATAAATTGTGGAATAAAAGCATTGTTATTTACATACATAAAGCTCTCAAGAGATGGTGCTGATTTTTGGAGAAAATTAAACATAAACCAACTTTGCAAAATGGTTCGAGAAGAGGAAATTATAAATTCTAAACAATAAAGGTTTGGATACTTGCTCCAGATAAGTGGAGAGTATATGAGGAAATGCATACTTTTAGGCGAACTAGTTTAAATAAAATCGGGCAATGTTTTTGAGTGCATAATTTAAATTTAAAACCGTCAATCCGTTAAGATGTCTTGCCCGAGGGAAAAATATAATTGAGTAGTGTTGCATGTATTTTGTGTCTTTTGTTGTTGATGATTTTTTATTTATGAAAAAACGAAGCAAGCAAAATTTCAAAGCGATTTCGGATTTAACAATAATTTTTTGCAGAACAAATCTAACTACTGGCAGTTAATAATTGTATTTGGTAAAAAAAACACTACAAACATAATTAAAAGTATGTGACAACAAAACTAAATAACTTAGAATTTCTTTTCTTAAGTGAACCAAAATTAATTAAAATAGTTTGATTAAAAGTCTAAACTAGTAAATTAATTTTAGGCTTTGGGATGAATCGGTAGTAAAGTGAGATAGGTTGTGAATTGCAGAGGAAAATCTTTCACATGAACTAAATAAAAAAAATATTAATGAGATCTTGTATCAGGCCTTTCTAACTTTTCGTTGATGTTATAAAATAACTAAATACCAAGAGAACCATAATGTTCTTTTGTTCTAGTGATTTGTTTTTCTAAGAAACTGATTTCTTTGATGGTTTAATTTAATTGTTTTAAAAGAAAATAATCGAACATCTATGAAAATGTCCATATTTTTAATATGAGAGACATTCACTTAATTTCCAAAATAAAATTTGATTTTATTTACCAAAAGTTCTTCAGAATTAAAATTTCATATATCTAAACGTTAGCTATGTTTTACATACTATTTATAATCCAAATAGGGACTAGTTTTACAGTCAGAAACAGTAAGCCAATTTTGTATTAAACTTTAGTGTTTCATTAATATTAATACAAACTTGTAAATTAATTACAGGTTAATCTGGCTGTTTGATTAATATAACATGAAGTCATATGACATCGAATAATAATAATTTAGGTAAGTTTACATTCATAAAAAAGTCTTCATAGCTGCTGCTTTTCGTATAAAAGAAAAAAATACTTCAATTGAAATCAAATACATAATAGAAGCTATATTTGAACTTGAAAACGTATTTGTGTTGTACTTACTGTTATATCATCTAAATGACTAAATAAAAATAGAATTGAATTGTATGTTGAGTGTAATATAAGCTATTAAAAATAAGTATGTAGTACAAATGAAATCACTTGATTTGAATGGTTCGCAATATGAATAATTATTATAATTTGTATTTAAAGTTTTGGTTAACGGAAATCCAGCCGTTGAGGTGGAATGTATGAGGTGTTATTATTGGTTTAGCTTTATTAATAGTAGTAAAGAAATATCAGGAACATTCTTAAGTTATCTTCCGTTTAAGTAAACCGGGGAAAACCAAATGTTTTTAAATTCGTTATCGTTTTGTTACAATTCAGTTACATGAAATATTGAAGAATGTTTGCTTTTTAAGCTCTAAATAATAATTATATATGTACATAAATGATACAAAAGGAAAAAGAAGTCTGTTTGTTTTTAAGTTTGGTTCATTGTAACAAAATCATAAATATCCGAATTTTGTATTGATATTTGAAGAAAGACGGATTCAGGGCTTAACTATAAGTTGGAAATAAATTGTTAGGGGATGTAAAAATGAAGACTTCTAAACTTATTTATAATAATTAAGACACTTTAAGAACTTAAAAATGAAATGCCTTTTTTACCTAGAGATTTTTTTATAGGACAACCAGTACCTAGTATTGGAAGATCTTACAATGCTATGAGAAAAAGTCACTGTTTGACGTGGGTTTGCGGAATCATTGGTTCGTGTTTCTTCAAAGATGATACGAATCGCAAAGTTACTGTGAATGGTGAGCGCTACTATTTACATAATTAACTTTTTCGAACGAAAGGGCTTGACTTGCATGACCTGTGGTTTCAACAAGATGGTGCCACACAGCACGCGAAGCATTTATTCCCAATTATTAGAAAGGGTATGCCAAAATTGGTCTTAGGGGATGGACCATTTGAACCATTAAATTATATCGATCGTCGATAGAATGTCTTATCTTTTGTAATTTAACAATTTATAAAAGATTTTTTAGAATGCAATACGAGAGTTAAAGTAATTAAGAAAAATTTGACACCTAAACTTTGACCTTTGAAGTTGTAGATCAATTATTGTTTGACACTTAAAAGGTAAGAAATTTAAGAAGTTGGTGAATCCGTAAAATGTTTACTTTGGATATAATTCACTTTTCTCAAAGATCCCAATATGAAAGCCTCCAGCAGACTACGCTATTGTTTATTGGGAATTTTTGCATTTTTATTGCTCATCATAATCATAAATTAATTGCTGAAAATGTTAAAAGACCAGGGCCAGGATATTTGCATTTAATGAATTAAAATGTAAATACTGGAATCCTGTACTCTTATTTAAAAGGTTCATGATATTATTTGAAGTGCATACTATCATCTTATACCCGACGACTCTAAGGTAAGTAAAGCTTCATACTTAAGAAACTTTGCGGGAAATATAAATTAAAATAAAATAAACTGATTAAACGTGAACGTTAAACTTTTATGTGAATATGTTGTGTTTGAATGTGAAATTAGTTACAAGAAAATGTGCTTAGCAATAAAAATAAATAAAATATCCACCACCTACTTATTACAAAAATTAACTGCATTTGTAGTTAGATAATGTTTTCAATGAATTTTGTTATAGTTTTAAAATTACAATTCAAGATCTTACAAAAATAATATAATAATCAACAATATACTTTTTTTGTTTTATAATTTTAAAGCGATAGAACAAAAAAAAAGGATTAGGGTTTGGTGTATTAAGAGAAAAAAAACTAATTTCGCGTTTAATTACAACACGCATTATTATTCTTACCAGCAGCATATCAGCAACAATTGCCCAGTTTAAATTTAAAGCTAATTCACCAAAAAATACCATTGTATAAGCAGCTGTGCTATTTTTCGACACGATTATCATGGCACCAGCCATGAGTGGTATACTGAAAAACAGTCCAAATGCACATATCAATGGATCTGCAGTTGGTACTCGTTTGACGAGAGCCCTTGAAAGATAAGCTCCCAATGGAACACCAATGATACCAGATACCATTGTCAGTGAACCAAATTTGAACGCAACACTGAAATAAAGATTATTTGGGAAAATTAGTAATCTTTTAGAAAATTCAGTAAAAAATCTTCATAAACGGAAAAAAATGTTTTGTTCAAATCGATGATGGTGGTAACGCTCTGTTTGAATTCAAAATAATCAGCTGACCAGCTCTTGGAGAGTTTTTGTTGCTTCATTCTGAGATCACTTCTCTTCGATGAATGTAGTTATTTCTCTTACCAATAGTATATCGGCAACAATGGACCATGTTATGTTCAGAGTAATTTGTGCAAGCCATACAAACAAATAGCAGAAGAATGAGCTGGTCCTTGGTAAAATAAGTGCTAAATAAACCATTGGCGATGACAGCAGTAATCCACAGGCACATATATAGGGATCACAGTTTGGTATAGTTGCTCGAAAACGTTGCGATAGAAATGATCCCAGAGGTACACCACCTATTCCGGCTGTCATTGCTATTAGACCGAACTGGTACGAAACGCTTTTTTTTTGTGATTCAAAATTTATTAGTCCTGAAATTTTAAGAGAGAATTCATCGAAGGAAGTATATAACTTACTCTTTTTGTGTTAGTCCTTCGTTTCCAGGTTGCATACGAAGTCCTAGATAAATATATTTAGGACCCCACCATGCTAGAGCACCAGCAACAAAAGTAACACAAGTGAAACCAATTGTTGACAGCATAAAAGAACGATTTTTGACTAGATCTTTGATATCTTCTGTGTAAGTTGTAGGCTCGAGATTGTGCGATCCTTCACTTTCACCACGTTCGGGTTCAACGATGAGGAATAATAGCACAACAGCGATGATTCCGAGGAATGGAGTGACACGTAAGGCCCATCGCCATGATCCAGCAAAGGCAGCTGTTTCAGCACCAACAATGTAACTGAAATTAAAATGGTTATGAGGATTAAGTAAAATCAAGAATAAAGTGCAAATCAATATTAAATATCAAATAGATTTAAGTTCAACAAATATATTGTTTGATTAATTTAAAAATAATCCCAAAGGTACGATTTGTTTTCCTAAAAGCTAAGTAAAAAGAAATTCTAAAACGAATCTACTTGTAAACCAGTCGGGGAAAAGTACGGTATAAACTTATTCCTTTCAATGGGACTTTTTGTGGGGGACGTAAAGCTTATAAAAAGAATTATCACAACAGTTGTAGGTAAATGAATCAGAATTAAACTAAGAACAGAATAGTTGTGAAGAAACTGAGAGTGAAATATTTGTTCGATGTACTCAATAAAGAAATTTATTGTCTTATGACTTCAGATGAATGATTGTTAGTCGAAAACCCAAACGCTGGTCGGCTAGCGATATAGACGGAGAATTTCGCATCGTTTTACTTCGACGAATGATTCATTTTGCTTAAATGAAATTCTACCGGATAAAGGGACGATAATTGTGATCAATAGATGAGTAATTTTTTAACATTAATGCAACCCAAAATACTGTTTCCATAATATTCAATTCGGTCTAATGTTTAAGCTATGACAGTCAATGTTTAAAATTCAATTTTTTTTAAATTATGTCATAAAATATGCTGGAGTTTATATTTATAAATTTCGTATACGGAGTTATTTTAATCGGTTCTACTTGTCGAATTGAAAATTTTGATATTTTTGATATTTCTCGACTTTTGAAGGTCCATATATAAACAAAAGTTTTTAAGAGAGATGTACACATAGTCCAAAAAGTCTCCGTACAGCACCTTTCTTTTTGTTGATTCGAGGTAAAATATTTACTATAAATTTATTAAAAACAGGTTCTTGAAAATCACAATCACAATTTTTTTAATTTGGTAAAAAGTTGAAGGTGGAAATTAACTATTTTGAAATGTTACCACTTTGGTTTTTACATTTATAACGAGTATTTTTTTTTTCAAAAAAACAGTAGAATTAGGTAACTGTACGGAGACTTTTTGGACTAAGCGAACGTACGTATGTACGTTCGGGATATAATTTTTCGAAAATTAAGATCTAATACAAAATAATACGCGAAATTGGTAAAAATTGATGTTTGGTTCTAGATATCTTGTGAATAAATTAAGGTAATTTACTTCAAATTGAAAATAATTTTGTTGTTAACATAAGATTATGGTCTACAAAAAAAATTCAATATGTATTTTTGTATAAAAGAACTAGGAATTTTAAAAAAATGCTACTTAAATTCTTAAAAATTAGTTTTCGATTAAGAATCTCGAAAATAAAAGCAGACATTGAAATCAAACTTATTTGGTTATATGCAAAATATTGTTGCTGCCGTTTAGTTAAGTTTTTAGAAAAAATCAATTGACAACCTTTTTACAAAATACAAAAAACTAATAAGAAATGATTTTCGATACAACTATTATGAGAACAAAGAAAGATATACAACTATGTATGTTCTATATTTTACTCGAAATGAATTTGAAATCGATTCAAAATATAAATAGGAGTTGTGAAATTCACTTAAGTCGATATCTTTTTTTTTTCGAACTCGAAACGAAGTAAATTTTCGTAATTTTCAAGTGATTTGTATTCCAGAACAGAGTAAGTTGGTGTGATTTGAATTTGATAAGAGGAAATCGTTTAAAAATGGTAGTATTTTAACTAAAGGGAAATAAGCATTACATTCTTTATATAATGCACTTGGTTCGTGACATGTTGCAGCTTCTACATTGTAGTTGAGGAAACACACAAAGCATTTAAAATAATTTTTCAGCAAGACAAATTTCTTTTCCAAAACATTTTGAGTAAAACAATGTTCTTTTAAAAACTGAAACATTCAAAGGCTAAGCATCAACACAATGTAAATAAAAACAACTAGTATTTTATATTAACTTTATTGAAAAGCACAGAACAAAAAAAACATAAGAATTTATACAAATTATGAAAATCAACTGAATTATTAATTAACTGACGACTTAAAGTGATTTTAAAAAATATTTGAAGTTATGAAATCGACCGAATGGTAGAACCCTGAAAACGATTTCAATCGATTTTCAATTAAAATTTCGATTTCATTTCAATCCATTTCGGGAACCTGCTGATTGGCTTTAAATTTTTTCATTTCACACAAAATGTCGTCGTTAATATTTTGTTGAACTTTTAGACAAAACGAAAGACGGCAGCAGATGTCAAGTTGTCAGTGTGGGTCAAATTCCAGCCTCTTTTTTGTTATTCATATTTCTCAGAAACTATTTTTTTGTTGAGATTGCATGATGCTATTAATTCAACAATTTTTATGTTTGCAATTTTTTATTCTGAATTTTAATGGCCAATTCTCAGGTCAAGAGAAAAAGAAATCAGATTATTTACTTTATGCTTATGAAAGCATAAACAAGTACATAAATATTAAAATATCAAGTTCGTACATTTAATGCAAATTTATGATATACAAAATATAAAAAAGGTCATATTTAATGACATTTCAATTTAAACATATAATGTAGTATTAACAATAAATACATACAAAATTTCAAGAAATTAGATTCCGTTTTTTTGTTCAGCTTAAATTCTCACTGAAAATGAGAAGTTCAAATTTCTAGTATGAATCAGCAAAAAAGAATCACATAAATTCATAATTTCCAAGGAAAATTGGTTAGTTATAAATTATTTTCTTATTATTTTGTATATGTACTCTGCGAATTGTTTTGAATACCAAAATAATACATTCTTGATGTACGTCTGACAAAAGAATATCTATAATTGATTTAAGGTCAAAAACTAAGCTCTTGTGAAAACTGAATATGGTATTGCTGTTTTATTGGGGAAATCCAACTGGTCTTTTAGTTAGAGTTAGTTCTTCACGAGAGCTTGATACCAAACTATGTCAACGACTTTTGAAACAGATTTGTTTACAGGTAGAGGTGTAATTGCTACGTACGAAAGCCATACTGCAGGCCATTAAGAAGTTTTAGGTTCTTAAAGCCGTTCTTCAGCCTAAACTATGGATAAAGCATTTTTTTTTTGTTAGAACTTGCATTTTGTATATCAACGAAACATCATCGTCAAAATGATATTCTAAAATTAATAAATGTTTAGTTGAAAAAAATGTCTTTAAGATCATTAAATACAAATTAAATTAAACTCACTAATTACTATTTATTGCTTAAACTGATGTTGTTTTAACTTTTGGTTGATTAAGTTATCCACGAAAAAAAACGATATTTTAAATTGAAAGCTAAACGATATATTTCGTGTTAATTAAATCTTCAATTAGTCTATCATTTGCCTAAAAATGATTTTATTGATTCATTTTTGGTGCAGAGATGCCCGCATTTAGCGCATTCACAACCAAAAATAATTGTGGGGTGATCAATGATGATGATTCCTTCTCTCATATATGCATCATGAGTAAGAGTTAGCAATTATTTTTTATTTTATTTGTAATTTGTACAATTTTTATATGGTGTGATGATGACACTGACCTCCCGTGACGACGACGACGACGATAAAGTAGTTATGGGTTGTTTGAATAAATGCCCACATCAAAAGTTCATCATTACCATTTATTTAAGTGAATTTAATTTTCGTTCTTAAAATATTCAAGAGCGTGCGAGAGTACAGCATTTCATAGGTATCTACTTGAGAAAACAGAGGGATAATAAAATGTCAATTGAATATCATTTTAATTGACAGACAATTCAAAAGAAATCAATGCTTTATTATAAATGTTAGGTACTATATATTCATGATATCAGGTTAGGGTCGTATAGGCGGCAATGGTTGATTAAGTGCGTTTTTTCTTATGATAATAAATCAATGTCTCACGGTAATTCAATCATTTTTACATGAAATTTATTCAATTAAGGGATGATTTTCGAAGTGTCAAATAACGACTTTTTGCGTGATCATTTTAATAATGTTCTCATACATTTTATAATAATTGAATATTGATGTTAGATATTATTAAATTATATAAAGAAGTCTTTCAACAATGAGGTTAATTTTGTTAAACTTTTATTTTGTAAATTTAATTATTTTCACAGTAATATAGACAAAATTTACAAAGTTATGATGTAACTAAGTTACACAATTATGCACGAAATGGGAATTTAAGTGAACTTAGTAGGCAATTGATTTTAAAAATAAAAAAAACGAATGTTAAAGTTAATTTTTAATTCAACATTAAAAACAATTCTCATTGTGAGTTTTTAAACACAGACATTTAACATTTTAAAAATATTACTGCAATATGTAAAGTTAAGTGTTGGCAATCCTTGACAAATACAATAAGGGTTGGTAAAACTAGACTAAATTTCATTGGGTAGATTGACACGACATAAGAGGTCTGTTCTTTTTTTAACAAATGTTAACTACTGTTGCTATGTCAAAAAATTGTTCAAATGTCATTGTTACGAATTGTTAACGAACGGCAGTTAAAAATTCGTAGTAACAAATTGCTTTGAGGATCATTATTTTCTCGTAAGCCAACAAAAAAAAAACAATTACTTATTTGTAAACAAATCATTCACTTTGACAGTTCAACACTTTCAACTCAGCCCACAAGCTGAGTAGCGAATTCTTACAAATCGCAACTATTCGACACTTCAAAATGAGTTTAGGAATGATGTAGTGACGTCATGTTGTTACAAATCGTAACAATCTTAACCATTGTTAACAAGAGTTAGAAAAAGAACAGACATAAGGAATTTGAATTTAAGGCAAGTTTCTTATTTCCAACTAAGGCAACTTTACTGGAAAGTTGATTGAAGTGAGGCAAGAAAATTTCCCTAACTTTTGTATTTCGAAATTTCAGCTTATCACGATTTTTCCTTTTAAATTCCAATTTTGTAATTTTTAAGTACTAATTTGAAAAACCCGAAACAAATGTGGTTTCAACAAGACTGCATCACATGCCACACAACTCGAGCAAATATGGTGTTATAGCAAAAGACATTTCCTGGCCTGGCCGCAAGAGACATTTCTCGTCGTGGCAACATCAACTGGAAAGCAAGATCATGCGATTTGACACCGCTGGATTTGTGTGGCTTCGCGAAATACCGTGGCTATGGAGATGAACCTTTAACTCTTGAGCATTTCAAAACCAACATTCGTCAAGATAAAGCTGAGATACCGTCCATTATGTGTTCAAAGGTGGTCGAAAATTACCTCAAAAGAATCGATGCTTGCAACAGTTCGCGAGGTGGTCATTTAAATGATGTAGTGTTTCATACATCATATCAACGTTCCAAATTTTGAATAAAAAAGGAACATCATGAACAAAAATAATTGTTGTGTTTTATTTACGCTTACTTTTGTAACCACAAAACGGATATCCCTTTTTAATAAAGCTGTTTGATCCACAAAAGAGATTTAGCTAAGTGACTTTCTTCGTAAAACTTAAACAATATTATTCCGCATGTTAAATCATTGCTTTCATTACTGAGACAATCTAGGCTATGAATAAAAAATAATAATAAAAATCCAACAGAATTGCAGTATTTTTGTTGTGTCATTGATTTCTCGGGCATAGTTGTATTTAGTTTATCTGATATTTTGAACAGAATACTTTTTGTTTTAGGTACCGAGTGAATGTTAAAATCTTAAATAAAAGGTATCTTCCCCTGTGAAATCAATTAATTCCATTAACCTTTTATCATTAAAAGCTACAAAAGACAAAATAAACAAACAAAGGTCAATCGTTTTTTTTCTGTATTTTTAGTGATAACCAAAATATGATAATTCTTACATTGAACAAATTTCATTATTTTTAAATGACAATTATCTTCTCAACAAAAACAAAAAAATACTTCAAAATTTGCAATAAACATTCACTCACTATCTATGGTATAATATTAAAAATAAAATTATCTTTAAATGGGCTCTGCAAAAAAAATATTAATATATTAAAAGATAAGCTGCTAAATATGTTTGCGAACCCAAAGTATAGCACGTGCCAGACACTCAGACCTAGTTAAACTGAGAAAACTTATTAGGTTAACTTATTTAAGCTCAAAACTTTATGAAATATGCAAGTGACATAATGAGACTTCAATTAGTAAAATTTTGTATTAAATCAGGGTTGCATATAACTCTCATTATTAATTGCAGGACACTTTGATTTTTATTCAATTTTTTTACTTTAGACAGTTTTCATATTGTACTCACCCAAGTCCAGATCCAACTGGAATAGCAAAATAAAACAATACAAGCATTTTGGAACGCCATTCATTTACAAACAAATCAGATATCAATGTTGGCGCAATCGTACTATAGGACGCTTCACCGATGCCAACCAACGCCCGAAATGTGATAAACCATCCGAAATTATTCATAAACGATCCCAGAATTGTTGTTGTACTCCAAAGCAATACACCAACTGCCATAATCCATTTTCTCGAATACCGATCCCCAAGGTATCCAAAGATCGGTGCGCAGATCATGTAGGAAAGGACAAAAGCAGTTTGCAATAGGCCTCCATCATCGTCACCGATTTTGAAGTCCGATTGTATGTCTGTGAGCACACCTGGAAAAAATAAAATACAAAAATTAACATGCAAATTGAACATATAGTTGTATGGATTATTGAATTAAAGGAATTCGTTTGGACTTTGAACTAAATTTGTGAGTAGTAGGAAGGGGTTTGGACGCACCTAGATGAAGATTTGTGTGGAGTTGACATAATGACGTAAGTTGGTGAATATGCTATGCAGTGGAAATCCTGCATGAGTAATAAATCATAGATTCTTCTAAACATGAATACAAATTCTTATTTTGAGCGGTTTTGATTTCAAAATTAAAAACAATTTCAAAGTCAAATTGCTTTTTTTGAGTAAGTTATCGAGTTTTGTTTAAAAGAAAGATGGATTTTTCGTTTTTTTTTGTCCTAGACCTCAATCTAATGAAGTTATTATATTGCTCTTTTGAAACATTTAATAAAAAATTAAGGGGTAAATAAAATTTCCAAACTTTAATTCTATCAGAAGTATTTAGTAATAGTGAACTAATTTGAAGTTTTTTTTTAAACTACGTTATCTTAGCTTCTAAAGATTCGTAATATGTGACGTTATAGTTAATAACGCCTTATAAAAATGTTTTTCTTAACTTAATGACTTTTATTTCTTTTTGTACAATCAACTGTACATGCATGTACTTATATATTAACTTCTATAATTACTTTCATTTGAAAGTAGACCTAGACATGCATAGATGTTGTTATTAGGAATCTTCTTAACTCTTATGATATAAGAAAATAAAAAAGGTGGACCAATGAACACATAATATATGTATGACATTCTTTTATTTAATTAACTTCCAACTGGAATTTCCAATTGCAAAGGTATTGTAATCGATCCAATTTGTCATAGTGAATATTTTGACATGTATCGACGTTTAAAAGCCTCTAGAATTAAAATTCATGATTTTTATAGAGATTTCGTAGGTTGGCACGTTTAAGTCCAGGATATTTTTATTATTATCATATCTCAAGAATATTTAGATGTGCAGAAAGGACTTTTTTTTATTATAGTAGGAGTCTTTTTAAAAATGTGATAAACTTGGTTGACCTCTAATTTTTCACGAACTAATAATACTAAAGACGTGAATAAAAAAATAAATTTTACACATATGACGTCGCTCATAATTGATATGAATACATAAAATAAATTAGCAAACAAAAACTAAATCAATGAATGTGTTCTTCTACAACACCATTTAGTTCTATATTAAAAAATTATGTTTTTGATATTTGGTAATATTTTCAGTTTATTTTACATAAAATAAAAATATACAGAAAATAGCTATTAAAAATTATTAAACTTTGAATCATATTTAATATACAGAAAATGGCTATTAAAAATTATTAAACTTTGATTTTCAACTTAAATATCTCTAAAATAAAGAACAATATTAATTCTAAACTGATTTTAACTTTAAAGAGAAAAAAAATTGCTGTCAGCATTTAGTAGTATTTTTACGAAATATTTGATAGAAAAATTTAATTGCAAAAACTATATTTTTTTTATAAAAAACTTAAATTCTTCGAAAATAATGTACTACTAAATCTTAACAGATTCTTGATTGGAGATATTTAAACCAAACGAAAATAAAACCTGAGGAACAAAGAACTAAATAATTCAAAAAACAATTTTAAAATAAGGTTAAATTAATCAATCTAAGAATCAAATTTTAGTTGTATAATATAAGCTTCAAAGGCACCCATTTGGAAAGGCTATTTCAATGAGAAGTAGCAAAAGCTGTTGCAGAAATCTTATGAAATTAATAAGACAGATACAGTTGACTTTCCTTAGACGAAGTCTTAGTGGACACAAGAAATTGTTCGAGCTAAGGAGGAAGTTTTGGAAAAAATCGAGTAATACGAAGGATTTTGTTTTCCTTTTTTAAAGTTTTTTTTTTTTTTAAACTAAACTTAACTAAATAAAAAACAATCCACTACGAACGTATTTGGTAATAGCTTTTTCGGGATTAGTAAAAGTTTCCGATTACAATGGAATTCGAGATGGGCCTGAATAGATTATTGTGCCATTAAAATTAAATAAAAATACTGCTTGTAGTTAAATGATACTGATGCATGCTGTAATTTTTAAAAGAGCTTTACGGGTGTTCTTGATTCCCTCTTCAATTTCTGTAGTTTACCGATTTTTCGTCCCCAAATCTAACATTTTTAACTTTGGGATCGCCATTCTATAAAAGCTTATTTTTTATTCACACGAAATCACTTTTAAAAACTACATACTCAACAACCTTACAAAAATCCAAGTAATACATATATCCCTAATTTTTTTGTTGAAATGCTCAGCACCAACTGTTGTTTCAGTTAAGGATAGTTTCGGCTTAGGGAGGTTTGACTGTATTTACTATTAAATGGTGTTTTTTTTATTTTTAATTTAACATAGGGAGTTATTGTAATGGGCCGATTTGTCAAATTGAAAATTTTGTTATTTCTCGACGTTGAAGGCCCGTAGAGTCGAAATAAAAGATTTTAAGAAAGATGTCTCTGTGCGTGTGTGTGTACGTGCGTTCGTACGTCCGTACGTTAGCGACGTTTTTTCCTTCGTCCATGGCTCAAGAACAAGGAGATATATCGACTCCAAATAAATTTAGAAAGGGCTCTCAAGAAATTGCGTGGGCGGTTTTTTACCATAGCAATTTAAAAAAAAAACTTGAAAATGTTGGTGTACCTTATATATCTCACGGACCAAAAAAGCTAGTCTTGAATTAGATTGAATATTACATATTGTAACGTGATACCAAACAAGTATATTTTTTGAAAAAAAATCCAATTAACTGTTTTTTTTTATAAGTCAAAAAAACTAAAAAAAAAAAATATTATTTACCTCGAAAAATGTACGAACAAAAAACAATTTGGTGCAACGAAGAATAATGTTTTCAACATCTGGTACAATTTGGAGAAAAATCGAATGAACAATTTTTCTTACAAAAAAAATAAAAGCTAAACAAAAATTAATAAAAGTTGGTAAAAATTTTAGACTCGAATATCTTTTCAAGACTTTAAGATATTGGCTTTAAACTAATTTTTCATAAAAATCCACAAAAAATAGATATGGACTCCAAATTAATTTCATTCATCCAATTTGTATTTGTTTATATAAGAAATAATTTTTTTTTAAGAAATGCTACTAAAATTGGTACAAAATGGTTTTCGACTAAAAATCTCGTTAACAAAACAACATGCAAAATATTATTGGTAGATTAAAAAATTGTTAAAAATAATTCAACTGAGTACTTTTGTAACAAAACACGAAAACCTACAAACTTTTAAGCAAGTCAAATCGACAGACAGGATGGGAAGTTATTAGTGTGGGTCGCATCCTAGCTTCTTTTTGATATTAATTTTGGTTTATTATATAGAGGTTTTGGATAAATTTTCATTTTTATTTTCGAACCAATCTACGATTTTGTTCAAGTGAAAGTTTTATAAACTTATGCCGTTTTGAAGTTATACAAAGAAAATTTGATCGTCACGTGGGCAGTTATGCAAGGCTTTCAAAAAAATATATAAAGTATCAAAAAGCTTTAACTCATAATAGCATTTTGCCATATATTTCGCCTTTTAGGTTTAAGTGCAATAGGGGTTATATCTGTTAAAATGTTTTCTTATTTAGTAATATATTGTAGTTTTATTTCACGGGTACTGCCTCTTGCGAAGAATTGACAAATCTTTCATGAAAATCTTGTCATGGAAAGTGCTTTCTTAACTTAGCAGTTAGGATTCGGTTTAAAAACTGTAGGTCCCCCCATCCCTGAGAACATTATACTCGCAGACAGGAATGATTGAAGGTTGTCAGTCTAGTTCTCAACGGACTGTTGCGCCACCTAATTTTATTTGTAGTTATACATTTTGCGAAAAAAATAATCTTTGGACATATGTATGTTTGTCAGTAAAATTACTTTAAGCTTGTAATTCTCTTTTACTTGGACTTTAATACAAAGACGCTAATAAGAACTAGAAATTCATCTTATTTTTTTACACATACCTCATAACTTATTAAATAATAAAATAGCAAGTAACAATTAATTATTCATTACAATTTACATAAACACTGCAATAATTTTTAATTGTTTTAAATGAGAAAGTTTACCTTCTGTTAAATATGAAATAATGCTTTATATCGTGAGTTTCATTAACCGTAAATATACATAACACACTTCTATTAAATTTTATGAAGTCAAAATGATTCAAATGAATTCAAATTATATTAAATAAAACTTTCCATTGTTATATATATAACAATATATATAAGGTAACTACAAACATTTTTTTCATACCCGTATCTCTATTATATTTTGATAATTTTTCTATTTTTGTTTGTTGAGATGATTTAATGATTTATAATAAAAATTACTTGTATAAATATTCAAGTAAATATGATGGCTGCTTTAAAATGAAGAAACATAGATATTTGAATATTTTGTTGGTGTTTTTTAAAAGCACACTCTTACCTGATGCAAAAGACAACTCAGCAATTCCTTCACCACATGTTCTCAAATTGAAAGTCTATACATTTATTAATACTTTTGATTATTTTTTTAAAGAAACGTTGTTTGTAATTTGAATACGTAAAGAAACGTATGCAAAAATTATCATTAAATGCAAGTTTCAACTTACGCAGATAACCGCGCGCCGCGTCGAAAGAAGCAACCTATGATGGGTAACATATACAGACGCATTTACATACGTATACATATGTAGCGATACTTAAACAAACATAACTTTCTGCAACAAAATTCATAAGCATTCAAAACACGAACATAAGATCGAGAGGAAAGAAAAGTTTATTTTTAGCCATGTGAACAAAAGTTATTAAGATTATTTTTGTTAATTTTATTTTGCACTTCTCAATTTTAGTGAGTTTAAATAAAATTGCAAAAAGGCAGGATGCAAAATTGCAGAGAGAAACAGGTCGGCAAGGTTTTCTTCCTGGCAATAAAATTGCACTGGATTTGATGGCTTTAATTCCAATCTGAATTTGAAATTAATGTCAGTTTATTGAGATAATACTTTTTAAAATTCGAAAAACACATAGACATGTATATGTAAAGTTTTTATGAGGCTATCAAAATCTATGAAATATATTTTGTTTCAATTAAATCAGTGATGGTTTTCCAAATCTTTAATCCTTTTCTTAAAAATTCAGTTGAAAAATATTTATAAGTTGTAAGAGTAAACCTGTCTTTCAAAAAATCTGAAAGAAACGCTAAACCATCATTTATGCTAAAACAGGTTTAATTACAAAAGGGTAAAAAGTTTGAAAGTAAGTTCTGTTCTTGTAACGATTCTGTTGTCGAAAGAAATTCTATTATATCAAGTTTTTGAAATATGTATATTAACAAATATTAAAATTATGTTGAAAACGGTCATTTTTAAATCCTGAGCAAATAGTTAAAATTAAAATTTGGATTTGACAGCAGCACTCAAAAGTTGAATCCAAAACGTTTTTTTAAAACTCTGAAAGTATCAAATTCAAGGTTTTTTAAAACTTAAATAGAGTCAAATAAAAATCATATCAGAAACACTTGCATTTGGAGCAGCATATCTGTAACGCTTCCAATTTCTTCACAATGTTGCCGATTGTTTGCCTTGCAGGAAAAGTAGCTACGTTTAAAACACTACTTTTGCAATTACTATTGATAATGTTGACGAGTTGTTCGATTGTTTTCAAAAATGGTAAATATTCAACTAATAATATGACACTTCAGATGACATCTGATTTTGATGTGTCAAATGTCAACACTACAGACGAAATGAATAAACCAGTTTATTATATCCAAGATTTCTGAGAATTTTTTTCAGAGGGGTTGACAGAGTGGGAGAATAAAATATGAACACAATTCACAAATTCTTAACTAGCAATCAAATAAGCTTTGCATTTCCTTACATCTGTTTGAACTCTTCATGGAAAATCCGACTACCTATGCAAGTTCTTTTCTCAGATTTCTGACAGCAAATTTGAGAAATGTGTATGAGAAATGCAGAAATCCCTGCGATCTTATAACCATAAACTGGCCAAATGATCATTTATCAATTAATTTTACGTGATCATTGGAAAAAAATTTTAAAAATTAAATTTATGAGAACAGTACAAGTGCAAGGACTTAACCTTGTGGGGCCTCTTTCGTCAAAAGCTTTAAAAAATCCAACTGAAATAATTCCGTTTTTGAAAAGTCTTAACGATCACAAATTTACGTCAGACTTTTGTATATGTATGTACATAGGTATCATTCGGCCTTTCGAATGCAATGGCAAATAAAATACACTTTTATCTTGTATAATTTAAAAAAATGCATAATGAAGCTAGAATCGGAACCTGGATGACCCTGTTATATCTAAACACATATTAAATGTGCTTTAATAAGAATTCACTTAATTTATTTTACCTAAAATCTTCATTTCAAGTAAATACAAACAAACAAACAAAAAATGATAAATGCCTTCCGCAAAAACAAGGTGAAAGCTAACAAAAAGCTGCTGATGTACATTACCTACCTTCCTATATAAATCGAGGAGATATATTGTTGCCAAAGTTATAAGGCTTGATTAAAAAAATAAGGTAAACAAAAATAAGGCACAAATTGTGTATAGATCTTCACTACATACCTACAACACACTATTTTACTGGCACAAATCTCAACCTTCAGCTGAAGTTCCGCACACCAGTCAACCAGTCAACAAAATTGCAAAATTTTACAATAACAAAAAATAAACACAAATAAAAATTTGCGGCCAATGCTTTTGGTTTGCAAAAAGCAAAAAATAAATAAAAATATATTCACATCCGAGATACCAAAAGATCTGTTGGTATAAGTTTTCTCTTAAAGCTTCTTGATATTATAGTTTCATTTTCAACAACAACATCCTATCTTTTGCTGCTTATAAAGCTGTTAGCTTGTTTTGGAGTGCTGCGATAGGTGAACAAAGCCGTAGTTCGGTTTGTTTTTCGAAGGGGTTAAATTTAGTCTAGAAGAAAATAACTTAATGCGTATATTAATTTTTAACTAAGTGACACATTAGTGGTTAAAAGTCTTAACATTCAAAATTTGCTTGTTTGATTCTGTTGATTTTCTTGTAATATTATCCAATTGATAATTTTATTTTAGTCGAACTCTATTTTTATTGAGCATAAATTTAACAGCTGTCAAACTTTTACAATTTTGGGGAGTAGACGAAGAAACAAACACTCATATTTTTCTGTGTTATTTTCACTTCAAAATCAAGAAGATATCATTAATGGGTCGAATATAAACGAATTGACATTAACATCTTGAACTTGAAGGAATGTTTGTAACACAATCCAAAACCTGCTAAATTTGAATTAACTTGAAAATTTATAACGGTGTTTATCGATTCAGTAAACTTCAGACTAAAAATCAAGCAACTCAAATTGGAGATCATAATTTTTGCGTATACTAAGAATTTCATTTCATTCAACTCATTATCGGATGTTAAAAAATAATACGAAAACTTTGTAATCATACTTACTCTAAAGTAAGTACGAGTATTTTCAATGCATTTTGTACAGCACATAATTATATGCTATCTTACCTTTCTAAGATGCTCGCACAAGTCCTTTCAATTCTGAATAAATCGATTTTAAAATTTAATGAACAAAATTAAATTTACAGCATACAAAAGGGATTATGTTTAACCTTTACATGTTTAAAGTTTAAACAAGGCTCTAGCCTTGGTCTTAATCTTTTGAATAAAACGAAGACCACATTTTTAATGCGCATCTGAGAAAAAATGCATGTATTTGATAGTAAGTCCGAGATTAAACTTACTCGTAAGTGTTAATTGATGGGCATTTCTGCAAGTGTGAAGAGGGGAATGCAAGTGGTATTCCGACAGAACCTATGAAAATAGCAATAGGACAACCACATGGAACATTGCACTGCTTTTGAAGCGATGTAAGAGTTTAGGTAATATTTACACAACCTATCATTTTTCAAGCTCTTTTTTGGCTCTATTCAAAACAATTAAGATTGTTAAAGGGACACCTGCAGGATTGAAGGCTTAGTAGGTAACAGCCAGATAGAAACGGCAAACAAATTCTTGCATCTTCGTAGAAATTCTAAAAATGTTCCTAAATTCTTCATAAGAGTTGATTTGTAATACAAATACCGAGTATTAAAACTCATTTCATTTGTCCCAAACGAGTTTCGTTTAGGTCATGCATAATAGCATTCGCGTGGGTTACACTTAATCCAAACACAAAAATCTAAATAATGTTCCTTTGTATTTTACAAAATCAAGGTTAATATTACAAATTATACGTTTAAAGTGCAAAGTAAAAATCAATGATTACATTTGATGACCAATTTAAAGTTCAAACATGACCATACAAAAGAGTATACTTGGCTGGGAGCCAATTTGGGCTGCAATTTTGAATGGCTCCACCAAGCCAGACGCAACAATCATACGAGATGCAATTTGGTTCACCACTGTGTCGCGTTCGGTCACAGCGCCGCCGCCGCCGCGCCAATCCATTCACTTCCACGTTGTTATTATATCGAGAAAAAAACAAAATAATTGTGCTCTTAACTTACATATGAAATGATTCACCGTTGATATAACTACTTTACCGATGATTTACTGAAAGATTTTAAAAGTAATTTCATATGTAAAGGGCTTAGTCACAATGGAATTTTGTTGGCTGTAACATGCAAAAAGTAATTGCGTGTAGAACATTCATGCCCTTTGATTTCTTATTGAAGTATTTCTTGTTGCAGCCTTTAGGATTTTCATATTTAAAAATATTCAATGGTAGTGAACACGTTTTTAAAATTGAAAGTGTTGTAATTTAAAAATGTTTTTTTTTTTTTTTTTAAAAAACGGCACAAGTTGATAGCTGAACACAAACAAATTGTATTGAAATATTCACCATTTTCTTTATTTTGTATTTTGAACACTCTATGCGCATCACTAAACAGTGTTTCTAATACATGTTTCGGAGCCAACTAAAGCTTTCATTAAATACTTTGGTTTAAAATACTTAAGAATTCAGATGATACCAATTAACACTTAGGTGTCAATTTCAAACTTTGGTCATGAATTATTATTTAAGTTTTTAAAAGAAAGGTATGCCAGGAAGGGCCTTGTTATAGCTATCATTGAACCTAATCATTCAAATTTTGTTGACAAATTATAATTTTCATTGAAAATTTTTATCACTGGACACAAGGTTCCAGATAAGAAGTACGCATTTCCTGCTTAAAATCAAGCATATAAGGCTAAATTTGATTATTGAAAGAAAACTGACAGTTGGAAATGCAAAGAAAATTGAACGCTTTGAGTATATGGTTTTTTTATTGGCGCGGGTAGATTTTGGCGCCAATTGGCGGCCAATTTGGTGACATCTGTAAAGTCTTTTGTTTATTATTCAGTTGTTTATGCCAAATCAATATGGCAAGTTACAGAATTGAACAGCACGTCAAATGATAAAACTTTATTATCAAAATAAGTGTTCGTTAACGCAAACGTTGCGCACATTGCGCCCATTTTACGGTGGGCTTCACAGTCGACTCTTTAACGTTTGGTGGCCAAATTTGAGACGACCGGTTTAGTGAACAATCAGCCAACACCCGTAAGTTCAAGATCGGCCGAGACCATCATCGCGGTCCGTGAAAGTGTACAGCACAACCCAAAGTAGCATATTCCTCGCCTTCAACTTGGCCAATTTTGCGTCGGGACGTGGGCCTGCACCCGTACAAGATCCAAGTGACATAGGAGCTCAAAGTTCATGACCATAGACAACGCCGTTTGTTCACTGACTGGTCTTCGAATCGTTTGGAAGACGACCCAAATTTTGGCCGAAAAATCATCTTTAGTGACTAGGCGCATTTTTGGATGAATGGCTGTGTTAACAAGCACAATTACCGTATATGGCACGACATCTACAAACAACCCGTCCACCCGTCCTTATTGAAAACCCCTATAGAACGATTATGTTCCGAAATGTGAAATCAAAAATCAACTAAAGAAGATCTCTTGGGAAAGTTAAAAGTTAACTACAAGAAAAGTTTTGGGTTAAATAATGTATTTTTCTTTAGTAGAACAATCTATAATTCATCAGCTTCAATTTGAAACAAGATTTAAAATAATTAATACCAATGACAGCTGGCCCCTAACAATGGAAAACGATAACAGCCAGTTGATTATGGTTACCATTCATATAATATTTCACGAGATTTAACATGATCAATTGGTACATTTGCCAATTCCGTCTCTAAATTCATGAAGAGATTGGGGATTGGGGGTCAGAGACTTTATCTTTCCACTTGACTATAAGAAAAAAGTCTTAAGGTATCAAAAGACTTCGTTAGCCAATTTTGATTAACATTTGGAGAAATGTCGTGCTCAGGAAACATTTTAGTATAATTGTGATTTTTTCTCTTTTTTTGTCACAGGTAACGCCTTTTTGTAGTGAGTTTTAATTTGTCCAATGTGAAAAGATGACAGTTTAAAAGTAACAGTGGCAGCCTGAAATGCGACCTTAAATTTGAGCATCGAAATGACAGTTTAGACTTACTGCTTTCAGTTTTGATAAATACCTACAAGTTCTTGCTCAAACATTTTCTAAAAATAAAACGCAAATTACGTGAAAGACGCTAGTCTCTCCAACTTCTAAATAAAGCTACGCCTCTGTTTTGCGTCGTCTATACAGCTAACAGTTGCCCATCTGATTCACTGAGTAGTGAGTATGGAATTTATCGTACGATTATTTTTAACCAATCAGATTGTGTTGCTTCAAAAATGACGTAACGTAGAAATACGTATTTGCCAACGTGTAGTTTGTGCAGCTGAAATGGGTTTCTGTTATCTTACTGTTGGGTGTTGTTGTTGTTGTTGTTGTATTGTCGACTCTTTAGTCATTCTCAACTTCGTAAAACTAGACTCATCGATTTTTGTTTCTTTGAAAATAAGGTAAGTTATAGGTATAGCATAAAGATACAACATGTGGTAAGAGTAGGAGAAGTAGCTGTATGCAATAATGTAGTTATACCTGTGAAGTTAGTGGTGAATGAGAAGATGGGTGACACCGTCTCTTGACTTCACACATAACCAGTTATTTATGCCGGCTGGTTTTTGCCTATAAGCAACTTGACGTTTTAAGCAGGTTAAAGAATGTAGAGGCAAAGCAGAGACCGCCGATAACGTAAATATCTAAAAGGGGGAAAAACAAAATTTTAATAAATGAACGAAACGCCAACGCTACTGCTTGCCACTGCCACTTCCGCTGCTGCTGCTACCGGCCGCTACCTTTGTTGCCGGTTGTAGCACAGTATAGTATAGATTTGGCAAGTGCAACGAATTCTTGGCGCAATGCATGCAACTGATGAAATTAAATAAAGAATTGGAATGTAAAATATTTGTTGATGGTCTGGTGATATTGTTGCAGGTTGGATACTTTTATAAAAAGAAAAGAAAAACGGTAAAATGACATACCAATCTATCAAAAGATTGATTTTAATAGATTATAGATGATAATTATGTAGTTGAGTGAAAGTTACCTGCAAAAGATAAAACCCATTTTTTTTTTGAATATTGAATGTTTAAAATAACATAGAAAAATGGCGCCCAACAGTCACTTAAGTAAACAAATTTTTCTTTGAACTTTTTTTTAATTTATTTAAAAAAAAATGTTCTACTTGTCCAATATTTTATGTTCACAAAACAGTTGCAATAAATATCTAAGTAAACATAAATAATAAGCGAATTATTGCGTATTTTTAGCAAAAAACCCACTTTTTTATGTGAAAAGAGACTTTTATGTTTTTTGAACTCATAGAGTTAGGTATAAGTCGCACGACTGAAGAAGTGAATTTAGATAAATATTTTTCTCGAGATGAAAATGCTAGGCGTGCTCGGGTAAAAGAGCCCTAAAATGACATTATTTATACAATGGCCTAGATAATTTAAGAACATGCGTATAGAGGCAAACAAACGAATACAGTTTTCATTAATAAAACTGAAATGAGCCTTTTTGTTGTGAGTGCTCTATATTCTATATACATATGTAGGTACTTTAAGTGGGCGATCCTGAGGTTATAATATTGTCTTAATGCATAATTTGTATTTGTAGGTACATATATAATTTGCTGTTGGCAATAAATGCATTCTCGTTAAATATTGGGGTGGACCGCAGGTCGACAGAAAATAAGTTTTTTAATACTTTATATTAATATTTTAAATTTGAATTTCATTTTTGCATTTTTAATTTTATTAAGAATTTTTGCTAATGTTAAAATAAAAATAAGGCTTATTGATAATTTTGTGTGTATAATTGAAGCATTTTGATGAAGAAGGGGGTAAGTGATATTTGCAAAATTTCAAAATCTAAGGACAGAGCTTTTTTCGTATTCCAATTTTAGAAAAGGTTAATAAAACAAAAAACATAATACTTTTTTAACAGTGTGACTTTTAAGCTTTTGCTAAATATCCTCATTTATCGAGAAAAACAAAAAATGTCGCTTATTCCTTTTTTATTCAAACTCTTTAATTGTTTTTTATTCAGTTGGAAATTAATGGAGAATGTATGGTCTGTTGGCAAAATGTGTTTTTAATTCACAATACATACAACCACGTTCTTATTTTTAGGTAATCTGCTGAGCATAGTTTACAACATAAATGCATACAAAACATTGTTCAACAAAATAAAGGAATTTATTTTCCTGTATTCAAATTTTTTAAATAAAACCACATTTTAAAATATACCATTCGAAAATGCAAAACAAAATACATTGATTTAAGGGGCAGGATAAAACGCAACCTAGTTCTTAAAAGAATATTGTACGATGTTTTCACAAAGTACAAATCTTTATCTTCTAGATGCAGTTTAAATAATTTGAGTACCTAATCACTTAGTTTTCGTTTGGTTTATATTTGAAGTTTTTGAAGTTTTAAAAAATTGTATTTCTTTATGGTTTTGAAAGAAAAAATGTAAGTACATTTATAATGCTGATTGCAAACTTTTTTTTAGCTTTATTTGATCAAACTCAAAAATACTCGTTTTCAATATTATTACCCTGCGAATTTATTAGACTGCGAATTCGTAATAAGAATAAAAGATTGTTTTATAACGTTTTGCCTTTTTATGTTAAGAACCGTATTTGCATAAATGTTTCGGCGGTTATTTAAGTTTTATGAGGGACGCTTATCTGAAGTCTAACAACTAATGGTTTTTTTTTTTTGAAAAATAAATAGGATACTGAAAATTTTTAAACGGAATATTGAAAATAGTGATTTACAGGTTTGAAAAATCATCACGAATATTTATTTTATATAAATGGTTTATCTCAAATACCTAAAGCTATAGATTAGTTTTGGAATCAAATTTGAGCTAAGGTCATCAAAACCATTGGAAAAGAATAAACTGCGTGCCATATAGGAAACCTTGTTGACCAGGGAAATCCATTGGGTTTTTCATAATCCCTGTAATTTTGTTTAGAAATCACGAATAAAACTATTTCCATCAAAAGAATTAATGGGAAAGAAATTAAAAAAAATTAACATAAGACAGAGGGAGTAGCAAACTTTTGGTCAGAATATTTTGTACACATTTGCAAGGCTTCTAGACCAGTTGCGTCTACCATAGAAGAAGAAGGAAAAGGCTCAACAACTGATACAGCCTCGTTTGTGGAAAAATATTCTATGCTGAATTATAAACTGACTAAAGCTAAAGCTTATTTACTACAGAAACAAAATTTCTCTTTTGTTTTATTCATGTGAGATTTTGTGTGGGTATTTTTTTTTTAATTCTCTAAGATTTAATTTGAAGGCACTGAATTTTACTTAATATTAGGTTGAACTTTTTTTTAATGATTTCACTTAACTCCTTAAATGCTACCATCCATTCATGATGCACTTTCAAAAATTAACAAAATTATAAAAAAGAACTTTTTCCCTGTATATTAAACGAAATTCAACACATTCAACTAAATACCCACTGCATCTATTATAAAATAACTAAAAGCATTGAACTTTCTCCACATTGCATTAAACAAAAACATTTACTTTACGGAAGCTCAAGTAAGCTACATAATTAAGGTAAAGTAAGCATATACTCGTAGAAGTACCCATAAAGAGGAATATTTTCTTTTCCGCATTTCTTTCTTATACTTCTTTACTTTTAACATTTTTTACTTTAGAAACTTTTATTTGTACTTCGAAAAGTGTTAAAATGAGTGTTACATTTATTCAAAGGTATAAGATGGGTAGGTAATATATATAGAAATATATTTTGGTGTACATTTTGGCTTTTTGGCCAGAAGCTTTCCTGTTTTTACATTTGACTAAACTGGCTAAATACACTTTTCAACAAAGTACTGAAATTTTAACCAAAACAGCCAAAAACAATAGGAAGTTTGCAAGAAAAAATTTGCTGACCATGTTATTTTTTGAAGAGTTCATTACATACAATTGTTCACTGAGAACTCATGTGATTTAACACCTTGAGATTTTTTCTTTACGATCATTTGAAAGATAAAGTCAATTTGCCAATACTTCACTATCCATTCAAGACGTTTATGATGCAATGTGTGAAGTTATGGAATAGAGTTGTAAAAATTAAAGTTTTGTAGTGACTGTAGTTAATTTATGACTACTTTTTCTTAAAAGTCTTTTGACTTCTAAAATAACTTTTACCTTTAATATAAAAGTCAAGACGTTTTTGAAAGAAATGACTTTAAAATTTAAAAAATTCAATTTGAATGCAGTCCCTTTGACTTTCTAAAGTCTTTAAAGTAAATTTTAAATGCAAGTCAAATTTGAAAGGCAGTAAGTCACTTGAGTGCAGTCTTTTAAATTCTTTTGAATGCAGCTAAAAAATAATAAAGCTACGTTTTTGGCCACAACATTATATGCATTTTAGTAAAAGCGTCGGTAAGTATATATTTAAAACGATTTTATAAACTATATTTTTACTTGAGGCATTGTAGGAACTAGAATTCAAGTAAAATAAATGCAATCGTAAAAAATTTCAAACTTAAAATTTTAATCAAACATGACATTACGATGATAGAGAATGCAAAAAAAGCGGGTTCTCTCGATTCCGTCCGTCTGTTTGTCCGTTCTGATCCCACAGCCCAAAGAATTGGGTTGATTGACGTCATATTTGGAATTTAAGGTTTAAAGACGATAAAAAAACAGTACACAATTGTTCGTCGAAAGTCGATTTTTTATAATTTTCGTAAAATTTCTTTCTCTAAATTGGATTCTTTCAAAATAAAAAAAATATTTTATGCTGCTCCAATAGGGTATTCCACATAGAACAGTGATTTTGTTTTTAAGTTTTCTCAAGAACTAACCAACCGAATTCAAGAATTTTATTTATTCACAACCTCTTATACTGTCTCAAAAATATTTAATTACCAAAAATTTCATTGTTCTTTTTGATAAAAAAAAAAATATTTAACATTTTTTTCCAAATTCTATATCTTGAAAATGGTCATAATTGTTCAATAAATTGAAATGTAAAAGGTTTTTTTAATAAGTTCTAAACAACTGCATCAAATCACGAGTTTTAACTGTTTGTAAATTTTTTTTAGTTAATTGACTTTGATTTTACTGTACTGTGGTCAGTAAAAGACTTTGGTCCTTAGAACTCTGTTATCGAGAACTATAATAAGCCGCAAATGAGTGATTTGTTTATGGAAAACCCGTATTCGTGGCGGCCAATTGATTCTTAACGTTTATCGGGATTATGTCAAGCCGCTTGTCTACCCAGAGAAACCCGAGATAATTTACGCCTCGGAAGAGAATATTCGGTGCGTTATTGATGATATACGGCGCCAATTGCTGCAAAAAAATTGGGTCTTTCGGCTGGATATTAGCCGCTGCCGCGGGGACCGCAATCCCCTGGGATCTTAAGTGGCTTTTGTATTTATTTAACGATAAAAAGATAAGCAAATACTTTCAAAGTATTTATTTTAAATGGTGTTATAAACTATATTTTTTTATATTTTATTTATCTCTTCATTTCTTAAAACTAATATTTCCTACGATACCAAAAATTAGAAGTTTTACTAATGTTTATGGGGGAAAAACAATTTATTTCTTTAATGTTTGACTTTTCATTAAAGTTGCTTATCGAAAAAACATACGCAATATCGTCCGATGAATCTTACTCCATATTTAGAAAATTTATTCTATTTTTCGCTCCACGTGACCAATATATTCTCAATCGTAAGTAAATATTTTGTAAAATTGAAAACATGTTAAAATTGATTTTCCTAGTAAGTATAAATTTTGCCAATTATGTCAAAACGACAAATTTTAGAACCAAAAATGAATACCTCTTGAACATATAAACATGGTAAAGTTATGCTGTTCAGATATTTGTATAAATTATGTAAGTATGATTATTAGACATTTGTAAATAACAATTTGCATGTTCAATTTTTGGCAAATTAATAAAACAACTAAAAAAGGTTATACTTATAAGAATATATCTGCATCGTAATATCATCTAAAATAAGCAATGACCAAATAAAAAAACATCATTTCGTCGCAAATTATTAATTCTCAAAAAACAACAAAATCACATAAGACCGCTTTTCCAAATACACTGAACTTTGGACTGCTTATTCCCGTCTATCAAATAAATTTAAATACATTTCGGATGGCTCGCTTTTGAAATGTATTTAGGTACACATATACAAATCTACATAATTATTTCACAAAACAAAAATATAGAAACCAAACAAAAATAATATAATATATCTTATTTATATCATATTAACCTTACAACAAAATGCGGCGTATTATAAAATCCATGCAAAACTTGCAGCTGCTATATCAAAACCATTACGCCTGGGGAATAAACTTTATATGAATAAATTCGAATTTATACTTAAATTAACTTAAATATTGTTTTTTTCTAATGGAGTGAAAGAGGAGAACTTAGAAAGTTGTAACTATGATTTTGACTCTATGTACTTGCATCCTCATAAATAATATTTTACTTGTTTTATATTCACAGGAAGTTTAAAAGTTATATTTTTAAAATTAATCAATTTTTCTTCTTGCAAAAATTATGCTTTCGTTGACAGATTCACTTTTGAAACGAATTAAAAATCAGAGGGAGTAAACGCGTTTTTTTTGTATGGTTAGTTTATGGTTGAAGAAGTTTTAAACGCATTGAAACGTTCGTCAAAATGTTAATATAATGTTAATATAATATAATTTCCCCATAATTACGGAAAAGAGAGGCACAACGAGTAAGTTTACAGTGAAGACATGTTTGACAATATGAGTTTAACACTTTGTCATTGAATATTCATTTTGTTCTAACTTTGCACATTGGTTTTAATTGTCTGCATATTGTAATGAGTGGAAAATTTTGAGCCAGTTAACGCATTACACATTCGTGTGGTGCGGCTAAAGGAAGAATCCCTGTACTTAACAGTACGTCCAAAATTAGACTCATTGGTAAACTGATGAGCTTTCCTAGAAGTGCAGATAATACGGTAGAATTTTTTAAGGGTAGGGATGCAACTGGCTCGCTATAAGAGAATGATCTGCCTTAATTTTTAAAGCTCTCTTTTTAATTCTATCAAAAAGACTGAAGTACGTAATTGTGACACCAACCCAAACATGTGAATTATACTTGAGTTTTGGATGAATAAAAACAGAACAGAACAGATCAATCCACAACAAGTGGATTGTGATGCACATACCTAGAACTGAAAACCGTTGATTCTCCTCGATGCCATAACCACCCATGGATAGTGGCATTAGGTGAGGGTTACGTTTTTGCGACAATAGTTCTCGAAGAAATCAATTCTTGATGATTTTGTATTCCTTATTTAACAATGCTGTCAAGATAAGAATATAATGAGAGCTTATAATACGCTGCCGTCGGTATTCCACATTTGAAGAACAAGGATGAAAACGAAGAAAGGATTATGAAAAGCTGAGGGTATTGTCATCAGCGACACAATTTACCAGTTAAGAAGTTTCAGAGAAAAAATCATTTTTAAAAATAAGGAAGAATGTCGAAAACAAAACGGAGCCCTGGGGCACACCAGCGTTTATTTTATGGATATCAGATTGAGCGGTCCAAAAGGTAATTGCTAACCCAACAAAGAAGAGATTCGTCAACATCAAAAATACGCTTCTTCGATAAGAGAGCTTGATGCCAAACTGGTTTAAATGCTGTGAGATATTCGGCTGGACAAATGATGTTTTCCATCTATTCGGAAAGGGATCAGTAAATAAGGCCAGATGGAAAAGCTTACGCAGTGGCTTTGCCAGCGTTGAAGAAGAAAATCTCTTTAAAACGATAGCGGGGATACTATGCGGGCTAGCGGTTTTGTGAATGTAAAGATCTTTAAGTACTCTACCAACTTCCAAGTATAGGAGGAGGCATTTTACTTATTGGCAGCATTGAATTAGCAGCAAACTGTGTTGCAAGCATATAGGCTTTATTAGTTGAGCTTACAAAAGGAGTGTCATTGGAAACGAATATAGGAACCGACGATGACGTAGAATTACGCTGATTTTTGCAGTTGGTGTATTTAAATTGTTGAGAGAGTTTTCAATGATGTTGTTTTTGAAAGTAAATCCATTAATTTGATTGCAATCACCCAATAATTGAAAGGTACATGCATACGCGTTAAAATTGTTACATTTCACTGAACAACACTTCGCTATGTACCACACAAGCAACGGCAATTCAGCAAGAAACACATTCTGACTGAGTTACTTTTTTTGAAGAACTGATCAAAATTGATAACCAAGATCTTTTGATTGAACCAAAAAAATCAAATCAAATGGGGTGGCGCAACAGTCCGTTGTGAACCAGGGCCTAGTGACTTACAACTCTCAACCATTCCTGTGTGCGAGTACTGTTGTCAGGAATGGAAGGGACCTACAATTTTAGGCCGAATCCGAACGGCTAGTTTGAGAAAGCACTTTTTCATGACAAGAATTACTCTTGAAGGATTTGTCAATTCCCCCGCAAGAGGCAGTACCCGCGAATTTTTTTTTTTTTTTTTTTTTTAAATTAAGGTGGCACAGGCAGGGATTGAACCCAAGACCCCTTGCATGACAGTCCAACGCACTTTTTTTTTTTTTTTTTTCAAATTCATTTTTATTTATTCAATCTTAAACCTATCTTAAAGCTAGACAAAAATTCAAAAAACTAGCCTAATTATCCATAACTTACAACTAACTTAATGGTCCCATACGGACACTCTAAGCTAAACTATAACACTAATTACTAATGCCTTTCGGCCTTAAGATCTATTTTACTTCAATTTAAATTTTATTTGTTTTGTTTTTATTAGAAAATTTTGAAAAAAAAAACTAATATCAATAACCTTTTTTATTTATTTTTTTTATAAAAAACAGTCCAACGCACTAACCATCATGCCACGGGTACTACCATTGATTGAACCATTTAAATATTTTATTTCTAGACACATCAAGGACATACAGCCGCAAACACGCTAATTTGTCATGAAAAAGATATAGTCATGTATAGGTGTAGCCGTGGTGCCGTTTGGCTGATTTTCTTCCGTTGAAATAAGAATCTGCTGAAACAATAATTCTGTCTTTAAAGTATCAAAATATATACGATTTAAGACACTAACCATTTAGAAACCTTGAAGGACAAAATATAAAGCGCATCTATCTATTTAAATAAATCTAAAATCTTCGATTTAAAAAATTATCTAGCATTGCAAAACTAAGCCGTACAAGATACAAGATGAATTTGATGCACCTCGATATTTAATTTATAAATTTAAATATTATTTCAGTAATTTTCGAACCCCTATGCCAATGAATAAAATAATTTAATGCGAAACTTCATCGATTCATCAAAAAGCTGTGAATGCAACTTTGAAATAAACCATTACGCACCTGCCATCACAAGGTTTAAAGGTTTAGAGTTTAAATTGAACTCTTAATTTTTGTATTTCTTCTAGATTTCTTTGGACTCAAATGACAACTCTGTTTTAATTGTATTCCGTCTTGAATTTTTCTAAAAGATTACTTCCTAAAAAAATTATGCATGCAAATTTGAATTAGAACACATTTAATTGTAACTCATTGCTAAAAAGGTTAAATTAATTTAAAGTTCATGATTGTTTTACCTTCGTTTTTTGATTAGCATGTATATATTTTAATTGAATTTGCAGTGATAAATATAACATGATGTTGATTTAAGAAAAAAAAAAAACCATTGATACTCTGTTACTATGTTCAAGACATAAAATGAAGCTCAGTGATGTATTTATGTATGTATTTAAATTAAACAAAAATAGAATTTTAACTTTGCTTTAAAAACAAACCTTCATAAGTTTAGTTTTACTTAATTTTTTCCGATATGACTTTATTTAGGAATACAGCAATATTATTTTTAACAGAACTTAAAATTTCTTTTGTACCTTTTCCATAATAAATCTACTATTATACAACATAAATAAAGAAATTAAAATATAAACAAGTTTTCTTCATTATAAAAAAGAATATTTTATTTTTGGCTTAGCACTAGATAAAGCCCTGACCATTTAAGATAAAGTGATGATACAGCTTAATTTTAATTAATTTTAGGTTGATTTTGGATAAATATAAGCATAAATGTACAAAAGTACAACTCAATAAAATTCATGAGGCGAATCAACGTCAATAATAATAATTGATTTTCCATTTTAGTATTTATAAATCATGGTATTAGTGCATGTGTTTGGTAAATGTTATTTTTGAATTGATTAATGAATATCCACCCCCATACTTGTTTTTCCTTCTACCTACATTAATAAATTCTTTAACATGAGTTCAATAATGATTTTAAATGACAGACGAGCCTAATTGCGTTTTAATAAAATGACATGATGACATAATCAAAAGCCAAAAAGTTAATATTTTCCTAAATTATCACATTAATATCGTCTCGATTTTGTTTTTAATAAATCAACATTTATAACTACTTATATATTTAAGGAATAAGAGTAACTAAATACTAACCTATTTAAGATATACCTAGAAACCTTGTTAGTATTAACAAACTGCTAATGATGGATACAAATAGTGTCTTTGATGACTCAGTTATTTCGTGATCACTTTATAGTGACATAAAAATCGAGTTTTTAAATTTAACGACAAAACAAAACAAAATTGCAAACAAGTATAAAAGCTTTTATCTTCTTAACTACCTACTACATAGATGAAAAAGATATTATTTTTTTTAATCAATGGAAGAACAAAATTAACGATAATAGTTATTAGTCTTTGCATGCAATTCGAACTAATAAAACTTGGTTTTAGAAAGGGGTGTTTTGTATGATTACGTGTCTTCTAACTTTGAATTCATAAAGAAGAAATAAGCATGTTATTTTTAGGGATCAACTCTACAATCATAATAATATAATTTTAAGTTTTCTGTTTCTATAATTTTGTTTGGTCTTATCAAGTTTTAGATTTGCGTTCATATTCTCTAGCGTAAAAATTTGACTTGTATAAAACTTACACTTAACATTTGAAGGTAAGCTCTTATTAATAAAATCACTTTACTTTTTGCATAAATTACACTTTCTAGCCCTAGTGAAAGGGCGTTTAAAATGAAGACAAAAATAAGTTTTTTTGTCAAGGGGTTGCAGACGATTTTTTCGAAAATGCGCAAAAATACAAAATGTCGAGTTTTTTTTTTAATATTTACACCAATGAAACGGTATATTCAATTTGTATTGCTCAGTGAAAATCGCATCTTCCTAATAGCCTTTGTTGCAGTATTAGCTGCATCGGTACCATAAAGATATGAGATGGGTTAAAATTGTGTAAATTCGATACCGACTCAAGTATGTCGGAAGATAAAGATCCGGATCATGTTGATGCATTTCCTATAGATATCAATTATATTTCGCACAAAAAAAAAAAAAAAAACAAATCAGAAAAATATCAATTTCGTGGTCCTACAGCGAAACCATTAGTAAAACAAGGTGTTAACTGAAGGCCTTTAAACCCAAGTCTTTATGGCGAATGTTGTTTGTGGAATGCTAAATCCAATCCAAAATGAATAAAAAAAATCTAGGTTTTGGCCAACACTACAAGCTACAGTAGCAATACCCTCAGTTGTTCTTGAGCAACGCACTCAGTTTTGATTCTTCATTTTACTATCGTGTCTGAACATCTAAAACAAAATGTTCATCAATCTTGCAGTTAACAATGGGCATGATCTGACAACATAAACATAATGGACTCCATTTGGAGTCCAATGCATTTTTTAACTTACATTTTGAACAAGGAGACTATTTAGTTTTTCAAGTGTCATAAAATTCAAATTCTGAACTTTACTTCCTTAATACTACCCCATGCAAGCTACAAGTCCATCTCGACTTGCGTTTTGTATTTTGTAAGAAATATTACTTATTCCTTTTCGAATGCAGCATCCAGTTAAATTAAAAAACATCATAAGCAGTCATTTTGACATAAGTGGACTTGGCTTGATAATTAGGGGCCGGTTATAGCTATTAGTAAAATTCATCAGTAAATTGTTTGTTTTTAGTTTTTAAGCATGTTACAGATTTATTTCTAGCAAAAGATTGATGCAATAAGATAAATCCTATATTAAATTTTTTTTCTTCAAAGAATGAACAATGCATTTAAAGTTTTATTTAATTTATAAAACCATTTTATTTTTTTAATGATGAAATTTCATTTTACTGGACTGCCAAAATTCTAAAAAACATCCATTTCGTTTTATTGTTGGTGTTCCAATTTTGTATTGTTCCGATCACATCTTAAAAATTTTACTGATAAAACAGTAGTAAATACAACCGTAAAAAAATTGTCTGAGGCGCGAAGCTCGATGTTATGATCGAAATAAAACAACAATTTAATGACTTAAATTTACTGATTGCTATAAACGCTCATCAGTAATACATTTCAGATTCCTCCCGTTTCAAATTTTGCTGATTTTAATTATAGCCATAACCAGCCCCTTGGAAATATTTGTGTTGACTAACTTTTCAGTCAACTTTCAAATACTGTTGCCTCAATTAGAAGGCAATTTTTTGGCCGCTGGTCAATCAGATACTAGAAACTTGCCTTACTTTCAAGTCCCTTATGTTGTCTGCACCTGCCCAATGTGTGTACTTAACAAAATGACAACTGTCAAAATAGCAAGCTATTCAAAATGAAACATCTTATTGAAAAACCTTTAGATTATAAAAAAAAAAAACACTTATAAAGGGTGTCCCAAAATTAAAGCATGATTTGAATTTGCCGCCATTTGTGCAGTGAAGTGTTGGCAACCCTGAAAAAAGCAATTTGACAGCTAACAGTATAGGGTTATTAAAAATGGAGCGTTACACGATAGAACAACGTATCTTCATTATTAAAGAATATCTCAAAAATAGTGAAAGCTTTGCGGCTGCAGTTCGAAAATTTCATACAAAATATGGTCGGAATAGTGTTTTAATTTCATCAACTGTGAAGAGATTAATTGAAAAATTCATGGAGACTGGATCCGTTGGAGACGCCTAACACACTGGTCGTCCAAAAACAAGCCGTTCAAATGTGAATGTCGAAGCAGTGCGCGAGAGTGTTGTTGACAATCCAGGAACCTCAATTCGACGTCGTCGTGGACGAAAATTGCAAATTTCAAGAACCTTTCTACAGCGTATACTCACCAAAGATCTGTATCTTCATGCTTACAAAATTCAATTAACACAACAATTGAAGCCTAATGACCATGGACAGAGAAGAGAGTTCGTTGAATGGATTATTGAACATCAACAAATGGACCCTGATTTTTAGAGCAAAAACATCCTAAGCGATTTTCATCTTGATGGCTTTGTCAATCGCCAAAATTGCCGCATTTGGGGTTCGGAGAACCCACATGTGATTGTCGAAAAACAAATGCATCCACAGCGCATAACTGTATGGTGTGGATTTTGGGCTGGAGGCATAATTGGGCCATATTTTTTTGAAAATGATGCTGGTCAAGCAGTGACTGTTACTGGTGCTCGATATCGCGACATGATTATACAGTTCTTTCTGCTAAAATTGGATGATATTGATGTGTCCAATATGTGGTTTCTACAAGACGGTGCCACATGTCATACAGCCCGTGAAACAATTCAATTACTGTATGAGACATTTCCAGGTCGTGTACTATCTCGTTTCGGTGATCAAAATTGGACTCCATTAGACTTCTTTTTATGGGTTTATTTGAAATCACAAGTCTATGTCAACAAGCCCACAACCCCCCGTGCATTAAAGGATGAGATTCACCGCTGCATCACGAAATTCAACCACATTAATGCAGAATGGTCATTGAAAATTTCAACAAAAGAGCCGTGGAGGCCATTTGTCCGATGTGTTATTCCATACATAACCCTATCCTATGTTCTTTACGAGTCAATAAAAATATAACTACCAAAAGACTTAACACGGAGTTTTCTATTTAATTCAAATCTTGCGTTAATTTTGGGACACCCTTTATTTAAAAAGGTGTTTTAATTGTGTGTATAATATTCTTTTAAAATAAAGCTACTTTAATAAAATAAATAATTTAGGTGGCGCAATAATCCGTTGAGAACTAGGGTCTAGTGGCTTACGATTAATTTCGTGAGGGATGGAGAGGACCTACAGTTTTTAAACCAAATCCGAACAGCTTTTTTTTTCATGACAAGAATTACTCTCAGAGGATTTGTCAATTCCTGGCAAGAGGCAGTACCCCTTGGAAAAACTTTAGACGTCACAGACAGTGATTGAACAAAAGACCTCTAGCATGATAGTCCTACGCACTAACCATCACGCCACTGGTACTACTTACCCTATTTACGTAAGAAAATAGAAATACATTTCTAAAATTCACAACCTGCTTGTTAAATGTTAGGTTATTGCCTCAGTTAATTAAGTATTTAAAGTTATTATCGTGCCGGCGCACGGCTTCGCGCCGCAAAGATAACGACTTTAGTATCTATTGTTATTCAAAATAAAAAAATGTCAACAACAACAAATTTATAATTGAGTTAAGGTGATTTAAAATGTCTCTTTGAACTAATTACATTTAACTTTTGTAATAAAAGGTCATAAAGTGCAGCAGTTAAGTATACATGTATAGATACATACACATATGTATAAGTACTTCACAATTAATTATTCTTTGTAATGAAACATCACGCCACTTGCTTATTAATTTAAAATGTGTGTACATACATAGTACATATATAACAGTGTGTATATTTATACTTAATACTCTAATTTACTGCCTCCTCATCAGACTTCAGACATAAATAGTATCGAGACAGTTCTGAGGGCTCGCCTGCTCAAAAGCTGTAAAAATACCGGCTTTCCGCCCAAAACCTATATACCTACTGAATTGATTATTTCAAATAGAATTCATTCATATCACATGAATGGAAGTGGTGAGTCGTCGTCGTCGTCAGTTTCCCCCCAAAAAGGGGGTGCGTCTGATATGTAACGTCGAGTCAGTTGTTTCACGTCCATGAAAAATCTAGACAGTAAATTTCAAAATAATTATATTTTATATATAAAAGTGTTAATACAGGTGCCTCCAATGACTGACCTTAGCTTATTTTTGGTCTGGGATTTTTATGTTCGAATGATGTCAATTATGTATTATTATTTTAAAGCAAAACTGCATAGGTTTGATTTTTCTTTTTGTTTAAATATTAAACAAAAAATAATTCATATTCATTGACGACAACGATGACTAGGTAGAAGATAAACTTTTATCTACACTATACAAACATGCATTCTTCCAACGACCGACGACCACGACGACGATGCGAAACGCGAGATTCTATTTTTAGTCAAAGTCGAATGAAAATTCGCCAAACATTTAAAGATTTTTCTGTTTGATTTTGTCGATCGGATGATTCGCAAATGAAAATAAAAATAAATATAAAAATAGATTTATTTATGTTGTTTTTGTTTGGTTTATTTGATTTTGTTATAAATATGTACAATGAACAAAGTATGAAACTTGAATTGAAGGCAGCGAAAACATACGATTTGTGGAAAGCTTTTTTTCTCTGTAATTATATGGGGTGATGTCGGTGGTATTTTTGTACAGAATTTTTGTTTATTATAAATTTTAAAGGATGTTTTCTTTTTCTGCTCCAGCGCGCAAAGTCAAACATTTTGGCTTGCCAATAAAAGTTACTAAATGCAAATTCTAATTAATAGCAAAACAAAACTAGATGATAGTGTAAGCTCGATCATTTATTGATCAACAAGCAATAAAAGGCTTAAAATTCTGCTAAAGACCGTTTCTGCTTAGTTAAAGAAGAGTTCTGGGATCAGTATTCGAACAATGGGATACTGAATAATGTAAAAAGCAGGAATTACCTTGGGGAATAGCGTAACTTGGGTACTGCTATTCCAATAGGGTTAATTCGAGCTTTGTTTAAGCGACAAGTCGCATAAATATTTAAAAATTTAAATTTGTTTTATGGTTTATGCTTTAAAACAGTTTTGTTTTTGTTTAATCCGATTTAGATGTTTTGCCTTTATTATCTAAATAATAATCACGTAGCCTCACTAAATGTTTACAAAAATTGTTTATTTAATACGTACATAAGCATACCTACATACAAATAATACTATATGATAAAATCAATATGGTACTATTAGTCACTCTTTACACTAACTTTTTTTCCGATGCTGAGTAATCAAAAGTGTTTATTGTTTTGAATTTTTGTTTTCTTTGTAAATTGTTTAACAATTTATACACATGCATACATATATATGTATGTAAGTATATTTAAAGTTAATAAACAATCAATTTCATATGGTCAGCCAAATTCTTGTGAATTTGTTGATTTCCAATTATTGTCAATCTAAAAGTTCGCAATGTGCAACAAATAAACAAAAAGTGTTTATTGTTTACTCAAAGCTTGTTTATAAGTAATTTATAAATTATAGTTACTATGTTCATAGATATGCGTTTTTGTGCAATGTAAATTAAAGAGAAATGAACGATAAATCATGAAAACAAAATGTCTACAGTATTGGCCAAAAGTAAAGCAACTTAATTTCTAGTTTTTAATTTTGATGTAAAACTTCTTACTATAAAATTTTGAAGCTTATCTTCCCTCAAATGGATTTTCCAATAGAGTTTTGAAAAAGTGAAGAACTTTTCAGTAAAAGTATTTGTCATAATATATACAAATTACAATTTTTTTTATAAAGGTGGTTCAATTAAAAATTAAATTGTAAAAAATTAAGTGAAATTCATAGGTAACGGAAATTTGTTTGACTTAATAAAATGGAAAGTTTCAAAAAGCATATGTTAAGAAAATATCAGAAATAATTTACATTTGATTTGTTTATTGTTGTTTTTGTCTGTATAATGAAACGATCTTGTCTGATAAGCTTACAGAAACAAAACTATATTTGTATTCAGTTTTACAACAATTTATTATAAAAAGGATTACAAGGAAGCCGAGAGATCTTAAATTTCGATGTTATGCTAAACACAAATCTAACCAGAATGAGAAGTAAGATTTACATTTTTTTGTTTTTATCTTCTTGTATGGACTTGACAAGATGCTTTTAAGGCTTTATTCTGAAAAGTAGTCATGCAACAGTTAATACTGGGGTGGAATCGGCTAAGGTGATTGTTGATAAATGACAATTAAAAATGATCGAATTTGATCTACATAAGGTGATAGTTAAATTGACACCTTAAAATCTGTCACAACAAAAATGAGATAGTCATTTTCAAACAAATGTATTTATTCCGAATACGACTGGAAAATTTTCTTAGTTCACTTTGTTTCTTTTAAAAAACACATTCCTGTGACCGACAAAGCTTACGACATTCGAAAAAAGCAAGAAAAGTAAGAATTTTATTCAAAATCAGCCAATTTGAAACTTTTATTTAGATATTTTGACAATTTGAATCTGAAATTGTTCAATCGAAATACGGAGTGATTTGACTGCGAGTGTTGTATTTGTTATTCATATACGTTTCTGCTGTACTACGGATGGCTTTCGAAAAAGAAAATACTCCTACTATTTCAGATACGGCATTCCTGAAGCATTTAGTTTAATAAAAACAAAATATTATTTCTGTATTTTAATAACATGTCTAGGCTTTCGTGAGGTATAGTGTAAATAAGTTTTGACTCACATATTTCGTAGAGAATAACAAAAAATAAAGTTCTATTATTTCAAAAACACGATTATTAGGTACTATTAGGTCTTTAAAAAATCCATTTTAAATTCATGTTTCAAAGAAACTAAGCCAAGTACGTACGTACATACTTAATTAAAACATAATATCCTTTTTGTCTGCACTTTCAACTAATAATAAGACTAATAAGTAATTAGGTATAATGAATCATTTATGATTTAATTTCGAAAGGCTGGGGTCTTTATTGAGAATCTATGTCAACGTAAACACTTTCCGATTCGATAAGACTTTTATGTGATTGTCCAATTCATTTACGGATATAAAAAGGAACCTACATTATTTTCTCTTGATCTCAACTCTACAATCGGGGACTAAGTATTTTTCAGGATGTACTAACTTGGTCCTCTCGTCTGTTTGTGGGTTATTTTCCAACCCAAAGATTTATTTGCTTAGCAAGAATTGTTTAAGACCTTTACCTGCCTCAATTGCATATTTTCAATGAATTAAAATTTAATTTGAAAATTTAGTTTTTTTTTTTTTTTAAAGTGTACATAACATATAAAATAACAAACCTGCTATCGTGAAACGATCCATGTAATTTATTAAATTTACAAAGCATAAAACACCAACTGTGAACCACTCCTTGTAGCTGATAGTGGATCGAATCGCCGGAATTCTGGCCGGTTGTTCCATATTCTCCTCTGAGCTGTTGCTATTACTATCCGTTGGCATCAATTTTTGTGAAGAATAAGCCGATGGAATGCCCCCGACGCTGTCATCGGAAGCTGCTGTTGCTACCGATGCGTTATCCATTGTTGAGAGGGGATCGTATCCTTGATGATGAGGTCTGCTGTTCCCTGAAGTCGACATTCACGTTTAATTATTGCACACAAAAATCGCGACTACGTCAGCAACTAACTACTATATAAAAACTACGACAACACACACTCGAATCCGAATCAGAATTGGATCGGAGGAAACGACGATGACGAACGAACAAGAGACGCCTCAAGCGTCCCAAAGGAAAAATAAAACAAAACAACAACTAAATCTACTAAATGGATCAGATGAGAGAGAATACTTTTCCCTTGCAGTTGTAGTTGCAGTTGCAGCAAACAGTGCACCAAACTTACAGATAACAACAACAAAAAATATAGTTATTATGTAGTTGCGCCCGTTTCTTTATCGAATTTTCCGAATTCTATTGCATTTGCATTGCCGAGAATTGACAAATATAGATAAGGGAACCAAATGAGACGATAGACGAACTACAAGTACAGAAAAACACAAATTCGGCGTGCGGATCAAATAGGAATACAAAAAAGAAAACTATCGCGTTGGCAAAATCTCAAGGTTTATCCGTTTTATTTTTGTTATGTTTTGCAACTTTTTATAGGTATGTATTTCACTTTAAAGATTGAGATCTTTAGGAATTGACTGCTTACTTCGCGGTTCTCCAGAAGACAACGACGACGACGCGATGTGACAAACTTTAACGAGGTATCGAATCCGACTGAACACTGAACAATCGAATCAATACAAATTTAAAAAGAAATTTTATTATTTCGAGAACTGAATGCGGCGTTGACCGGGAAAATGTTGCTGCACTTCGGTCGGTCTTCAATCGGCTTGGATGTTGGAGTCTTTGATGGAGTAGTCTCTTGAACGTGGCTCACTGCCGAAGCCGATGCGATGACGATTTCTTTTTGACTGAAATTGAACAAACAAAATTAATGAATAACCACTACAACTGTACTTGCTGTCATCGAATCGGTTTTAATAAATTGTGAAATGTCATTTTATGGAGCATGCGCAAGGAGAAACGTCATTTGAAAGTGACGTCAGATATGTTTTGATGTGTTCATTTAATACCTTTTATTTTTACTTGAGAATTAACAATAATTTATGCGTTTAGTTGCAAAGTGAACCAATTGTTTTATTGATTAAATCTGATTCTTATTGGGGTTTAAAATAAACAACCAATCTAAAATGAATTGACCATTTCAATTAGAAACACTCACTAACAGAGGGCTAGAGAACGAAACGGTTTATATATACTCATAGGGTTGATGCCCTCACTAACAGAGGGCTAGAGAACGAAACGGTTTATATATACTCATAGGGTTGATGTATAGAATAGAAAAGAAAGTATTTATTTTTTCAAAGTTAGATGACACTTTATATAGGAACAATTTTACAGAAAAGTAGTTTAAGTAATTCTGAATTTTGGCAGATACTAGACAGAATAAAATCATCAATTTTCCAGTATTCGATTAAAAGTTAATAGGAATATTAAATAAGGAAAGCCAATTCAAGATTATATTCCACAATTTTGAAAAACGTAGTTCTAAAGTAACCTTTTTTGTCTTGAGCTTGCTCTTTTAAAAGACTATGGCCCATGAATAATTCAATTTAAATTATGGATAATAGAACGGACTCTGGCTTTCAAAACTGGTACCTATAGGAATTTCTTGTTAGTATTGCCGTTGATTTTTGAATGGAGTTGTTTTGTAATTTATGTAGGTCATCCTCTCTAAAATGGCATCTATATTCGAAACGGATTTGTGGAATGATGTTGGACACATTGAGCAAAAAAAAACAAGCAATTTAACACAATTGTGGGAGGAGATTCAAAATGCTTGGTATGCAATTCCAAAGTCACGATGTGAGACTTTGTTTGAAAGTTTGTCAAGAAGAATTGCTTCTGTACTGCAAAATAAAGGGTTCCGTACCAAATACTAAGAAAAACTTAGAATTGATAACGGTAAGTACAATTTTATCAAGAAACTGTTGAATGTGCTAAATTCGTGCTCAGGCGAAAAAGTGATGTTTCTACATTCCATACTTTTTTCTTCTTACAGATGTTAAACATATTTGATGAAGTACTATGTAATGTAAATAAAATATAACTAATTTCATATTAAGAAAACAAATTGAAAATTAAATGGTTTTTATTTTCTTTAAGAAGTGTGCTAAATTCTTGTCCACCACTGTAGGAACTCGAAGTCAAACATTACATTTCGATGATAGCGAAAAATAGGGTCCCCCGGTTAAGTCTGTCTGCCTGTTTGTCCTGGTCTCGATATCTTCAAACGGGTAAGCATTTATTTAAAAAATTGAAATGTAAAACGTACATACATATATTAATAAACTTAAAACTAAAGAATTTATATGTATGTATGCACATATGTACATCACATATGTATATAAAAAACCACTTTAACGATTTTCGAATAAAAACATTTTAAAATCAAGATTTTTTGAGAAATCAAAACATTTTTGCAGGTACATTTTTAAATCTTTAAATACAAGAAATACAAGGTTATCCATTTTGCGGTTTCAAAAGTAAACATAAATAAAAAAACTTATAGTTTGAACGTTGACACCACGCAAATTATTGTAAGCATCGATTCTTTTAAGGTAATTTTTGATCACTCTTTGACACATATTCGGCGAAATCTCAGCCATAAATTGACGAATGTTTTTTGCGTAGCTCCAGATAAAAAGTCCACGAGTGTCAAATCACATGATCTTGGCGGCCAGTTCATTTTTTGTAGTAGGTTTTAACAATTTTTGGGGGTTGTGCGATACTAAAGTGGTCAATTTTCATAAATGTCAGACTTTCAACTGAAAAAAATTAGTTTTACATCTTAGTTTGACAAATGTCGAATTCCAGCCCTATACTTTTGAAACCGCAAAATGGATAACCCGTTACATATATCAATAATAGAAAGCATCCAACGAATATTTCTTAGTTTTGCCTTGGGAAAATCCTTTGATCTTGACCCCTTATCGTGATCGCCTCCTTCTTATAAATCTCTACCATTGCAAGAACGGATAGAAATTTGTGTGATACTATTCAGTGTTTATACATAGACTTCTATCAGTATACTGCTCCTCTCTCTATAATTGCATTTCTTTAAACACTAACACCAGCAACCTGAGAAACCTCAGCATCTTCTATTTACCAACTCATCACACTTTCTATGGCTTTACAAACATATGCCTCAGTTAACCAGTTCGAATCCAAATTTGATTTCAACATTAACATTTATAACCTCAAAATCCTTTTGGCACATCCCCACTCATAGTTATAATTTAACATTTAAGTTCGTTTTTAAGTTATACTTAAAGCTTGAATTAAGTGATAAATGGGGGTTAAGCCTCCACTGAAATTGAAATTAAATTAAAAATTAAAACAAGAAATGGAATTTTGGAGCCAATTTCATAAATGGTTTAACTGTATCCAGATGACTTAGTTTTGTGATTAAAAGAAAAGATGAGATCTACGCGGTGGTTGTAGCAAAAAAGTCGTGCGATGGAAATAAGGTATTGAACATTATTGTTTTTAAAAATTGAAACAGGATATACGCTGATGCGATGCTTAACTTTTCTGTGGGAGGTTAGAAATCAAGCTTTGACATTTCAAAGAAATATTATCTTTTTTTTCATAAACTTGAAGTTTAAAAAAGTGTTTAAGGCAGCACTCTTTTTGGATTCTATCTCTGAAACGATTGAGCGTATACAAAAATTATTGTTGCAAATATTTATTTAATTTTATGCCCGACAATGGCGTTCACACAATTGGAATTACACATATTTATAAACGGAAGCAATCACAAAAACACAGGTTCCATAGCTTAAGATGCTGACACGAGATTTAATGAGGCTTTTTAAACAATCCGTAGAACAACAAAAGGAAAGGTTAGGATAGGTTAGGTTATAGTGGCTGTCCAAGATGGAAACGGACACACTTAGACCAGTTTAATGGCCCATTGTGATACCACATGAATCTTGAAGCTTCCTCCTAAGCTCAATGGAACCAGCTTGAGTCCCTTACGAAACGTGAGAGGCTGATTATACCGATATGATTTAGATGGTTAAGATCGTTAAAGAAGAATTCTCCTAGGTAATTCTTGCGTTTTCGAAGATGAAGAACCGTTTCTTCCTCTTTTCTTCGTCCATACAGCTTCTGCAAAAGTCATTTGAGAATACGCTTAGTCGCGTGACGTGCTTTCCTTTTAGACAGTGTCCGGTTATGGCACCTATTATCGAGCTTATATGCGATCTGCTTAGAGAGACCAAGCACCTTACACGTTTTAAATCCAATGTTAGCCAGATGTTTTTTGTGACTCGACACGTGGTGATGTTGTTCCACCCGGTTTCAGTCGTTCAGAGTACACACCTCCACCAACCCCTTCTTTTGTTTTTGACCCATCTGTGTAAAAATGGATTGACTCATCCTCCAAGAATGTCCTATCCTCCCAAAAAGATCTGGTAGGTATAGAAATCTGGAAGTTTCTGTCGAATTGTAGTTGGGGGATGGTGTAGTCTGTGTGCTTTGGAATTGATTCTAAGTAGGTACCTTAGAGTTACGGAGTGGCCAATGTTGTTGTTAGTCCACTGCGACGAAGCATTGAGGCGAATAGCAGAGCTTGCAGCTATTTGTTTGCTAAATATGTCAAGAGGTGTAAAGTAGAGCAAGGTGTCCAGTGCCGCAGACGGGGTCGTGCGAAGCGATCCGCTTATACATAGGCAGGCTGAACGTTGGACTTATTAACTTATCACTGTTTATACCTTTCTCTAAAGCAGTCCACCATACTGCCACACCATACGTTAAAATCGGTCTGATTACCGATGTGTATAGCCAATGCGTGATTCTGGGTTGTAAACCCCATTTATTACCAATAGCTTTTTTGAAAGAAAAGAGAGCTACAGTAGCTTTTTTGACTCTTTCCTGTACGTTGCGTTTCCAATTTAGTTTTTTGTTTTAAGACAAGTTATTTAGCCTCGTCTCAGAATTTTAATTGGATTCCTTTAATATAGGGAGGGTTGACAAATGGAATTTTGTATCTCCTCGAAAATAAGACCAGATCGGATTTGTGTGGGTTAACACCCAGTCCACACCGATCAGCCCAAAGTATTAGTTTGTCCAAGGCATTTTGTAAGAGTTCTTTTAGGGTGTTAAGATGCTTTCCTGAAACTGCTATAGCAACGTCGCCCGCATAGGCTATCACTTTGAACCCTCCGCATCCAGACTAGTTACGATTTCATTCACAAAAGGAAGGTGAATTTTAAATGTTGCTTTCTCTCATCGCGAGGTTGACCCTTGGAAAAAGTTCGTCTGTAGAAATCTTGTATTATTATATTTTCAAGAAATAATCATTTTTCTTTGCTTTCAATATTAGACCGCTATTGTATTTGAAAATTCCTAAAAATTGGTGTTTTAGATTAGAAAAATTAATTTTGATCTAGCACCTTTTTTTCGAAAATTAAATTTTTAAAAATCGTTCCAGGTTGTTCTAGTTTTTTATATTTTTTTTAGATTCCAAAAAATGAAATGCATACTTTTAAAGATCAGATTTTTTTTCTAAGAATGCAAAATACGTATCCCAATTTTTGGGCTATAAAAATTGTTTACTCTGATAACGAACTGTAAAAAAATCGCCATGTCTTTTAATTTTGTAAACTTTATTTTAACTCAACTAAGCCAAGCCATGATTTTCCCAGTTCATGTCCCAATTTAGTCAACCAACAATCAAAGTAAAAGGCGCATAAAAACGAAACAAATAGATAATATTCCCAATTCCTAGTGGCTTCCTTAAAAATTAAAAAAAATTACCCAAGGTTGTATTCTTGCAGGAAAGACCTAAAAGTCTTTAAGATTCCAATTCTTAAAAATAAATAATGATTATATAAACAAAAAACATTCCTAACCCCAGTTTTACAAAAACTCACGTTTATAAAATAATTGTATGTCTATTGATAACCATATAAAATCGTCCCAAAGTTTCATTCAAAAAACAAAAATAAAAATAACACTTAACACTTAACAGTGTATTATTCTGCTAACCATATTTTGGAACCCCTTTCTGAAATTTAAAATTCGAAAACTTGTTTTCAATTGTTCTGAGGCTTTTCTACGTTGTTCCAGAGATTCGTTTCTTAAAATTGTTTTTTAGTATTAAAAAAATTACAAAAAATTCCCACCTTTTCTAAAATCGAAAACTTGTTATCTATCCAAAATTACTCAAATCAAATTGTTCCAAAGAATCATTCAAAAATATGAAGATTTTAAGCCGAAAAAACACATTAAGTTAAGAAATCATGTTTTCCTTGTTAGAAGACCCTCGGGACAATTGGGAAAAGGACCAGAGTGTGCATTTAAAAAACTTTAACTTATCCCTGTTTATACCTTTCTCTAAAGCAGTCCACCATACGTACGTTAAAATCGGTCTGATTACCGATGTGTATAGCCATAAAAAAGGGTATTCATACGCAACTTTTTAAATGAAGAACCTCACTAGAATGAGAGCACCTTGTGAAAGTACATTTGTAAAAATAAAAATTTTAAATTTGATGAATCAAAACAGCAATAAGACAAATCTGGAATTACCATGTCTAAATATTTAATAATTTGTTCGTAAACTGTTCATCAGTTAATGAAAATCTCCTTCCAATGTTCAAATAAACTAGCTAGCGTGTTACAAAGTTGCCTAAATAGCTGTACTTTAGCTATTAACTGAATTAATGAAATAGGTTATTTTTGTCAAGTTTTTGCACAAAATTACAACCAAGTGACAGAATATGAGGTGTATACTTTGAACGAATCATTGTAGCGTGTTTCAGGTAAAAATTTTGGCGATAGAAGAAGTCTTGTCAGGCCGCTATCAAAACTCTGGATTCTGTTTGTACAAACTCTAAAAACGCTGCTCTTGCTCAAAAACGCAAGAGTTGCCTTGGAGAATTCTTTTATAACGATCTAAACGGTCTCAATCATATTAAAATAATCAGTGTCTCACGTTTCGTAAGGGACTCAAACTGGTTGAGCTTAGAAGAAAGCCTCAAAATTCATGTGGTACCTACCACAATTTGACATTAAACTGTTTTTGTGTGTTCTACTTCAGCCACTTTAATGAATTTGAAATGTTATGTTATCATGCCGTACGCCTAAAAACACAGGTACATGCACAATAGTTCAGTTATAAGGCACCACATAATAAAATTGTGAAAAATTAGACAAAAATCCAGCAAATACATTTTCAAACAAGTCTTCCGAATTGTCTTGCTTAAAGTTTGTAGGTTTTCGTGTTCAGTTAAAAAAGTTGTCAGTTGAATTATTCTTAAAAAATTTAAAATTACCAACAATTTTTTTTCATATAAAGAAATTGAAAATCTAATTTTGTTAAATTGATTTTTAGTCGAAAACAAATTCTTAGCAATTTTAGTAGGATTTCTTAAATTTTTACAAATTGGATGAAAGAAATTAATTTGAAAGATATCAGGAATCGAACATCAATTTTTACCAAATTTGAGTACTATTTTTTGTAGATTTAATTTTTTTTATGAAAAAAGGACTATTGGATTTTTATAAAAAAAACTACCAAGTTTTAGTATTATTTTTTTTGTTAGGTTTTTATATTTTGTAAAAAAAAACTGTGAGGAACCATCAAGCAAAATATTCTTTCCCAGAAAAAAAATACAAGCAGACTGGAAAACATTTAAATCAATTTTGAACAGTAAGTATGATACTTTTTCTCAAACTTCTATATGTATACCATAAATGTTATTGATGATAATATTAAAAAATTAGAGCTCGATATAGAAAAATCAGTTCCTTTTATCTCGAAATCTCACAACTTCCACGTAACTGTGTTAACTGAGGATGTCAAAAAAACAATTACTTTTAGAAACACAGTTCGACGTAGGTACCAAAGGCAGAGAACAAATTATCTGAAATTTCAACTGAAACTTCTAAACGATTTAGTAATCAAAAAACTTCAAGTTACTAGAAACAAGCATTGGAACAAGACTTTATCCCAGATAAAAAAAGATGATAAACTTACTTGGTAACTTTTAAAAGATAAAATTCAAAAATTCCACATTTAAATGTGGATGGCAATAAATTAAATACTAATCTCGAAAAGGCTACGGAGCTAGCAAAATTTTTCGAAAACAGTCACACTATTACTCAGAGCTTTAATGATAGAATTACTAATGAAAAAGTTGAAAACAGTGTAATTGAAATTGAAGTGGGGATCAACCCCTCAATGTTCCAAAAATTTCACCCAGATTTGTTAAAAATATTATTAAAAAAGAACTTAAACCTAGAAAAGCTCCTGGTGATGACAAGATCTCTAACAAGATAATTAAAAATCTTCCAAGAAAATGCCATGTCTTTCTTAGTATTCTTTTCTATAACTGCTTCCTTCTAGGCTATTTTCCCAAAAGATGGAAAATTGCAAAGGTCGTTCCCATTCCAAAGCCTAACACACTACTTACAGAAATCTCTTCTTACCGCCCCATAAGTTTACTTAGCTGCTTAGGTTAGGTTAGGTTATGTTGGAGTGGCTGTCCAGATGTCATTGACACACGTAGACCTCAAGGGTCCATTGTGATACCACTAATGAGGTTACTCATGGGAGAGTAATGAATTCAAACAAACTATTTTGTACTTTTAATAAAGTTAGAGAGACGTTCTTTGTCAATCGTTGCCAGTTCACTGGTGTTATCGAAGAAGGGATTGCCGAGAAAGTTATTCCTTCTAATGGAGAGTGCTGGACATGTACACAGAAGGTGTTGGACTATTTCCTCTTCCTCCTCGTCCATGCAGCTTCTACAGAAGTCATTTGTGTAGACCCCTAGCCTCAGAGCATGTCTTCCTATGAGGCAGTGTCCCGTTATTACTTCAATTGTAGAGCTTATACTTTGTCTGCTCAGTGATAACAAGCTTTTTGACCGTTTTAAGTCAATACTTGGCCATATTTGCTTGGTTGCTAGGCAGGTGGTACTTTGTGACCATCTAGCATTTGTTGTTTCTAGAGCATATTGCTTGAGAAGATTTTTGCATGTAGCAAGTGGTGTTCCTATGTTATGATTTTGTCTAACATAAGGCAGAAGTGTTCTGAAAAGATACCACTTCCAACTCCGTGATCGGTCTTTGAACCGTCAGTATAGAAGTGTACCGCATCGTCTTCCAGGGTCCCTCTTCTTCCCAGGAGGATCTTGAAGGGATGGACACATGGAATCTTTTACCAAATACCATTTTTGGGGTGGTATAGTCTAAGCGATCTGGGATAGATCTGAAATTGTCTAGAATAGTTGTATGTCCAGTATTGTTACTGGTCCATTGAGAGGTGGCTCTAAGCCTTACACATGAGTTGGCAGCCACCTTTTTAGAGAAGATGTCAAGTGGTGTTAGGTTTAAAAGCACTTCCAGTGCTGCGGTTGGTGTTGTGCGAAGTGCTCCTGTGATGCACATACCTGCTGACCGCTGGACTTTAATGAGCTTATTTAGATTTACCATCTTGTCCAGTGCGGTCCACCATACGACGGCTCCATAAATGAGTATCGGCCTGATTACCGAAGTGTATAGCCAGTGGGTTATTTTTGGGGAGAAGCCCCATTTTGATCCTATGGCCTTTTTACAAGTAAAAAGCGCTACAGTAGCCTTTTTGACTCTTTCATCAATATTTGCCTTCCAATTTAGTTTTTTGTCTAAAATGAGGCCCAAATATTTAGCTTGATCAGAAAAGCTTAATGGTATTCCTCTAATCTTGGGTGGGTTAATCTGAGGAATTTTATATCTTCTCGAAAAGAGTATTAATTCTGTTTTGTGTGGGTTGACGTCCAATCCACATTGCTTAGCCCATTTAGTTAGCCTGTTTAGGGCATTTTGTAGGAGTTCCGAGAGAACTTGGGGTGCTTTCCAGATACAGATATCGCAACGTCGTCAGCGTAGGCAATCACCTTGAAACCCTCTGTTTCCAATGCTGTAAGTAAGTCGTTTACTACCATGTTCCATAAAAGAGGCGAAAGGACTCCACCTTGGGGAGTGCCTCGATTCACCGATCTAGTGGTAGTAAAACTTCTCATGTTAGAAATTATTGTCCTGCTTTTGAGCATGAGACTTATAAGATCTATGAGTGACTTCTCTAATTTCAGCTTATCCATTGCTGTTGTGATCGCCTGGTAACTGACGTTGTTGAAAACTCCTTCAATATCTAGGAACGCTACCAGGTTATATTCTTTGTATTCGAGGGAATGTTCAATAGTAAATACGTACCAGTGAGTGAAGTGCTGATTCTACTGATTTTCCCTTAGAGTAAGCATGTTGAGCTGTGGAAATGAGACATGGTTTTAAATTATGTCTGATATAAATTTCAATCAATCTTTCCAAGGTTTTAAGAAGGAAGGATGATAGGCTGATTGGTCGTAGATCTTTAGGGTTAACGTGTGAGGGTTTCCCTGCTTTGGGAACTAGACTAAGACCATTCTCCATGCTTTGGGAATATATCTGAACCTTACACAGCTTGCCAGAATGATTTCCAATGGTGGAATAATCATGTCAGAGCATTTTTGTAGTTCGGCCGGAATGATTCCATCTGGTCCTGGAGATTTATATGGATCAAAGCTGTCTATGGCCCATTGCAGTTTTTCCCGCGTTATTAGATCAACTAAATCGCTTGTAGAAGCTTGAGACTCTGATGTTAAGTCGTTGAGTATGTTAGAACTACCTGGAAAGTGGGTGTCTAATAACAGATTAAGAGATTCTTCATCTGTGATAGTCCACGTGCCTGCTTCTGTCTTTAAAGCACTGTCGAAAGCAATATTTCTTGTAAGTTTAAATTAGTAGGAAGCCACAATCTCAAATTTTTAAAAAGACCTTTGAGTCGAAAATCAATTTTTACTAACTTTCGTTAAATTTTCTTTTAAGTTGTAATTTTTTGTAAAAAAACCGTCAATCAATTCCGAATGTCGAAAACAATATTTCTTATAAGTTAAAATTAGTTGGCTGCCATAACTCAAGTTTTTGAAAAGATATTTTAGTGGAAATTCAATTTTTACCAACTTTGAGTAATGTTTTGTTTTAGTTTTTATTTTTTATATAAAAAATGTCAATTTCAAAATTTTACTAGATGTTAAAAACGTTATTTTTGGTTGCACCAAATTGTTTTGGAGATAAAATCATTTTTTATTCGTAAAATTTTCGAGGTGACAAATTTTGTATTCAGTTTTTTTGATTTATAAAAAAACGTTAATTGGATGTTTTCCAAAAATATTCTGGTTTGGTATCACGTTATAATATACAATATAAAATTTAATTCTAGTCTCTAGTGCTATGATTGTATTATCGTGAGACATTAAGGGTAAAACAGAATTTTTAAATTGTCACCGTTTTTTTAAACTGCTATGGTAAAAAACCATCAAGGCAATTTTCTTGAGAGCCTTTTCTGCATTATTATCTGTATAACAACATTTATTTGAAGTTGATATCTCTTCTAATTCTTAAGCTATGGACGATGAAAAAAACGTCGCGAACGTACGGACGTACGAACGTAAGTACACACACACGAACAGACATCTTTCTAAAAAATCTTTTATTTCGACTCTAGGAACCTTGAAACGTCGAGAAATGTCAACAGTTTCAATTTGACAAATGGACTCATTGCAATAACTTCCTATGAGAAGTTAAAAATAATCAAACAAAAGATGTACTTAGATGAAGAGCATATCCATTTCAATAGAAGGGCAGCCATTTTGAGTTAGTTTCTGAAAAGCATCAATTATTATACATACTTCAAAAAATAACTTAATTTCATTAGCTTCAAGAGCACTAACCATATGATTGCTTAGGTTACATCATAATACGTTAAACCTACCCTTACCACATTAAATTTCTACAAAAATTTAACTGACCATCAACAAATAAGGAAGAGTTATTATAGAAAATCTTTATAGATAGATAGATAGTTAGATCCCACTTCTAAATAAAACATTATTATGAGTCATCCTCATATCATACCCTTTATGCTATCAAAGCTACGTAAACATTCTTTTACACAGTCAATCAAAGAGCTCATCTAACATACTTCTCTATAACAAACATTTTGCTAACTTAACTTCTCAAATATAGATATGGCATATCATATGAAGGATTGGATTTAGGTATATGGCAAAACATCAAAATTTCAAAACCACTTTATGTCTTCCTTCCTGACATTTTTAACCTCTCTCTCTCACTTTGGCTATTTGTTCTATCTGTCTCTGTTTCTCTTTGCCTTTTTGAAATCAATGCAAAAATGCATGAAGTTCATTTCCTATCTTACTTTTAGTACCTACATACTCGTATACCTATATCCATAAAGAGCTCATATTTACTAAGAAAATCAGAGCTTAACCTAATGTTCCTATATATAAAATATTTGAAATCCTTATTTGCTTATCTATTCCCAAGGAAACGATGTACCTACACAAACGCACACAAAACGACCACATCGACCGAACACCAACAGAAAACAAATAAGATAGGAAATTACAGATAAACAGGAGTTCAATGACGTCTTCCAGTTGGTTTGGTTGAATGTGACTTCTGGAGAATTTCTTCATCTGATGGGTGGTTAGGGTACCTTACCTACATATGTATCTATCTTGACTTCAACTCGCATACCATAGCAGTGGTTGCCCTGCCCAGTATAGATGAAGTTTCCAGCTTTCAATTTTGATCCTAAATCAGATTTCTCAATTGGTTCGTCTTAGTCATTGCTGATGTCCTTTTCGTTGATGTCCTTGCGGCTTGGTCCTCGTAAATATAGACAGGATAATGTAAGGAAATTCATAAATATCCTCATAGGAAGTTCTGCCTAGAATCCTTCCTTTTCGTAGCTATATCAACTGTGTTCTTTTCCCAATCTCTTACGTACCGTCGTCGTCGTGGTCATGTCGGCCATCGACGACGACTTCTTCTTATGGTCGTCGTCGTTATCATCGCTTCTTGAGTTCTAATGGGTAACCACACGAACTTCGGGCTGGAATACCTGGTATCATCCCATTTCTTCTTCTTCTTCTGTATTCTAGTACAGACCAACTACGAATATAAAGATTGTTCTATATGTGTACACTGTATAGCACTCGCCATTACAGCCCACACTACACCTTACCCTCCATCAACTACTGACACTTTATGCTTACTGTACTTATCGAGCTCGGGGAGACAAAACCATTCTACTTTTCCTTCATTTTCAGAGCAACAAAAACCTCAGCTTTTCAGTTAAAACCGCATTCAAGGCGGCGGCGATGGTGATGGCTACGTAGCTATACGTTGGATGTCCACTCAAGCATTTTATTCGAAATTTAAATTTGTTCTCAGAGCTTTTACTGTATACCATAGTTTTTGTATAGGTCCCCACCACTTGAAACGTTCTGGCTGATAAGTGCTTGCGGTTGTCGTCAAAAGAGGGCGCGGGTGTGCTAAATGAAATCCCAATGCCATCGGACAAAAGAAAACTGTCTCATTGCAAGGTCGTTGATTGCCCAAATAGCTGGAACTGTGTGGATACGACTACGAACGGCTGGGGGCGTGGTGGCGAGGCGACGTACACGCTCAGCATCTATTCAAATGGAATAAGAATAAGATTCTACAAATTACAATTTAAAGGCCTCGCGTGAACAAGAAATGAAGATGCGAAGATGAAGAAGCTTGATGGAGGGTGTTGGTGGTGTGGCGGTTTCATCGGTATAAGGAGAAGCGGGAAGCATTCGCTTTGGAATCACTTTAAGTCTTTCTTTTCTTTTTGCATTATAAAGTTGTTCTACTCGCTTTTTGATGCCCAATTATATTGTGCGGTTTAATTTAATTTTGCTCCTTCGTTTCGCCTTATTTATTTCATTTTTGCTTTGTATTTATGACCTAGAAGTGGATCGCTCTCGTCTTGATGCAAGAAGAAAAAAACATAATACTTTATAAATTGCAGGGATTGTTGCTTTGCTTTTTATTGTGACTATAAAAAAGAGTACAAAAAAAAGCTATATACATTATGAGTTTGCTCTTTTCAAGCTATACGGTACTTCGTTGCTAATGGAGGATGATGATGCGGTTTAAGACGAGGAATTGCAAGATTCGTAAAACATAAGGCATTTAGAATGGGTCGCATGGGCTTACTTGATGTTCTGATCAGTTTTCTTCATCTCTCTGTGGCTTCAACAAGCGCGTATATTGAACATACACATACATTGTCTTTACCGTTGGCGACCGGTCTTGGAAACTTTTAACATGCCTTTCTAACTCAATTCCGAGCGCGAGCTGCGGTCATCCAGTACATTAAACGTCCTGATCCACTCCACCGCTATCCACTGTGAGAATGGTCTACCACGCTGTAACGTAATTCAAGGAATATCCAAACGTTCCACATGAATTTACTGAGCTAAATTTTGTTCACAATTACTTCGTTTACATTTGGAGTTGAAGCAAAATTGTCAAACTTAAGCTAGCTTATAATCTTTGGAAGCCTATGTCGAGTTAAGATGCCCTTGGCTCGATTCTATCGAAACCTTGGTAGGCGCGTTGGGAACGAAAACAAGCATGTCTCATGTCAAATATCATTTAACCTCTTTTTAACTAATTTTAAAATCTAGCTTTGAACTGGAATAACGAAAAATCAACGTTGATAATCTGAACCTGTTTCAAATGGAAATCTTGGTAAAGGAAGTAAATATCTGCTTAGGGACCAATTATAGCTATCTCTGAATGCAATCCGGGAAAAAATGAATGGATATTGAACTGCGTTAAACTGTCCAGTTATTTTTTCGCTAACATAGCATTGTTATATTTTCCGGGCGTAAAATTTATTTTCCTGACAGCTAAAGCTTTTATGTTCAAAAGTAAAACGAATCTTTCCACTGATTTGTGTTTCATTTTCACACTATTCCAATGACACATTTCTGTCAAATTCGTTTGTAAAAATTCGTCGGTAAATTTTAATTGGAAATTTGTTTTGCAAGTTTTGAATGATCGTTATAAACGACCAGTCAAAAATATTCCAATGATTGGTTTGAATAATAGAAACCAATGATAGCTATTACTGGCACCTTAGATAAAGATTTCCTAGAGTTCAAAATGATAGGGTCTATGAAATTTTATCGGAACCTTATAGTTCCTTTTCAGTCATTATAAAATCTTAAACACTTAATGTTAGTTTTGACTTACAAACGAATTGATTTTTTACTTCCAATCATACGACTTTTTAAAGACTATGTAAGGTCCCTTAATAGTGGGTGCCACCTGATGTATTGGAACTTTGAAGTAATCCACTTTTTTTTTTAATTGAAAAGTTTGAACAGAAGGAAGTTTAAATTTGCAAATACGACGACGATGACGATGTCGATATTTATATAACATAGGTAAATGCTGTGACATGCTTGAAAAACCAATTTGAAATTATGTAGCTATTATTTTTAAGCTCATTATATGGATATTATAAAAGGGTTTGTGATAATAAATGAATTTTTCTTAATAATTTGCTTATCAAAATGACGTTATGACATGAATCTTAAAGTGTGTGGCTTTATGTTATATTCTTCTAACTTAACTGCTATAATCGTACCGCAAAATTGATATCGATCGAAGTAGTGATAAACAAAAATCAAACCTTTTAGTTCAGGTGAAAAAAAAGTTAAATATTCACCTTAATTAAAAGTTAAACCAAAGAGTTAAAAAAAACACTCACCAAACATCATTAGGAATGAGAAAGACGTACACATTTGTTACCCTTCTCGCCAATTAAATATTATTAAACCTCACATTAAAGTGAGTAGATATATGTGGTTACAACTTGTTAACATTTTGACAAAATTCTAGTCTCTAGAAATCGGTTTATTAACTTCCCATAGGAAGTTACGAACCAATAGCGCTGGGGATTTGAGATAAATTTTATACTATTTATTGTAACGTGAAACCAAACAAATATATTTTTGGAAAAAAATGCAATGAACGGTTTTTTATAAATAAAAAAAAATAACAAAAATGTTTGTCACGTCGAATATTTTACTAAAACTGTTACAATTTTAATAAAATTTGAATTGACATTTTTTTTTATAAAAAATAAAAACCTAAACAAAGCTTATCTACAAATTGATTTTCGACTAAAATATCTTTTCAAAAATTTGAGATTTTGGCTCCAAATTAATTTATCTTATAAAAATATTGTTATCAAAATTCAGTTAAATTTTGAGAAAAAATAACAACCTTATAAAAAATAAAAACCTAAACAAACCATTACTCAAAGTTGGTACAAATTGAATTTCCACTCAAATATCTTTTCAAATACTTGAGGTTATGGCTTCCAACTAATTTTAACTTATAAGAAAAATTGTTTTCAATATTTGGTCACATTTTGAGAAAAATTAAATTGATAGTTTTTTTTCTACAAAAAATAAAAATTAAAAGAAAATTTTACAAAAGTTGGTAAACATTCATTTTCGACACAAATATCTTTTAAAAAATTTGACATAATGCCTTCCAATTTAGAAGAAATATTGTTCTCTACGTTCGGAAACATTTTGAGAAAAAACTAATTGACATTTTTTTTTACAAAAAATAAAAACCTAAACAAAAAAATGATTAAAAGTTGGTAAAAAATAATTTTTGACTCAAACATCTTTTCAAAATTTTGAGATATTGGGTTTAAACTACCTTTATCTTTAAAAAAATATTTTTGTCAACATTCAGTAAATTTTTGAGCAAAATCGAATTGACAGTTTTCGTACAAACAATAAAAACCTAAAAAAAAACGATACTGAAACTTGGTAAAAATTTACTTAAGATTTTAAAAAATATTGCTCAAACTTTTTTATTTCACAGAAAATATTTTTTTCGATATTCAGTAGTTTTTTTTAAATCCAACAGTTCATTTTTTCAGAAAAAATAAAATCTACAAAAAATAGTACGCAAATTTGGTAAAAAATTGATGTTCGGTTCTTGATATCTCTCAAATTAATTTATTTCATCCAATTTGTAAAAATTTAAGAAATCCTACTAAAATTGGTAAAAATCTATTTAACAAAATTAGATTTTCAAACTTAACTATTTCTTTATATGAAAAATATTGTTGGTAAGTTAAATTTTTTTTTAAATAATTCAACTGACATCTTTTTCAGCCCAACCTGAAAACCTATAAACTTTTAAACAATACAAATTGACAGACGGGTTGGGAAGTTATCAATGTGGGTCGCATACGAACCTCTTTTTAAAAAATTTGAATTATTAGAACTCGGTTTAGCAGTGTTTTTTTTTTAATTCCTTAAAAAATTTAATGACCAGGTGATATTGCTTAATGCGAAATGATTAGAAAATACAGTAATGGACGCGGACAAGTCCAGCTCGCAACAATTTTCAGATAAAAAATACATCCAAAATATTCGTCTGTATACCATACGCATATTATTTGTAGGTTTCAATATTAAGCTTCTGATCTATTAGAGTGCAAGACTGCTGAATAGAACATAAAAGTCATGAACATTATCGAGAAACAGCTTCACATCCAGTGGCGTAGCTAGATCTTTGGGGGCCCTGTATCCAATTTTTTTTGGGCCCCATCAACTCTTACCAAAACTGGGCCATAACCTTATAACCTTTTTTAAATTAAAACACTAACGTCAATAAATAAGTTAAATTTAATTCAATGTATAACGACATAGGAACTTTAACATAAATACATACTACATAATATATAGATACATGTTTTATAAAGCTCAAAAAATTAAATAATATTTGCACTTCTTCCCAAAGTACTACTTTCCTTGCCTTTTTTTCTGCAAATTTATTTATTAAATCTTCCATACCTGAAGAAGATTTCAGTTTTTCAATATTATCTGCTTCTATTGATAAAAGTGATAAATCTGACAACCTCTTCTGTCCCATTGAAGTTCTGAGATAATTTTATATTATTTTCAGCTTGGAAAAAGATCTTTCAGCTGTTTCTGTGGTGACCGGAAGAGGCAAAAAGAGAAAACATGCTGTTATTACTTCAGAAAAACCAGAAGTAAGACTATTAAATTCGATGACTAATAATTTAGCAAGTTCTTTTATGGAATGAATTTTGAGGATTTCGGATTTAAGGCATGTCTTTAGAGCAATTAGTTGATTGCAGAAATCACCAGATATGTCTGTATTGTACTTTTCCACCAGCTTTTTTGAACCTTGATTTATCTCATCATTTGAGAACGATAAAAGCTTATCCGGTTCCAACACTTCAAACATACTACTAAAACTATGAAGGCTTTGAAATCTTTGCTGAGTTTGTCCAATCAAAATGTCCAAGCAGGAATAGGAAATATTGACTTTGAAGTAAATTTCCGGACCAACAATTCTATGATCTTCTGCCAACTCATCAAAAAACCGCTTCGTTATTTTCCTCCTTTTATTTTTGAAGACAGGCGTCACTCCCCAATCGTTGGCTAAATCCTTGGACTTTTTAAGTAGTAATTTTATATTTTTCGAATGAATCGTTGTGCAGCAAAGACCAGCGCTTCATACTGTTACCAAAAAATGTATATATTGTCTCTAAACTATCGAAAAATGTTGACACTTCAAGTATATTTTTACACACGTCTTGTTCTCTATATCTTTGGGGGCCCATGTATCTCGGGGGCCCTGTTACATGGATACAGCTGATACAGCGGTAGCTACGCCACTGTTCACATCTCAAACGAGTATTATGTCCAGGTAGGTAGACACTTCGTCTATTTAAAGAAAGCAAACTATCTGTTTGGACATTATGTCCATTCAAGAAGCAATACTACTCATTTGGTCATAGTTTGAATGATGCGCAAGTTTAAATTTTAATAAAGTATGTAAAAAACGTGTTACTCTCTCCACACCTAATGTGTCAACACATCCGGACTCGACCACTTTACCCTTGCAACGGTAACTTCAAGTCTATGGACATTCCAGAAAAAATATAATGTTGATAGACCCTATGTCAATTTGTGTAACCTTAAGGTCCATGCCAAATGTCAAGGCGCAACGTGCACTTCGAAAGTTTATTAGTTCATAATAAGCAAACCATTTAAAAAAAAAAAAAATACAAAATAATATTAAAAATAAATTAAATTAAAGTCAATTCAAATCGACATTTTATTTGATAAACTAAAATCAATGAAGAAATTGTTTTTAATGTTAATAATAGATAGAATGTCACAACCTATTGTCAGAAAATTTGTCTGGGTTCTCTGAAAGTAGTAAATTAATTTTTATAACTTTATTTTACTAAACCGAGATGTAAGTTCAATATTCAAAGAGTTCTAAGGAAACTATAGAAAATTTAAATTAGGGTTCTTAGTTAAAAAAAAAAAAAAATTCAAAGACAAACCGAGGTTTAGATCGACTCTACTCTTCTAAATTCATTTTTGAACATTGTCAGGGCATTGGAATTTTAAACTTTTTTAACATCTTGAATCCCTAGAATCTTTTAAGAAAAACCTTTTTTTTCTCAAGGATAAAAAAGATACCAGGTTCCAATTATCTTCTTTTATAAAAAGACTTTCAATGAGAATTACTTACAGATTTTTTTGATTATGTGAAGAGTTTAAAAAAAGTGACAAATTAGATTTGCAATAAAATAATGTCATCGACTTTAATTAAATTGTATTCTTAATTTAAATAATAATCTTAGGATTTTTGTTATTAATTTTAAAAAAACTTAATACAAATACTTTTTTTATTAGATCGAATATTTTAAAAATAAATGAAATTAATTCTTTGCACTAAGAAAAGTGATAATTTTTTTCTGAAAAATTTTTTTGACAATTTTTATTTTATACGAAAATAAAATTCTACCGAAAAACTACTAAATTGTCTTAATTTCACAGTCAATAGAAGTAAAATAAACCACAATTTGGCTTATTAACTGGTGTTTTTTAGATGTGTGGTTTTCAATCAAACACTTTTTTCTGAGTTGGTCTCTTTGATAGCTGTCACGTGATTTAAGCTTGGTTTGGTTTGCCATTTTAGGATAGACTGACTTCTGAAAAACGTTTGCAAGTGGGAAATTGATTACCAAAATAATTGTTAAGTTCAGGCGATGCATCACGCTCTTCATACAATATTCAGCCGATACGATACCCAGCGCAGATTCGGTAATTCGAGAAACGATGGTGTGGCCTTAAAGGTCGTGCATTTAACACCACTGGACCATTTTTGACTCAAAAAGTGGTCAATTTTCGACCAGCATGTAGGCTGTAGAATCAGGAGGGGCGCGCGGCCACTTGCTCCAAAAAAAATTTTAAATCATAATGCAAACCCTTATGATTACATTAAGGCTACATTTTTGGTTAAACATTCAATTACACAAAACGTTTTTTTTTCAAGACTAGGTTAAAACTCAAAATATTTCTAAAGAAAACATTTTATGATGATTATATAAAATATAAATCTTTCGCTTCTATGGATACAATTCAAAGCATTTTAGTATCTTACTTAGTTAATAGAAATTCTCATTATTTATGAGCCTTTATTTGACTATACCTATGAAGTTTTGAACAAACCTTTAACTTGATGCTTTTATAGTTTTAAAAATTATTTTTTTGACTTTGATTTTAAGTGCTGATTTTGAATCCAAACTCTAATTTAAAATATTTGGTAAAGTTTTAAGAACACCTGTTTTCAACATTATTTTAAAATTTTTAATATATTTCAAAAACGTGATAAAGTGTTTTTTATTCGGCTTGGGTAGATTTTGGCGCCCCGTGGCTGCCATTTTGTTTTGGTGACATCCGTCAAATCTTTTGTTTATTATACAGTTGTTTATGCCAAAACATCATGGCAAGTTACACGATTGAACAGCACGTTCAAATGATAAAACATTATTATCAAAATGATTGTTCGTTAAGGCAAACGTTGCGCAAATTGCGCCCATTTTACGGTAGACGTGGTGACCCTTCACAGTCGACTCTTTAAGGTTCGGTGGCCAAATTTGAGACGAATGTTTAAGTAAACAATTTAGCCAAGGTTCTAGAAACGCAAGATCGGTTTAGAATATCGCCGCAGTTCGTGAAAGTGTACAGCAGAAGCCGAGGCAGTCTATTCCTCGCCGTGCACAAGAACTCGACCTTTCGCAGACTTCAACTCGGGGATGCAAGTACAAGATGTACAAGATGCAACTGACCCAGGAGATCAAAGTTCATGACCATAGACAGCCCCGTGTGTTCGCTGACTGGGCTTCGAATCATTTGGAAGAGGACCACAATTTCACCGAAAAATCATCTTTAGTGACGAGGCGCATTTTTTGATGAATGGGCGAGTTAACAATCAAAATTGCGTATATGGAACGAGACCAACCAAAAACAAGTTACCGTTTCGTGTGGATTTTGGGCCAGATCGGCGGCGTAATTGGTCCGTACTTTTTTGAAAACGGTGTTAGTGAGGCGGCACCGTCAACAGCGAGCGCTACATAACGATTATAACTAATTTCTTATGGCCAAAATTGAACCATATGGACCTAGACGACGACGGCGCTACGTGAAACACGCCAACATAGTAGACGCCACGACATTTAGCCGCCCTTATTGGAAATCCCTTTGGCTCATTTCACAGTACACGGTTTTGCCCGTACGTCAAAAAGCCGAAAGGCGACATTTTGTTAGAGGCGCGAAGAAGAGCAAATAAGCTTTCATATTATACGTGCACGGCAAAATGCCGGCGCCGAGCCGTGCAGCAACCATCTACTGTCACTACAGTATACGGCAGCCGAATGGCGCGATAAGCTTCGTGGCATACGTGACGAAATGCATGTTTTCACATCACACGATTTTATTCGTGCGGCAGAGTTCAAACTAAACCTGTGAAAAAGGATATACTAAGCACAGGAACCCTGCATATATCGTGTTTTACCGTACGGTTACAACTGCATGATGTGTAATTAGCAATTGATCCGGTTTATGCCGTCCGGTCTTTTGCCTTATATTCAAAACCGTGTAGTGTAAAACGAGCCTTTATAAAAGAATTGTTTAGACAACAGATTCGTTACAAGAGCAAAAAATTATCTCCAAAGCGTTTGGATTTTTTCTGTTGAGATTTGTGTAAGGCAGGTTTAATCTAACAACATATGCAAATGTTTAGAATATTAAATGAAATAATATAAATATTTCAACTGAACAGTGTTTTTCGAATTTTAAAAAGTAATATTTCAAAAACCTGACCTGATACAGTCGGGCATAAGGCCTTCAATCAAAACGATCAAAACCCATCTGAAAGGTGCAAATTTATTGCCAGTAAGTAAACCTCGTCAACAAGTGGTGTTTTATTTCTTCTTGAAAACCACACGTTAACATTTTCAAGAAAGAACATACCATTTTCAATGACGGTCTGCAACATACTTTGTGCGCAAATTTATGTCAATTGAGTTTTTAAATATCAAATAAAAATGGAACTTCATATTACTTCCATAAAAAAAATGAATTGCCACTTCAAATTCTGGAGAAATTGAAATTATCCATTTAATTATAGAAGTTACTTGTTTTCATGGAGTTAAATATAAATCTGTTGAAAGCTACCACGAACATTAAAGATACATATTATAACTGCTGCCGGGCAAGTAGACAAAGGTACATACATAGCCAAAGTTTTGTTTGCAGGTAAACAAACGGTATAGGGAGTGTTTATTGCAACTTCCTCATGTGGCCACTAGGTTAATTATATAATTTCAAATGTAACTACTATATGTAGGTATATGAACTAATTTGCATAATATTATAACAACTTTCTCATTCTCATTATATTATTCTCCTCTTCGCCTCGGCTGTGTTCCACCTCATTTATGAAAGGTAAAGGAACAAATATTAGTACGATGATAGCTATATATGTAGGTTAGGTTTGCATGTTAACTTTAGGTGCTTTCAAAAACTTGCAAACATCATCGGTTATGTTCTATTATACGATTCCCTTAAGGATAAACTCGTAAATTTATCATAAAATATACCTACATTGCCGACCGAACTAACCAACAATGTATGTGTATATATACTATACAGTACATGTTACAAAACTCTACTCTATCGGTATAACTATAGCGTTTGTTTAACTCAAAATTATAACAGTACTTTGCGGTTGTTATAACCATCAGCGAGTGGTCAGTGGTGCATATAAAATAGATGTTATGTTAAAGTTATAGTTTACCTACTTATTCAAATACTAAAAGAGAGTAAAGCTAAACCTTGTAGCAACGATTAATTTTAAACTTTTCAAAATTTGAAAATGTCAGAACTTCAAATGTATAATATTTTTTTTCTCGCTCTATTTATGAATCGCTCTCGAAGGACCTTAAAAGGAGAACACGTCCCATCAGTCTACCTATATTTGAAAGTAGGTACCTCGGTTTCTTGCACATTTAATGGTGCATTCTACAATTTTACAAACAACCTACAACGTATATGGTATATACACTGCCTACCCATAAGTCCCCACCATCACTACCACCACCGGTCGGAAGCAATTAACTCAAATTTGACAAACTTTCGGTACGGAATTCAGGTCATTCAGACACCAAATTTTAATGGCTTCCCTTGGGTGACAGCTAAACGGCACCTGTGTATGTGTTTATACGTATTCATACGTATTTCTTATGTAGCACTATTTTACCAATGTTACCACCTACATCACCACCACTACAACAATTTGATGGCCGGATGAGAATTCCATATGGAGACCGGAGTAGGCTTGCCAGATTTACCTTTCTTTTGCGCTGTTTTCTTTTTACAATTGTCGACAAAAAATTGTAATTTGACAGCCCAATAGTAACCTAAATCTTTTTTTGTAAGATATACATACATATGTATTTCTTTGCCGAAAATAAATGATATAAATAAAATAAGTTGCCTATAATTTGAATCCCGAACACACATTTTTCTCTTACATCATGTTTTAAGACATGTTACAAAAATACTAAAGACAACTGAAAACGGTTATGGATGTTGATTTTGCTAATAACAAATATTTTCCTTCTAATGGTGGTTAAATTTTAAGGGCCGATGTTGAATGTGAACCACACATAAACGTTAAGTTTTTTTTCTACATTTAATTTAAAATTTAATAATTTCAGGCTAATTCAATGTGAACCATAGAAAAATACACAACCTAGCAACACGTTAAAGTTATTCAAGCGTTCAAACTGAAATACATATCGCGTACTTCGTGTTTCTGTCGGTCAATTTAACCGTCTAAATAGTGCACGTGAAAACATCAGTGCATCCTCGTACAGTTTGTAGGAAGAAAATAGTGTTCGCGATAGTGTGGCTGATGAACCTTTCACCTTAACTCGTTGAACATTATGCATAAAAACTCGCATTTCATTTACACACTAACAAGGTGCAATTTATTCCAGAACTAAAGACTATACTCGTATTTAAGCGGTCAGTATAGTGGTAAGAAATGGAAACAATAGATGATCAATTTTCGAACAAAATAATCTTCAGTGATGAAGCGCATTTTCACTTTAGCGGATTCCTCAATACGCAGAATTTGGGAGAATAATATTCCAAGAGTTATTGCCGAAAAATCGATGCACCCACTAAGCGTAACTGTTTGGTGCTGTTTATGAGCTGGCGGCATCATCGCATCGGTCCGGTTTTTTTCCAAAATGAGGCCGGTTACGCAGTTACTTTGAATGGCGTTCGCTATCGTGCCATGATAACGAACTTTTAATGGCCCGAATTGGTAGATATGGATGTTGACGATTTTTGGTTTTAACAGAACAGTGCCACTTGCCATACAAAACAATTGCTTTGGGCACGACAAATTCAATGGCCGTGTTATCCCACGTAGATGTCTATAAGTCGACAAGATCATGTGATTTGAAACCGTTTAACTTCTTTCTTTGAGGTTATTTTAAAGAAAAGGTGTACGTCGATATACCAACAACAACTCAAGAGCTAAAGGCTTATGCCTCAACGTCATCGAAAATTTTGACCATGCATCAGATGGAGGTCGTCCATTTGGTCGATTTTTGTTTCCATCCATTATTGAACCATACTAATATTATGATTATAAAAGGAAAAGATAATAATTTCAACATCAGTCCTTAAAATTAAACCACCCTTTGTATACACTATACATAATTTAGGTACCTTACATAGTGTTTTACGTTTTTTTCGTTGAGACAGGTGAGATCTAACACCTAATCAGAATATTTCAAAAATTTGAATAATGTGCAAGTACATATAAATATTTCAACTGAATATTGAAGATAAGGATTTTAGATTTGGAGAACCATCTCGAATTGTATTAAGAACATACTTTTTCCTCAATTTAGATAGCTTTCAAAACTTAATATACGTGCTTTTTTGCGACTTTTAAAATGTTATATCTCAAAAATCTTACGTTAGTAACTTCATAGTAGAAAGATATTTTGTTTGGATGCGTTTCGAGAGTAGTGTATAACATACAAAACATTGACACATTTTTTAAATACAAGATGAACTCTGATATTTTGCCATAATCTCTTTTTAATTTGTCTCAATAATGCTGACGACCCAATTTTTATTTAAACTTTTTTGGAAATGCATGTTTTAAATTTTTGTATATTCCTACAGAATTTTGTGGCAATTCTGTATATCAACTGTAATATGAATACCTTTCAGAATACAACTTTAAAATTATCTTTGAAAGCCTTCCAAAAAAAGATATGAATAAGAAAATTTAAATCCTATTTCTTATATCGATTTTCAAAGCTGCGCTTAGCATAAAATCGAACTTTGAGTTCTCAGTATCTTGTTGTAGTCTTTTCTGTAATTAATTGTAAAACTAAATAAAAATACTGCTTTGTTTTCGAAAGCTCTTTAATTATACGGAAATAGGTATAAGCTGAAGCAATTTTTTGTAATTTTGCTAAATGTCATTGTGAACTAATATAGCGCCTTCTGTTGCACGCGAAGATCTACACATGGTAAGACCATTATTTACGAACGAACCCCTTTCATTTAGCTATTGTTTCGTTCAGTTCCAATTTACAAAATGGAAAACATGATTTTAAATGATTAATGACATTTTCTTAACATATCCTCTTTAAAACTGTCCTTTTTATTAATTTAGAATTAGATTTTTATTTTTTACAATTTTTTGTAAACTATTCTGACAAATGTTTGACTGTATCAACTTTCAAATTAAAACCGGACTACTGCGGATCGTTTTGTTTGCCATTTCGCACAAAAATACACGGCTTTTGATATCTCAACTATTTTTATAAACTAAGTATGTATATTTTATATTTTAATTTCCGGTTCTGCATTGAAATTGGTCTTTTATTTTTCGACTCCGATGTTTCAGGACATGGCAACCCTGAACCGGGGAGTGTGATGAACGGTGGTGGTACACTAACATGCCGATGCCGCACATAAGGTCAGTCACTATTTTGACAGAAGCACTTTCATCGTCGTCGTCATGTCATCGTCGTTGTCATATCGTCATCATCGTCGTCGCCAACATCACTAACAGTCGAATACGGTTCTTTTTTATTTTTATTTTCATTTTGAGCATAATCGGTATTTATTCCTATCTTCTTGCTCTGCAATTTCGTCGGGTTGATTGTAAATTGTGAAGGTGGTTATGGACACACACACATAGAGACATACAAACATATTTTGGTAATGTACTTTGAGGATGTGATGGCCGTAATTATGACTTTTGAATGAGCAGTCTCAACAACGTCAAACCACATGACGTACGTCGTTGTCGGTCGTTCATGTTGTACAACAGTATATGTCATTTTGACAGTTATGTCGTTGTGCGATTGAAATGTCACCTAATTAAGTTGTAAAGTAAGGCAATCAAAATGTGAACTTGAACCCCACTTGCTCAATTATCTTTTGAAAAAAACCATGCTATAAATACGAATGTTTTTTAAATTTTTCTCAAGGTTATTCAAATGATTAAAAATTTTGTTTAATTATCAAACTAAGTCATCTTCAACTTTCACTATACGTATATGTATATATAAAACACAGCAGGAGGCAGATTATATTGGTCTGATTTTCATTCAGTGTGATAGAGCTTGATGTATATTTAGGGTTGGTTTGATGATATCTAGTATACACCTCATAGCCCCGATCATTTATCTAGTCTATATAAGGCTATAACGACATCGGGGTAGGAGTGCCATAATTGGTTCAACTATACCTACCATATTTCTATTGGATATAGGTATATTTTAATAAAGTCAATTTGAATAAAAGTAAAACGCTGATTAACACGCCATGAAATCGACGGTAAATGGATACGTGTTTGAAATGGCTAATATTATAAACACTTTAACCAACTTCTAAAAGTGGGTAGGTAAGGTATAGCAGCTATAAGTCTATACGGAATAACGATTTGGTGAAAAACAAAAACTGGGTAAAATGTGACTAAAGTTTTTATGAGATTTAAGTAGGTATAATCGTATAGAAGATGGGGATGATATTGATCCCCATTTAGGAGTATATATATATATATACATTTTTTTATTTGCAGTTTAAAGAAAAATAAATATAAACATCTCAATAGCAAGCAAAAACAAAAATTACAAATCTCTCTTAGGGCCTTAAAAGGGTTAACAACTTTATGGTTACTTAGAAATGTTTATAGAATACATAATTGAGTTGGACCCAAGCAAAAAGAAAAAAAAAATGATTCCATGTGGAAGTAACGAGCAAGAATATTTTTAAGGCGCCTTTTTATTAAATTAAAACAGAAATTGAAAATTGGGTAAGACAGGAAACATTTAAAATTCTTTAATGGAAGCGTTAATTTTAGGGCTCAAGTAAATGTCATACTATAAAATTCCGTATGAGAGGCTAATGAAAGGAAATATTGGTAGTCTTGTTAATAGAAAATTTTATATTTTTTTAATAGTCTCTTGAATATTTTGTAAGAGCCTCTAAGTCTACTTGAATATGTACATACCAACTAAATTATATAATTTTTTAACCCACTAATGTGTATGGTGGGTCGTTTTGTGGTTTCTTCAGTTAAGATTTATTTCTTAATCCTCCACCGCGAAATATCTAGGAGTCATTATAGATCCCAAGCTAAACTGGAAATAAAAATTAAAGAAAAAATTAAAAAGACCTGCATTGTCATTTACGCGTGTAGAAAATCTTTTGGCAAAAAGTGGGGCCTTTAATCTAAGATGATGAGGTTTAAAGAATAGCTAGAGGTCCTTCGATTCTGCCAAACAGATGCATTGCATGTTATTCTGCAAGTCCTGACGGTAATCCTACACATTAAATATTTAGTATCTTCTTTGTATGTATGTTCTCATACAAAGGTGTCGTGCAGCGTTCTAAGGCTTAAAGAATCAAACTGTTGGTTTTTCAAATACTATGGGCATGGCAATACTAACGAACTGATTCAAGCGGATATTTTTGAGACACCGACTACTGTACCCCTGCTTTGAAACTCACTAAAGATTTTAAAGTCATTTTTCATACCAGAAAGGATTGGGAGGACTACGAAAGACTTCGATATCATTATCTTTACTGACGGGTCAAAGATGGATTGTGGAGCTGGGTCAGGAATCCTTAAATGTCTCTAAGTCTTTTCTGCTAACTGATTGTTCCAGTGGATTTCAAGCGGAATTAACACCAATCAGAGAAGCATGCAAACTATACTCAAATCAAACAACATTTAAAGGGCAACACGTTTTTAAATGGAATAAGCAAAATACTTAAAGTTAGTTCGACTTTACGGTTTGTCAATATTTCAAAAAAAAAAATCAATAAACGCATGCAATACTCAAAAAATAAATAAAATTTAAGAAAAAGTTAACGCAACATACTCTCTACTGGTCCAAATATGTCGGGAAGTACTATCTAGAAGTGAACACTCTAATGAGTTGGCACGGCAAGGATCAATACTTCATAGCTTACTTTCGAAAGGGTTAATATTCCTCTTGGAAGGGCAAATTTGTCTTAATTTGTCTGACATAATTCAAGTGGAACAGTTTAACGGACTGTAATATATCCAGGAAGATATGGTCTACAAATAACAAAAACCGTTCTACCGAAATTTCATGCAGGGATATGCATGATATAGCCAGGGTCACTGCAATATGAACCGAACATTGGCCGATAGAAGAGCATGCAGCAACGGAGACCAACATGAAAGGGAAACTGTGATTCACCTGCTCTGGCCGATTCTAGAATATTAGGCTTCGGAAAGACATTCCTTAAAGATCTTGATGAACTTTTCGAGATGATAATCAAAGACCTGATTTCCAATATTTATAAAGTCATAATGTTCTTACTATGGCTTATATAGTGAGACTCATTTCACAAACATCAATTTTTCATCGATTTCAATAGCTCAACATTTATATCTCTAGCCTGTGTAGAGTTCGCTTTCAATTTCATTGATTTAACCATTAAGAGCACACGACTATCCGCTTCTCGGTTAAGGGCTTATAGTTGCTTTAATTTGGCAACGCTTTTGGGCAAAAAATCATCTTTTCTGACGCAGAAACTAATTTTACAAATGAAACCTCACACGTTTCTGTCAAAAAGCCAATGCATGCGTACATCGAGTTTGAAGCGTAGTTTTTTGTTTTAATGACACCAGGAACACAATTTCAGTCAAGGGTGCACGTTGCAGAGCCATGTTAACTAACTAATGCAAGATAGCGCTCCATGCCATGTACCTAATCGCGCAATCAATCAATTGTGTATACCCAGTTCCCAAACTGTAAATTTGATGTCTTCGCAATCCTAATTCTAAAGCAGAGTTTCGATTTGATCGCTTTTATTCAAGAAACCCGTGAGCTTCATCTGAAAAGATGGTGATTTTTCTGGCAAAATAGGTATTTTCGCTAAGCGTTGTTCAAGCATAAACACAACCATATTCGTTCAACGGAATGATAAAACTAATTATCTGTCAAATCAGACGTGAGCTAAGTGTTACCATTCACAAAATAAGTACTAGTTGAAAAAAACTCTTTAGTTCTTGATTGAAGGAGGAGTCAATATCACGAATTTAGGTCTATACAAATTTTTGAAATCCGCTTCTTTACAGATTTAAATAGGAAGCTATTGTTATGGGTCCGATTTGTCGAATTGAATATTTTGACATTTCTCAACGATTCAAGGTCGAAATAAAAGATTTTTAGAAAGATGTCTGTGCGTGTGTGTGTACCTTCGTTCGTACGTTCGCGACGTCTTTTTCTTCGTCCATACCTTTAACATTATACGAATACAAAATGATTTTATCTCCAAAACAATTTTGTTCCACGAAAAATAAAGTTTTTAACAACTTGTAAAATTTTGAGAAAATCGAATTGACAGTTTTGTTTACAAAAAATAAAAACCTAAACAAAAAATTTAATAAAAATTGATTTTCGACTCAAATATCTTTTCAAAACTTTGAGCTATTGGCTTTAAACTACTTTTATCTTTTTAAATATATTGTTGTCATCATTCAGTAAAATTTTGAAAAAATCGAATCGACAGTTTAAAAAAAAAAAAAAGTAAAAGAAAATTTAATAAAAGTTGGTAAAAATTGATTTTCGACTCAAATATCTTTTCGATACTTTGAGATCATGGCTTTCAACTAATTTTTACTTATAAGAAATGTTGTTTTCAACATTTGAAAAAAAAATTGAGAAAAATCGAATTGACAGTTTTTTTTACAAAAAATAAAAACCTAACAAAAAAAAAAAAAACAATACTAAAAATTAGTTAAAATTTACTTTCGACTCTAATAGCTTTTCAAATATTGTTTTCGATATTCAGCCGTTTTTTTCTATAAAAACCCAACCGTCCGTTTTTCGTAAAAAAGTAAAATCTACAAAAAATAGTATGTAAATTTGGTAAAAATTGATGTTCGGATCTTTCAAATTAATTTCATTCATCCAATTTATAAAAATTTAAGAAATGCTACTAAAATTGGTAAAAATATGTTTTCGACTTAAAATCTATTAAACAAAACTAGATTTTCAAACTAAACTATTTTTTTATATAAAAAATATTGTTCGTAATTTTAAAATTTTGAAGAATAATTCAACTACAAACATTTAAGCAAGACAAATCGACAGACGGGATGGGAAGTTATCAGTGTGGGTCGCATTCCAGCCTCTTTTTTTTTATTATTTGAGTACAATTCACGGGTACTGCCTCTTACGAGGAATTGACAAATACTCCAAGAGTAACTATTGTCATGAAAAGTGCTTCTCAAATTAGCCGTTCGGATTCGGCATAAAACTGCAGGTCTCCTCCATCCCTGACAACATTACTCGCACACAGGAATGGTTGAGTGTAGTAGGTCACTACTCTCACACTTGAAAATGTTAAACAAAAATAAAGTCAAAATCCCAGCTTATTTTACAAATCTTAAAAGCCACATGGTCTCAAATGCATGCTCTTTAAGATAAATTCTTTTTTTGTAGCAAGGAAACTTTCCAAAGCCATATTACATCTAATGTTCTAATAAGTGTAAGTCTGCTTTAATCGCAGCATAATAATTTTACAAAACTTTTTATACTTCAGTTTATTTATGAACAAAACATAAAGCAAAACAAAAATAACAAATCGTTTCTTTAATAAAAACATAACGAGCCATCCCTTGTTTCAATTAAACAAAGAAAAAAAGAACATACAAACCTTAAACCTTCATCCTTTAAAACAAAAATATCATAAAATTTCAAAAAAAAAAGAAGAAGAGAATGAAGACAAAATAAAAGCAACCTTCATCCACTTGACCTCTATAATGATTCCCCTTGCCCTTAATATAAATTAAAACTTCACAGTTAAACCCGCGCCAATGTCGTACTTTATGCTTCAGGCCTTAGCACATTTTAACAACAACTTGTTTTTAGCAGGCAAAACAAAATACATACCTACCTAGACCTACCTATTGCATCAAAGGACGAAAAAGCAGCCATCTACATAGCAACAACAATTCGAAAATAATAAAACAAAAATTATCAACACACAGCGAGCACTGAAGCGAAGCTAGAGCTATAGTGCCACATCCCTCTATTAACTCTGCTAGAGCTGCTGCTGCGAAGCTGATGAAGAAAGCTGATGGTTTTTCTCCTCCATGGAACATGGTAACAGAGCGACATGTTTCTTTTATTTTTTATATTTGCAATTAAAATTCAACCCTGCCATAGAGCTTCCTATTCCTACACCCCTCGTTCACTAGCGTGATGACCGGGGTCGTAAATTGCTTCAGGAATCCTCATCCATACCGTCCGTCGTCGTCGTTATTGTCATCATTATACGTATACATAAACAACCCACCCAAAACTTTTCAAAGCCCATCAGTGTTGTTGTACGTTTATGTATTCTACTAATATACCTTTGTATGAATGAATTTAGTATGTAATGTATACGTGCTGAAGGAAAATGTTCTCGGTATTTCCTAGGACCCATCCCTTAACACTCATCCCACGCTATATTAACACTATATTTGGGTATGTTTCGTTTTGTTGGGTTTTAAGTTGATTTTATTTTATGGACAGCCCAACACCACGAATCATATGCTTGGCATGAATAGCCAACTTCGATAAGGAAGTTTTTACAAAATTAAAATTGTTGCCTTTGAATAATAAGGACCAAAATTGATACTCCGTCAGCTTATAGGGAGAAATCCTTGTTGCTGTCGCAACGCCTGGCTCTATCGCCATCAGCCATCAGCAATAGCCAACTCCTCGTCAACCACCCACCCCAAAATGTTGATCACGCTGGCACTGGCACGGGCTGATGTTGATGTTCCTGCTGTTGCTGCACGTGCAAACTGCAAACTGTGGATTTCACAGCGAGCAGTAGTTAAGATGGTTGTTGGATATAGGCAACAATATAATGTATGCGTTTCAATGTAAAGCCACATTTCCACTCCAACGACCAAACTCAATAGCAAACAAACAAACTAAAGCAAAGCACATACACCTTACATCTCCCATTTTCTATTTTCCATCATCTTCCACCCTCAACCCTCAGCCCAACCCCACTGCATGAATAATAATATGTATGTTACTTCATGGATCGCAATGTGTCGCCCTTCGTCCTTCTTAGATGAATATACGAGAACATATATGAAAAAATTGCTGACTCCTTGGAAAAAAAGGACTTTTTGGTAGGTATACATATATATGTATGTATGTAGATACAAAAATAGTAGTTTTGTATATTGTCCTCATTATGAAGACGTGACTTTCATACAATTATGTGTATGTTATCCCAAGGAAAGGATATGCATTCAATTTATTTGAAATTTCATGAAAACAGTTTTTGATGGCAATTTAGAAACTGTTAAGATAAGTTATTCATTCTCGTTTTGTATACGTTACGTACTAAAGTTATTCCAAGTCGAGATTTTTGTTGAAAATAATCGATAATAGACAAAAAAAATGGAGATTTTTATTTTGGAATTTAGTTGGTTTCTGTAAATGTTAAAAATAGGTACACTTTTTGAAATGTAAGGAGTGTTTTTTTTGGAAAAGCCATCCATAGCACAGTAGAAATGTATATGAAAAAGAAATACAACATCCACAGTAGAGGTACTGCGGATAAGAGAAAAGTGAATTTCATACAAGCACCGAAATCAATATATGAGTGTTTCATATTGTTGACGCTCGAATGATGTGTTCGGAAAGTATTGTCCAACACACAAAACACTATAACGTGACCTATAAACTCAAGATGAACTCTGATATTTCAATAGAATTTCTTTTCAACTAATATTTGTTAATTAAGTTAATTCCAACTCAACTTTTATTTAATGTTTTTTGTTAATGCTTGTTTTTAATTTGTTGTATAGTACGACTACTTTTGAAAATAAAACCTAAAAAGTTGGAAAGTCTCCAAAATGAATAAGAATTCAAATATTATTTTTTTTCAATTTGGTTTTCAACTTTAAAATAAAGTAAATAAAGAGGGTGGGATGTTGTTAAATAGATTCTTAGTAGAAAACAAATTTTAACCAACTTTAGTAGCATTTCTTAAATTTGAAAGATATCAAAAACCGAACATCAATTTTTACCAAATTTGAGTACTATTTTTTGTAGATTTTATTTTTTTTATGAAGAAACGGACTGCTGGATTTTTATTTAAAAAAACGACTAAATATCGAAAACAATATTTTCTGTTAAATAAAAAATAAAGTTTGAAGACAATATTTTTAATTTTGGAAAAGCGATTTGAGACGAAAGTAAATTTTTACCAAGTTTCAGTATTGTTTTTGGTTAAGTTTTTATTTTTTGTAGAAAAAACTGTCAATTAGATTTTTCTCAAAATTTTACTGAATGTAAAGTATTGAAAAGATATTTGTGACGAAAATCAATTTTTACCAACTTTTGTTAAATTTTCTTTTAAGTTTTTATTTTTTGTGGGAAGTTAACAAAACGTTTTATTTGTAAATTACTAAATAAAAGTAATGTTTTTTTTTGCATGGTGACTCCAATTAGTTTTAAGATTATACGAAAATAGACATAAACTGTAATATTTAGTTTGATATCATTGGTATATGCACTCTTCAAGTGGGTTTTGAAAGCCTTAATTCAATCAATTATTTAAATCTGAAGCTAATGAAATAAATGCTGGTGTCCTGCACGGCTCCGTATTGTCTCCGACTCTCTTCTTCACATTCAAAAACGATCTGTTATCTGCCACTTCTAATCCACTCAGCTTTTCATATTCGTTTGTAGATTCACATCCTTGTCCTCCGGATGTGAAACTTCAAATGCAGCGTAAGACAAGCTTATTAAATTCTGATCTCGACAGCATTGACCCAATGGGAAATGAGGACCGTGTAGAATATAATGCTCCAAAAACTCAATGCTGTCTCCTGTCTTTAAAGTGAAACCCGCACCCGATGCCGCTATCCATGAGAGGAGCTTTCACCTAAGAAACTCATCCGTTTTCAGTACAGATCACATCTTATGAAATGAACACATATTCGCCAAAAACGCTGGTAGGCCTTAGGATTTCTCCGATGACGGTGCAAACAATTTGTCTCGCCTTCTGATCTGGCTGTAATTTAAAAAGCCTTCATACTTTCAAAACTTGAATATAACTTACATAGTTGGGCAGGTGCATCTAAAACAAGTTTAAGTCTTTTAGATAGGATCCAAAAAAGAGCTTTGAAAATAATATATATATAACCGAACCGACATCTGTCTAAAAATCATTTATGTCTATAATGTCAAAATTTTCAATTCGAGAAATCGGACCCATTACAATAACTTCCTATGGGAAGTTAACAATAAGAATACCTTCATGCATTAAGTTATGCATGTAAGATTGAGTGGCCGGTCAAGGTTAATAGTTGGCAAACCTAATGTTCAATATATTTTCAATGTATTCTTTCATATTCGTTTATTAACTTTTGTCCTTGCCTTTGAACATGAAAAAATGAAGCTAAGATCAGATGGACTTCCCTAGGTCTGCAAACTTCATAAAGATCAAAGTCAAATTGACATTTGCACAGCACTATGACATCTTCAAAATATTTTGTTGAAGTAAAATCTAAGTTTTATGTCTCTACAATTCAAGCTACGCTACTGCATTCCATTATTCCCATTAAAAAAATGTATAAAAGCCATGAATAAGCAAGTGACGTTTTTGTTGAACTTCAAATCATTATTAGTCATCGTAATTATTAATCGGCATATCCTCAATTTTGTGCTTATATCTATCCATACCTGATGTTTTTTGCGTATTTTTAAACCTCCACCCTCTTTAATTTTAAATACTCGTATACCTAATCATAAATATAAAAAATCTATATTAAATTGTCATTATTATTCAGAAACCGTACATCCCAAACAATCTATGCCGACCATCTAACTCGTCGCTAACATATTCCATAACTTATAAGTCACAAAAGTTTCCAAACAGCTATATAAATACACTAGCTAAGCAATACCTACTATACTTCCAAATTAAATTATTATATCAAACTCAAAAAAGAAATTTCTGATTAATAAAATAATTATAATTCGCCTTCTTCTTTCTCTTTCATTCATCTAATTACTTATTCAACACAATAATTCAAAATTCATGCTGTGATCTCTGTGCGCTTTGCTTATTATGATGCCAAGGTCATAATATATATACAAAATAAATTAAAACAATAACAAAAATTACTTTGACTCAATGTACATACATACATATAAAGATATACGAACATTGACGCTGATTTTCTTTTTTGTTTAATTTTTGTATATTTTTACCATCATCACTGCAAACTACACAATGCTTCCGCTTGAATGTCGTCACTTTTAGATTGTTGGGCGCCCTCTGCTTGTTGTAATTTTAAGTTTATAAAAGAATTTTATTTTTTTATTATTTTCTGTTGCCACAATATAACCGAAGCAAACAACAGGATCAATTCCTTGCGCTTAATCCTCTCAAGTCACCAAAATGGGAGGCCAAAAACAACCACCACGCACCAACCCCAAAACCCACTCCCACTTTCAAACCCACCCACCACCACCGAAAACAATCGAAATCAGACCAAACGACCCGACCGACTGCCATTACCATCAGCTTTTACCACCCACACTCAAAATTGAATCAGAGTTGCCAATTTACGTGAATTGGACTTTGTTTATGCACCCAAGGGTAAATTTTCATCCCCATCCCCAATTCGAAATTTATTTTTTTATTTTTGTGCAGCAGAACCAGCAGTGGCAGTAGCAGCAGTCAATTCACACGTTTCTCTCACTTACACAAAGAAATAAAACATACTAATAAAAAAAAAGAAAATATGAGCACATGCGCAAAACACCCTATGCGTTTTTGTTATGGGGGTGGAAAGCTTTCCGCATTTATTGTGACCAGAGAGCGAGAGTCGTTCGTAGATAGTTTTTTGTTTTACATACAGCAACAGCAGCAGTTCGGTGAGTGTTCTCCGTATTTGGGTGCGGGTTAGGCGCACAGAGAAAAATAAACTTTTCACTGAATTATTTCACAACACGCACTCAAAATTCCAGTCGCAGTCTCAGTTTTTCTTCAGTATCTTCAGTCTACCGAGTGTCGCGATAAAGTGCGTTTCGATTTATACCTATCTACATTGATATTGTTTTTGAGTGAAGCCCTCTTTTGTGTCCGCAGATAGAACGATTAACGTCCGCTAGAATTTCCATTTCAACAAAAAAGCAAAACAAATTCGATTGACAAACAAAATTAATTAATTAAAATATCTTTCAGTTAACCCTCCTATACAGTGAGTGTGATTAAAATTCGTCCATCACATCAATAAGGACTTTCTCAAGGAGAGAAGAAAAAACCAAGAAAGAAAAAAAAAACAAATGAACAAGAAAAAAGTTCCTCCCTTGAAATAATTTTTGTTTGCTTTTTATTTTATTTCTGCTCGATAATTGAGTTTTGCGTTGGTTTTTGTTGACGATATTCGAATTCGAAGAGATGGAAGAAGTTGTGGTCGCGAATCAATCTCTTAACACAGATACCTATATATCCTTATAAGTTAAAAAGGAGCAGATCCTTAACTTCTTCGGGTAGAAGAGTAATCCTACAAACCAAAATCGATTTGTGTTAGATTTCTTTTTTTTTGTTTGAAAGTTTTACCATACATCTAAAGGATTGTATATTTATATCTATACATTTTACCATTTTGTATCTCAAAGTGAAATAAATTGAATATCTTATTTATGCCTTTTGCATAAAATACCAACCTGCTGGTGTATATTTTTGTTGTTGTTTTGTTGTGTGGTGCAGTTTTTCTATTTTCTTCTTGCGTCCTTTCATAAAGCCTGATTTTACACCCCCAACCAACCCAAAAAAAATGTGTAAAAGTGTATAAGTGTTTGTGTTTATGTGATTGTGTGTGTGTGTGAAGTAAGAGATCCTTTTAGTGGTGAAACAAGGGTGGTGGTCTAGGTCTAGTAAAGCAGAGAAAGGGGAAATACAACAAAAAGAAAAAAGAATACAAAAAATAAATATATAAAATAAAGTGCAAACACTACACTCTGAGAGAAGGAAGGCTGCAAAAAGTACAACATCACACGTAGATACATTCGGTGGCCCTACACAACGCTTGGCTCGTCAAGCATAGGCAAAGGCAAAGGCAAAACCAAAAGCAATAGCAAACGCAAAAGCAACGAACCAACAAAAATATTATCGAGCTACAACAACCCTCTTGTTCGACAAAAGAGGGTGTGTAGAGGGCGCTGCTGTGTTGCTTCTGCAACGACTAGTTAAAGCTATTGCCATATATGTAGCTCTTCAACCCCGAACTCATTTTGTGGATTACCAACAATTTTTCATATATTTCGTTGTTTTTTTTTTGTATTAATTTTGTTTTGCTTCCTCATACACATCCGTTGGATGAAATATTTCGAATGCTGTACCGAATGATGTAAGTGCTGATATATATTATTTTTGTATTATATTTTTCTATATTCATATAAATAGTACTATATTTTATATTTATAAAAAAAAACAGATAAATTGTTGAATTTTATTTTTGTGTTTGGTTTGTTTGGCGAATATGTTAAGTGCGACAAATTAATTAATTAACATGGAAGTTAATTTTGAAAGTTGGTCATTCTCAGGGCATTGTTTCGTTTGCAGTCAGTTTTATTACTATTTTTTTGAATATATAAAAATAACATGAGATATAGGATCAGACATTTTTGCGTGTTGTGTGACGACACAAAAAACAAAAAAAAACACCCCCACTATCAAATACAACAAAAACGATGACTATAAAGTTGTTTTGTTATTAATTTAAATTGAGTAAGGTATGCGTGAAATTTTGTATCTATATACATTTTGATTGCTATAGGTGGTAGGTAGGGAGGTTATGACTTATGAAGTTATGAGCAATGTAAGGGCAGCGGGTCAGATATTTTTTTTTACTCACTATTTCAAGTTTATTTAAGTCTGCGAGACTGGAATGACTCAGAGGTTATTATGTGTACAGATGTACATATATACCAACAATTATGATGTCTATCCTTCTTTTGTTGTTGTTCTTATTTTTTAAGTTGTTTCTGTAAGGTGAATGAATTTTTAAGGTGGGTGCTGAGATGAATATTTATATAGATAGGCCTTCATATAGTGCTATCAGGTTCAGTATATGTTTGGTCTTTATTTTTGTTTTGTTTTGTTTGGGTAGGTATAGGTATCTTTTGTTATATACTTTTATATAGATAAGGATTATCTTGGATTGTTTGTAAAGTAATTGAATGAAATTAGGGCTTTGTTAAATGAGCTTATCTGTTATTTTGGCACAAATAGGTTGGTATACCTTACTATGTCTATTTAGATAAATAAACAGGTCAAATAAAAATTGTAAATGAGATTATACTTAGGTATACCCACTAGTTATAAAATGGGAAAATTAGTTATGGTTTTAGAATCTATAGATTGTAGGCCAGGGCGGTGTGTATGTGAGTATTGAGTAGGTAGGTAGGTCTAACTGACATTATCAGTAAAATTGTTTTATTTTTGGGCTTTTTCTAAATATAATCATTTCTTTATAAATAAACAGCATCAATAATAATTTACATATGTATGATTGAAACAGATTTTTATTTTTCATATTTCTTACGGTTAGGTTGATTCGAATTCGAATCCTAGAAAAGAGGCTGGAATGCGATCTACACTGATAACTTCTCATCCCGTCTGTCGATTTGTCTTGCTTAAAAGTTTGTAGGTTTGTGTGTTTGAAGAAAATTAATTTGAAGTCGATCTCTTCTATTGTTCACGAGATAACGAGAACCGAACATCAATTTTTACCAAATTTGCGTACTATGTTTTGTAGATTTTATTTTCTTTATCAAAAAATGGACTGTTAGATTTTTATAAAGAATTTACTGAATGTCAAAAACAATATTTTCTGTGAAACAAAATTAGTTTGAAGCCATAATCTCAAAGTTTTGAAAACATATTTGAGTCGAAAACAATTTTTACCAACTTTTAGTATTGTTTTTTTTTTAATCTGTCAGTTCGATTTTTCTCAAAATTTTACCAGATTTTATAAAGGTTATTCTTCGTCCCATGCAATCATTTTGGAGATAAAATCATATTTTGTTCGTAAAATTTTTGAGGTGAAAAATATTTTTTTTCAGTTTTTTCAATATAAAAAAACAGTTATTTTGAATTTTTTTCCAAAAATATATACTTGTTTGGTATCACGTTACAATATAAATTTGTTTTTGTTGTTTCGTGAGATATTTTTTGAAATGTTCACCTTTTTTTAAATTGCTATTGTAAAAAAGCCACCGACGCAATTTTTTGGAGAGTCCTTATAGCATTATTAACTATATAATAAAATGTATTTGATATGGATATTTCTACTGGTTCTTGAGCTATAGACGACGAAAAAACGACGCGACACTACGGACGAACCAACGTAGTTACACACGTACGCACAGACATCTCTCTAAAAAATTTTTATTTCGACTCTAGGACCTTCAAATTGAAACGTCGGGAAATGTCAAAATTTTCAATCCGACAAACCGGACCTATTACAATACCTTCCTATGGAAGTTAATATGAAAATATCAGTGTGGGTCGCATTTCCACCTCTTTTTTTAGGTAGAGTTTTTCATTTGTTTTAAAAAAGCTGTCAATTAGATATGTAGTTCTTAAAATTTTACTAAATATAAACTAAATCAATTAAATTTAATAAGTAATTTTGGACAAGGTATTTGAGGCCCATTTATTTAGGCTAAAAAGTTAATTTATCCAATTTTTAACGATTTTAACATCTTACTATCTTTCAATAAGTTGCTTAAGTTAAGATCACTAAATCGCTACCTTAACGTTTAGCAATTTGCTAAACCCATATGACATCTGCGAAATTATTCTTATAAGAGTAGTGGATGAGATGGTAAAGTAAAAAGTTGGGAAATCCAATTAATTGGTCCGGTTAAGCGTAGTTGCTCTGTTTATTTTCGCGAACTGTCACTTTTAAGACATGTTTGAATGCTGCTTTTTTATAAAAAATAATAAGCAATTTACTAGTCACCAAAGGTTTAAAATTTTGTAGTCCCTTAGTAAGTTTCTAAATATTAAGCAATTAAGCAAAAACTACTAAATTATTTAACCGTTAAAAATACCTTCTATAAAATTTTGAGCCATTGTTTTTAATATTTTGTACATTTTTTTTAGAAAAATCCAATTACCGATTAAATGCAATTAAAAACTTAAAAAAAAACGAAAACCTTCAATAACAGCTAAGAACCGAAAGACAATAGTTTTCGGCTAAAGTGTCTTAAGAACAAAGAAAGATATTGACTTCAAACTTTTTTATATCTAAGGGGTCAGTTATAGCTAGTATTGATCATTAAAAATGTTGGTTCGAGATTTCAAAGCAACCAAGAGAATCAAATTTGTTGTGTTAAAGATGTGTTCTACTCAAAAAATACACTTTTCAAGGCAGAACTTTTTCTTGGTTCGCTGTTAATTTTTCAATGATGCTATCGATTTCAATGGTTGGTTATTCCATATCTCGGTACATAGTCATTGCACTGAAAGCGTTCCATTTTCTTTGCATTTCTACCTGTCAGTTTTCCTTTGAATGATCAACTCTAACCCCAAATGCTTTATTCCAATCGGGAAATGCTACATTCGCATCAGGAATTTGTTTCCAATGACAAGAAGTATCAATGAAAGCTATAATAAACCTGTCAAAAAAAATCCCATGATTGGTCACCATAATAAAAACCAATGATAGCTTATTGGTTGAGGCCCAGGTCCGCCCCGGACTGTAGCGCCACCTTAAGTAAGTAAGTAAGTAAGATAGCTATAAATGGCTTTTAGAAATATCGACGAATGGGAAGTTATCAGTGCGTGTCCGATCCCAGCATCCATTTAGTAGTTTTTTTTTTTGAAAGTTTTTATTTATTTAAAAACAACTGTCAATTGGATTTATCTTTACAACATGTAAAAAGTTTAGAGTCTTTCACTTTTCCGAAGAATTTTGAGTCAGAAATCAATTTTTAGTGGAAGATTTTTTTAAACTTTAAAGCTAGATATTCAGATAAGTTTTATGGGAGATCCATTGTAGTACTCGCCTATTTGATTATACGAGTTGTCCCACAATTTTCGTGTTATTCAAAAAAGATACACTTATGAGGTAATTTTCACCTTCAGGCTTCTTTTTCCAGTTATAACGTTGCGTATTGTTTTTGAATCGTTTCTTAAATTGGCTCTTACTTAAAAATACGGTCGTTTTTTGTGGTTAAGGCTGTGCACACTTTAAAATTTGCAACGTTTTGTGAATTTTAAGGTTATGTGATAATTATGGGCTATTTCTACATTTTATTCGTTGAAGAATTTTTGAATCGGGAAAATTAGTTCAATTTTAATTAACAACCCTAGTTTATCGTTTTTGAAATAAATTTGTATTTCAACAAACAAAAAGTTTTCCGTTGATCTCCAATGCACGTAAAAATTATATTCTCATACATAAAAGTAATAGAAAATATAGCATAAGCCGTAACAAACTCACCAGATAACAACGAGACGACTCGACGCTATAAAGCCATTACCGCAAACCATATATTCATATAAGTCGGTATGTTCCCTGTTTTGTTTTAACACCACCATTTGTATCTCTTAGCTTAAAAAGTTGTGCCTTTAGATGGCGATGATGGCGTTGGAAAATATTATGCTTTCGTCATTTTGAATGAATAAAACACATTCACAAATTAAAGGATATGTTTCTGTTTGTACTTCTCAGACCAAAAGCCATTTATTTAATTTTTTTTATGGGTCTACGTTCTATGTCTACCAAAAATGTACCTGATGTCGGTACGTACATAAGATTGCTGAGAAAAAAAAGTTTTAAAACAAATTATTTTTCAAACAAAATTCCTCTGTTGACACAATATTAATTGGTTCTGAAATTCTGATGTAAACCTACTATGTACACATTTATAGAAGTATGTTTTATATCCGCAAGGCTTGAAGCTTGATGTGAGGACTAATTGCATCCGTACGCGTTGTGAAATTTATATTTCGCTTTTTTTTTGATGTTCTGTTTTTGTTCCTTCAGGTACGTGATCACTTTCGTAGAATATTGGCTTAATTAACCTCGTAATCAATCACGTTAGATAACCAAATATCAAGAGCTAGCGTATAGGTACCTAGTTACCTATGTTTCTTCTGGGGTGTATAGTAACTCAAAGAACAGCGCAGCGACTTCTAAAAGACTAAATCGTGTGTTTTGAAACACGAGAATCCTTTCAACAGATACATATACCAGCTTGCATGTTTAGGTATTTTCCATTAACGAAATGCAGACATGCCAACAGAAAACTCACGACTCGCAATTAAGATATCCTTGGCGGCGCTCCTTCCAGCCATAAAAGAGAGGTCCTATCGATTACGTTGCGTTCTTCTATATACTTATACACCGTTTTCTTGTTATTATGATTATTTTTATACATACTTATTTGTATGTACCTACCTACAAAGGTATTGTTGTCTTATGAAATTAGGCGACGACAACGACAAAGATAGCGCCACAAACAACCGCATCGGTGTACATTGTCGTCGTGCGTCGGTCGTTGGTTTTGATTAAGTAATTGGTGGGGACCTTTGACATTTAATAAATTATAACGAACTTTGTTTCGTTTCAAAAGAAGCTATATACACACATACATACGAGTATATGGACCTTGAGAAATTTATTAAGGAATTTTTATGCACCTTCTTTTTCATTAAGTTTTTTCTATCGAAATGGGATTTTTTGTCTTTTGAAGAAATATAGCTTTAGAAGTTCCTAGCAATCAATTTTCGTATAAGAATATGCTTTAGAGCTATTCGAAAATATATATAGAATGTCTATTTATAATAATTGGAAAAACGATATAAACATTAGGTTTGAGCTGGTTCTGGGCAATTCCCAAAATAAAAGTTATGAAATGTCAGGGTGTGCAGGCTTCAGCCGAAATGATGCCTATTCAAGTCAACATCATCAAAATGTGGAGCTGGGAACAGTATACAACAATTTGTTATGCTGTAGAATTTAAAGACAGTCAGATAGAGCATTGATTTTTTTAGGGATCTTAAGTTTTATATAAAGGATTACAAAGTTTTATTTTCACCAAAACAATCGGCTTAAAAAATCTAAATTTTAAGACTGTTACCAATTTCGTTTTAAGCGACAAAAATGTGGGTCAAGCTTCAATTAAAAACTAACACGGAAATTCTTAGAAGTGGATAGATGTCCGACATAAAGAACAAACATAACAAAATAATGTTTCACAATTATCAAGAAAAACAATTATTCCTTAAAAAGATACATAGTTTTTTTTGTTTCCACAAAAAACATCTACAAAAGTTTCTTATCAACTTTAACAATTAAAAAGTTTTAGGTCTTCAATATTTTTTAGTATATTTTTTAAAGTATTCTGAGATTTGTTTTGGTATGTTTATGAATTTTCTTTCTGGTTGGCTTACTCAAAATTCAACATATAATAATTTTAAATTACAAACTTTTATGCACAAATGGTTCTTAAACATTTTAATGGCTTTGAATTTCGTGAAAACTGAATGAAATATTGGTCTTTGTTTTTTTTCGAATTATGAAATTAGTAAATAATTGTTAGAAAGCAAATCAGAATAATTTTATTTCATACAAAATGTAATTAAATGTACACTGTGGCGTATGTGGAATATTCTTGAGTAGTCAGTAAGTAAAATTCTTATTGTTATTGTTTTAAAAGAAATATACTCAACACATTCTATTTATTACTTTATTTTACAAGGTGTTTTAAAAGTTTAACAAAATATTGAAAACAACATGTCGTGTGCGATGAACAAATTTTAAATCAATATATTTCTTAAAACTTGAGTCAAAAAACCTTTTCTTATCAGTTTCTTGTAGTTTTTATTGGTTTTCGTGGTTTTTAAAAAAAGATGTTAGCTGAATTTTTCTTAAAAAATTAACTAAATTTTAGCAACAACATTATGCATAAAATGGAATAAGTTTCATTTCAATATTGGTTTTTGTTACAGAGATTTTTAGTCAAAAACCAATTGTTAGCAATTTCAGTAGTATTTTTATGTTAACAACAAAATTGTGCATGAAATGAAATAATCTTGAAGTCCATACCTTCATTTATTCACATGATATCGAGAATCTAAAAAAAAAAACCAATTTTGTGTTTTACTTTTTTGAGATTTTAATATTTCTAAAAAAATTACTGTTTGATTTTTATTAAAAAACTATTTAACGTTAACCAACAAATTTGGTATAAGATGCAATTAGTTTAAAGCCAATATTTTAAATATTTGGCAATATATTCGAGTCGAAATTGTTAATGAAGGGGTTGGTGGAGTTGTGTTCTCTGAACGAGTCCCTCATTCAGCCTTCTTAATCATTGTAGAGTGCTTCATGCGGAACTCTTGGCGATAAAAGAAGTCTTGTCCTGGTTTAATGAAAACGTGATATCAACATCTGATATCGGAATTTTCTCACATATATAGTCCGAGCGCTATCTCTGGAGTCTGTCTTTACAAACTCTATAACAATCCATTCACCATTGCTAGGTGCCGGGTCATAGAGACATCCCAGGAAATTGTAACACAGATGTAAACTATTGCTAAGGCAATACGCTATGAAGAAAGCAAATGTCAAGTGGAATAACATAACCACGAAACACATCTTGCTCACAGTAGATTTAAAAGCGCTCAAGGTTTGATGGCATATAAGCTGGATAATAAATTTCATAACAGGGCACTGTCTAATAGAAAAGCACGTTAGGCGTATTCTTAAATGCCATTTGTAGAACCTGAACCAGAATGGATCTTATGTGATTTCGTTCTTAAATGTTGGTACGATTGATATTTCAATTGTATCTCGATGGTTGTGTTCGTTGAGTAGTAGTACATTTGGAATCATGTGTTTTCCATTGGCGAAAAAAAAATCAATCTGTTACTGTTGATATTATTTAGTTTTGTTAATGAAAATGGACTAACTGGAAAACAATAGAAAAGATAATTAATTTTGCTATGTTTCCACCAAAGGTTTATCTCAGTTTAACTAAATATTTTTGGTGTTTTCACAGCATAAGAAGATTTAAAAATGATAAATTTTAACAGCACTTTCTAAAATACAAATGGTGTTTCGATGTTTCTTATGAAGTGGAAGAGAGATAGTTTGATTCGTCTTAAACAAATAAGAACTGAATAGTTCAGCACCATATAAGTATATACTAAATACTCCATTTGCATTTTTTTTTTAATTTGATTAAAGGTTAGGTTAGGTCCTTACGAAATGTGAGAGGCTTACTATACCGATATGCTTTAGATCGTTAAAGAAGAATTCTCCTAGGTAATTCTTGCGTTTTCGACCTAGAGCAGGGCATGTGCAGAGAAAATGAAGAACCGTTTCTTCCTCGTCCATACAGCTTCTGCAAAAGTCATTTGAGAATACGCCTAGTCTCGTGGCGTGCTTTCCTATTAGACAGTGTCCGGTTATGACACCTATTATCGAGCTTGTATGCGATCTGCTAAGAGAGAGCAAGCACCTTGAACGTTTCAAATCCAGTGTTGGCCAGATGTTTTTTGTGGCTTGACACATAATGATGTTGTTCCACCTGGTGCCTGCCCTCCTCACAGCGTCTTGCATTAGCAGCAGTTTACAAGTAGCGATTGGTATGCCAGTACTTGCCAAACGTGGTAGGATGGGCTGTACTGTACCGTTCCTAGCGAGTTCATCTGCTTTACAGTTACCTGGAATGTCTCTATGGCCCGGCACCCACCAAAGGTGAATATTAAACTGTTGCGCCATCTCCATTAGAGATGATCGACAGTTATGGACTGTTATAGAGTTTGTAGAGACACAGTCCAGAGATTTGATAGCGGCCTGGCTGTCAGAGAAAATAAGGATATCAGATGTTGATATCACGTTTTTTTTGAGCCAAGACAAGACTTCCTTAATCGCCAAAAGTTCCGCCTGGAACACGCTACAATGATTGGGAAGGCGGAATGAGAGACTTAATTTCAGTCGTTCAGAGTACACACCTCCACCAACCCCTTCTTTGGTTTTTGACCCATCTGTGTAAAAATGGATTGACTCATCCTCCAAGAATGTCCTATCCTCCCAAAAAGATCTGGTAGGTATAGAAATCTGGAAATTTCTGTCGAATTGTAGTTGGGGGATGGTGTAGTCTGTGTGCTTTGAAATTGATTCTAAGTACCTTAGAATTACTGAGTGGCCAATGTTGTTGTTAGTCCACTGCGACTAAGTATTGAGGCGAATAGCAAAGCCTGCAGCTATTTGTTTGCTAAATATGTCAAGAAGTGTAAGGTAGAGCAAGGTGTACAATGCCACAGACGAGGTCGTGCGAATTTAATTAAAACAAAACAATATTTTTTGTACACAAACATGCAAATAAACAGACCATAATGCATTAATAAAAAACCAACTCCTCCATACAGGTTTTATTTCACAAATTTTGACTCGACTTAGATCCCCGACCAGAATCGAGTCGAATCAAGTTCATTTCAACTCGATTTGAGGCGAGCTTCAAGCTTGCTTCAACACCACATGTTAATGTAGTAGTCTACGAACAAATCCTCTTCTTGAAGTTTTTATTTTATGTCAAATTCGGTGTCAAATGAACTTTTTTTTTATAGAATCTCAATTTCCAGATGTTTTCTACAATTTCTTCTTAAAATTGTCCATTTTATTCGTTTTAGTTAGTTTTAACTTTTGATTTTCACAAAACTTTCTTTTATTTGTGTTTTTTTTTATTATTATTCTGACAGATCTTCTTTCAGTTGTACCAATTTTTAAATATAAAATCCTGCTACTGCCGATGGGTTTTCTTGGTAATTTTGTACTATACTATTTATAAAATGCCAAAAAACACGGCTTATTTTTAAAAATGTGTGAGTTTTTCTAACTGACAAATTTTTATTTTTCAAAATAAAATGTATTTATAGATATAAAGATTGGAATGTGTCGCTATTTAATGTTGTAAATCATGAAAAAAACGGTGCAAAACGGTGATATCGTACCAAAATTTACTGACAAATACATTTCATTATCATTCCGTATTTTATTTGACCTCGCAACTATTGACATATGACAAATGTATCACCATTCTCACGCAATTAAATTTAATAGAATATTTTATTTTTAGGGTGATCAAAAATCTCACACTTTTATATTTTATTCAATAAACACCACTTTACATAAACGCAATTATTGTCCTTTTCCTTCCGATATTTTGAATCAATAGGATAATAGAAGACGAGTTAGCCTTACTTACTGCCTATAAATTAACTATTACTCTACATTCGTATAATTAAGTGTACATGCAACAACTATTAGAACATCGTAAACAAAGCTTTATTAAGTCCGGATTTAAACCCCTATATAAACTATACTAACTTAAAGCCTTATCTCTATAACTTGTGTGCCAGGCCGACTAGGCCAAGAACTACCTATGGACACAGTGTACTCGAATTGTATATAAATTGTATAAATAGTTATAAAACTATAGGTATAGCTAAATCTTGTGGGGCCACAAATTCCGATACTGATTGTCAACACCTTAACGATATGAGGCTTTTGGGGCCAAAATTACCATTGACACATAATGGAATTAGAATTCATCGGTCGGCAACCTAGAAGCAATCAAAACTAGCCACTGCGATGTCGATAGTGCGGATTCATATCACGCACTAGTACACATCATCATCCCCCATCCCCTAGCGCATTTACACCCGTAAATACATATGTATGTAGGAATATTTGGAGTAATTTCATTATAGCAGCTAGTCAGTTGTACACGACTACATCATATCGTCGTCGTTGTATTATAGCTTCGGTGGGAACTATATATACGCAAGAATTCAGACTATGTCAGCGGGTAGAAATGCGGCTGTAAAAGGGGGTTGGGGCAGGGTAGTTGACAGTGGGGGTCGTTGTCATCCATATTGCTGCGCTCATCTTCGTTGTCGTCGGTCGTCAGTCGTTGTTATACAATGCAAATGCAGTGAATGTGAATACCCTCCCCAAAGTGCACCCAAGTCCAAGACATTCCGTCATTATTTGCATTATCATAATATAATAGTGTAGGATTAATTTTCAGCTCACTTGACTCAATTTCCAATCCTATGCATGCTCTTCTCGTACGCAGTAAGTACTCATGCAGAGAGTTTGTTCTGAGTTTGCTTCCAAAATAAGTTCAGTTCACTTTATGGGAAAGAAGGTACATACAGATATGGACAGGGATCATCATAAAGATAAAGCAGCTTCTGCCGCATCAGCATCAACATCAACATCTGGTGCCAATGCCTGCCCATTGCCCATTGACCAGCTTTCCGCAGTTCACTGGAATTGCTACTGCATGCTATATAGTCAGATGACCACACAATAATATTCCGTATCAAGCTCCGTTGGAGATTTTTGCTCATAAGTCCAGATCCAGTATCCAGCATCCAGATCCAGAGACTAGGTCGTACCAAGTGGAGAGATATGCAGCTTGGTAAACGCTGTGCTGCTGAATGCTCTATATGTATGTGTGCCTATGCAGTGCATGGTGCTCTTGGGGATGTGTACGGTCCATAGAGCATCATAGTTCGTGCATCTAATTGAATAAATTCTCAAAGTGCAATGATGAAACTCAATTTGTTTAGAAGCAATTTTGTTAAAAGGAAATAACACTCCAACGTATAGAGTCTCCAGCATCCTCATACATAAACTGGAACTGCTGCTGGATGCGGGATGCTACATAACTCCGGCTGAAGGTGGATTTATCTGCCGATGAACGACCATATCTATAAAAATCCAGGTGAAACTTGAATGGGATTTTTAAATGAATTTTTAAATTTATTTAGTTTTGTTTTTTAACCTCCCCATCATACGCTCATTTATACACAGTTATGGTGAAGTTTTTAATTCAATTATCATGTAAGCGATTAATCTAAGATGAGTTTGAAAATATGTTTTAAGTTTTTTTTTTCAAACAAAAATATTAAAGATGCAAGGCTAGTGAAACCTCAGCTTTATGAATTGATAACTTTCCCTCTCAACTTCATTCAAAATGAAGCATATTAGCTTTGGAAGTGAAAAATTTGCAACTGTGCAGACAGTTTAAATATAACTATCTTCATAAATATTATCTACGTATAACTCGTAGATAATTACGTCATTTCATATAAAATACTTACATTTAGTATTTGTTTGTGTTTACTCTTAAGCTCTATGGATATTTTGGAGCAGGGGCTACGCTCAACATTTTAATCTTAAAATAATACGGTAAATATTGATTCATTTTAGTCCTTTTGTATTTAACAAATAAAAATAACAATAAATTAGGTCTCCATAGAGAACTATAGAGCCTCGTGACTTTTAACTATTAACTATTCCTGTGTGCGAGTCATTTCAGGGATGTAAAGTATTAATTCCAAATTTGAACGGCACTTTTCTTGACGAGACTTACTAATTGGAAACAAAATTTAGCGACACAGACACATTGAACTCAAGACCTCTAGCATGCCAGTCCCTAAGTAGAATTTACGAAGGAAGGAAGGATACTTAAGAATTTCGATATAAAATGAAGTAATATTTATGCTTTTTCGTCAGATAATTCTATTAAAGAAAAAAGTCGATTTTTCTAAACATTTTCCAGGTATCCACCATCAAGCAATCAATTAAAATTTGGAGTATTTTTTTGGACGAAAAATAATCAATTTAACAAGTTTTTAAATTAAATAAAGCAACATTTTAAACGATTCAAAATCTTACATTCTTATATATATATGACATCTTGTCATTATCCTAAACACACACCTAAGTAGTGATAGTTGGTAAAAGAGATATACATTTTTAAAACTGATCTATCAGTTCAGTAGTTCATAAGTCATAATAATTCTCTATCTCTGAAAATCTTTTCATATTTTGAGGACAAGATTTTTTAAAATAAATGCGATACGTTTCAGTTTTTGATAAAGCTTTAATGAAGCAAAAATAAGTTGACTGGATGCATTTGCTTTCCATAAATTCCCTAAAATGTCGAATATTTTACAAAGTTTAAGTATTCAGCAATTTACTAGTGACTCCAAAGTTTAAAAACTTTCTTTTTGTTTTTCTAACTAGAAAATTGCCAATTCCTTTTTATTAAAAAATGGGGCTTCGAACATATTAAAACAGTTCGTGAACATAAACAAAGGAAATAAACTTGAACAAACCAATTAATTCAAATTCCCAACTGTAGACTAGACCATTCCTGCCCTTATAAGATTAATTTTATTAATTGTACATCCAGTTTAAGTAGAAAGTTTACTTACCAATAAAAAAATGCCTAAAGCATAATTTCGACAGTAAAAGAACTTGTAATTCCGCTAAAAACTTAGCCTATATGATTTGTAATTCGTTCTCAGGTGTTTAGGTTTTCCATCAATAACTGAACTTTTACCTTGTCAAGCCTGTATATGGAGTACAATTCTCCATCATCCAACTCTTCGAAGGCATTTTTGCCGGACATAACACATCATACTGTTCTGCACCAAGCCGATTCTTCAAATATGTAGACATTTTGTTTTTATGTTCTATTTACTCAGCAAAAAACTTTCCAATCGTTTTCGAGGAGTTACAAACAATTAAAAACATAAAATCTAATATAACCGTCCTTTGTACCAAATTTAGGAAGTTTCAAATAACCAAAAAGGATATTCACTGACTGAAAATTTGTATATGAAAATATAAATAGGTAAATAGGTGTCGAATTGAAAACTTTGGCATTTCTTGGCGTTTCAAGGTCAATCAAAATCAAATATTTTAAGAGAGATATCTGTGTGCATATACCTAAGTATATATCTCAAAAAATAGTAAAGATAAAGACTTCAAATTTATTTTGTTTTACAGATAATAATATAGAAAGATTCAGAAAGGCCTTTCAAAGCTTTTCGTATTGGGTTAAAACATTTGTCAGTTGAATTATTTTGAAAAAATTTAACCAATAAATAGTTAAGTTTGAAAATCTAGTTTTGTTAAATAGATATTTAGTCGAAAACAATTTTTTTCTAATTTTAGTATCATTTCTTAAGTTTTTATAAATTGGATGAATGCAATTAATTTGCGTACTATTTTATGTAGATTTTATTTTTTAGTAAAAAACGGACTGTTGGATTAAAAAAAACTACCGAATATCGAAAACAATATTTTCTGTGAAATAAAAAAGGTATAAAGACAATATTTGAGTCAAAAGTAAATTTTTATCAAGGTTTAGTATTATGTTTTAATTTTTTGTAAAAAAAAAGTCAATTCGATTTTCTCTCAATTTTTCCGAATTTTGGATACAATACTTCTTATAAGTTAAAATTTGTTCGAAGCCATAATTTCAAAGTTTTGAAAAGATGTTTGTGTCGAAAATCAATTTTACCAACTTTTGATAAATTTTTCTCTTACGTTTTTATTTTTTGTAAAAAATAAAATTGTTCTCAAAATTTTTCCGAATGTTATAAAACAATATTTCTAATAAGATAAATTAAATTTGAAGCCATAATCTTTAGTTTTTGAAAAGATATTTGAGTCGAAATTCAATTTATAACAGCTTTAAGTAATTTTTTTTTAGGTTTTCAGTTTTTATAAAAAAAGACTATCAAATTTGTTTTGGAGATGAAATCATTTTTTATTCGTAAAATTTTCGAGGTGACAAATTTTTTTTCAGTTTTTTTTTTCGATTTATAAAAAATCAGTTAATTGGATTCTTTTCCAAAAATGTACTAGTTTGGTATCACATTACAATATATAAAATACTTTTTAATACAAGCGTTTTTGGTTCGCCAGATATTTAAGATTAACCAACATTTTCACCGTTTTTTTAAACTGCTATGGTAAAAAAAACTACCCACGTAATTTTCTTGAGAGCCCTTTCTGCATCTTTCTGTATTATTATCTGTATAACAACATTTATTTGAATTCGATATCTCTTCTGGTTCTTTAGCTATGGCCGACGAAAAAAACGTCGCGAACGTACGGACTTACGAAAATCAAATATTATTTTTTACATTTAGAATTTTTTGAAAGAAAATTGAACTGTCAGTGAGTAATTGAAGTTATTGACTTGAAAATGATTTCATTAATTTTCCACAATTTTGTTGTTAACTTAAGATAATGAAATAGAAAGATATTGAAATAAAACTTAATTTATCACGTGAAAATGTTGTTGTGAACTTCAAGTTATATATATTTTTTTCAAATCAACCAACAAGTGTTTGTGCAAAAGCAACAAAAAAACTGATAGGAAATATTTTTTCACCTCAAATTAATTTTTTTGAAAAATAGATAGATGGGCATTGAAGGCCGTTTGGTCAATTTTGTATTGCTAACTACAAACTTATAAATTAGAGATAATCAGTCGTTTCGTTAAGATGTTATGTAAATGATATACCAATATCGTTATTCGTAATAATTTTAATTGAATTCAAACCAAAAAATATTCTCCCAGGAAACTTTAACTTGTTATAGTTTCCTTAGTTCAATTAATACCAACAACTACAATTGAAAGGTATTTACCTTGTCTTAATTTATTTATAGATATAATTTCTACAACAACAACTTTTCTAACCGACTTAATTAACTATAACATCGAGATTTATTTTTTTCCTAAAATTTAATTAAATACAAATTGTATTGTCAAAGCAGTGCCCTGCACTATTAGAGCTTTTCTAAGAGTATAACAGTAATCTATTAAATAAATTATATGAAATTCATTAATACAAATAATGTCTTCCTCTCTTCATTGTCTTGACTTAAATTTCCTCCATTCATTCTTTCGTTGATGAACATGGGGTCCTTTTTTTCTTTTCTTCCCGTTTTCCCTCATCGAGTCCAAAGTTCTTAAGCAAAAGTCTTCTCCCACCTGGATTGACACAGTAGACAATTCTTGAGGCAGTTCTTCATACTTTTCAATATTAACGCTAACACACTGCGATGATGAAGACGCTACACCATCATCACTACCATCGCTGCTGCCACGAACGTCCAGACTTTTCTTAACATAAATTGCAATGAAGGCTTCTTGATTACTGTCATCATTTATATCCCAGAAGCTTCCATCGATGCCAGTCCTTTGGGTAACGCCACCACCGTTTTGTCGTTTTGATGTGATGCCAGCTGTCTTTTCTGAACTATTTTCTGAAAATTTCCAACTCGTGTCTGATGAAAAACATCCACTGTCATCATTGATGATTGTAATTGATGAATTATTTACTTCCAAATAAGTGGAGGGAGTTGGAGTGGTGGCGGTGGCGGAGGCGGTCGCTGCGGTGGTGGAGGAGATACTTTCATAGGAATCTTCTTGAGGAGGCTCTTCTTCATCTACTTCGGCTATGTCATTTGCATTTTCATCATAAAAGAAAAGCTTTCGTTTAGGTGTTTTCTTAGCAAATTGTATTTTAAAATGGAATTTTGTTGTTTTCTTCGGAGTCATTTTATTTTATTATTTTAATTTTATTTTTGAAATTAACTTTGACACTCCTATTCGTTTCGTTTAAAATAAAATGGCCAATCTATAAAAATTTAGTGTGTTGTGTTCATTTAAAATTATTGGAGCAGATCAATTAAGCAACAACAGGGCGAGGAATGAGTTCTAGAAGTTACAACACTGATTTCATTTTTTTTAAACAAAAACGATTAAATAAAATTACCAATCACACTTTAACGGAAACACAAATTAACAAAAGGTATTTAATTTATAACAAAAAGAAAAACAATATTTTCCAGTCTCTTTTTTTAGAAATTAGATCAATATCAATGTCAAAGCATGCATCAAACTGGAACGAGTTACTGTATTTTTACAGTGAAGTCTGTTTAATGTGGCATCACACCGTCAAAGTTTAATTTGAAATGAATTCACGCTGGTTTTGTTTTTAATTGATCTCTTAAAAATTGATGTGGAAATTTTAAAGAAAACATACAACTTTTAAGTAAGGTCTAATGAAAAGGTTTTGAGAATTCCTTGTCTTGAGCTTAGTGTAAACTATTAGTAGATTAGGTAAAAATCAAATTGTGTATTGTGTCACAAATTGGTTACCAAAAAAGAGGCTGGGATGCGACCCACACTGATAACTTCCCATCCCGTCTGTCGATTTGTCTTGCTTAAAAGTTTGTCTATATGTACTCGTATCAATTTTTACCAAATTTGCGTACTATTTTTTGTAGATTTTATTTTTTGTGAAAAAACGGACTGTTGGATTTTTATATAAAAATTACTGAATATCGAAAACAATATTTTCTGTGAAATAAAATAAGTTTCAAGCCAATATTTTTAAGTTTTGAAAAGCTATTTGAGTCGAAAGTAAATTTTTACGAAGTTTTAGTATTGTTTCTTTTTTAGAGTTTTATTTTTTGTAAAAAAAACTGTCAATTCGATTTTTTAAAAATTTTACCAAATGTTGAAAACAATATTTTTTATGAGATAAAATTACTTTGAAGCCAATATTTAAAATTTTTAAAGAGATATTTGAGTCGAAAAGCAATTTTTACCAACTTTTATACATTTTTTTTTAGGTTTTTATTTTTTGTAAAAAAAACTGTCAATTCGATTTTTTTCAAACTTTAACTGAATTTTTTGAAAGATAAAATTAAATTAAAGCCAATATCTCAAAGTTTTGAAAAGATATTTGAGTCGAAAATCAATTTTTACCAACTTTTAAAATTTTTTTTAGGTTTTCATTTTTTGTAAAAAACCGTCAATTCGATTTTTTTTTACATTTTTCAAAATGTTGAAAACAATATTTCTTATAATATAAAATAAGCTTGAAGCCTAAATTTCAAGTTTTTGAAAAGATATTTGAATCGAATTAATTTTTACGAACTATGAGTAATGTTTTTTTTTAGATTTTTATTTTTTATAAAAAAACTGGCAATTAGATTTTTCTCAAAATTTTATCAGATGTCAAAATCAGTTTTCCTCGTTGCACAAAATTGTTTTGGAGATGAAATCATATTTCAGTCGTAAAATTTTGGAGGTGACAATTTTTTTTTCAGTTTTATTGATTTTTTAAAAAAAAACGTTATATTGATTTTTTTTAAAAATATACCTGTTTGGTATCACGTTACAATATATTATATAAAATTTAATTCAAGTCTCTAGCGTTTTTGGTTCGTAAGATATTTAGGGTTAACCAAAATTTTCACCTTTTTTTCAAACTACCAAGGGAAAAAAAATCGGGCACACAATTTTCTTGAGAGCCCTTTCTGCATCTTTCTGCCTTATTATCTGTATAACAAAATTTATTTGAAGTCGATATCTCTTCTGGTTCTTGAGCTACGGATGACGAAAGAAACGTCGCGAACGTACGGACGTACAAACGTACGTACACACGCACGCACAGACATCTTTCTAAAAATCTGTTATTTCGACTCTAGGGACCTTGAAACGTCGAGAAATGTCAAAATTTTCAATTTGACAAATCGGACTTATTACAATAACTTCCTTTGGGAAGTTAATAAATAAATAAGAAGCCCGAGAAGCAAGTAATAAAGAACATAGTTGTTTTCGAAAGCATTTTAGCCGAAAATCTTTATATCAAAATATATATATCACGTCAGGTTTATGGAATAAAATCTTTTACAATTCCATGTAAGGCTTTTTAAGTATAAAATAGTTCTTTTTTTCAATAAAATTCGTAATGATTGTCCAAATCTACAATTCCTTACTTCAATATTCTCTTTAAAAATTGTCTGTATCTAAATTTGTTTTGTATTGAAATCGCTTTATGAGTTCCTGAGAAAAAATTAAAACAAAATATTGGTTCTATGGAGTGTCCTTCTAGAGCAATACAAACATATTTTTTTGTATTTGATTTTCGATTTTTGACCAAAAAATTATACAGGGACTACTGTTATTTTTAGTCTTAAAAAAATATAAAAAAGCTCCTAACCTAACCTAAAACCTAAGTTTCCAAGTTTTAACTCAACGGACCCTAAGGTTTGGGCTGACGCAAGTAAAAACACAAACCAGTATAAAATCAATTTTGGTACCAATTCGTTCTCTTAATTTTATAACATCAAGTTCTATATAAATAATGTTAAAAACTGGTGTCTCTTAGTTTGAGCTCATATAGCTAAGACCAGAGTTTAGAAACAGAATCAGCACTAAAAATTAACTCTTAAACAAATTAGTCAAAAACATAACGGAATTACATTCAAGGTTTTTTAAAACTTCAGAGAGTCAAATGACGACCCATAAATGATCTTATTAATAATCACAAATTACCAATTGATTGGCTTTATTATTTTTAAAATAGGATATTCTAAAATTCTGATGTGAAAATCTTAAGGCGAGATTTGAATTCTGGACAACTTAATTCTTTCAAAAAATATAATTATTCTTTTGTTTGCACAACATTTTTGGCAACCATAAAATGTGGCAGACCGGACAATAAATTGTTTATAACATACAATATTATCAAATACCTTATATAATTAACAGTATTTCAATGGATAATCAAAGACACCTTCTTTGATTATCCACGGTTGAACGACATTATAAGTGTGTTTTTCAAATCGGCTTAGGATGCCTGATTATATTTTGTATGAGAAACTTTCCAACACTCCTACTGAATGTAAAAAATACATGTGATTTGAACATGAGCCTTATTTTTTCAACGCTATCCAGATCAGATCATCTATTTATTTGCGTTACAACAACAAATCAAAATCCTAATTTGGATCTATTTTAGTGATCCAAAAATAAGTTTTCTATTTTACACCAGGTGAAATTTTGTCTTGTAAAGTTTGCCATCACATTCAATTATATCAATAAAAACAGTGTTTCCACATTACAATTTTCATTTATCTGGAAAAGAAATATTTTTTTAATTACATAACTAAATGCTTGATATTTATTTATTTTTTAACATACATATTTGCAATGTGATAAATATGACATGACGAAACATAATTTTATTAAATTAAAATAAAAAATGAATTTTATAAAATACGCAGTTATAATTTTTCGCTAAGAAAAAGAAAACTAAATCATTGTTAAATGAAACTTCGTTTTATAGGTTTAAGTGAAATTTTACTAGAATTTTAGTAGAATATAAATTAAACATGTTTCATAACCTAGAAGTTAAATTTAGACTTCAGTTCACGTAGTCTCGGGTTTATATACAAAATAAGAGCCTTTTTGAGAAAGGAGGCCAAAACAATTAATATAAATATTTCATTGTATTGTTTTTGATGACTGAATGGGTATAATTTAATTTGTTCTGGATCAATGAAACCAAATGGCACATTGTTTAAAATGATCCAAAATTTAAAGCGTTGAATGGAGGATATTTAATTGCTGTTTTTATTTTTAGTGCTGAGCTTTTAAATAATGCATAGGTACGTATGTACATCCATTCCCTACATTAAAATTCGTTTTCTATTTTCTTTTTTTAGGAGCTTTTATTGTTTCAACTAGTTCCCATGCCATATCATTAACACACATTAGTTAATTTGTATTTAACTAATGAAAACAACGATTCAATTTTTGATACATGTACATGTATCACATTTTTAAATATTTATATAAGCAAAGCTATTTGCTTCACCTTCAGCATAAGAAACTAATAAAAAAGAATGAATGAACTAATAATCCCTTATGATTGTTTAAAGTCACTTTAATACTAACTAAAAAAGGATAAAATTAAATGCAATTATAGCAAGGTTCTTTTTCTTTTGGGGTCCAATTTTGCAAGACTTAAATTACATAAATAAGAACAAAATTGTAATAATTTGCAAAAAGGAACATTTTTAGAAGTTATTAAGCAATGTGATAAAAAATCATTGTTTTCAAGTAGGTGACATCTTTTCCCAAAAGTATTAACCCCTATTTTATTTTCTCCACTTCAAATACAAAATAAAGATTAATTTGTATGAAGTCTTAAGAATGTAAAAATGAAGCTCTCTACAAAAATTCGTTTTTTTTTACAGATTCTTTCGAATTTTGTTGGAAAATCTAACAATAGTATAGTAGGATTTCGCTCGAAAAACAACAACAATATCCGCAGTATGAATACTACCGATAAAAGTTAAAGTAGAATCTTACTATGGATGGATTTTGACATTTTTACGAGTCTCGAATGGATCTTATGTGATTTCGTTCTCAAATGTTGGTACGCTGATATAGCATTTGTATCTCGATGAGTGTATTCAGTAGTTGTAATCTGTTACTGTTGGTATTATTTAGTTTTGTTAATGAAAATGATAAAAATAGAAAAGATAATTAAGTTTTGTTTTGTTTCCACCAAAGGTTTATCTCAGTTTAGATTAAATAAAACTTTTTGGTGTTTCCACCGCACAAGAAGATTTAAAAATTATTAAGTTTGACAGCACTTTCTAAAATGCAAATGGTGTTTCGATGTTTCTTATGAAGTGCAAGTGAGATAGTTTGATTCATGTTAAACAATGAAGAACTGAATAGTTCAGTACCATATAAGAGTATGCTATCTTCTCCATGTGCATTTTTTTTTAAATTTGATTAAAACAAAACTATATTTTTAGTACACAAACATGCAAATAAACATACCATAATGCATTATCTGTAAAACCAACTCCTCCACTCAGGTTTTTTCACAGGTTTTGACTCGAATCCGATCCCCGACCGGAAACGAGTCGAATCAAGCTCATTTCAACTCGATTCAGGTATATAGAGAATTGAGGCGAGCTTGAAGCTCGCTTCAAAACCACGTGTTAATGTAGTTGTCTACGAAGAAACCTTCTTTTTGAAGTTTTTATTTTATGTCAAAGCTACAAATCTCAATTTCCAGATGTTTTCTTACCATTTCTTCTTGAAATTTTCCATTTTTTTATATTTTTTTTGCTGAAGTTAATTTTAACTTTTGATTTTCACAAAACTTTTTTTCTATTTGTGTTTTTTTAATTATTATTCCGACAGGTCTTCTTTCAGTTGTACCAATTTTTAAACACAAAAATCTGGCTACTGCCGATGGGTGTTCTTGGGAATTTTCTACTATACTATTTATAATGCCTAAAAACACGGGTATTGTTATTAATATTTCTTTAAGCTTCTTTGTTAAAAATCAGAATTTCTCAAGGTTTCTTTCAACAATTTGAGTATTTACTAGAAAATAGTGGTTTAAGATTTTATCTTTTAAGTTTAAAATTTAACATTTATCTCTTTTCTTCATTGTACTAGATATTGTATCAAATAAAAACTAATACGATTTTGCATAACTTAGTTTCTCCTTTCAAAATGACTAAGCAAGAACACAGTTAAGAAAGAAAGATTCTATGTGAATTTTGAGACACACGTTTAGACAATTAAAAAAGATACTATTAATACAATACAAACATTAAAAACCCTTCACCAATGGGACGGTTCTTAGAAAATTTTATCAATGGTGTTTTTTTTTTCAATTTTATTTGAGAAATGTACGTACATATGTATTTAATATACAAATTTATGTTCTTCTACTGAGATATTTTCTTACGAAACCATATTCTTGATCCTTTTTAATACCTCCAGAAACAAAGAGGTTTCCATTGGTGTCTTAATCTTTTATCATTCACGCTTTTTTTTAAACAAAACTTGGGTCGCCTTTTATTTCAAATTATTTCGAAATGTATTCAGATTTTTCTCAAAGTAAAATAGAGTGTCAAAACAAAACATTGTCTTTATTAACCCAAACAATAACCTTACTCAAGAAAGATTTGTATAAAATAGGAAGGTGTTTATTATTTTAAGAAGTTTAGAAAAAAAATTACTTTTTTTCCTTAGTTCTTCCAATTTAAGGATCTTCGTATATTTCATACTTCCATTAAAAAGACAAACAAATTTTCACCATCTTTAGTCATAAGAATATTTAAATTTGTTTTAACGAAACAAAAATAAATATCCAACAAGAAAGAAAAAAGAAAAAAAAAGAAAAACACATAAATTAGCATTTTAATTACAATTTTAAATAACTAATTTGACTTATGACCCAATGCTTCCTATCCTAATATTATTATCTGTAATTTCAATTCTCAAAAAACCGTTAATCACACTCAGTTTTAATTTAAGTTTTCCCTTAACTTTAAAACAACTAGAGAACGAGTGTTGAGTGTAAAGTGGCTATGGTGGCGTAGGTAAGTAGAACGAACTTTTTATAAACCAAACAACAACAGTCCCTCTTAAAAATGTCTGAAATACCCACTGGGCTTACTGTATACAGTGTACCTACAGTGTTCATGCTAAACTTTAAAAAGCTGCTAAAAATACCATTAAGATTATGCTTGAGGATAAAACACCTAATTAGATAATCCGTTTTCAGTATTTCATCGAATATGAAATATAAGTTACCAAAAAATGGGGGAAAATACAATTTGAATTTGGTATTTTTAAAGACAAGTCCAAGGAGAGATAATATAATTCTTGATTTAAATAAAACTTTCAAGGGAATCTAATTGTGTTGATTTTAATATGATCCTGATGGATATGTACCTACAACTCTCTAAGGTGGCTCTTAGAAAAAAAAGGAGGGTTAAAATATACCTACCGCTGTTTTGAGTTGAAGTTGAATTTATAAACAAGCTCTGCAAAACAGATACCATGTCTCTCCCTTATGCCAGAAGCATATGTTTTTCGTTGTTGTTCGATGGCGCCAAAGTTATGTATGTTCATATAAAAGTCAATGAACGAACGTCGAAGAAAACATAATTCTTAAAATTATCGATTTGGCCATTAGCAGTTTCAACACTTCATTCCTATCAATTTTAGAACTTTCGAAAGCAGTATGGATACCTACCATTTATATTTTTGAACATTCGTGCTTCTGGCACAAGGGGCAATGATACGATATATATTGTATACATTATGTAGAAATGTATTGTGCATATTTCTTTTCAACTTAAATGTTCCTGGAAAATTTATATTGGTACATAATATACATAGGTATACACATTAAACTTAAATGTTGGCAAGTACCTATACTAAAGGCTTCCTAACCTTCGAAATAATTCCAAGTATTTTTCGATTCAATATTTTATGTGGGTTTTTTGTGAGGTCTTTTTAGATTCTGTTTAACAGTTTACTAAGAAAAATAAGTAACTCAAAGACTGACTTAAGAACAAGAGCCTTTGTGGCTTTTTGTTTTTCTCTTTGGTTATAATTAGAAATGTTCTATGTGTATTAAGATTTTTACTATTGGGCTGTTTATAAAGTTAAATGGGTTAAAAACAGAAGTATTAGACTTTATTTTCTTTGTAAATAAAATAGTTGGACTGTCATGCCAGAGGTACTGGGTTCTGTCCTATCTATGCCACAAGAAATTGACAAATCCTCCAAACGTAATTCTTGTCATGAAAAATGCATTCTCAAATTAGCCGTTCGGATTTGACTTAAAACTCAAGGTTGCCTCCATCCCTGACAACAGTACCCGCACACAGGAAGAGTTGGAAGTTGTAAGTCACTATCGCCCTAGTTCTCAGCGGACTGTTGCGTCACCCAATTTATTTATTTATTTTTAAATTAAATAGTATACGTTTTCTTTTACAATTCAACAATCTGGCAATACTTTATTCGGAGTTGTTTTTTAGACAGCTGTCACTTGTTTAGTGCTCATTTGAACAACGTTTTGCAAACTGTGAAAATTTACTACCACATAATGGTTCGGATTACATCCTGCGTGCAATATTCGTCCAGCAGAGTCCTTTGGTTAGCGCATTGTCTCGCTCGTAGGCATGTGGCGTGGTCGCTGAGATCGTGTGATGCAGATAAGTCTGACCCGGTTGACGTTGTTGAAGAGAATATTGGACCCGTTACAGCCGCTGTGAACACTTGCCTGAAATCATATTTACAACACAATTGCAAACCCATTCTTTATACTTAAGGAAAATTCTTGGACATAGCAATTAAAAATATCTTTTTAATTTATTCTTGAAAACCTCACATCTAAGAAAACCTTCATTTAAATAATATTCTCAAACTAATAAATCTGTACTTTTAAAAAGTTTCATATTTCGTCAGTTTTGTATTTTTAAGAACATTGGTTAAGCAATTTTCATTAAAGAAAGCTCTTGCATTAAAAAATGTATACAAATCATTCAAGCTATGTTTTAAAGAAAATTTAAATTAGGTGTACGACTTTTTTCACGCAGAATTTCTACGACCATTATAAAAATATTGAAAATTTCCTAGGTATAAAGTTTCTTAAAAAAAAAAAACAAATAAATGATTAAAATGTTATTTTGTTATACTTTATTAATAAAGACACACATTTTCATTTATCAAACGAAAAATTGTCTAAAGGCGTTAAATCGCACGATCTAAGCGGCCAATTAACCGGTCCCGAACGTGAAACAAAATGTTCACCAAACTCGCTTTCAAAAAGTCCATTGTTGCGCGCTCTGTGTGGAATGTGGCATCGTCTTGTTAAAACCACGTGTCATGCAAGCCAAGCTCTTGAAATCGGTGAATTTTTCAGTAAAAAAAGGATCTTTGGCCAACTTTCCAAGAGCCTATTCACCAACAATTTTACGTTGCAGTAGGTCATTTAGCTTCAATTCTTGTACCAGCTGTATTTTTAAAGGCATCACATCTAAATCCTTCCCCAAAATTTTCCACGTTGTTGAGTAACAGACACTCAATTGCTGCGAACGGCGACGAATCAATAATTGATGGCTATCATTAACACTGGCCGATACAGCTGCGATATTTTCTTCAGTTCAAAATCTACGTTAGCTTGTTCTTGGTTTTATGTCCAACAATGTTAATTTGGTGGGTCGATAAAACTGACCATAAAATGGAAGAAGCGCGCGATGAACTTTCTTAATAGAGCATGTATTTTGATAATAAAATTTAATAATTTGCAAGCGTTGTTCGTTTGTAAGACGATTTATGGTTAAATTATAGACCTGTTTAAACCGGTGTTGCCAAAAAGATAATAGCTAAAAAATCACTCTTTAGAACGTCTTTCAAGTTGCTGCTTCAGTAAACTTCTTAGTACAGCTAATACTTTCAGTCCAATTTTTCAACTGGCTCAATTTGACTCTGTAAGAAAATAACCCGAGGTCTTTCTGTGGAATTGTCCTCACACTAGTCGTTAAGAAATTGAGCTTCTGAAATGGATATCAGATTTGTTTGTGAATTAAGTTTTATACTTTCGACTACAGCAGCCTTTTAAATGTGAGATTTATTTTTGCTCTACAGCATTTGTATTGGAAACAAGTTTTAAATATTTTCAAACGTTTTTTAAGCGTAGATTGACGCATTTTTATACCAGTTTATGTTATCAATATTTCTTAAAATTTTCTCAGTCGGAATGACAAAGCAAGAAAATGAAATTTAAAAAAAAATCACTATTTATTCTAAGAATCAATGTGCAATAGAGCTTTCTTGAGGAAACGAATAATAGAACTTTATTATTAGATTTCTTATTGCATTAAAATTGTATCAGAATTTGTGTGTATATTTCTGAGAATACAGAAATCTCTATGATCTTAGAAATATAAATTGGCCAATTTCGTTCTGCGAAAGTATATGACTTTTTGTTAAGATTTCGAGTTTGAAACATGAGCACATGTTGTCCGACTGTACATAGATGTTTCTGAATCGCTTTAACTTCTCTTGGAGCATAGGGCAGCTATGAAGTTGTTTCATCTGAGGACTCATTCTAAAGATTTGCTTGCTATTGTTTCGCCAGGTTTTCTTAGTATATAATTTTCATCTATATAATTTGGCATCCAATATTTTCTACCTAGTCCTGATCCCCAGTTCTACACTTGAGGTAGTTTTTGGGTACCGAAATGAATCTAAGGAAGGGAGACTTGCGGTTTTCTAGACATATTAATAGAACATATGCATATTTCGATAACGTTGGTTTTGAACTGGTTCGACTTTTTGCGGTATAAATTACTTGAGTTCCGCAAAGCAGAAAGAAACCTAAATGTACCACCGACCGGATAGCTTTGTAAATAAATTGTCAAGCATATTGATTTACATACATTCATTTGTGCAGAAAATAATCGTCCCCAACTAGGTAAGAAAATAAAAATTCAAGAATAGCTATAAAAACTCAAAGATTTCAATGGATACGTATCAATACTCTAAATTATTATCACATCTGCTTATGTTTAAATAAAGTAGTTTCTCAAGGAAATTATATACCCCATTTGAGCCATCTAGAGAAAAAAATCAAACAAACTTGGTATAATTAACATTATCTTCCATCCTTCCAATTATCCTATTGCCTATTTATTAAGTTCCACTGACAACAACAACAACACAAAAAAATAGAAAATATTCTCGTGTATAGCCAATTATTGCAAAACATGATATGTTTGTATATCCTATCTTAATTGTTAATCTCCTGATGTCTTTTATTCTTAATTAGGATTCTACACAAAAACACACCCTGAAATAACTCAAAATATTCTTATTGTGTCCTTTTACGCATGAGATACAATGAAATATACATTTCATGATAAAACAAAAAAATGTAACATAATGAAAATATGTATCTTGTGCGCATATATATACATGCACATACATATATGTAAGTATAGAGTAGGTACATATGTGTATCAAAAATAAGTTCGTGTTTGATTTTGATATTATAACCCTCCTCCAACCCCATCAAACTCTGTCTAAAGTTACATATAATGTTTCCAAAAGATAAGAGATAGATTTCAAGTGCGATTAAATTTCAAGAGGATCGTACTTGTCTGTTGTAATTATAAAATCATTATTTCAGCTTCCTATATCTCTGTTGGTTTGGTTTGGTTTGGTTTACTTTTATGTAAAATTAATAATGAAATCTCAAAATTTCAAAAACAAACAAAAAACACCACCTACAAGATATACATATATGTATATAGATACGTCATGTTTATAGAGGATATAAAAGGGTACAAAAAGGATATCTATAGTTCGAGAAATCCAAGTGTCCTTAGCACAGCTTTTTGCCTATTGAATTTCAAATCATAACGCATATTGAATGTTGTGTTCTGAGTGTCCTTTGGGTTTTGTGCCCAACCAAATAATCTACAATGCTTGTCCTTTAAGTTCGAATTGAATTCGAATTTATATGTGGAAAGAGGAAAACATTTTGAAATATTCACTTCACTTCTTCCTCGACGTCGTCGTTGCCAAAACCATCATCGCCACCGACATCGCCTCCTACATCATCGCCCGCCGCCGACTGCTCGGCTCGCTCGTTGGCTGGTGTTATACAATCTCTAGTATAGCTTCATTGGAAAAGCCCTACACATAACACTCGCATATACTACACAGAGTTACATTCATCCGGCAGCTCCTGTTTTGTGTTTCTGGGATAAAATGGGAAAAAGCCATAGTTACAAATGGCCAGGCTATACTCTAGGTACACAAAAGACCACGTTTTGGTTCATCATATAAACCATAGATACTATGTAGGCGAGAGCAAGTCATCTCTGCAATGAATGACCGGGTTTCTGGTATAAGAATATCCTTTTTGGAACAAAACTCGGTATAGGAAGGTATAATAGATATAAAGAATAATGGAAGCTGGTTAGGTTATTTTGCTTGGCTCTACACCTGAATACGTTTTCATTTACTAAAGGTACCTTTACCTATAGCTATAGAACTATACCCACAAACTATATACAATACAACAATGAATATGGAAGGTTTTTCAAAATGATGACTGGCCCAATGGTTTTCGTTCAATTAAACCTAAAGTCATTTATTCGACAAATAACATTTGTTGTTGTTGTTGCTATTTGGGCAAATTTATGGGTTTCCTTTATCGATTTGTTGTTGCTTTAAATCGGCTCAAATGTATTTATACATATCTATAGTTCCTTTTTCTTTTCAATTTTATTTGGGAATACAAAATTAAACGTAGATTTATTTAACATCAATATTGAAATGCTAATGGTCGTAAAACAGTTATTTATATTCTCTGATGAGTTCAATATAACTCATGAGGAGGTAGAAATTTGTATATATGTATACATTTTGTACCTCCTAAGCAGATTTATATATAGGTTTTTTGAAGCTTTCACACATTTGAAAACAAGAGATCACGTACAAAACGATCCAGGTGTCACACATCCCTTTTACCTTTTGTACATATATTCTATAAGCTTTAATACCTAAGTTTGAAAAGCAATTTGTATTGAACATTAACTTTTTTTTTGATCTCGGAAAATGTATCTACAAATATTCATATAGTTTTTATGTAGAAAATTGTGTATTTTAATGGAGCTCGGAAGAAATCTAAGTGGAACTAAAGACCAATCAGTGAATCCATGAAAGTTCGACACATTTTTTTTCCACATTAGTCGAATAAATTCCCCATTTTTGATTATTTAATTTAATATAGTTTTCAGACCTAAACTCAGGTAATCATATTTATTGCATTTCAAAAAAGTGTCTGGAATAAGACTCACTCTGGTAGCTTCTTACTCCGTCTGTCAATTTTCCTAAAAGCTTTAAAAAATATTAATACCAACATTTTGTAGAAGACGAAGAAATTTGAAATCAATAATCTTTCTTTGTTTTTAAGTCGAAAACCATTTTTTTACAGTGTTTTGTTGTTTTTTGTAGGTTTTCATGTCTTGTAAAAAAAGTTGTCAGTAAAAGTTAGCAGCACTATTTTTCATATTAATTAATTAAGTTTCATTTCAAAATTTGTTTTTGTTAACTAGATTTTTTTTTAGAAAATACTACCCGTGTTTTTTGGCATTTTATATATGGTATTTTTTTTTTTAATAATAAGCGCACACTCAAGGGGATATATTACCCTTATTATGTAGACACAGTGTGAGCACTAGGAAAGGGAGAGAGGGGTTGAAAGGAGATGTCGGTGCACATTGGTTTTGAATTCCTGAATATTGCAATAGCTGGGAAAGACAGAGTGTGGTAAGGCATTAAACATTCGCATAGTACGGCTAAGGAACGAATCTCTATACTTGACAGTACGACCGAAGATGGGCTCGAGGGTATATTGATGAGCATTCCTAGAAGCGCGAGTATTACGGTTGAACTGTTTAAGGGGAGGAATGCAGCTGGCTATTTCTCTAGAGCATAAACCATTAAAATAACGGTAAAACAGGGTGAGACAAGAAACATTTCGACGATGTTCAAGTGACGTAAATGATCTTATGATGGTAATATCACCAATCAATCTAAATGCTCTACGTTCAATACTATCCAAGAGGCTTAAGTAAGTTGCAGGAGCACCAGCCCAGATATGGGAGTTATACTCAAGCTTTGGACATATATAAATAACAGCCAGATCAGAGGGCATCGCCTTAGAAAACCCAAACATCTTGCGGCATTTTTGGCGACATCGCGTATGTGATCGTTCCACAAAAGGTGGTTGGTGATACACATACCAAGAATATCCATAGATGTTCAGTTTCCTCGATGCAAGTGCCATTTATGGATAATGGCAGCGGGGGTATATTTCGCTTTAACGATACAAAACAGCATTGCGTTTTCGAAGCATTAAATTCCACGCGGTTTCTTATTCCCCATTGTACAATGCTGCTTAGGTCGGAATTTAATGAGCTTATCATATTTTGTCGTTGCAGTTCCACATCCGAAGAAGAGGGGTGTGAATCTGAAAACGAATAAGAAAAGCTAAGAGTACTATCGTGAGAAAGAGTGTTGGAGATAGAACAGAGCCCTGGGGCACACCAGCATTTATTTTGTGGTTTTCAGACTAATCCAATGAAGGAGGGATTCATGCAAACCGAAAGCACGCATTTTCGATAAGAGAGCCTGATGCCAAACCCTATCAAATGCTTTTGAAATATCTAGTGCAATAATCTTACTTTCTCCAAAACTATGTAAAGATTTGTTCGGTGAGATGAACCATGAGATCACCAGTGTACCTATTGCTTCGAAAGCCATACTGTCGGTCATTAAGAAGCTTCCGTTCTTCAAGATATTTCTTGAGCTGATAATTAATCAGCGTTTCCATGACCTTGGAAAGAAGGGACGTAAGTGCAATCGGTCGATAATTAGACGGTGAGGAAGATTCGCCTTTTTTGGGAATAGGCTGGACAAATGCGGTTTTCCATCCGCTCGGAAAGAGACCTGAGGAGTAGGACAGATGAAAAAGCTTACGCAGTGGTTTTGCCAGCGATGAAGAACACCTCTTCAGAACAATAGCGGGGATACCATCCGGACCAGCAGATTTGCGAAAAAAGATTTGCCCCATAGAATCATTAACTCGCTCAAGTACAGGCGGAGTCATAACACTCACTGGCAGAGTTGAGTTGGCGGCGAACTGCCTAGCAAAGAGATTTGCTTTCTCTAAAGAGCTAACAAATGGAGTGTCATTCAGGTATAGCAGAACATTCCCAAGAAAACGCATCGGTAGTAGCCAGATTTGTGTATTAAAAAATTGGTACAACTGAAAGAGTATATGTCAGAATAATAATAAAAAAACAGCACACAAATAGAAGAAAGAAGAAATGTTTGTGAAAATCAAAAGTTAAAATTAACTTCAGAAAAAAAACTAATAAAATGGACAATTGGTAAGAAAATATCTGGAAATTGAGATTAACCAAATAATTTGACATACAAAAAACTTCAAGAATTGGGTTTGTTCGTAGACTACTACATTATCATGTGGTATTGAAGAGAGCTTGAAGTTCGCCTCAATTCTTTATATGCCTGAATTGAGTTGAAATGAGCTTGATTTGACTCGAATTTGTGAAGTGTGGAGGAGTTGGTTTTGCAGATAATGCATAATGGTCTGTTTATTTGCATGTTTGTGTAAAAAAATATAGTTTTGTTTTAATCAAATTTAAAAAAAAATGCACATGAAGAAGGTAGCATATTCTTATATGGTGCTGAACTATTCAGTTCTTTATTGTTTAACACGAATCAAACTATCTCACTTCCACTTCATAAGAAACACCGAAACACCATTTCCATTTTAGAAAGTGCTGTCAAACTTAACCATCAACCAACAAGATTTAGTTAAACTGAGATAAACCCTTGATAGAAACATAGCAAAACTTAATTATCCTTTCTTTTGTTTTCTCTTGAAAAATAAGCCCAGTTTGTCCATATTCATTAACAAAACTAAATAATATCAACAGTAACAGATTACTTTTTTCCCCAATGGAAAACACATGATTCCAAGTTCCAACGCACAACTACTCAATGTATACAGCCATCAAGATACAAATGCAATATCAGTCGTACCAACGTTTGAGAACAAAATCATATAAGATCCATTCGAGACTCATATAAATGTCAAAAACCCATCCGTAGTAAGATTCTACTTTAACTTTTATCGGTAGTACTCATACTGCGGATATTGTTTTTGTTGTTTGTGTAAAATCCTACTATACTAGATTGTCTAGATTTTCCAACAAAACACGTGTGCTTTTTAACAATTTAAGTCGCATTTTTTTAAAGCTTTTATTTTTTATATAAAAAAATACAGACAAGATTTTCGAAGACTATTATCTTACGTTAACAATAACATTTAGTGCAGAATGAAATTGAATATGTAATTTTGAAAAGCTATTAATTCTACTATAAACGTCATCGCATGTACATAAAACAAAATAAAATGTGTGCACTAGTTTCAAAAAAAAATCAATTCCTAAACATTTTAAATTTTTAGAGATGTGCACTTTCGAAATTGCATATTAAATTATTTTGAGGTCAAAACCTTCATTTGTTCTCGTGATATCGAAAATCGAACAACAATTCGTACTAATCTTGTGTAGTATTTTTTGAAGATTTTGGATTTTTATAAACATTTTATTGAATTGAATTATTTTAGGACAATATCTTGAACTACTAAACAAATATTCTATATTGATTTCTACCAACTTTTAATAATGTTTAGATCGTTCTCAAATATTTTAGTCTTTTGAAATTTAAAAAAAATTTTCTCGAAACGACCACCATGTAGCAAGACGGGGATGATGTTCTTCGTTTTTTTCTGTGTTCATAGCAGAACCTAGGCAGACAAAGTCCTTGACTACCTGAAAGTTACGTCTGTCGATGGTGACCTTTTCACAGAGATATAGGTGTTGTAGGTCCTCTCTTGATGACAGCATGTACTTTGTGATACCCTCATTAACCGCTAAATCCATTTTTGGCGCTTCTTTCTAAATATTCGCTCATTAACTGTAGCGCCACAAGGTAGCCATCTTGGAATCCTTCTTTTTCTTATTTGTATAAATAACTTGCCTAGTTTTTTTTTGCTTAATATTAGTTAACTTCTTTTTGCCAATGACTTAAATTGTTGTTCGGTGCATAAGATCTCTTGATGACAGTTTTCTTTTACAAGACGATATTTTGAAATTAGGCATAATATCAAAGCTGCATCGAAATTAATTATATTTGAATGTCCATAAATGTCAATTTTTTTTTTCACTAATTTTTGAAATTATATTTTACTTCAAAATAGAAGTTACATTTTTTTAGGAGCACATTGAATTTATTGTATCCAAAGCAAGTTCCATGTTCGGTTTTATTAAGCGTAACAGTATGGACTTTAAAAACCCGTTTCCTCTCAAATCGTTGTTTACCTCATAAGTAAGATCCCTTTACAGAAATTTGGCTAGAACATCGAAACTCCATCATATAAAACTTGATTGAATTTTTGTGAAAAAGCATAGTTTACAAAAATACATTGAAATGCATAAGCTTCTAACAATTTTTCGTAACCGTTTCTATTTTCAAAAAAAACAAGAATAGTTAGGACATGATTTAACGGAAACTATTCGGAGTGCACCATCATTAATTCTTCAAATGTTTTTCATTTGTTTGAAAAACATTTCAAAAACTGTACAGAAACATTTCACAAACGTTTGTGATTTTTTTTGTGTGGACGCTGTTATTTCGAAAATGTTTCTTTGTTTCCAATTTTTGTATCTATTGTTTTTTGGCTTTTATTTTTAAAGTTTTCATAAAGTGAATCAAACTATTTTTTTTTATATTTGTTAAAATTTTATCAATTTGATGCAATTCTCGTTGCTACACAATTTTCTTGACATTTTATTCTGTATTTATGTATTAGTGTATCAATGTATAATTCTACATTGCATTTAATAAAAGGGAAGATTTTTGTGATTCTGTTGGATACTTAGGCTGAATTTTGAAGGGTTAATAGAATTGTAATGGTGTTTATATGACGTGCCTCTTTAAGTCAATATGAGATAGAGAGATAGCTCTTGAGAGAGTATCGCGGATTTTGACTATGGTATTAGGTCATTTCTTGGATTAACAATGGCCTTTAGAACTGAAAGACTATCTGAGCATATTGACCATTTCCCTTTTACATTTCTTTGAACTTCGAGGAACTTCCATGGTGTAGATGGAGACAATGTTTGGGAGGATGCCTTGCGTGACGATTGAAACATCTTGGTTTAAGACTGTAAAGACAGTATTCGTATCCTTTTAAGAGCCGCCTGTGTACGTAAAGTTAAAACCTTTATCCGTCAAATCATTGAACATTTCCAGGAATCGAGCTTTAAAAATGGTGTTACAAATCTGTAGATAAAGAATGCCTGATTTCTTGTGAAGTGACCATGTTGCTTGTGTTGGTGTAAATTTTGTTGTTCTGGTTAAGGATAATTGCAATTTGTATCGAGATTCAAGAACATGATGTATTGCAGATGGGATCCTTCTTCTGCGTATGTGAGAAATGCTTTCGAAATATCTTTGTCTATCAATGAACCTGTTTGAAAAATGTTGATTTCAAAATAAAGCTCATCAATAGTTAGAAGTCCAGCTTCAGCTAAAATGGTTCTGATTAGTGTAGTTGCGAAAGCAAAGATGCTTTTCCTATCAGCTTGGTGGTATGTTGGTGTAACATTTTATATTTATATTGAAACCACTAACGCACTTTCTACCTTTTTAAATATTTTAAAATTAAAATTTCGTGTTCGGAATAAGAAACAGAGAAACATTTCAGAAATGTTTCGTGAGCATCCAAACCGGAAAAACATTTCTTATATGATTCTTAAATGTTTCCGAAATGTTTCTGAAATGTTTAAAAATATTTCTTAAGAGGTTTCATTTTTAAAAACTTTCTAAGAGAAATCAATAAATGTTTATTTTTACTATAAAGAAAATGGTATGACAATACCAGATGGAAAACTATATCAACCAAATGACCTCCATGCCTACGGTTATACCACCATATCCTTCCCTTAAAAGTAGCACATTTTCTGGAAATAATGCGACCACAAAACTTTTCTTGGCATTGTTTGGTTGATGATTTTTTATTAAAGCGTGTAAAGATGACATCTTCAAAAGTGACAGCAACACAATATGTCAAAAAATCGTTAAAATTCTGAAAATCCTCCGTTTTTATCAGTTACTGGCAATTTGTACCCTGACAAAAAAATAAAACTGCACTTAAAAAATACAAGCCTACAAAATTTCCTTAAATTGAGCTTATTGAAAACAATATAATTTGTCTAATATACATTTTCAAAGCAAATTAAAATTTAAGTAACAATAAATCGTAAGCCTAGGACACCGTTTAATTTAAATACATTTAAAACAAGATGTATACGATGATATTAGCCATGAAATGTTGCCTTAAAGTTCCATAATGTGTTTCTTAGAAGACTATCTCTCAAGGTATTTACGCAGTAATATTTAAAATACTTGATTCTTTTGTTACAACATTAAATTTGTATGTTTAAATCTCTGTAATTTACTTAAACCATGAGGTATAGGAAGACAAGTGCGTATAACAAAAAACGATTTGATTATATCTAAATAGGTTACAATTGCCTGTTTTGCTGTTTTGATAGCTTTTGCAAACGGTCGCTCCTTCCTATCGACTCAGGTTAGCTATATTAGCTACATTTAGGGTCGTTAATCAAAATACAGATTTTTTTCAAGGTGCTTTTCCGTACACGGAGAATATAAATGCCACAACAAATTTTAATTGGCGGGCTTACCTACTTCGCTTCCAGCCCATTCAATTCAACATAAACTTTTATTATTGCTCAAATTGATGCGAGAATCTGTAACATAATTACGTTCTTTTATTGCAACAGACGGACACAAAAAATATCAAGTCCCACCATTACCCTTAATTAAATTTCTTCAAAAACCAATTTGGGCAAAGCTATTGACTTTATTTGTTAAGGTCTTATTGTATTGTCTGTTATTGGAATAATATTACCCTATGGCTGATAAATAAATGCAGGTACACACATACCTACATATTTCCTGTCCTTACCAAAATTTGCCATCATCCAATAATTCTGTGTAAAGACAAAAGACTCAATTTGACTCCTTTGTCGTCTTCATAGTCAACCTTTTGAATGAGTCATCACACTGTTTTCGCAGAATTTCTATGCAGCCAAAATACTCATTCGTCGTTCCTTGTTAACAATGATGGGATGGGCCTGACCCATCAACTTCAACATGGCTCATCCGCAATGAAATCGGAATACTATCTTGATGTACATACGTATGTATGTAAAGAGGTATTTGTGGTCGTTTGCTGATGGGTGTTACGCCAAGTCTCTGTCAACCCCTCTCATATCGACTAGATATAGGATTTCGAATTGCTTGAAAGTGCTTTTCAGTTGAACTGATGAAATAACAAACAGGTTGCCAAACGATTGTCCAAATCGATTGAAGTCTTTATATAGTGATGTCGCATACATCCTTCTTCATCCCCTCGAGCTAAAGCTTCATTATATTGTTTCTTTTCAAACAAGAACGTTCGAAAGACTAGAGGAAACCTGGGTTAATTAGTAAACTCAGTACACATTGTCTTGAGATAAGATCCTTTGTATATTTGCTTTCTTGCACGAAATAACATTGATTAGCCGAAGGGGAGTCCCAACTAGCTGATGTGCCCATTCTGTTTCTTCAGGAGATAGTGTACGAACCCACCAAAATGAGTTTGATCACGGAATCTTAAACAATATGGGACTTTAATTATTCCACCATCCAAGAAGACGTAGGATTCAGTAGGATTGGAAGGCTGAAGGGTGGAAGATTAAATAATATACATATTATAGATCCGTCCAATCCTACCTTCTTCTCTTTTATTCATATACTCATACTGCTGTGTGCCATCATCTATAGGGTCGGGCGCTTCGGTGTTGTGGATAGCGTCGCCGTCGGGTCGGTCTTCATTCCTTAAGAACAATAATAGTGCTCGTAATTTATTTACAGTTGTTAAACCGTCTTCAGTTCTTCATTTATTCAGAAGAACTCAATATTGTAAGAAAGGCTGTTATTCTCGGATGTTTTCTTTTTTTGTCTCCGTCCATTTCATTATTTCATCCCGATGATGACGATGACGTCATCAGGACAAGGCAACCGGCTTGTAATTTGTAAGGAACTACTGTCCTTGGGCATGGGCATTTATTTAACGACAGCGCAAGGTGATTGTATTATATGTAGGAGCTTTCTCCCTTTCTGTTTTATTGTAAGTTAGTCAGTGATACAAAAATGGAGAGACAATTTAAAGGAGTTATTCTTCTTCTTTTTTGTGTTTGGTTTATTGTTTCCTTTTCGTGCTTTGGTGCTATTTTTACCATCCACCATCAGATCTGGAAGGAAACACTAAATTACTGCAGTGCAATTTTTAAAGTTTTGGTTATGAGCAAAACGTGTTTGTTGCTCATGGTTCTTTTTTATGTTACCTGCCCTTGTTGTAATAAATTTGAAAGTATCAAGTTTTTATTTAAAGTTTCTTCTTTCGGCAATAAAATGTATCTGTGCCTGAGTACATCCGTGTTGACAGGGGTTTCTTTTTTTTCTTGGGGTTTTAAGAAGTAGCATCTTCATAAAGAAAAATAATAGTTATCTAAAAATATGTGGAAGCATTATATACGGTCTCCTTTTTCGTTATACATGCTTTTTCCATAAGGACTTTAAAACTTTGCCCAACCGTAGAACCTACGTTACTTCGGCATCCATTTTATAAAGTCAGTTTTATTCGATTGGGTGTAAACCAAGATCCTTACGCAAAATACTCCGTAATGTGTGGTCTGAGTGGTGCCTATAATCTTTGAAAACACCGCCGCCATATGGAATGGATTGATTCGGATAGTTTGCTACGGACGTCTTAAGGGCAGTGATATTTTCGACTATGTGACCAAACCGTTGTCTTAATAGTACAGCAATATTACACCAAGAATATGTAAACTCACATTTTTGTACTGAAATTGTTATTGCCTTTCTATTCGGGCCAAAATTCTACGACCGACAATTGTAGTTAACGCTCTGCATTTCTGTAGATTTTTGTATGATTTGCAGACATTGCTAGTTCGTGTATTTTATACCATTACGAAAGTCTTTAGTTTACTGAATAAATTGAAAATTATAGTTTGATAACATTATTGAAAAGGTGAGTTCAAAAATTAAATTTAAAGTTGTCAAGTGCCTATTGTAAGACCCGATAAAATAGTAAGGTGAGTTTGAATCTCTCTTAAAGCTTTAGGATCAAGACAATTCAGATGCGAAAGACTCGGCTCATTTATTCATACTTCTGAGCCATAGACCTTTTCTTAGAAGCACTTAAAAGAAATGGATTGAAAATTATATATAGACTCAATGGTCCCTTAAAGCTCTTGCCTTCAATTGGCGTGTAAATTTGACATTGTATGGGAAAACAAAAAGAGACTTTGTGCAATATCCTCCTGAGACCAGTGTGTGAAACTTTCAGCTGTTATGATCGGTGGTGAGTAGATGTTCGTGAATTGAGTGTCATGAACTCGGATATATTCTCGTCCGTGCATACCATAAGATCGCCGGAACCATGAGTGTCGTTAACTAGCATACCATTCTTTGTGCAAAAAATTGCCTAAAGCATGTAGTGAAAGCTTCATTTCAGACTAAACATTCTTTTAAAAAAATGAGATTTTTGAGTTATACAGTTATCAGTTCTAGGTCCCCATATGTTTTAAGCGTAACGCGACTTCTTTCAAAATGATAGATTTTCTGTGGAGATCTTAAGTGAGAAATAAGTCAGTGTCAAATTGACTTATGATTTAAGAAGAGACCGCTGGACAAGTAGGGTCTACATCAACATTCTCCATTGCAAGCACGAAAAAGTCATCAATCGTGGCTATAGCGTTCTCCATGGACTGTTACATTATAGGCGGTTTCATTCTTGAAGAAATATGGACCAATGATTTCCTCAGCCCATAGAGAAAACATTCGTTAAACATTAAAACATTCAACCAAAAGTGAACTTTATTGCTAAACAAATTTCGTGTATTTCATATTTCGAACAGAACCATGATTTTTGTTTAGGAGTAAAGGGCCTTGCATATGAGAGCGAACAACGAATAAACAAATGGACGGACAATCGTGATTAACACATTTGAAAAAGTCAATTTCAAACAAAACACATTTAAATTTTAAGAAACCAATTGACTCTAATGTTAGGATAATAAAAAAAAGAAGACGATTTTGTAAAAACAATTTGGTAGTAACGAATTGCAGTGTCATTACTACAAACTGTCAAACTCTATTCGCGTTCCACATACCATCCACACTGTAAAGAATAAATTGATCACGCGCAACTTAATCTCAAAATTATACCACTCTTGTTCTGTTTTTTTTTGCGTGAAAGGTCATGGCTGAGGGAAATATGGAAAAAGGTAATTATAAATTAAATAAAAACACAAATAAATGTTTAAATATAAAGTTTTGTTTTTAACACTCTCATCATTTTTGGCAAATATTTCGAGTTAACAAGCACAGGTATGTGTTGAAAATAAATTCAGTTTAAAGTATAGAATAGTGAGACATCGCAAAACATCATACGTCAGATCCCATACAAAAATATAATAGCCTCACATTTTTAAAATGTAATTTAATCCTACTAACCTTTTTTCTCTGAGTACACATCCCTGGATTAAACTCGTTGCTGTATGCGATTAGAAATAAAGCTCATTTGAAAGAAAAGTCAAAATATGCGAATATCCACAGTTCGCAGTTCGTAGCTCACGTGCAAAATGCTTAACCAACGAGTGAACAAATTATATGAAAATTGTAAACAAAAAGGGTAGAAATATAGCTTCAGTTAATCTTAAAGTAATAAAATACGCCTCAGCATTTTCAAAATAATAGAAATTTAAGAAAAAAATGTTTCGTCGAGAATTGTGGTCTAATATTAAGAAACTGTCAAACTCAATTCGTGTTCCACATACGATCCACACTTCAACGAATCAAAACCTACAAATTGTATTCTTTTGTTTGTTGTGAATCCGTAATGACGAATAAAAACGAACCATGTGACAGAAATGTCATAATAGACGAATGTTCGTTCATTCGCTGGTCGTTGGTAGCACTCATGGGAATAGTCCTTAAGTTCATTCATTATAAAATGGCAAACACAACTGAGCATTATGGCTGAAACTCAAACACGCTTCAGCTTTGGATTCGCCTAATGTTTACGAGTTCAGCCATAGGAATTAAATGCATGCTATCACAATCAAATGTCATATTCTTAGTGTCATTCAAAGCAACCTCGAAGCAGGCCCAAGGTAACGCAGACGAAGCCGAAGCGTGTTTGTGTTTCAGCCATTATCAAGTAACAACACTCTCAAAAGGACCGAAAAAAGTATTGCCAGATTTAAAAACCATACATAAAAACAAAAAATTAACCAGAAAAGAGGCTTTCCTTATCCACTTATTAATTACATTCTAGAGGTATAGAAACAAATCCATATTAATATTAAAACATTTGAAGATTCTTGTTGAAATATTCACAAGCTGCATAATAGAGTGCCTATTTAGGTATTTTTTTTTTAAATCACTTCTAAAGCCAATAAAGAAAAGTTAAAACAATTTTATTCATTTATTCAATTTTTTCTTTCTTGTATGTATTCTGTCAACAATGAAGATAAATCCACCACAAATGCAATTCTATTTGCATCCATCAGCACTCAAATCAAATTGTGCCTTGTACCACAACCACAAAGTATATGCTTCATTCTAAATTTCTGAATCCACTTTTCTATACTAGTTCTATAGGTAGGTAGGTAGGTATATATGACTTTTAAGTGTTAAGGGTTGCAAAAATACTCCCCATCCATTATATTATACGTTACGTAGTAGTCTACGCGACTATGATGGAGTTAAGGCAAGTGGCTGGAAAAATCGATACCCAAGGTGCGGCCTATGTCAATGAAAACAGAAAGAAAAAACAAATCGGCACTTTGGGGCAACACCCGCTTGTGCTATTTTTGGAAGTATATACATAAAACATATGTGAGTCTGGCATGAATTTATATACCCAAGAGCAAGGAGCATATTACAGAACTCCGAGGGCTTACCAAACCAATTGGTTTACACACGAATTGGCCCAAATTTATTATTAATTTAATCAAATCAAGTCCCCGCACCTTTCCGTTCAAACTTTCCAAATGAAACGAAACATATACCAACAACCCCTACCTCAACCTTCGCCCGGTACACACGACTTACTCACAGTAATTGCTTTTACATGGAGTTTGCTTCAATATCCTTTTCTTTTGGTGTATATTTTTATAAATGCAGTCGTTATTGCCGATTAGAGTTAAAAATAAGCCATTTTGAACAACGCATCCTTAAAGTTGTTTCTTCAGCACGGAGCAGCGCAGCACCAGCACCAGAACCAGAACCAGTAACAGCGCTTCAAATATTTAAAGTCTTTTTCTTATCAATTTTGTCTTCAATATAATTGCATTCAATTCTAGTGCGCTTCTTCTTCGTCGTCGTCTTCAGTTCAGTGCTTCTTCTTCGTTTGCTTCAATTCTCCTCTTCAATACGCCCACTCGAACGCATTTTGATTTGAAGTATTTTTCTTTCGTTCGATTTAGATTCTCCCCAAAGGATAATGGAAACGTCCTATCTTCTTTTCTATATGCAACTGGATTTCTTCTTTTATTCAGGATTTTTGTTGTTGTTGTTGTTGCAACACATCGCGGAGCTGAGCTGAGCGGAGCTATATTGGTGGGGTCTGTTCTTGTTCTTGGTTTTTGTTGGTCGTTGTCGTATTCAGGACTAAGGACTCAGGAATAAGAAATTATTAGTTGTACAATATACATTCGTTTATATGTACAATGAATGTAGATTCTCAGGATATACGATGAATGAGGATTTTCTTTTACTGTCCCGGAAGCACGTACTCAATACGAGTCGCTCGCGTTCTAGGTAGGTAGGTAGGTAGGTACACAATACACATATACGAGGTATACCTTTATTAAATTTTATGAAGAAAATTGGAGGAAATGTTGAAAGAACGGCAAGAGACATACATTTCTAGATGGAAATTCCATGCATAATTCAATGCTATAAAGTCGAAAACCGGCATACTATTTCGAGAAGAAGATTCCTTTGGGTATTATTGTTATTTACAGGGAAGGACTGAGTCATGCGGTCCTGAGAAGGTAACTGTTCGGGGCAGAAAATTTTACGATTTTATATGATTTGAAATATTTTTGCTCCTAGGCCTATTTCTAGTCAACCATCAGTCGGAGTGAATTTAGGTGCGTTTTTGAGATTGGAGTGTCTCTTTTGTTAGATTTTCTTTGACACAACTGCTTGTAATTAAAAAAATTTAGGAAACTTTCTTGTGCTTCTAAAGAAATCGTAAAGAAAAGCAGACAATAAAACGAACATCTGGTGAGCGAAATTTACACTATTTGTATTATTTTTAAGGCTTTACGTTAGCAGATACCTCAAAGTCAGCTTGAATCCTCGATAAGCTATTTCAGAAAATAAGATTGATAAGAAAAATATAAGTGATATATTAGTGCAAACAGTCTCTTAGTCGAATAAAATTACAAGAAAGTAAAACTGGAAGCAGTATCAAGCTTTTCTGAACTGCAGGGATGTTCTATTGAAGGTTCTTTTAACTGCGGATCAATACTTTGGATACTCCGATCCACAGGCAATGAACGTCATAAAATAAGAGACCAAATCATCAATTTTTTATTTTCAAATAATCTTAGCAGTAATTAATTAAAAAAAACTTGTTTTTACCAATTTTTAAGGGCCACCAAAACAGTAAAACAGTTTTAAGGTGTCGAATCAAAAAATATTGGTGGCCAATTTTTAAAACAATTATCTTCGAGAAATAACACAAACCATAAACTATAGTTGCTTGTTGCCTCAATGATTCTATGAAGCGTGTATTATATTCTTCAAAATGGCATATTTTTCACTTCTCAAATGTTACAAGTTCTAAAGTGACACCTGTCTAAATAGCAGAGTGTTCGAAATCATTTTTTTGGAAATGATAGCAAATAATGCCATAAATACAGGGTTATCCATTTTGCGGTTTAAAAAGTAAACGCAAATAAAATACATATATAATATTTTATTCAAGATATTCCTTTTTTATTATAAAGTTTGTCAACGTTTAAACACGAATTGTAGCAAGCATCGGTGCTTTTTAGGTAATTTTCGAACACTTTTTGACACACAATAGTCGTTATTTCAACCAAAACTTGAAGAATGTTGGTTTTTAAATGTTTAAGAGTTAAAAGTTTATCTGCACAAACACGGTCATTCGCATGAAATGTCTATTGCAATCATCATATGACCATTACGCTTCGAATTGACGGTGACAGTCGTTCCATCGTCGTTTTCGAAGAAGTAAGATCCTTCGGACCAAAGAGTGAACCAAGCAATGACATTTTATTAATTACTACACTCAACTAATTAGAAAAGTACTTCGTCGCATCAGAAAATATTGTTCGAAAAACCGCCGTCCACCACCTGTTGTCCAAGTACCCATTCAACGTTATCTACGACTTTGTGAATGGTCAGCTGGCTTCAGTTGTTGTGTGAGCTGAACTTTATATGAATGTAGGTGTAGATGCAAATACAAAATATGCCATAATATGCCGTAAGACAGACCTAATTGTTGAGAACGATAAGGAATCGACACATTCGGGTCTTCGGCAATACTTTTACCTACAGCAGCGATATTTACAGTGGTGCGAGCGAAACGATGATGTTTCTTCAAATTTCTTCACAATTTTGACAATTGCTTGCATAGTTGGACGCTTATGTTAACCATAATCTGCTCTTAAAACAATATAATGTGGGCGTGACAGAATAACCATTTTTGTAGCAGGTTTTAACAATTTGTATGCGTTGTGCGGTAGTTAAGCGATCCTTTTTCGTTAATGTCAGCTTTTCAACTGAAAAAAATTGTCTTAACAAATTAATTTGACATAAGTCGAATTCCAGCCCTTTACTTTTCGAACTGCAAAATAGATAACTCGTTATTATGTTTTAACCACATGTAAAATAGATGTTGAAGAATTGATACTTCTAAGAACTGTCAAAATAGAATGTCCAAGCGTTTTCAATCAGCAGTGCATTTTGGTTTTGACAATTAAAGGAAAATAAAAACGATATAGAACTTTAAAGATAACGGAATAGACCGAAATAAATATTTTTTTTATAAATTTTCGAATTCTCAATTTCACTTTCTCCACATAAAAAAAAGGAAGGCAGAACATTGGCGTTATTGGCCTACTTTCTCTAGAATATTTAAAAACAAATAATCCGGACCAGGATATACTTATGTATCTATTAAATTCAAGCGGAGAAGATATGCATGTTTATGTATAGCAAATGATATAAATTATATGTTGTTAATATATATGTTCTTATATATAGGTGTATGTACAAAGATACATAAAATCTATGCAGATACTTGGTTATAAATTTGGCAAAATGAAAAAAGAAAAATAATATATTTCTGTGTAATGATAACAAAACATGTCATAAAGTGCACCATTGTGTGTGAAAAATGGCGGAATGAAATATGATACTAACTTCCACATCCATATCCGCTCGCAACAACCCGCCATAGATAAATTATATTTTTTTTTTTTCAAGAAAAAAGTTCATTTTTATAGCAAAAGTCCTAAATTCCTATCTTCATTGAGTAAAATGGAGCTGCTACTGCTTCTGCTTCTATTCGTGAATGGGAAGGGTATAGAAAAAGTAGAAGATGTTCATGATATAATATTATATTTAGGCTTTGAATATTTGATGAAAGCATGATCTGGAGTCATTTTGGAACCATTAAGAAACACAACATTTTTCTTTTACGTGGAATTGGTAGCGTAGATATATTCATGTACATGCAAGCACTTAGCATATTTTTCAGTTTATTCTTTAAAACATTTTCAACTTTCGATACATAGGAAGTAGACAACTTTGAGTTGAAATAAGTACATTGAACTATTTTTTTGCTAATTTTGTAAATGGATTGTATTTGGACATGTAATTAACTTTTTATTTAGATAAGAAAGTATTTTCCAAAATATTAAAAACATAAAATATGTCGTGTAAAGCGTTAATATGAACTCCTTTTATGTGATCTGTTGATACACCATATAAAAACATGAAGTTCAATGTATAAATGTATGGAAAGTATTAAAAAATTATCCTCATGAAAATAAGTTGCCGGAAACTGAACGAATCTCTTAGTCCAATGCGCAAATTTTGTGTATTGGTGTAAACTTTAGGTGCATACAACAATAGAGATAACATTTCTAGTCATTTACTAATATCGTTTATTTCAAATTTAGAACTTTACTTGACTGTCTTTTGCTTGCAGAAAGAACCAACAACATTGTTATCTATAAAACACACAAGTTGTGTTTTGTATTGCAAAGAAAAATTCCTTATTCCATTTCCAAAGCGAGAAACCCTTTTACCCTTAACTTTGAATAAAGTTGTGGACTTAATAAATAGATCACAGAGTTTTGAAGTTCAGCTTCCATTTGAATAAGAAAACACAATATCAGCTGATATTTTGACATAAGAAGACTTGACTTAATAGTTAGGGGGATTTTTCTTGGAATACTTTCCAATAAAGTTGCCTTACTTGGAAGTCAATTTTTTGGCAGCTGGCCAATCAGGTAATTTAAACTTGCCTTACCTTTAACACCCTTATTTCGTCTGAACCTGACCAATGTATGTGATGTCAGAACAATACCGTAATGACAATTCAATTGTACATTATCAAATAGCTTTTCCATCTTTTATTAACGACACTTTGGTCCTCGAGAGAGGGCTTTGCTACTCAATTGCTTTCTTAGCCCAAAGAAACAGCGGTTAGCAACAGTTATTCTTCGTCCGATCTCAGCGCTGGTGTTGTTTTCTGTGTTTTTAGCGGAGCCTAGGTAGACGAAGACCTTTACTACTTCTAAAGAGCCTTGCACATGAGAGCGAACAACGAATGAACGAATGGACGAACAAACGTGATTTTACACATTTCAAAAAGTCAATTTCAAACAAAAACACAATGAAATTATAAGAAACCAATTGACACTTATGTTAGGATAATAAAGTTTTCATTTTGTTCTCTAAAACAAGACAATTTTGTAAAAACAATTTGTTAACAACGAATTGCAATGTGGTTGCTACGAACTTTGAAACTTTATTCGCGTTCCACATACAATCCACATGCAACGAATTAATTGTTCGCGCTCAACTTAACCTCAAAATTATATCTCTCTTATTTTGTTTGTTAAAAAGGATAATTATAAATTGACAGTTCGTCGCTGTCTGCGAATAGAAACAAAGCTCATGTGAAAGAAAAGTCAAAATATGCTAACATTCACAGTTCGCAGTTCACAATTCGTAGCTCATGTGCAAGATACTTATGTTACGTCTGTCGATGTTGACCTTTGCCTCAATACTCAAAAAAGCCGCATTGACATCACGCTGAGTTTAATACTTTTCTGTTTTAATTGAGAGTTTTATACGTCCCATGGACTTAGCAAAGCCCCACAAGAAAAAGTCTAAAGAACGTCACGTTGCCTCGTTGCGAGATAATCATGCCATGAAACCGCTCGCTCAGAATATGGATTGTTTCTTCAGCTGTGTGGCAAGTAGAACCATTTTGTTGAAACCATATGTCTGCGGTGTTCATATTATCCACTTCCAGTCATAAGAAGTTGTTGATCATAGAACTATATAGCGATTGCCGTTGACGGTGATAGTTTGGTCACCATCATTTTCGAAGAAGTACGGAAAGATGACGTCTCCATCCCAAAATTTACATCATAGAGCAACTTTACTTGGATGCATTCATTGGTTTTCTTTCCAAATTCGGTAAATTTTCTTATTCAGGTACCTATTTATCCAGTAAGGTATCGCTAAAGATGCTTTTTCGACAAAAATTGGAATCAAATTTCAACTGCTCCAAGATCCAACGCAGCGAATACACGACACGATGCGTATGGTCGTTTGGTTTCAACTCCTGAGTTGGTTGGAAAATTCACTATGTTGTGGTTTCCGAAAGGCCAAGTTCTTGTAAGCTAAGTGCAATTCTGCTGCAAACTTTCACGAACAATGGCGTTTTTATAGGCAGATCTTGTGTTTCTTTGTGTTAGTTGGTTGTTCTCTGAACAGATCTACTTGGAAGTCTACGACCATGTGTATCCAATATTAAAAAGAGGCTGGGATGCGACCCACACTGATAACTTCCCATCTCGTCTCTCGATTTGTCTTGCTTAAAAGTTTGTCTATATGTACTCGTATCAATTTTTACCAAATTAGCGTATCTACTATTTTTTATGAAAAAACGGACTGTTGGATTTTTATATAAAAATTACTGAAATAAAATAAGTTTGAAGCCAATATTTAAAATTTTTGAAAGGATATTTGAGTCGAAAAGCAATTTTTACCAACTTTTGTTAATTGTTTTTTAGGTTTTTTAATTTTTTGTAAAAAAACTGTCAATTCGATTCTTTTCAACATTTTTCAGAATGTTGAAAACAATATTTCTTATAAGATAAAATAAAAAAAACCCTTAAATAGATTTTTTTTTAAAATAAACTTGTTTTGTATCACGTTACAATATATTATATAAAATTTAATACAAGTCTCTAGCTTTTTAGGTTCGTAAGATATTTTCACCTTTTTTTTAAACTGCTATGGTAAAAAAAACAACCACGCAATTTTCTTGAGAGCACTTTCTGCATCTTCCTGCCTTATTATCTGTATAACAAAATTTATTTGAAATCGATATCTCTTCTGGTTCTTGAGCTATGGACGACGAAAAAACGTCGATAACGTACGTACACACGCACGCACAGACATCTTTCTAAAAATCTTTTATTTCGACTCTTGGGACCCCGAAACGTCGAGAAATGTCAACATTTTCAATTTTACAAATCGAACCCATTACAATAACTATAATAAAAAAATAACTATGGGAAGTTAATAAAGTTTTAGCATTTACACGCGAAGAAGATATTTTGACAGACAAATTATATACAAATACATATTTATCCTTAAAACTTGGAATATATTCATTGATAACTAAGTTTGTTTTTGGTACAGAATTTATTGATGGGACTTGATCCAAAAACTGAACTTGCCATAACAGAATTTATTACTACTTGAAATTATAAGAATACTCGTATCACTGTTCTCTAGAATATTAAGACGTAAAATACCTGTACCAATATATTTATAATTTAAGACTTTACTAATTTTTGTAACCCCTCCACAGAATTCATGGTAATTCAAAAATAATATCACAGTAAAAAGAAAATCCTTTAAAACTGTACTCCATATAATGATAAATTTAAACTTTTGAATCTACAGAATATGCACTCAAGGGTAAAATCTTAGATTCAAATAAATTGTATGGAAAATGAATTGTACGTATGTATTTGAATATGTACAATTGGTACCTTCATATAGGTAGATTTTAATAAAGAAGTTTTGACTACAAGTTTCTTAAAAAGTTTTCCTATTAAAACAATAGAATATTGAGATAAACATACATAGAGGTATATAGTTATCTATTAGTTTTAGTTTTTGATTGAGAAATAACTGTGACCAGCATTCTATTACCTGACCTATACCTAAATTAAAATCAATTTTCCTTAGCAAAAACCTTCTCCGAATAACGTATGTTTATCACATCTTGAAATCTCTTAACTCTGATGTCAAGTAATAGCTTTGACATTAAATTTCTGGTACCTAACCTACCTTCCTATCTTCATATAAACGTTACGAACCAACTTCGTTTTAATCTATGTAATGCGGTCAAGTGACTCACTTCAAATTGTGCTCCAAAGCCCAACAGAAGCGACGAAGAAAGATGATAATAAATCCTTTTTACTGCGCTAACAATGTGCAGATTTCTTTGAATAACCACTTGTCAACCTTCTGTGCTATTGCTACTACTATATACTTCTGCTGCTGTTCCTGCTCCTGCTGCTTCTTCTACGGATGATGATGATGGTGATGTGATCTACTGTTGATGATGATGGTTGTAGATGAGGGAAGAGTTGAAGGGGAGAGGATATATAGAGTAGAAAAGGGGACAACCCAGTTCAACTACCCTTCAGGTGAGGGTGAACAAGAACAAACAAACGTAAAAGTCCTTACGGCAAAAATAAGAATTACCCAATGTCTGCTTGCCTTACTCTAATATAGGATATAGGAACATACCACATTATCTGAGCATATGTTTCGGGCCGATCCGACCCAAATGAACAGGCCGGAACGACCCTACTGGATGGTGATGATGGTACCTCTGTTTATGACCAAAGCTAAGAAATGAGCAAAAAACAACGAGGTTAGTTTGAGAGAGGGTTAAGTATTCTTGAGGCTCAATCTTAATGTATGTAGGTATACGAGTATACGGTACACCACATATGCCCTATACAACAAATAAAAAGACATCATCCTCTACTTCTTTAGGTAGGCATTTTTGTATGTATGTATTTATTTTTGTTCATAAAGGTACACGAACAAAACTTAAAATAAAAAAGAACTTGTGTTCAAAGGTATATACAATACAAACATAGGTAAAGACCACATCCATTCAACTGGTTACCACTTGTGACACAAGCATCTGGAGGGTGACACTTTTATCAAATAACTAAGGAGGCACAACTTGCCAAAGTACACATATCAACCATGCAGAGGTTGATGATAATAAGAAAGGGATGTGACATGGTTACCATGTCAGTTTTTTGTCTTCCTTTTTTAAGAGACGGGTTAAATTTTATGAGCTTTGGAACCAAACTCACTGACGAAGGTTCAAACACAAAAAAAAAGATATGATATAGGCGGAACTGACCCTAAAACAAATTGTTATTAGTATAAGAATATTTGTACAAACAACTTTCTGCCGCAAAATCTATTTGCATTTCCCTTCCCAAACAATTCAGCTGTCGTACTGGAATTTCTAGAAATTAACATTTTTTTGACCGATCTCAATTTCGGACGTAGGTACTCTCAACTATATCTTATATATAAAATTCTCGTTTCATAGTGTTAGTTGCTATACTCCTCTGAAACGGCTTAATCAATTTCAATGATATTTTGCATTTACATTCGGTAGGTCTGAGAATAGTTATTTATCTATTTTTATATTCCTAAGTACTATGGTTTATTTGCATCAACATAATACACGGTGCAACGATCTTACGATAGTATTTAGTTACGATTTGTACAATGAAGTATTGATCGCTATGCAATGCAATACTGTAAAAATGGCAGCGATTGTTGCTCGCAATGTCCTGCTAATGAATGAAGAACTAAGAATTATTTATGACGCAGTTTTGGCAGGACAAGGTGGATTCTTTTTTTGGTATTACAGTATTTCGCTAACTCTTTCTGAAAAACGATTAAATAATGGTATCGAATTGGCTGATGCATTTTCTGCGGCTACTTTATTCGATGGAAGCAGAACAGCTAATTCAGTATTTAATCTGACAATAAATGTTCAAAATAACTCAGACGCGGTGTGCAATTTTAAAAAAACAATCATACTTCAAGATCCATCCGCTGAAACATTCTCAAAACAACTGTTAGATATAGGCGACGGAAATGTCATTACAAACGAAACTAGATCCAAAAAATTACGGGTCGATTTCTGCACGATTATTGATTCACAAGATGCTCTGATTCACCAGATATTTCCCGATGTACACAGACAAATCATGAGTGGCAAGAAATGTGGGATGTGGATGTCAACGAATTAAATCATAAGATATAACATTTGTTACCAGAAGACTTGGTGTCATACAAATCTATTGAAACGGTTTGTGATGCTCCCGAAGCTGTAGCAACTGAGTTTTTTTAACTCATTGGATTAACCAGGCATGCGACCGCATAATTTACAACCAAAGGTTGGATCTCCGGTAATTTTGTTTCGTTATTTGAACTTACCACGGTTGGGCAACGGCATGCGATTAGTAATACAAAAATTAATCACAAATTTTATCGAAGCCATAATTGTAAATAGCAAATTCCGAGGTAAAAATATATTATCACCGCGAATACCTTCAAACGCCTTCAATTTCCAATTAGATTGGCATTTGCAATGACTATCAATAAGTCTTAAGGCCAAACGATGTCTGTCTGCGGCTTAGATTTGAGCACATCATGTTTTTCACACGGACAATTATATTTACGTAGCGTTCTCTCGAGTGGGCAAAGGTGGGATCACAAAAAATATTGTACACTCTTTTGCATTAAGGGATTGATATTGTTTTTTTTGTAGTATTGTCATAATTAATTGTTATTAAATAAATAATTGTTATTAAAGAATTAATTTTAGTAAATTAAAAAAATTTGTTTGGTGATTTGTTATTTTAATATCTTGTCACCGTTCACAGTGCTCTATACCTCTCCCACTTATATACCATAGCCTTACATACCTACAATAAGTTATTAAATGACAAAACAACGTTTGTCGGGTCAGCTAGTATATATATATTTTCGGCCGTACGTGAAGAATGAGGAATGCTCAACCCAACTTTTTTTGTTTTCTCATTTTTATATTAAAAACTTTAAGACCAATATATTCACCCAAGCCTCCTCTGTTTAAACTTTAAAAATGTTAAGGGTAGTTGAAACCCCTTTTCTGTGAGCCAAGTAAAAGCAACGTTCTTGCTTTCGCTAAAGGGTTAGGAAAAAAACATAGAACATAGAGATCGACTAATTCAAAATTTCTACACATAAGTCTTAAAACATAAGTTTTAGAACATTATACATACAAAAGAATCGTTTTCCACTTTTGAAAGTTTATTTTAGAATATACATAAGAGTAACCGTAGCCTGATGGTTAGTACGTTGGACTGTCATGCAAGGGGTCTCTTCCGAGTAATTGACAAATCCTACAAGAGTAATTCTTGTCATGAAAAGTGCTTTCTCAAATTAGCCGTTCGGATTTGGCATATGAACTGTAGGTCCGTTCCATCTCTGACAACATTACTCGCACACAGAAATGGTTGAGAGTTGTAAGTCACTAGGTCCTGGTTCTTTATGGACTGTTGCGTCACCTAATTTTTTTTTTTATTATAATAAGTTATGAAAAAGAAAAAAAAACATAGAAAATATGACATTATGACTTATTTCCGGAATTATAGGAGCTGCTATGTTTTTAGCGATGATAGTTAAAAATGATGGTATTGAGTTTGAAGAACTTGAAATCCTTAGAAATGTGGTTCTCTTAATTCTTTTGCTTAAAGTTTATAAAGGACATAATAATGACAAATATTCAAAGAATTGCATGGTGTGTCATGAGGATTACACCAACTGCAGCCCTTAAGAAACTGCTTTCGCTAGCCCCTCTCTATATATACGTGAAGTAATTGGCAGCCAAAAGCGCATTACTTATAATACAATATTTTAACTGGAAAAGGGATTTCTTTGGTCACAGAAACATTAAAAGCACTATTAACAAAGGAATTGGCACTCAGAAAGACTATTTAAAGCCGTACATAGATTTTGACCCAGTAGGAAGGACTAGAAGGAAAATAGGGTTTTTACAGATTGTTTCAAGACGGAGGAAGGGGTCTGACATCTTTTCATGTAATTCTCCCCTAGAAAGATTAAAGATTACTGTAGTGTCTTTCAAGCAAAAGTACTGGCGGTTTACGAAGCTGCTAATATATTTATTCACACAAAAGACAAATCTATAAACATATTTATCGACAGCAAAGTAGCAATCAAGACTATATCTGCCACTGTCACAAAGTCAAGACTGTCACAGAAATGCCATAGGAAGCTTTGTTTACTCAGCGAAACCAACACGGTTACTCTCTGTTGAGTCCTAAGGCACTGCGACATTGATGGGGTAATGAAAAGGCAGAAGTAAAACAAAATTCCTTTTGCAATAAGGTATGCCTGAGCTGTCCTTACTGATAGGCTAATCGTCACGGGTCACAACTCATTGGGCATCCACATAGTTTATGTAAAAGATGTGAGGAATAGACCCAAGTCTAGCCAAAAGAAGAATGTACATATTTGGAAATAATTTTTCGACGACTTATGCGACACCTCGTCCTTGCCACCTATAGAGACATTCTTAGAATTTTCCCAGAAATCAGGCTAGTTCAGGAAGGAGCCCAAATACCCACCAACCTTCACATATCTTACCCAATCCTTTTTCCTTTTCTTAGGAGCACAATTTATCCAAAGAGATCCAAGTGAGATTTTTGCTCGAACTTTACAGATGGATTACCCCATACAACATAACCTAACCTAAGGAACTTAAGGCTTGAATAATTCATCTAAATTAATACGAGTATATGAAAGAATTTTATTGTTAGATTTTGTACTTGAGAAACTTGGATTCGTGGAATTAAAATCTTATACCTTCTTAGCAGAATTGGCAACAATGTTTAAAATAATATAGAAAACATTAGGCTTGAAAATTGAAAATAAAAGGTGGACCATTTTTTGTATTATTTTTGTCATATGCATACATAAATACATGTACATATGTAGAAAGAAACACAAGATGCCCTTGTCCTGCTTCTAAAAGTCTATGCATAGGATAGCCTATAGAGCTAAAGAGGCCATCGGAGGGAAGTTAAAACGTTTTAAAAAACAACAATTCACAAAGAGAGAGCGAGCAAGAAAGATATAGAAATACAGTAGCGAGATAAATATAACAAAAAAAAAAGTGGGCTTCTCTAATCGTATGCCTCCAGGGTGGTTTTTCATTATCGCTGAACTTGTTCGTTATGTTTGTTTGCTTATGCTCCAAAAAGGGTTTAAGGCGATCAAGGTAAAGTTGGGGAGAACGAGTATAGGAAGCTTGAACTATGAATCCCGCTTGACAGTATCCGCATATTATGGCATATTTTGTATCTGCTGCTCTGCTGCTGCGTTGTACTACTTTTATTCTTTTCGTGGCCTTTTTATTGCATGTACAGTGTACACTGTACACTGTTACATATCAAGCCGTTCATCGTCGTCGTCGTCGCAATAACAGCAACAGCAGTAGCATATTTTGTTGCCTCTGGCTATTGGATCAACCAGCCAAGCCAGCAATATACTACCCAGTTGTCTATATGCATCTATATATACAATTCCTACCTACATCAGCAACAAGGGGTTAAGTGGAATCCAACAGCTGAGGGTATGCAAAGGACTACTCGGGGCTGACATTCCTTTGGAAAGTTTATTGGGTGTGCCTTTTGTTGAAGAGAAATTGCCTGCTTTGGCTCATGAAGCACATCACAGCAGACGCACCAAAATGGAACAGCGCACAACAGCATACAAAACAGACCGGCGGCGGCGGCAACTTTCACATATACATTTACAGAATTATACACCATACATAAAGCAACCTCATCTATGAAAAGTTTTATACGATTGTGTATATAGGTACGATAGAAAACAATAGAATGGTGGCAAGCTAATATTTCTTAAAAAGGATTCTCTATTGAAAATATTTTTGTTCTTCGCCCTTCTTGAGACGAATACCAACGACGACGACGACTACGAACGAACTTATCGTGAACGGGACGAAACGAACAATCTCTGCGGCATGGCATTCTTTTAGAATCCAATAAGAACGAGAACCATCCAGAACAATGCATGATGATGCGGACGTCCATACACTATATGCATGGTACACTGTTCAAACCCCCTCTCCCCCTCCTCATTCGACAAGTATAATAATATATTTTTCGAAGAACAAGCTGCTGTTGATGGTAGCAGAGAGATACGGTAATTTAATATTATTTTATTTTGTCATTATTTTTAAAAGAGGTTGCATGACAAATTCCCATTGTTTTCGTGTGACATGGCAGCACGATGGCGCCCAATGCGAAGCACCATAGTAATTTGATATTCGTATTGGAAAAGTTCTTTTTCGCGTGGCACCAGAAAACAACGACGACGACGATGCCAACAACGAAAGACGACGACAACGGCAACAACGACGACGTATAGGCAGCCACAAAAAGGGTATTGTTATTGTTCGTTTTGTTTGTTGGTATAGGTATAGGTATTATTGCCGTTACTGTTTGCAAACTCTATCAAATAGGGTTTTTCTTAGAAGCTACGTCTACGTAGGTAGGTATAACAGGAGATTGTTGTTAACTTTGGGCGGATTCTATAGAAGAAGAAACTTTTCTTATGAAAATTATGATGGAAGATTCGAAATTCAATTTCTGTCAGTTTTGCCAGATGAGAACGTTGTAAATTAAAAATAATAAAACTGAACATTTCAGCTCATAATGTATATTTATATACGCATTTATGAAGGTTCTTATATTTTATATACCTACATATATGTATAAATGATGGCTTTGTTATGAATTTGAAACCACCATTTATATTTACTTTCAAAACAAAGAAGGTTTAAAAAAATGTTTGTTATTTATGTATAGACATATAAAAAGAGAAGATGCTTGAACCTTGGAAAATAAGTTTTGTTTGGCGGAGATAATAAAGCGCAGGTGTTTTCCTGGTGGGTAGGTATCTATATTTTGAACTATTTAATTTTAAATACTGATGAAACTCTATTTTTAAACTAAAAGACAATATAAATACATACTGAACAGAACAGAAATTCCTCCTAAAGATTTGGGTTAAGAATTCCATATTCTTGATGTGAAACTGATAAGGAAACTTTATTCTTGACAGTACCTCTGAAATCGTGCTTAAGGACAAACTTATGAGTTGAAGAGCTTAATAGTGTGGGAGGGTAGGGGGGTTGAATGCAACTGGCTGTTTTGATAAAGCAGTGAAAGACATGGAGCTGAAGCGATATGTGTTTTTGATAGTCTTAAAAACGTTTACATTCTTATTTTGATTTTTCAAGGATGTCCATATTGTATTGCACGTTTCTATTAACTGTTTCGTGGTCTATTGATGGTCCGTTGTTGAAAACCTTTCTCTAATCAAGCCTGTTTCAAAGTAGTTCCTTGTTAAAATCTTCTTGCAGAATAATTTTGAAAACAACTTATAAATTGTCAAAATGTTGCACATGGGTTTTTACATATACAAATTGTTTTTTCCCTAATTTATTAATAAACGTTATAGTTGTTTCTCTCCATTTTTTAAGGGATTTGTTGAGTTTGTATTACTTTGTTTGAGATTTAAATTGTTTGTACTTCTTCTGAAAAGTAAACAATGCTCCTATAATTTTCCCATAGCTGTAAATTCTCTCTAGCTTCAGAATACAATTACATACATAGTTCATCCATATCAATAGCTTGTACACCAAACTCTAATAAAAAACATCATCATTAAAATACGTATAACCAAACTCTAATACAAAAAAAATAAGTATACGCCCAAGTGAATCATAAGCACATTAGATATTACAAAAACCGCATTATTAACCTTTATTTAAAATAATGAATGTTGAAATGTAAATTTTGTCTGCAAAAAGCTCTTTGCTGAGCAAGTTGAAACCCAAACAAATGTACATCACGTATTTATTAAAATCTCGTTATTATTTCTAGATTAATATTATATACAAAAAAATCAATTATTCCATTTTTTGTACTTAGTTGCCTGGATTTTCAAAACACTCATACTCAAACATAAATACACATGTACAATATACATGTTATTATTTTAAACCAAAACTTCAATTTAAATGCAGTTCTTTTCTTTTTTTAAAGTCAATCTGCTTGGTACAATTTAATCTAAAAAGTTATTTCATTTATGCATAGATTTTGTCTTTTTATTTGCAATTTAAAAAAAAACCCACAAACTGGACCACGAAAATTCAAATCGAATTTCAAATCATATGAAATACGAGTGCTGAAATAGTACGGAACGGATATTGCTCTTGCTTGTCACCCCAAAGGATTAAAAACTAATTTATCCTAAAAACAACACAATAAACTCAAAAAAAATAGTTTTTATTTTTGTGTGATAGTTTTTCGAAACATGCAAATCCCCAATTGTACTGAAAGGATATTGCATTCCCCAAGTCTAATTTTACTGCATGGCATAAAAAGAAAATAGATAAAAATATACATTCATACATTATAGATAGATGCATTCATACATGGCCATACATATGGTATTCACATCATGTATGCATTCATGACACACACACACACAAAAAATCCTCATGCACTTTGGCTTTGGTAAGAAAAAAGTAAACAAAATAATCCATAGGATATTTCCAGGATCATTTGGGATGAATTTTTGATAGCGAGTAGAGCGTGTGTAGCTATTCGGATGATGTATACTTCTCGAATGAAGTAGTTGTATGTCCTATAGCATCGCAGACACACTTCAAGCACAGAACCCGTTCACACATTTTCCATAAAATACTCCGCCAGATGAATCCAATTCTTAATGTTGTAGAATTGCTTAGAACAAAAAACAAAGGACCTACATATGTACCAATCTAAACTTACCCATTTGGGAGTATTTTCTGTTTTGTTTGGTGTTATTGGACCATCGTTCAAAAGAATACTTCAAAGAGAGCATAAAATGCAGGAAAAATTCACTTGGTAATCCTTGTTTTTGTTCATGTCCTTCAATGGCACACTTTTCCCGAATGATTTTCATGTTTTTTTTTGCTGTCTCTCCCTGTTCCTACCTATACTCCAAACTACTGACTCATCCCTTCCTCATCAACGAGCGGGTGTCCTTTTATCCTGCTTCTTGATTTCGGGTCACGGGAGCATGCTACGACTATTTCATTATTTCCATCATCGAATATGTATTCAGCTCACAGGACGGACACTCTGATGTAGGTCCGGTCCCGGTGCCGGTCATTATCCTTGACATCATTTGTTTCCTCTTGTTCCTTGCACAGGCATATATATATGTACGGTTTTTATGTGACCACATTTTTGTGAATAGTCATTGGTACATATTGCCCGAGGAAAGAACAAACAACAACAAAAACAAAAAAAAAGAAAGAAATACCTCGACTTTCAGAAAATCCTTCAGATATTCCGAAATTGGGCGTCAATGGCATTGCTTCCAGAATTCCTAAAAGGCTTTCATCCTTTAAATTCCATATACCTAGATATAGAAATTGACGTTGGAGAACAACGAGAGGAATCATCACGTTCGGATTGGATTTGAAGTCGCGGTTCGCCATTGTTTTCAATTTCCGGTTTAATAAAGAAGAGATCGAAATTTAATTTAATTTTTCCATAGAAATAGTAGCGTATGTTTTGTGAGCTTTTTTTTGGGGATGGAGGGTTAACTTCATTCCGAATTCTAAGCTCCTCCACGTGCGTTCCAACGAACAACGTCCCGCTTACTATACTATCTATGTATAACTATATACACATTGCTGGTGATGCGCTGTCGGAATTCGGATGTAATTCTATTTTTGTTTGAGTTATAAGGACTTCCGATAGAACAATACATCTATGACTGTGTAATATATCGTTGTACATATGTATCGACATTCATCGATAACAATTGATATGCGAAATGGGTCGTGTCGGTCGGTTGGTGGAATGAATTAAAAACGGAAATTCGTAATCAGAACTCGATGCGGAAGTTGAATACACAAAAAGGATAGCTACCTAGGGATATATTCGTGATGTGGATAGACATATGTATATATGTATGTGCTTGCGTACATTTGTGTAGGTAAAGGATATGCCTATGAATATAGAAATTTATAAAAATAGACTGTCAATAATTATTTTATATTGTGCGTTGTACTGCTATAAACTATAATTAGGTATAATTGCATCAGCGCGATGTTGATTAATGCAAAATAACGTTTGCTGTTTCCTGTTTATACATACATTTTCATTTATATATATATATATGCGGGTGTTTGTGTGAATTTATAAATAACATCGCACCTTAATCCGGTTGATTTGTCTGATTATATCGCTGCCCTATTAGTGCCTTGTTTTATGCAATTTTAATTCTTAATTTTTGTACTAAATGCAATATAACTAAGTCTCACAATAAATTATAAATTTATCATAAAATTGTGTTCATATATTTTAAAATATATTTTCTTCACTTATTTTGCATATGTATGTATATTTACAGTTGTAGTCATATAATCAAGTCACAAAAGCTGGCAAAAAACATTAATTTCATTTTATTTATTTATTCGTTAATACTTAATAGCTGTAAGATATAATATCTTATAAAAGAAGCTAATATTACGGATTGGTAGAGCTTGCAAAATTTTGTCAAAAAAGACTAGTTTCAATTGCACAAATGAATAATATGATTTAAACTTATGTGTGTAGGAAAAATTAGGTTTTCCTTCTGCTTTTTTTATAATATAATTTAAAGTTTTTAATTCAATTAAGGTGATTTTCTAGATTTAGGGGAATCAATTTTGTAAAAACAGTATTGTGATTGGTGTATAAGCAATACATCAGAAAGAAGCAACACATTACGAAGTTAAAGGTAATAATTAAAGTTTATACATACATATTTAGCAAAAGGTTAGTAAAATTGGGTACACTGTCATATATATCTTCGGAACCGAAAACATAGCGAACAATATTATTAAAAGAAATATTAAGTTTACGGTTACTATCATAACTACAGTTACATATACATATATAATTCACAGCCATTAATTAAGATTGTCTAGTGTACAATACCCATAAAGTACGTAGGGCACCATAAATTTTGCCTATAATTCCATTAAAATGATTGTACCATGTTAGAGAACAGTTAAAGTTAACGCCGAGATTTTTAGCAGTTACTACATATTCAAAGTACATACATACAGAAATGTAGATGAAACAATATCGACCCTTGAGGAAAACCGGGCGAAGTAGGCAAAAAACTAGACAAACAGGCACCATTTTGAACTGCTTATTTTCTTTTTTTTGTATTGTATTGTATTTATTGTAGCAGAATATTCTTACATTTTTTCTTAAACTATATTGCACAATTTACAGAGTTACGGTATAAATCTACCTTACTACTGACAAATAATAAATTTTTTAATACAAGTAATGAAAAGCAACTAACAGTATATTGAAGGAAAAGCTACATAAAAACCTTCATTAAATTGTTTTGAGGATTTAGAGAGGAGAAGGGTGGGCGGTGAGGTATTTAAATCAAACCCAACTTAAAGTTTTACATATATTCATTATATGGTAAATAGTTAACAAATGGATTAATAAATAAATAAACAATTAAATAAATAAATATATAAACAAAATTAAATAAATAAATAACAAAATATATATAAGACAGTTCAAAAACAAACAAAGAAAAAAAAAAGAAAAATTAATAGTAAATAAATTAATGAACAAACAATAATAAACAAAAAAATAATAAATAAACAAAAAATCAAATAAATTAAATAAATTAAACAAATAATTGATAAATAAATAAATTAATTAATAAATTAGCTATCAAATAAATAAATAAATAAATAATGAAATATATAAATAGATAAATAAATAAATAAATAAATAAATAAATAAATAAATAAATAAATAAATAAATAAATAAATAAATAATAAATAAGTAAATAAATAAATTAATAGATAAAGAATAAATAAATAGAAAAATAATAATAAATAACTAAATTTAAAGTAAATTATAAAATTAATATCACAAATCAGTCTTAAAAAGGAAAATAAGAAAAAAGAACGAAAATGTACTTTCAATAATAATTATATATAACTAAGAAGCTAGGTTTGAAATCAATATGTTATCTGAAGATAAACAAGATAAATTATAGCGTACATTGATTTTGTCAATTCTTTGCAGAACTGGTTCTATGTTTGACATAGCGTGAAGTTCAGCTGTTGAAAACGACCATGGAAGCTTCAGAATCATTTTTAAAACTTTATTTTGAGCTATTTGAAGTCTACGAATATGGCTTTTTGCACATATCCCCCAACACGGTGAACCATAAAACATGATTGCTTGAAAAACTGCTTTAAATATCAGGAGCTTATTATCATTACTCAGTTTAGATTTGCGGTTTATGAATGGATAAAGAGTTTTGATAGTTATATTAAACTTCTTGATTACTTCTTGTACATGCAAGCCAAAAGTTAAAGTTTTATCTAAATGAACTCCAAGATACTTAGCACTTGAACGCCATTCTGTACTTATTCCACCAACTTGAAGATTATTGCTTGGCAAGAAACAGGCTTTTCTTTTTCTTGAGAAAAAGATAGCCTGAGTCTTTGAGGCATTTATTTTTATCTTCCAATCAAACAAATAATCTTGAACTACATTAAGAGCAGATTGCAGATTTGTTTCAATAATGAAACCAACTGAATCTGATGAAAAGATACAAGTATCGTCAGCGAATATAGCTTTATCACAGTTTGTTAAACATGGAAAGTCGTAGGTAAAGATAGTGTATAAGATTGGACCTAGCACCGAGCCTTGAGGTACACCTGCCATGATATTGTAAGATTCAGAAAACCAATTATTTATTGAAACCTTAAACTTCCTTTCAGACAGAAAGGATTGAATGGTCTTTATAAGGTACATTGGGAAATTGAGTCTTAAAAGTTTGTGTAATAATGCATTATGCCAAACAGTATCAAATGCTTTTTCAATGTCAAGGAGTACCATGCCCGTACTTTTACCCATTCTAAAATTATTTTTAATGTGTTTGGTAATTCGATGAACTTGATGTACTGTGCTGTGGTGAGCCCTAAAGCCAAATTGCTCAAGCGGTAAAATATTATTTCTAGTCACTTGAGACACAAGTTTACTTTTTAGAATCTGTTCGAAACATTTGCTTAGTGAGCTTAATAAACTTATTGGTCTATAATTGCTTGGTGAATTTGCACTTTTACCAGGCTTCAAAATGGGTATTATTTTGGCTGTTTTCCAAACATTAGGAAAGTAGCTCACCTTCAAACAACAGTTAAATAAGAGTTGTAAGAACTTAATTCCCGATTTTGGCAAATTCCTTAAATACAAATTTTTAATACCATCAAAACCCGCAGATTTTCTTGTTTTAAGTGCCATAAGTACATCTTTGACGTCTTGAAATGAAACATGCCCATAAATATCATTTGCAGTACTTGAGTTTATAAAATTGATTGAGTCACTGACCACTGACTCAACTGTAGTATTACAAGGGATACCTGTAGTAGTCAAATGGTTTACATAAAAGGTTTCAGCCAAGGCATTCGCTTTTTCAACACTTGAAATCATTACATTATTCCCAACTTTGAAAGCTGGAATATACGTATTTTTCTTTTTGATTATTTTGACTAAATTCCAAAAAGGTTTACTCCCTTTGTCTAATCTCTGTAATTTTTGATTCCATGCTTGGTTCCTATAAGCTAAAATTGAATCCTTTATTAAGATATTAAGTACCTTAACTTCTGAATTATAATTAGGGTCTCTTGTTCTTATCCATTTTCTTCGGTTGCTGTTCCGAGTTTTTATTAGACGTAAAATGTTAGGTGGTAATAAGTTGGCCCTGTCATGACATAATATTTGTTTTTTAGGAACTGAAATGTCAACACTTTCTTCAACAGCAGTCGTGAAACAAGAAACTGCAAAGTCTATTTGTTGCTGATCGACAACATCGATTGAAGGTGCATGTATACATGTCAACTTGGATCTTATTTCTTTTTTATATCTAGACCAATTAGCATTTTTAATGTCTAATATTTCATTTTTGTTTTCCATAGGTGAATCAAAAGATTTTATAAGAACAGGTAAATGATCTGAACTAAGCTCGTTTATGACCATAGGTTGGTTAAAAAGATTAGGCATATTACTTAAATAAAAATCTAAAGTTGATGGGTTTGATCTATTATTAGTAGGATAGTAAGTTGGGTGAGGAGGGTACAAAATTTCAAATTGATGCCTGGAGTTAAGGCTAGCAAGAATATTACCCCATGTATTTGCTCTTAGACAACCCCAACTTCTATGCCTACAATTAAAATCACCCCCAATAAGATATTTATCATTTATACCTATCATCTTTCTCAAGTCGTTATTCAAATGAAAACGTTTTTCCGCACTAGCTGAACCTCCCGGAAAATAAACAGAAAATATTTTTAATGCACTTCCATTAGCAAAAGGTATTTTAATTCCCAAGTTTTGAATTATTTTTGTATTTACAATTGGAATTAATTCATGTCGTATTGTTTTTTTAACTAACACGGCAACACCGCCGCCCCTTCTCTCATCTCTATCAAGACGATAACAAGCATAATCTTGATTATTTAATTTGTCATTAAAACTTAACCAAGTTTCAGACACTAAACCTACATCTACATTATGCTTTTTAAGAAAAGCAAAAAATTCAATGGATTTGCATCGAATGCTTTTAGCATTCCAACATATTATATTCATGGATGTCCTATTCATTACTTATTACTACTATTATAAAGATACTTAATTGCTAATGGTGAATAGTATTAAATTGGTCTTGTTTGGTCTTGCATTTACCCAACAAAATTATCATCTCCGCAGTAAGCTGGTTGATTTCATCCATAGAGAAGAGAGCACTGGTGCTATCATCAGTAAAAGTATTGTTGTTCGACCAAGCACCACTGCCAGTGGGAGCAGAAACAGGCATAGAAACCGGTTTTACTTGCATGGGTGCTCTCCGGTGAGTTGAGAGAGGTGGGAAATCAGAGGTGTTTGGTTCATATGATGACTGATGTGTGTGGTGCATTGTTTTAAGAACTTGAGTTTGACGTTTGTTCTTGTTAGAAAGCTTTTCCCTCATATCAAAGAAGGTTTTACGGCTCAAGCATGAGAGGTCATTGGACTTGTGTGTTGCACTGCAGTTTGCACACTTGATATTGGTTGATTTGCACTTACTTGTTTCATGATTTTCAGAACAGATCGCGCAGTGGGTCATGATGTGACAGTTTTTTTCTCCGTGTCCGAACATCTGGCAGTTAAAGCATTGTGTATACTTTTGCTTTTGACGTCGGGCAAAGTCCCACTTCACTTGTGTTTTAAATACAGATGGAATTTTTTTTTGAGATCTGCAAGCTTAACTGAACCGCGTTCGAGAAAGACTATATAGAAAACATCAAGGAAATTTTCATATTGTTTTTTTATTAGTTTTATGTTTTCACATTTTAAACCAAGTACGTTCAATTCAGTTTTTAATTCTTCAATTGGCATTTCATCGAGCCCAAAAAGAACAACTTTAAATGACCTCACTGTTTGAAGGTCATGAGTAAAAAATTGCCAGTTTTTATATTTTAGTTGGGAACACACACTTGCATGGTCTTCACTTTTATTGCAGTTTATTTTAATGCCAATGGACATTTTTTTTATACAATAGTCATGGACTTTAATTTCTTTAAGCATAGCGTGTATACTTTGGGTTGTTTGTTGTAATACACAAATGGAAGGTATTTTAATTTTTTTAACTGTTGGAGTAGCTAACACTTCTTCACATTCAATATCGGTGTCTGAGTCGGGAAGACATTGTAGGGGGGTAAACCGCCCATATTTAAGATTATGGTCATCCGCACTCATTTTACGATTTTTAACGTTGAAAGACAAATGAATGTCTTCAACTAAAGTTGGTGATCTATTTCTTTTTTGAATGTTTGCTTATTAGAATGTACCGCACAGAGAAACGTCTGATTAGATCAGACAGCCGATGAGTACTGAGCTTATTTTCTGTTAGTCAAAAAAGAATATACAATCTTATCGGAACATGCAGACAAATTAAATTATTGCACAAGTTTTTTTTACATAGAATAACATGGTTGACACTGTCAAAAGCCTTAGAAAAATTAAGCAATACTAAGAAAGTTGTATCGCCCTTATCCAGCGCTTGTCTTATTACTTCAGCCACATAAGGGAGTGCTGTTGTACAGCTAAGCTTTTTCCGGGAGCCAGATTGCTTGGGAGTGAGTAGATTGTAAGATAAACGTTGATTTGCATCTGCCAAATTCTCTGAAAGACTTTTGACAAGTAGGGTAGAATTGATATAGGTCTTTATTCAATTATTTTAGCATTTTAAGAAAGTAGCTTTCTTTCCAAGGGTCAGTTGACTTCACATATTTCTTGCTTTTCTAGTACCAACTTTACGTAGATTCCTTCAAAGTTAATGTCCATTGAATGAAGAACTCAGTTGATTAGACAAAGTTTTATGATTTGGCTAACGGATTTCAGCTGTGATTTTGTTTCACAACGAAAAAACAAACTTCGCAATTCAGTCAACCGATATTGCTTCCAATTGATGGCTCTAGTATGCTCTTCAAGAAGCTGACCATTAATGTTTTTAAAGTATCGTAATGGCTAAATCGTCTATATCAGACCGATTACAATAACTTCCTATAGGAAGTAAATAAATATTTTAATAAGTTGGCGCAACAGCTCGCAGAAAACTAGAGCCAAGTGAATTACAACTTTTAACCATTTCTGTAATATCAGGGATGGTGGGTAATGGTTTGTTTAAAAAAACATTTTGTCAATTCTTTGTAAAAATTGACACTGGCAGGGTTTGAACTTAAGATTCCTCTTGCATGACAGTCGTAAGCACTAACCATTACACCACTACTTCTAATCCAAGGATAAAAAAGAAATGATCCACACTGATAACTTCCTATCCCGTCTGTCGATTTGTCTTGCTTAAAAGTTTGTAGGGTTGGGATAAAAAAATTGTTAGTTGAATTATTCTCAACAATTTTTATACTGCCAACAACGTTTCTTACCAAGTTTTTTACCAAGTTTTAGTATTGTTGTTTTTTTCTTTGTTAGGTTTTTACTTTTCGTAAAAAAACTGTCAATTCGATTTTTCTCAAAATTTGTCCAAATCTTGAAAACAATGTTTCTTATAATTACAAATTTGAAGGCATAATTTAAAATTTTTGAAAAGATATTTGAGTCGAAAACAAATGTTTACCAACTTTTGTAATTTTTATTTCAGGTTTTTAGTTTTTTGTAAAAAAAACTGTCGATTCGATTTTGATCAAATTTGTTTCGAATGGTGAAAACAATATTTCTTATAAGTTTAAATCAGTTTAAATTTTTGAGTCAAAAATAAATTTTTAAAAACTTTTGTAAATTTTTTTTAGGTTTTTAGTTTTTTTTTGTCAATTCGATTTATCTCAAAAGTTTTCAGAATGTTGACAATAATATTTCTTATATGTTAAAATTTGTTGGAAGCCATAATCTCAATTTTTTGAAAAGATATTTGAGTCGAAAATAAATTTTTACCAACTTTGTGTATTGTGTTTTTTAGGTTTTTTCTTTTTTTATAATAAAAACTGTCAATTCGATTTTTCTCAAAATTTTACCAGTTATTAAAAACGTTATTTTATGTTGTACAATATTGGTTTGGAGATAAAATCATTTTGTATTCGTAAAATTTTCGAGGTGACAATTTTTTTGTTCAGGTTTTTTGATTTATAAAAAATACCGTCACTTGGATTTTTTTCAAAAAATATACTTGTTTGGTATCACGTCACAATATGTTATATAAAATTTAATACAAGTCAATAGCGTTTCTTGAGATATTTAGGGTTAACCGAAATGTTCACCTTTTTAAACTGCTATGGTGAAAAAAACATCCACACAATTTTCGATATCTCTACTGGTTTTTGAGCTATGGACGACGTACGTACGTACAAACGTACACACGCACGCACAGACATCTTTTTAAAAAAATTTTATTTCAATTCAAATTTTCAATTTGACAAACCGGACCCATCACAAGAACTTTCTATGGGAAGTTAATAAATACAAATTAAACCACTGCATTGATTCAAATTTAAGCTTTAAGAAGGTAAACTAGAGATGCAGATGGAAGGAAAAGTTTCTTTAGATAAGGGCGTGTTCATAATGATGATTTAAACCAATCTGCGTTACGAAAACCGATGATAAATGCCTCAATAGTCTAAGAGAATTACTTACATCAAAATGATTTCACTTCAATATACAGCGCTCTTCAGTACAGTTTCAAAAAGACTTGTTACAATCTCAAAGTCATTTATTCTAAATTTATACTTGATTATAAGAAATCTGGACAGATTAAATTACTTTAATGATTTAGACTAGTTACTTAAATGATTTAATTAAAATAATTAATTTTCCAATGGCTTTTAAATTTGTAACTAAAAACGAAGATTTTAATAACAATGGTTTCTTTACATGGCCACAACTGTATGTACTGCTCTAATTTTTGTTTTTAATTTTTTGATTGCTAAACAATTTTGGAGAGTCCATTTATAAATACATACATAGATGGTTAGAGTATTATAATTTAATTTAATTGGAATTCAGGGTGGGGGCCGAGGGAAGGAGGTGTCATTGTGGTTGGTGTGCAAAATGGTACTTTATTTTATTTGTCAATTGAAGTGTGCTTATGGATTGGTTTTATAATTTGTGTACCTTATCTACCTTACCCATAGCGGAAATAAACAGATGGACGCTTAAACGGACTAATTTATTGAAAGGACATTTTCATAGAGATATAGATTGCGTAAGCGTTTGCGTTTATTGTTTTTCTCACTTTATTTTGGTCAGTCCTCGTTAGAATAATGTTATTTTGACAGTTTATTGTTTATAGATAATGTCTATTTTTGCTTAACCTAAATTTCAACATCCGGTTGGTTGGATATGAAAAAGATATAAATTTAATTGATCGATAAATAAGTGCGGGATACGGTGAAATACGAGTTGGTGTTATTAATGAGGTAATTGGATTAGGAAGCGTTTAAATATAATTTCCAATTTAGCCTAAGGATAAAGAAGTGCTTTTCACTTTGTAAAATGTTTAATGCTTATCTAATATCAAATATGTTTTTAGGTGAATATTTAATTGAAGCACGGAACATAAAATGTTAAAGAAAATACAAAATGTTTGCAAAATCAAACGTCATACAGGGATATACCTATAGCCATTTATAGATAAACCCCATAAGATAAATTTAATTTAATTTTTGCAGGAACAAACAGAATAAACTAAATCTAACCATGTTATAAATTTGTTCCTGTCCCTGGAATTTTCATCTAAATCTGTTGAACACAATTTCAGAGAAAAAAAAAGAAAGGAACAAAATGGCCGTGGTAGAGCTAAGAATTTAATAAAGTACATTCAAATATTTTTGTTTTGTTTATTGAAAATTAACAACAACAGTTTCATAAAAAATTTGTAATTATTTCCGAGAAATTAGAAGCAATAAAAGCGGAGTGAACGGACATTGAACATGAACTGTAGTAATATTAATTTTTGAACAAAAGTACAAATATTTCAAACGAAAACGTTAACTAAGTTATTGAATTACGTGTTAGGTGTGTTATATAAAAAATGATTTTTTATTTTTGGGTGTTTTAGGCAAGACAGACTTATACTATAACTAAAGTAAATTAATATATAGTTTATTTTATATGATTTTTATGATTTTCGTACAACAAATATTTCAAATCGAACAGTGATTTATGTAAACAACTGATATTTTAAAATATGCTAAAAAGAATTTTATACTTTTTGCTTATTTTAATTACATCATACCGAGTTTAACATTAAAAGGTTTCATTTTGATATTAAATTCAAAAAAACAGTGATCCTTATAGAAATTAAGGAATATTTATTTCATAGTAAATAGAAAGTAAAGCCATTAGAAATATAAGACAAGTAAGCACCACGTCCACGGTTGCATCCTAATATCCTTTTCATACAATGTATGGCTCATTTACCAGAAAATTTGCCTTCGGAACCTGACAGACAATGAAATTTTTACCAATCTGGACATGGAGGGTTTTAGAGGGATGAAGTTGGTATATCAATTTTAGAGACATTTCTTAATACCCTAAAATAAATCCTTCAAAACGCAATAAATAAGCGTATACAACGTGCATATCGTATAGAGTCTTGGATGTCAAGCGCATTCCCAATCATTTAAGGGTGTTTCAGGCAGATTTTCAAACAGTTGAAGAAGTCTGGTCTTGTCTTAAAAAAAAACTTTATATCAACATCTGATCCTCGGATTTTCTCAGACAGTCAATATTTAGACTTTGTCTCTACAAACACAGTAATAGTCCATAATTATTGATCATTTTTAATATTCGCCGCGTCCTATGGAGACATTCCAGGAAATTGAAAAGCAGATGAATTTGCCAAATATGTTAGCTTTGGGTAAGCTTTAGCTAAAATAAACACGCTATAAGAAAAACCAACTTCAGGTGAAATAACATTACATTAGATTTAAAGCACTCAAAGTGCTTGACATCGCTAAACAGATTTTGCATATAAGCTCTATAATTGGTATCATTCTAATAATTCGAAATGGCTACTACTTGGAATACAGATTCTTGAGTCGAGAAGAAAAATGTATACTAGGAGTGTTTTTTTGGATATCGAAAACAATATTTCCTGTGAAATAGAAAGAGTTTGAAGACAATGTTTTTCATTTTTAAAAGCTATTTAAATCGAAAATAAATTTTTACCAAGTTTTAGTATTATTTATTTGTTGTGTTTTTATGTTTTGTAAAAAAAACTGTCAATCCGATTCTTCTTAAAATTTTACTGAATATTTAGGTTAAGTTAGGTTGGTGTGGCCAAATGTCATTGACTCACGTAGACCTCAAGGGTCCGTTGTGATACTACTAATGAGGTTACTCATGGGAGAGTTATGAACTTAAAGAAACCATTTCGTACTTTTAATCAAGTAAGAGAGACGTTTTGTGTCAATCGTTGCCAGTTCACTGGTATTATTGAAGAAGGGATTACTGAGAAAGTTATTCCTTCAAATGGAGAGTGCTGGACATGTACATAGAAGGTGTTGGACTGTTTCCTCGTCCATGCATCTTCTACAGAAGTCATTTGTGTAGACCCCTAGCCTCAGAGCATGTCTTACTATGAGGCAGTGGCATGTTACTACTCCAATTGTAGAGCTTATACTTTGTCTGCTCAGTGATATCAAGCCTTTTTACCGTTTTAAGTCTATACTTGGTCACATTTGCTTTGTTGCTAGGCAGGTGGCACTCTGTGACCATTTAGCATTTGTTGATTCTAGAGCATATTGCTTGAGAAGATATTTGCATGTAGCAAGTGGTGTTCCTATGTTATGTTTTTGTCTAACATAAGGCAGAAGTGTCCCGTTTTTGGCGAGCTCATTGGCTTTGCAATTTCCCGGAATGTCTCTGTGGCCCGGCACCCAAATGGAGCGAATGTTAAACTGTTCCGTCAACTCATTCAGAGATGATCGACAATCATGGACTGTTTGAGAGTTTGTGGGGACAGACGCGAGAGATTTAAGAGTGGCTTGGCTGTCTGAGAAGATTCGTATATCCTTACAAGATATAACGTTTTCTTTGAGCCAGGATAGTGCTTCTTTAATCGCCATTACTTCTTCCTGGAATACACTACATTCATTGGGAAGTCTATAGGATAGACTGAGATTCAGTTGTTCCGAAAAGATACCACTTCCAACTCCGTGATCGATCTTTGAATCGTCTGTATAAAAGTGTACCGCATCGTCTTCCAGGCTTTTTTCTTCTTTTACCGAATACCATTTTTGGGGTGGTATAGTCTAAGCAATCCAGTATTGTTACTGGTCCATTGAGAGGTGGCTCTAACCCTCACACATGAGTTGGCTGCCACCATTTTGGAGAAGATGTCAAGTGGTGTTAGGTTTAAAAGCCCTTCGAGTGCTGCGGTTGGTGTTGAGCGAAGTGCTCCTGTGATGTACATACCTGCTGACCGCTGGACTTTGATGAGCTTATTTAGATTAAGCATCTTGTCTAGTGCGGTCCACCATACGACAGCTCCATAAATGAGTATCGGTCTGATTACCGAAGTGTATAGCCAGTGGGTTATTTTTGGGGAGAAGCCCCATTTTGATCCCATGGCCTTTTTACAAGTAAAAAGCGCTACAGTAGCCTTTTTTACTCTTTCATCAATGTTTGCCTTCCAATTTAGTTTTTTGTCTAAAATGAGGCCTTAATATTTAGCTTGGTCGGAAAAGCTTAATGGTATTCCTTTAATCTTGGGTGGGCTTATCTGAGGAATTTTATATTTTCTTGAAAAGAGTATTAATTCTGTTTTATGTGGATTGGCGTCCAATCCACATTGCTTAGCCCATTTTGTAAGACTATTTAAGGCATTTTGTAGGAGTTCCGAGAGAACTTGGGGGTGCTTCTTAGATACGGATAATGCAACGTCGTCAGCATAGGCAATCACCTTGAAACCCTCTGCTTCCAATGATGTAAGTAGGTCGTTTATTACCATGTTCCATAAAAGAGGCGAAAGGTACCCACCTTGGGGAGTGCCTCGTAAAACATCTCATGCTAGAAGTCATTGTCCTACTTTTGAGCATGAGACTTATAAGATTTATGAGTGATTTCTCTAATTCCAGCTTATCCATTGCTGTTGTGATCGCCTGGTAACCGACGTTGTTGAAAGCTCCTTCAATATCTAGGAACGCTACCAGGTTATATTCTTTGTATTCGAGGGAATGTTCAATGATACGTACCAGCGGGTGAAGTGTTGATTCTACTGATTTTCCCTTAGAGTAAACATGTTGAGCTATGGAAATGAGACATGGTTTTTAAGTTATGTCTGATGTAAATTTTAATCAATCTTTCCAAGGTTTTAAGAAGGAAGGATGATAGGCTGATTGGTCGTAGATCTTTAGGGTTAACGTGTGAGGGTTTCCCTGCTTTAGGAATGAAGACTTCTTTTGCCATTCTGAATATTAAAAACAATATTTTTCAACAGCAAAAAGTAGCTTAAAGCCAATATCCCAAAGTTTTGAAAAGATATTTGAGTCGAAAATTAATTTTTACCAACTGTTATTAATTTTTTGTTAAGGTTTTTATTTTTTATAAAAAAAAAACTGTCAATTTGATTTTTGTCAAAATTTTACCAGATGTTAAAAGCATTATATTTCGTTGCACAAAATTATTTTGGATATAAAATCATTTCGTATTCTCAAAATTTTCGGGGTGACAAATTTTTTTTCAGTTTTTTTGATTTATTAAAAAACCCGTCAACTGGATTTTTTTCAAAAAAAATATTTGATTATTATCACGTGACAATTTATTATATAGATTAATTCAAGTCTCTCGCGATTTTGGTTTAAAAGATATTTAGGGTATGCTATGGTAAAAAAACCACCCACGCAATTTCCTTGAGAGCCCTTTCCGCATATTTCTGCCTAATTTTCTGTATAACAACATTTACTTGAAGTCGATATCTCTTTTGGTTCTTGAGCTATTGACAATGAAAAAAAAAATTTATTTCGACTCTAGTGATTTGAAACCTCGATAAATGTCAAAATTTTCAATTTAACATATCGGACACGTTACAATAATTTCCTATGGCAAGTTAATAAACTTAAATAAAAGAACGCACACAAAATTACAGCTTTTAAGTTTATATATACTTAAATAGGGGTTATTTCTTAAAGTTTTATTTAGAAACCCCTTCATTGTGACCCATACAATACTTCCACCCCAATCTTATTTATGAATTACATATTTCTTAAATCTTAAATTTTCATTGATTTATATTCCGACTTTTCTACTTCTTTTTGACAGAACCACAAAAAAGCTGATCATAGGTCAGTAGTAACGTTTTATATTTTGTGATACCACTTAATTAACTTTTTTTAACTGAAGTAAGATAAGAATGTTCTGACACTTTGCAAATTAAAGACTTATAAAACATATAAGTAAATACATAATTCAAAAACGGTAATGTACGAAACATCTTCAAACTTTAATAATCATGCCTACATAAAAGTATGAGAGGTAAGGTGGAAAAAGCACTTCAAAACTTAATCCAATTGATGAACGACAAAATAAAGAGAAATACCCAGTTTAAGTGACAGAACTTTTATTAATGGTAGGTGGGTAGGTAAGGTAGGTACGGTAGGTACGGTAGGTACTCTATGCTCAGCTCATATAACCTGTGTCTATAGGTATTTAACCTCACTCCAGCTATACTTGAAAACACACACAAAGCTAACCAAAAAGTTATTAAATTACAAAAATATGTATCTTTATAGGTACATCAACCTAAAGCTGGCTGCTAACCCTTACCCTACACTTCTGGTAATAATTGAACAAGCAACCTTTTTGCTGCTTTTTTCAAGTATTCTGTTCAACTTTCATAACTTTATTTTGTTTTATGTGTCCTTTTTTCTGTTTCCAATCAAAGACACTTAAACTAAGGGCACTTCCGTTACTGTTTTAATAGTTATATGGTATGTATATATATGATCCTGAGAAGTGAATGTTTGTAATATGGAATTTTGTTGTTTTTGTTGGACCAAACTAAGTCAAAAACAGGGCTGATAAAGTTAATACTATGGGAGTGTCATTACTCTATTCTCTACGTCATATCAAAGGTAGGTACAAAAAAGAAGGAACTCAAGCTTTGATAAACAAGAGACATGGTCATATTAACTAATTTTAGACTATTTCCATGAGAACTACATTGTTGAAGTTCTTATATTTTTCTGATCTTTCTCTTTTACATCTATATATAGTTAAGATATGTCAAAGTTTTGAAACGACAGCCCTGGTCAATGCCCAGACATCCTGTATCCTGTAACGTTATCAAAATGCGATTACTCTTACTGACTGTATGTCCTGAAACCTAAATGTCAGAAAATCTATGTTCACATCGTGGCAGACAAAACTTTCCTTCCAGTTTTTCACAGAGACAGAGACTATAGAAATAGATGGATACTTTTAACGGAGACTCCATTTTTATTAATTTTTTTTTCTGACGCGCCAGATGTTTCCGTTGTCAACGTAAAGTCGAGTTGAGTTGAGTTTAAAGTTGAGTCGAATTCTCTGTATGGTTATTTTAAATAAAAAAGGAAGTGATTGTTTTATTTTGTTTTTGTTCAGACTTGTGTATCGTCCTGATGCTCTAACAAACTCAGATAGACATCCGGAACGGACTTGTGAGATAGCAAAAAAGGTATATCCTCGACATCACTCCACATAAAATAAAGGACACAGACTAGACACACACACATACTCACATGTACACACATGTCCACCATCCATACACATGATAACACGAAAGAAGGATATGACTTTTCCGATTCTGTGTTTCAAATGATTTATGAAAAAGGTGTTCCTCCAGCACTTTGAGAAAACTGACTGCTTACATCCTTTCGAGGTATCCTCTTGTTGTTTTTTTTTTCTTTTTTGTTATTTAACCAGAAATGTGAATGCTTTTAAGAACCATCTCCGGTCTTATCCTCTTTTTTCTAGAACAGCAGCATCTAGGTACCTTACCTACCTATCTTCATATATGGAAAAAAGCTGCAAGTGCAACACATTACTTCCATTTAGAAGTCCAATTTTTTGTATTCTATTTTCCAGTAGCTTCTGCATTTAAACTTAAGTTGATCTAGTCGAGAAAAACGTCGAACAGTAGGACAGTTTGAGAGACTTTTGGAAAAAAATTGTTTCACAGAAATTATCGTTGCCTTCTGTTTAACACAGGGTGAATGGTTTTTCGGTTTTGAAATTAAAAAGAAGTTGATAACTTCTCATCCGTGTCTGTCGATTTTTCTAAAAATTGAAAAAAAAAAAATATTAATAACAATATTTTGTGTGAATAGAAAATTTGAATTCAATATCTCTCTATTTTCTCATAATACTTGAGTCGAAAACCATTTCATAACAGTTTTTATTGTTTTTGTAGGTTTTCGTGCTTTGTAAAAAAAGTTGTCAAAAGATTGTTTTCTAAAAAATAAACTAAAAGTTACCAAGAATATTTTGCAAATGATAAAATAAGTTTGATTTTAATAAAGTTTTTTTGTTCTCGACACATTAAGTCAAACATGCTTATCAATTTTAGCTACATTTCTTGAAATATATTATTTTTTACGAAAAAAATGGCCACTAAATTTTCTAAGAACATTACCTTTGAATTAAATACCTTCATTTATTCTGGAAATATTTAAATTTAAATGACAACCAACTGTCAATTGAATTTTTCCAAAAGTTTTACAAAATGTTGAAAATAATATTTTTCGTTAATTTTGCAAAATTATTTGATGGGAAAATTAATTTTTACCAACTTTAAGTAGTGTCTTTTTTCAGGATTTAATTTTTTTGTAAAAAAAAACAGCTGCTTCAATATTTATTAAAATGGTATCATACGTCAAAAACGTTATTCTCCGTTGCATAAAATTGTTCTGAAATTTTTATAATTATTTTCTCGTACAATATTTGAGGTGACAAATATTTATTCAATTTTTTTGATTAAAAAAAAATATTGTTAATTGATTTTTCTAAAAAACTATACTAATTTAGCAGCTCATTCCAAGGATCTTCAAAGGTCGAGAAATGTCAAAATTTTCAAATCAATAAATCGAAATTGGACCGGTTACAATAACATTCTTTTGGAAGTTAATAAAACACGCACAGCAATAAATTGTTGGTAAAAATTGTATTAGTGAAAGACTTCAAGTAGAAGCTTCGGGAAGTTTTGTAACATTCGATTATTTGTAACCACTTTTTCACACATTTTGGGAACTATTTGAGCTAACACAGTTTTTGCTCGTATTTGTCAAAAAACATAATCCTGGCGGACAATTAAAGCCACCGGAACATCAAATTACGGGATAATATAACTTGGTGGTTGTCGCGCTGTATGGATTATGGATTGTTGGCTCATCTTGGTTGAAGCCTACATGTCGAGAACTTCAATCGCATTTCGATTGCTGTGAAGACAAGCCATGAAATTGATAATTTGGGATCATCGCCAAAACATGCACTTGAAGCAGTTATCTTTTTTCAACAGAGTCTGATTTACGATAATTCGCAGATCTTAAGACTCAATAACGCTTCCACTCTTTTCAAAGTTCCTTACGGTTTTAGTGATTCCGTAGGAGCTAGAATAGGAGGGCCATAATTCGAATGGGTGAAATTAGGTTCATTCTCAACCTTTACCAAAATTGCCAATTGTCAATAATTGTTGCCTAAATGTTGCTTGGGCAGATGAAAGCGCTCTCGAGAGAGTGAAATAATTTCCCCTCCTGACAAATTCTGCTAAAGAAATTTCTTTTTCAAGAATTGTTGTTCCGTCCGTTCATTTTGCTTCGCATTATTTGACTGCCAGACAACTTTTGCTAAGACTCCGTCCCATATTTTGTTTGCAGTTTTCCTCTCTATGTATGGAGTTCATTTCCACTATTTTAAATTTGACAGACCAACAATTTTTGCCCAAACACCTTGAGAACAAACCTTTGCAACTAATATATTGACACTACAGTTGAGGTGTCAAATGATAGTGTTACCAACATTAAACCATATAATAAAATACCCTTTATAATGAGGAAATTGGACTTTTTAAACACACTGTTTGACAGTTGCAACAAAAATGTTTATCGAAAAATCTAAATACGTTTTCAAATGCTTTAACTTCGTCAAATAGAGTATTTGGATAGGTACATGTGTAATAATTAGCATTCTGTTGAGCACCTTAAAGCATGACACTATCAGCTGTCGATTTGTCCAAAACATTACTTTAATTATTTGTTTGTATTTCAGAATACATTTGACACATTTGAATCTTATTCCTTCGCTAATACACCTTTTTCGGTAGTTTAACTTAGGAAAAGTCACTTAGTAAGAATTTTCTTTTATTCATAACTAAGTCCATTGAATAAGGTCTAGCTATTCCACATTTATTAACTAATAATAACAATAATAATTACTAATAATTGAAATAACATTCATACACTTGTGTAAAAATTTGCTTAAATTTAGTCATTTGATTATATTTTCAATAAAATCATAAGGAACGAAATATTTTACATCATATTCCATTAGACTTATGCCCCACTGTACATTACATTTACATACTTACTCTGAGCTGTCATCTTAATGTTTGGAACATCAGTATAGTTCTTGATGTTCTTCTCTAGAATTCTGAGGTTGGCTTAAAATGCTTTTGGCGTTATTGCCGAACATGACAACAATGAAAATTCATGTTTGAGTTCTATAGAGTTATTATATTTTGAATATTTTTGTTACTCTTGTATACGATTGCGATGCTCATGTTAAAAACAGTCGGTAGGTAAGTACTGTTGCTGTCTGCATGCTGCATCACACATCACCTGGAGGGAGGTGGAATTTTGCATTTTTCAGAGGTTTGGTGGCAGGAAAGTATTTTGAACGGCAGCGGCACTATGGCGTTTGCTGGAAATATGTCAACTTCACATACATATATAAATATAGGCACCATGCAGGGGATATTAATTAAAGAATTTTGACATACGACGACGGTGACATTTTTGTGCATGGTGACAATAATGCATTTTTCAAGGCAAATAACTCTCATTTTATACTTTTGGAGCAACAAATGTAGCGTGATGGAAACGTCGTTGTCGTCTCCGTCTTCGTCTCCGGCTCCGTTGTCGTTGACGTCATTGTCGACAACAGAAGAATGATTATTTGAACGATTGAAATTATATGAATTTTTGAAATATTGCTCACAAATGTTGTGTTACTTTAAGTATGAATGATGGGTTCATAATGTGTTGAAATAAGAAAGTTGAATGGAAGGAAATAGGTTGGTGCTTCTCCTTACAAAAATGATTATTGTTTCATGACTTTTGTCAAAATCAAATGTGTACACATGAAGTGCTCTTTTGGGGAAAAGGCAAATGTTTTTGTTTTCTAGAGAGGAAGATAAATATGGAATTTCGTTTTAACATTACAGTACTTTCAAAACATTTCTTTTTTTAAGCTTTTAAGGCACAATTCTATTAATAATTATACTTTGAGATAGTTGAGTGTTAGTAAAGTATTTGTCCTTGTTTTATTTTTGTTGCCAATACTTGTTTTACTTAGTGATAAATTATGACACAAATGGAAAAAAGGATACTATAAACTATAATGGCGAATTTTAATGAAAAAACAGCTACTTACGTTTTATGTTAAAACAGTAAACCAAGAAGGTGGAGGAATAGGAATTTTTAATTAAAAAAGATCGAAAATTGTATGTCATAAAATTAAATGTTAAATATTTACGAGAAAAAAAATCGTTTCACGATTCGATATGCCCCAACATCTTCACGAATCCTTGCTTCATTGGATTAGTAATTACCTTTCGAATCGGTAAATACAAGTTGTATTGGATGGATTGAAGTCTGAAAACCACAAAATAAATGCTGGTGTGCCCCAGGGCTCTGTTTAATCTCCAACACTCTTTTTCATCTTTATTAACGATCTCCTGTCTGCAACTTCTAATCCAATACATTTTTTCGCTGACGATGGTAGGTATTCTTTTCATATTCGTTTCCATAACTACATCCCTCACCTTCGAATGTGGGACTGCAAAGACAAAATATGATAAGTTCATTAAATTCTGATCGAAACAGCATTGTACAATGGGGAATAAAAACCGCGTGGAATTTAATGCCTCGAAAACCCAATGCTGTCTTGTATCGTTAAATCGAGATATACCCCCCTTGCCATTATCCATAGATGGCACTTAAATCGCAAAGAGATTCGTTGTTTAGCTGTACTACGCGAATGTGTAATTTCTGACCACATTCTGTCTTTGTTTTTCTCCTAATATTTTGAGTGGTTTTTGATGTAAACGATTAAACAAATTCTTTCTTTATTTGTATCGACAATATCTAGCCTTTTCCGCCATTTTATCGTAAGCGAAATGTTCAATAAAAAAGAAAACTTAATTATTGTAATTTGATAGTAACTCATGGACCATGAACCCTTGAAGGCTATTGTCATGTCTTAGCTTAAGCATAATTATTTATTTTCAATATTGACTTAGAGTATAAGTGGTTGCAAGGACCAGCAGTTAGCTATCGATTTGTAGTTTACGATTATGTGGCGCTTACGATAACTTGGCGAAAAGGGCTCAATATATTGTATGAGATAAATAATTTGAAGTTGTTCTTGAGTCGCTAACCATTTCTTATCAGTTTTTTGTTGTATTTGTAAGTTTTCGTGTTTTTTGTTAAAAAGTTGTCAGTTGAAATCAACTAAAAACTAACAATAATATTTTTTATATGATGAAACAGTTTGATTTCAAAAATGAAATTTTTTTATCATTTCATGAAATTTTATTTAAGTATGTAAGGAAATATTCATTTTATTTTCTTAGATAATTTAGTACAGAATAAAATCATTTTAAAGTCAATACCTTGATTTATTAACGAGTTATCGAAAAAAGATGGGTCCCATTTGTCAAATTGAAGATTTTGACGTTTAAAGCTCCCTAGAGTCGAAATAAAAGATTTTTAGAAAGATGTCTATGCGTTCATGTCTACATAAGTTCGTACGTCCGTACGTTAACGACGTTTTTTCGTTCCATAGCTCAAGAACCAGTAGAGATATTGGCTTCAGATAAACTTTGTTATACAGATAAAAAGGCAGAAAGATGCAGAAAGGGCTCTCAAAAAAAAAAATGGGTTGGTTGTTTTTACCATAGCAATTTAAACAAAAGGTGAACAATTTGGCTAACCCCAAATATCTCATGAACCAAAAACGCTAGAGACTTGAATTAATTTTAATATAATATATTGTAACGTGATACCAAGCAAGTATATTTTTTGAAAAAAAATCCAATTAACGGTTTTTTATAAAACAAAAAAACTGAAAAAAAAAAATTGTCATCTCGGAAATTTTACGAGTACAAAATGATTTTATCTCCATAACAATTTTGTGCAACGAAAAATAGCGTTTTTAACATCTAGTACGCTTTTGAGAAAAATTGAATTGAAAGTTTTCCCTATAAAAAATAAAAACCTAAAAAAAACGTTACTTAAAGTTCTTAAATTTGAATTGAATAACATATTGGGCTTAAACTACTTTTATCTTTTAAAAATTATAGTTGTTAACATTCAGTAAAATTTTGAGAAAAATCAAATTGACAAAAAAGAAAAACTTAAAAGAAAATTTAACAAAAGTTGTTATAAATTGATTTTCGACTCAAATATCTCTTAAAAATTTTGAGATAATGGCTTCCAACTAGTTTTAAAAAAAAATGAGAAAAATCGAATTGACAGTTTTCTTACAAAAAATAAAAACCTATCTAAAAAAAACAATACCAAAAGTTGGTTAAAATTTACTTTCGACTCAAATAGCTTTTCAAAATTTAAAAATATTGTCTTTAAACTCTTTTTATTTCACAGAGAATATTGTTTTCGATATTTATAGTTTCTTTTTTTAAATCCGCTTTTTCATTAAAAAAATAAAATCTACAAAAATAGTACGCAAATTTGGTATAAATTGATGTTCGGTTCTTGATAGCTCTCAAATTAATTTAATTTATACAATTTCTAAAAATTTAAGAAATGCTACCTAAATTGGTAAAAATTTGTTTTCGACTAAAAATCTATTTAACAAAACTCGATTTTCAAACTAAACAGTTTCCTTATATAAAAAAAATATTGTTTTGTAATTTAAACATTTTTAAGAATAATTCAACTAACAACTTTTGTAACCCAACACGAATACCTTCAAACTTTTAAGCAAGACAAATCGACAGACGGGATGTGAAGTTATCAGTGTGGGTCGCATCCCATCCTCTTTTTTTTTTAAATTGCTACGGTGAAAAACCAATAACTTACATTTTTTGATAGTCCTTTTTTCATCTTTTGACGTTTATATCAGTATAAGAAAATTCATTTGAATTCGATATCTCAACTGGTTCTTAAGAAATGGATGAAGAAAAATGGTATCCCGAACGTACGAACATACGAACGTACATACACACGGACATCTCTCTAAAAAGCTTTGATTGATATTATGTATGTACAACCTTAAAACGTAAAGAAATGTCAGCATTTTCAACTCGATAAAACGGGCCGATTACAATAACTTCATACGGGGAAGTTTAAACAAAACGATTTGTTATCGGCTTGATATTTATTATATTAATAATATTCAACAAATTGCATCAAGATGTATTTAAAATAATACTATTGAGTATTTCTTAACTTTTGAACGTGTTTTTCCGATTTTTTCATTGATTTGATATATGATTTTCAAAAGACAATTTTTAATTGATTTTGTTTATTTGTTTATATTTATTGTTATTTAAAATATTACTGCGATAAGTTTAAGTCTCAGGTCAGTTAAGTAAAAAGTTCTTACATGCCGCTTCATAGAAACATTCTTGGAAAAAATGTTTGCACTATTTGCACACAACACAAGTACTTAGTATTTATTTTTCTAAAGATAAAAGCACACTATGAAATTTTGAAAACTGTGTTTAATTTTGTTTGATCAAACATAGTTTTGAAAATTCATAATAAATTAGTGTTTTCACAGCACTACATATAAATCAAGCACAATTTTTTTTTAAGTTTTTTTTTTTTAAATTGTTTAAAGCAAACCTATCTAAGCTAAAAGTATTTATGTATCGGTCGAAGCCGAATAATCAGCCATAATGAACATAACAGTACTAAGACCTCAATCAAACAAAATCATAATTGAAATCTCAATTGAAATCCGTTGAATACTGAAAAAGAAGAAAACGCATGCATTCTCATAAATCATTCCCTTTTTGTTATATGACGCTCTTATTGCGGCGTTTAAACCTTAAACTTTTGAAAAATAATCAGAACAACTTTAGTGAGCGTTAAATTAAAAATTGAAATAGAAAAAATTTGTTAAAATTTCTGGAAACATATTTGTTCTTAACGAAGCCAAGATTAAGATTTTTGTCATTTTTTTAAATACAATCTTGTGTAACGCTAAGTAAACATTTATAAAATTAAAAGTTAAATTGAATTTTAACATTCCAAATCTCTAAAGCAGTGGTTTTTAATCACTTTCGCTCGGGGTGCGTTTTAAGAAATGAAATGACCATTGTGGTCCGCACATTTATTTATAACAACAAATATTTATTAAACAAATGTTATTAAGGAAATAATAAAAGTATTTTGTTACATAGGTATCAATGCGAAAAAATACATTTTTTGTTGCGAATTTTCTGTCTGAAGTTTGGAGTAAAATTGGCGCAAGATATTGACATTAAATCCTATAGATTTTCAGTAGTAATTCGAGATCGAAATTTATTCGTAATGAACTTCATCTTCGAAAATGCTGCTTCACAAATATAATGTCAATCCAAACAAAGTAAGAAGTTTAAAAGCTAATTTTTGTAATTCTGGATATTTACTACCGCACACAAATTTTTGTCAGTACCCTTCACTGGAAACTTCCGATTGTTTGTTATTTAAAACTGTGTTTTCTTTTAAACTGACCATTTCCATCTGCATATCACTTCCGAAAACAATTGCAGCTTCATTGCTCCATTCACCATCAGGATGCAGAGAGTAAATGCTGTTGAAGATTTCTGCAACATTCTTAATTTTCTTAAAATCTGCGAACCTTTTTTGAAGTTTCGATTTAAGATCCGTAATGAACGTTGGCCAACACGTCAGTCTCGTTTTCACTGTCGTCAACAAGGATAATGTGGGGATATATTAATATTGAGTTACATACAGCTCGCGTTATTTATATCGGAAATTCGGAAGTAGTCTTAAGTGTAAGTTACTGTGTTCTCGCGGGTCCGCACGAAGTGGGTCAGCGGTCCGGATGCGGACAGCGATCCGCCATTTAGAATCCTGCTCTATAGTATGCTCCATGCTATTTGCAATACCTGTCCTTGGAACAAACTGGAAGTACCTTCTCCACTTCAATAAAAGAAGGTTATATTTTAAATATTTATGCTATAATTTTTCAACTCATATATGTATATCTAAAACATAGTTGTTATTTTTTCCATAATATGGATTGCCCCCCAAAAAAGAATAAACTTGAATCCCTGCAAATAAATCATCCCTCATGCTATTCGGCCTTAAACTATGTACGAATATCGTAAAATATATGTAGGAAAATGTATGAAAAAAGTAATATGGAAATAAAATATATCTACAATAAACATATTTCAAAATAAAGAAAAAGAATAATGAAGTGGAAAAATAGCACTTTCTCGCCACCAACCCTTTTTTCCTGTATATCCAAATACCGAAATATATACTACATACAAATTTATATCCAAATTCAAATTTATTCAAATCAAAAAATAAAAAAAATATAATAAAAAACACAGTCTGCTTCGAGAACCCCCTTTTTGAAGAATGGTACGAAATATTTTTCATAAAATAATCACACATTCATTTTGGGTACCGGTAGAATTTATCTAGAAACGATCTTTTATATATGGGTTTGGAATAAATTGCGCATAAACCAATTTGTTGTATATGAAAGGATTTCATTGGAAATTCCATTCATTAGTGAAATTATGATTAAGTAACGGTTGATGGTTTGTAAAGTGGAATGTTTTATGAAGAGTGACAATACCTTTACATATATTAAACCACACTACACAGTCAGGTATAGAGATTATATTAAGGGAGACAAAAAAGTCAAAGCCGCGCAACCACATAAAGCAACCCTTTTCCTTTGGTTTAACCCCAAATAGAAATCCAAGAAATTACCTATTTGTCGCACTCGTACTGAATTCATTCGAAACACCCCCAAAAATTTGAAATTGCAAACTACACTTAAAAAAAAAACAATATAAATAAAACTCTGAGTTCAATTTTGATTTTATATTAGGTCAGTAGTTACATATATTTTTTAAAAATTAGGGAAAATCCTATGCTTAAAGAAACCAAAGAAAATTATTTTGGAAGAAAACCTGAAAGTCGTGAATTTAAACACAGTTGGTTTTTAATGCGTCTTTTTAATGACGTCACCAAAATGTGAAATTAATCGTCGTGTTGTTTGGTTTGTTGGCCGTCTAATTAGAACCACAACTAGTTTGAATCATGATCTTTCATTGTCGATTGCGTCGTTCAAAAATTGAGTGTACGACACATATGAATCGCTCTGATAGTAGGCGTCCGCTAAAAAAACTATAAATTCTAACACTTCCCCAGTTCTTTCAAATTTTTTCAAAATTTTATGAACTACGTGTAAATCAATACGTTCAAACGGTGTATTATTGTAAATGACAAATATTTAGTTAAAATTACAACACTTCAATTGACCGTTGAGTTTGACACAAAATTAAAAAAGCTCATGACCAATAAATAAACTCACAACTATGTCTATGGTTTCAATTTTTCGGCCTAAACAGTGTTAAAAAAATCGAAGTCGTAAACTAAACAATGTAACTTTCTAGCAATGCTCAATTTAGATGAAAGAGTCCCAATTGAAATTTCTGAGGTTACCCAAAAGGTCTCACAAAAGGTATTGACATTTAAAATTTTACACGTGGCGTGACAAATAGCCTGCACTTAAGCCTTACGAATGATATTCACGTTATCGTTGTATATTAATATACGTTGTTGATGTTTCGAAACACTCTCAAGCAGACTTGATGAGTGACTCAATTAGATCTGGAAAGAGCCGGTTTGGTACCATAAACAAAATTAGCCATTTCATGGCGTTCAGAAAGAAATCAGGTTCTTGAATGGAATGGCTTGCCGAAGCTTCTAGAAATTTAAAAAAGTAAGTGAATCACAGATTTCCAATTTTCCTGCATGCTCTCTAATGTCCGGTACATATCTCAGTGGCTTGGCTATATCATGCCTGGGTCTGCATAAAAGTTCGATAGAACGGTCTTTTTATGGATACGCCATACTGCTTGGTACAGTCCGTTAGACTGATCCACCTGCGGTTAGATTCTGAAAGAAAAATTGAGAAAATGTTGCCATTCATAGCTCCAAGAGAAATATTTGCCCTTTCCGTATGTGAGCTGGGAAGGGCTGATCCTTGCCGGGCTAACTTATTAAATTATTTGAGCTCATATTAAAGGATCAATTGTTTAGTAATATAAAAGAACATATTTGTAAAGAGCAGCATGGATTAACGCCAGGTAAATCAACTTCAACAAATCTCATGCTTTATTGTAGATATGTATGTCACCGATTCTTTTGAATCTGGCTACCAGGTTGAAACCCTATATCCTAATTTTGTCAAAGCTTTTGACTCAATTTGCATAAAATTCTTATAGCTAAACTAAAAGTTTTGGGTATTCATGGGTTGCTTTTGAAATGGATATCTAGCTACCTTAATGACAAAACACAATGTGTGAAATTTTGTTTCAAGTATTATTAAAGTTTTATCTTGAGTTCCTAAAGGAAGTCACCTTGGACCACTCCTTTTTAATATTTTTGTTAATGAAATCCCATTTATTTTAAAAAATGCTTTATGTATAATGTATGCTGATGACCTTAAAAAAAATCTTTGCATACAAAATAGAAATGATCATCAAAACCTTCAAAATCTTTTTACTGCACATCGAACTTTGGTTCCAATGATAAACAACTACCAAATTTTCAATCAGATTCTTGATCACAAATTTGAGATTCGTTTAAAGTTGTTGTTTTCGTTACATGTGAACTATATTATAGCCAGGGCTGATTCAATGCTTGGTTTCGTTAAGCGAAACTGCAATGAATTATCTTACCCTTACGCTTTAAAATCAGTTTACTTCTATTAGGATAACACGTATTGAAAGAGTGCAAAAGGCTTTAACAAGATTTGTACTTAGCCAGTTAAAATGCACAATTGACACTTCAACATATGTATCTGGGTGTGCCTTAATTGTACTTTAAAAAAGACGGTCTATTCAGTGTTTGTTGTTTGTGCATGTTGTATTTTCTTATCCTATTAAGTGTCCACCGATTCTTACTTACTTTGAGATCTACATTCCGGAGAGAGAATTGCGGTTATGTCATTTTCTTAATAATCGAAAACATAGCTACAATTATGGTTGCAATTAATCCTTTTCTAGGTGTATTAAACTTTTCAATTCTTTATGTAATGAACTTGATCTCTCAACAAACAGATTTGAATTTAAAATTAATTTACAAAATATTGTACATTAGTTAAGATAGGTATTTGTTTAAATATACTTATTTATATATATATTAAGTTACATTACTCATTTTACTGTAAGTAATCTGTAAGATATAAAATCCGTAGATGAATAAATAAATAAAAAAGAGGCTGGGATGCGACCCACACTGATAACTTCCCATCCCGTCTGTCGATTTGTCTTGCTTAAAAGTTTGTCTATATGTACTCGTATCAATTTTTACCAAATTTGCGTACTATTTTTTTACATAAAAATTACTGAATATCGAAAACAATGTTTTCTGTGAAATAAAATAAGTTTGAAGCCAATATTTTTTAATTTTTGAAAAGCTATTTGAGTCGAAAGTAAATGTTTACCAAGTTTTAGTATTGTTTTTTTTTTAAAGATATATTTTTTGTAAAAAAACTATCAATTCGATTTTTTTCAAAATTTTATCAAATGTTAAATAAAAACAATATTTCTTATAAGATAAAAATTAGATTGAAGCCAATATTTCAATATCAATAACTTTTGTTAAATTTTTGTTAGGTTTTTAATTTTTTGTACAAAAAATGTCAATTCGATTTATTTCAAAATTTTACTGAATGTTAACAACAATATTTTTTGAAAGATAAAAGTAGTTTAAAACCAATATCTCAAATATTTGAAAAGATATTTGAGTCGAAAATCAATTTTTACCAACTTTTATACATTTTTATTAGGTTTTTGTAAAAAAACTGTCAATTTCATTTTTCTCAAAATTTGTCATAGTGTTGAAAACAATATTTCTTATAAAATAAAATTAGTTAGAAGCTATTATCTCAACTTTTTGAAAAGATATTTGAGTCGAAAATCATTTCTTACCAAATTTTGTTAATTTTTTTTCAGTTTTTAATTTTTTTGTAAAAAAAAACTGTAAATTCAATGATTTTTTCCAAAATTTTACTGAATGTTGACAACAATATTTTTTGAAAGATAAAAGTAAATTGAAGCCAATATCTTAAAGTTTTGAAAAGATGTTTGAGTCGAAAATCAATTTTCACAAACTTTTAATATTTTTTTTTAGGTTTTTATTTTTTGTAAAAAACTGTCAATTCGATTTTTCAGAATGTTGAAAACAATATTTCTTATAAGATAAAATTAGTTAGAAGCTATTATCTCAACTTTTTGAAAAGATATTTGAATCGATATTCAATTGTTACCAACTTTTTTTTAGATTTTTATTTTTTATAAAAAAACTGTCAATTTGATTTTTCTCAAAATTTTACCAGATGTCAAAAATATTATTTTTTGTTGCACAAAATTGTTTTGGAGATGAAATCATATTTAAGTCGTAAAATTTTGGAGGTGACACATTTTTTTTCAGTTTTTTTTTTGATTTATAAAAAAACCGTTAAACGGATTTTTTACAAATATACATCTTTGATATCACGTTACAATATATTATATACAATTTAATTCAAGTCTCTAGCGTTTTTGGTTCGTAAGATATTTAGGGTTAACCAAAATGTTCACCTTTTTTTCAAACTGCTATGGTAAAAAAACCAACCAAGCAATTTTATTAAGATAATAGAATAAAAAACGTCGTAAACGTACGGACGTACGTACACACGCACGCACAGACATCTTTCTAAAAATCTTTTATTTCGACTCTAGGGACTTTAAAACGTCGAGAAATGTCAAAATTTTCAATTTGACAAATTGGACCCATTACAATAACTTCCTATGTGAAGTTAATAAATAAATAACTTATCAGCGCGTTCATTTCCATCAAAGCCACTATGACGTGGAGCCCTAACAAGAGTGACACGAAGGTTGATGTTGAGGCTAAATAGTTCATCCCGACATTTTTGGACTAGTATAGAGAATAGTGTGGCCCATTTTAAAGCTGTAATAGCCGTTTGGCTTGAGTGTGATTTGAGTATTTTGCATGCTTCTCCGATTGATAGATAAAGACAGTTTACAACCGTTCAGTCGGGGTAGGGTGAAGCCAAGCATTTTAGTTTTGGTCGGAAAGTTTTGGTGTTATTTCAAAAATTTCATCAAGACTGAATTGAAAAACTTTTATTAATATTTTGATAGCTGGATTTCATTTGTAACTCTGACATTTGCTACTTGGCCACCTTCTTTTCTCGGTTATTCTCTCAATCATAAATATAATTTATTTTAACATTTCCTTGCTTCAAAACAAAGTAAGTAAAAACCTGACTCATATCTTACTTTGGATAAACAGAACAACTCGTATATGCACAGAAGTCAACCCAATAAGCTTGATGTGCAGTTTTTGCATAATAACATATAAATATTTTGCGTAGGATTTACAGAGCTCTGTTTTCAATATTTGCCTGTGGTACCTCAACCTTTTTTTTTGTTCTTGTCGGACAATATGCTTCTCTAATGAGCCGTTTTAATTTGCTATAAAACTGTAAGTCACCTTAATACCTCACATTTATTGCACTAAGGGTTAGTTTTAATTTAACCTTAAGATATTTTTCAAACCAATTATAAACATGTGCAAATTTCCATCGAATATCAATTTGACAATGATTTCATAATCCTCTGTCTTAAATTCTTAGTTTTTCTTTCAGTGTAATGCATAACCGCATGATTCTTACAAATATTTTATATAAACACTTTATAAGGCTATACAAACATATTTACAAAAACCTATGAAGTTGTTATAATGGTTTGTCACGAACATCAAGCTCCCCCAAAAAATAACTCCAAAATCTATATAAGTAGGAATATATTGTGTTAGTTGTTAGTACATTATCCCACGTGCCTATCCCTTTTCAGCGAAGATAATATCATTTTGAAAATTTGTCAAAATGCCAGTATCTCTCACTACATAAAAAGTCTCTAATTCGATGGCACCATCTGAAATCGATTGAGAGAATCATTTTATAGAATCGTGTCCTGATGTCCTGCCTTGCTGCCTGCCTTCCTGTCTGCTTTCTGGATGCCTCGTTTCATTCTATATTCGAATATCCATTAGATATATTGTATAGAAACTTTTTGAAATATTTTCCTCCTATATATACGAGTGTGTGTATAAACACTTTGAAAACAAAGTTCTGTCACTCGCATTTTCTCAAATAGGTTTATATATATGTACGTGTGTATGTCTATAATATAGGTTGGTAGGTATGTTTGAATTGGACATATTTCAAGGAAGAAACTGTTCACAAGGGAGCCGTTGAGTGAGGACCTACATTTCCTTTTGACCCAAATGCATTTTTTTCCTTCTTTCTTTCAATTTGTTTGTTGTCAACAAGAAACTTTAATATAAAGATTATGTAAATACAAACAAATATACTTATGTATGTATGTATGTGGGTAGGTATATACATATTTAGATACTAGGAATAATCCAGAATTTGTATTCATAATATCTACATGAGAACAAAATTCTTTTTGCTTGTGATGGGGGTTGTTTCATCCCTTTATGGAGATGTTCTTTTATATCGGTTGGATTGTAGGTATTAACAATTTTAACAGTTGGATTGTATTACAAAAAGCACGTTCAACATTCATGTTTAAATAAAAAATAAAATAGAAATATGTTTTGGTACATATCAATGTCAACAAATGTGAAAAGATATTAAATACTTACGAGTATCTTATGTAGACATGAGACCTACTGATGCTGTATATTATTTCGTATTAAAGACATATTAAATATAAAATGGGTTTTATGTTAAAGGTAGAGAACTTTGAAAAAAAAGGTACGTATTGATAGAATTGTCTTTACTTGTAAAATGATTTGAGCTATAAGAAGATGTTAGTTTCTATATTTAAAAACAACCCAACCCCATTGAGGAAACCAAGAATTAGTTCAATCAAGCTAGAAAGACGGACATATTTGACGCACATGTCATGACCGAAAATTCGCCGCAAAAAAATACTACAAATGATTTGTAAAAATAAGCACAACAATACGTCGTCGTCGGTTTATAAGCTCGTTTCCAATGACACTCCTCTTACAAGCTCGATTGATAAAACCAATTTGCTTGCAGCTCATTCAATGCTGCCCATGAGCAACACGACTCCCCCGTACTTAAATGCGTACATGATTCTATAGGACAAATCTTCTTTTGAACTCGTGCAATTGATAGAGTACTTACAGATCTTAACATTCGCAAATCCGCTCGCCCGGAAAGTGAGCCTTATATTTTCCTGAAGTGGTGTTCTTTAAAGCTTACAAAACAACTGCGTAAGCTTTTCCATCTGTCCTTTTCCACAGTTCTCTTTCCGAGTTGATATAAAACAGAATTTTTCCAGCCTGTCCCTAGCTAACTAACTATAACTATCCTCCAATTTCACCTAAGTCCCTTGCTCCCAAGGTCATAGAAACGCTGATCAATTGAAAGAAATATCCTGAAGAACGGAAGGTTTTTAATAACCGACAGCATGGCTTTTTCAGCAATAAGTCACCAAACAGTACAACAAATCTCTACATTGTTTTGGAGAAAGTAAAATTATTGCACTTCATTTTTCAAAGGCATTTCATAGAATTTGGTATTAAGCTACATTATCGAAAATGTGCGCTTTTTGTATTGATGAATCTCTTCTTAGTTGGCTAAGATAATACCTTTTTGACATTTCAATTCAAATCTGATATCTACGCAATAAACGCTGGTTTGCCTTTTTTAAATGTTCTGAAACTTCTAACTCAGTAAATTGTTTCAAACATTCAGACATTCAAAACTAATAGTTTCCCAAAACTTTAAAAACGCCAAAAAAGACAGTTTTCGGTGACCTCTATTGGACAAATACGACCACCTACAAGTCCGTCGAAAGCATATTTAAAATCAGTCAGCCAAAGCCGTCAAAATGCTACGCATTAAATGTGTTCTCTCCCTATTTCCATTTTCGGGAAAATTGTACTTTTGATGCATTTTTTCTTGGAAACGCGGTCACTACGTGCTTTCAAAGCGATCGTTACTGATATCACCTTTATACAAAATTACCTGCAACTTTAATATCAACTGGTTGCCTTTCACGCCCAAATTTTTCACGTAGCTCTCGTTCTATTCTTATTGTTTTAGAATATGTTTTTCAGTTTGACTAAATAATTTCAAATACCTATACAAAAGTTTTTCAAGGTTTAAGGTAGTTTGTTTTTTATTAATTTTATTTCAACATAAAAAGTTACTTTTAAAAAAGTTGGCCATTCGTGCTTTTAATCATGAATTGAGGATATTTTTAATTTTGCATAATTTCAGCTAAGTATTGATTTGAAATTCACAAAAAATAACCTAAGATTATATTGACATACATAACTTGTATAAACTTTTATATCACTTCTGAACAAGCAAATACTCGTATATCAATTGAATATTTCTTAAATGTCCCTTTAAGGAATTTTTTATCCCTAATATCCCATATATACAAGTATGTAGAAGAGGATTGTACTCGTATATCTCCAGTGAGGAATCTTATCACTCACTTCAAGAATTTTAAGAATAAACTGAATGAAAAAAGTAAGCCAAAGGCTATTTAACTTATTAAAGATTCAATATTATGTCAACCGCATATTTTATTCTGAATCCAAATTACACATATGTAAAGGGTGTTTTATTGGCCAAGAATTTAGCTTTATTATAATGATAGGGCTGGCTAGTATAAATTTAACAGCAATTGGAGCCGTATGTCAACAATAACGCACCGAATGTTCACTTCCAAGGCGTAAGTGTTATGTTACTTATGTACATATCTGCTCCGACGTGACTTCACATAACCCCACAAAAATATTCCATTGGCGTTAAATTATACAATCTTGGGGGCACCGTCACCGCCACAGCAGGCCCTGACGCGAAATAATGTGCTCTCCAAATGTTTTCTTCAATAAACTGATTGTTTCTTAGCCTCATGGCATGTAGCGTGAACCAAATAAATTTTAATGATATAAATGTAAATGAAGTTAATCATTTTTCATAAAATGGCAAATCAAATTGATAATATACCAAAGAACAGCTATTTAAAAGAACAACTCCGAAAAAAGGTTAAAAACCACACGTGTAAGAAAAACACCCGTTATGTATGTATACGTGTTTTTCTTTAAAAACTGGCAATTAAATTACTTTTTTTCAACCTTTCGGCATCATATTTCTGAAGAAAATCAAGTATGAACTTTAAATGTTTAAGTTGCAAAATTATACGAAATTTAAATTTAAAAATGCTAAACATTTAGAATATAAAAATCAATTGAGGGATTAATTTATTTCTGTGCCTTAAATGTGCAATATTGTGTTTTTTTTACTGGCAAAAAGCTTTGAATTATAATGGTCGGCAAGGTTTTTTTTCTGGACAGTAAAATTGCAATTCTCCAATGAGTATTGATGGCATTAATTCAAATGTATGTAAGTTTTTCTTAATCAATGCAATAGCTTTTTTAAATAAAGCCGTTTACAAGGCTTGGGCAAATAGTTAATAAGTTTGGATTCGAAATCAGCACAAAATATTAAATCCAAAGCTTTATAAGTATCAAATTGAAGGTTTTCTTAAAACTAAATGTATAGTCAAATATAAAGACTAATAAAACTAAGAATTTTTAGAAACTAAATAAGATAAATAAGTAAAACAATTTAAATTGAATCTAGAAGAGAAGGATTGTTAAGCTTTAACTAAACCCTTTTTCTGTTTGTTTTAGAATTTTTAAAAAAGGTACATTTTAAAAACCTGATGTGTGAGAAAAATTTCAAAAGCCGATATTCGAATTCAGGACATTTAATTCATTTAAAAAAACATTTTTTTTGGGAGCCCAGAAACGTTGCGTTGTTAAGCCATGTTGTAGCCAACCCTCCTAGTAATTTGTATTTTAAGAAAATTTTTCTTTTTTTTTATGCTTTGTGACGTTGTGGGTTACACTCACTATCGGGAGCTTTTTTTCACTAAATTAGTCAAGTATTTTTGTATTTATATTTCTACATTTTAAAATACCCACGTGAATGTCGTGCGTTTTTTGTAAAAAAAAAGGTAGAAAGAAAAGACCTTCAAGTCAGGTGCAGTGACTGTTCCACATATTCTCATTGAAAAAGTGCAAAAATCTCTGCAAACGAGCTTGATTTAAGAAAAATTCCAAAGCAAACTGGAGATTCCCTAAATGTACTTCAAAGAGGAGACGATCTATGTATATCTCGTACTACGCCAAATAAATTCTCTTCAGAAGTACACACGTCATCAAATGCAACACCACCTCCTAACGCATCTAACTCGTTATCATCAAACCTATTCAGACTGAACCGAAAATGCAATTCTTTGACTTTGCAGTCAACTCTATGGCAGGTTGAATCATAATAAAACGAATATGGCTCTTTTTATTAATATGACTAAAATCTTTGACATAGTTGATCATGATTTACTGCTAAGTAAATTATATAAAGCAGGATTTAGAGGAGTTATTTTTAAATGGCTGAAGTCATATTTAAAGGAAAGAGTTCAAAAATTAGTAATTAATGGTGTAATGAGTGAAGCTCGATACGTATAATCTGAAGTAACTCAGGGCTCCGTACTCAGCCGTTATTTTGTCTGGTTTACATTAACTCTTTCTTTAGCTTGCAGTTGAATGGACTTTCTACGGCTTTTGCGGATGATACATCATTTACCTAGAACATAATTGTAACATTCAAATTGAAGAAGATCTCGAAATTCTAAGAATCCTTAGGGAAGAACCAAAATAATATCATTCAAAACTTCTAGTCATCAGCTTTGCAGTTACAATTTTTTATTTCATGGGTCGAATTGCAGACAATTCACCTTTCTTTTACATAGTTATGGTAAACCTCATTTTCAAGCAGCTGATTCTTGTTTCGATTCTTGTTACAAAATTGATTAAGTGTACAGTTTTAAATATCTTGGAGTTACAATTGATTTTAATCTTAACTGGAAATATCATATTTTCCAAATTATTTGATGCTCATTACTAAAAAAATGTATCTGTTGGAACCATTCTGCTCAAAAAAATTTTAACTGCAATTTATTACGGACTTGCGCACTCTAAAAACCAATACGGTTAGTTTAGCTGGTTGGTTCATATGTAAGTACTTTCAGACCCTTGTTGACTGGAGAAAAACATCTAATTAGAATCATTTGCAACAAAAATCCATTAACTGAAAGTTGGCCCATATTCAAGGATTTGGGAATACTACCTTCGAGACGACTTTACATTCTTTAAGTACTGAAGGAATTTTTCAAGTAAAGTAGTAGTAAATTGGCATACATCCCGATGTCTTGGAGACAAGTTAAAGTCGTTTTTATTGCAAAAGTTGGAAAATCCAGCCACGTTAACCCCAAAGACCTTAGACCTATCAGCTATCATCATTCTTTCCCAAAAGTTTTGAACTTTTTTGCCACTTAAGGGCAAGTATTGATAAGTCCCTCCTTTCAAACGCTCACACGCCTACAACAAAGGGAAATCAGTTGAAACGGCTCTACACAATATAGTACGTGCAATCGAATATTCCCTCCATCATAAAGAGTACACCTAAGTTGCCTTCTTAGATATAGAAGGTGCATTTGACAATGTCGACATATTTGCAATTGCACGTGTGTTGACATCTCTGAAGGTAGATAAGTCGATCAGCGAATTGATAAATCAGATGCTGATAAGCAGGATTATCAATTTAAAACTGGGCGATTTTACTGCACAAAGGGGTGTCAGCAGAGGTACGCCACAAGGTAGTGTTTTATCCTCTCTCCTCTGGAACTTAGTAATAAATGAATTACTAATTATTCTAGAAAGAGAGGGATATAGAGTGTTTGCTTACGCGGATGATGTTGCTATTGCAGTAACGGGTAAACATCCCAATATACTAAAAGAACTCTTACAACACGCTTTAAATAAGCTCACCAGATGGGCAAATCGGTGTGGACTAAGCGTAAACCCAAAAAAAAACTGTATATCCCGGTCATAAAGCCGATCCTTACTTATGGAGTAGCGTACAAATCGCGATAAACTCAGCAAAGTCCAACGAACAGCCTGCCTATGTATCGCTCTACCCCCTTCGTCTCATAAACTTTTATACAGACGGATCAAAAACGGAGGATGGGGTTGGTGGAAGCGTATACTCAGATAAACTACACTTAAGTCTCTCCTTTCGTCTACCCGATCATTGTAGCGTGTTCCAAGCTGAAATCTTGGCTATAAAAGAAGTCTTATCCTGGCTTAGAGAAAACGTTATATCAACTAATGATATACGCATCTTCGCAGATAGCCAAGCTGCGTTAAAGTCCCTAGACTCTGTCTCCACTAACTCACTAACAGCCCTAAATTGTCGATCATCTCTTACGGAGATGGCTGCACAGTTCAACATTCACTTTTTCTGGGTGCCGGGCCATAGAGACATTCCAGGAAATTGCAAAGCTGACGAACTTGCAAAAAGCGGAACAACTTTACCTCTGCTGGCTCACAATGTGAGCATAGGTATCGCCTTAGCTACATGTAAACTCATGCTAAAGCAAGATACCATAGAGAAAAAAAACTTCAGGTAGAATAACACCACCTCCTGTTTAGCGACAAAACTAATTTGGCATAATCTTAGCGCCAGGCGCTCAAAACAATTAATCTCTCTGAGTAGATTGCACATTAGCTACGTTATAGGTGTCTTGACTGGGCACTGCTTGATAGGAAGGCATGCTATTCGACTTGGAGCCCCTTAAAGTGATTTTTGTAGGAGTTGCATGGACGAGGAGACTATCTCTCATCTTCTGTGCACATGCCCTGCCTTAGCACAAAGACGTAGAATCCACCTTGGAGACTACTACTTCAACGATACCAGCGATCTAACAAATTCTGACATTGGTATCACAAAGGACCATCCTTTGGTCTAAGTATGTTGGACTTCCCAACCAACAGACACTTTAACCTAACCTTACCTAGTTACATTCCTAGTAGAGCTCACAGCTTCATCTGCATCTTGTCAATATTACCAATATTCATAAAACTTATTTCTCTAACTTTTATACTGTCGCAGCACCCAGGTCATTTAATAACTTAAAAACATCTAAAAGCACTTTTCAAAATTTAAACTCTTTTTCTTAAAAAAGTTAAAGAATGGCTTTTCACAATTGACTTAAATTGCATTGATAATTATTGTCAAAGAAACTTTGATATATAAAAACTGAGTATTTACTTTTCTCTTAATTTATATGAAAATGCTCTAATTCTAATTCTAGTTCCTTTTCTTTTTCTGTTTTCTATGTAATATTTGAAATTAATTAATTAAAAAACTAACTTATCTGATCACTTGGCATAAACAATTGAGCATTATTGCAGCACTGATTGTCACCCCATATGAGTTTTTGATGTATGTACATTTAAATTCGCTATGTATCATTCAACACGAACCTTAAAGTTAAAGGATGATAACTATTATTTATTGTTTATTTTTTGTAAAAATGTTATTGACTAGTTGTAAAATGAAAATGAATAAATAAAATGTATTTCTAATTCCAATTCTAACAGATGTCAAAATGGCTTTTCGATCTGTTATTCTGTGACTTTTTCTATTGATGTTTTGTTAATTTGTTTTAAGATTGAAAATTGTATAATGGGGATAATTGTTAAAAAATGCCAATTTAAAATCCCCAAAAAAACCTAAATGGGGAACTTCAAAAGTTATTCAAAGTGGGCGACAGAAAGCAAGTCAGTGTCTCGCAATTTTCGGCAACTAAAAGCAATTTCAGCTACTTCCGGACATTTTAAGTTGATGGCAGTGATTGATGTGTCCGATGTGGCGATTTATCGAATTCACATTCTTAAGCACATACAACAATTTATAAAAAAAATAATAAGTAAAGATTTTGTCAAGACGTTTAAGCAAATTTGTAGAGCAAATCAAAACTTATTTTACTCATTATTGCTTCTCTAAAATGTAATCAAAATTTAACTCGTCACTCCCCACTCTATAATTACTAAACAACTCTAATTGTTGTCTCTAAATTGAAAAAAAAAATTGAATAAGTTTTTCAACTTCTATTTTTTTATTTTCTGAGCCGGAAACATATCTTTATTCTGCTTAATTTAATGTTATATTTCCCAAGCCCAAAAAGTGACCCAAATAAAAAATTAAAAAAAAGGTTAAATTATTTTAAAATTCCTTTACAAAATTCAATAAAAAACTTTTGAACATCAACTCCTTCAGCTTCATTGCAACTTTCTCATTATTCAAAAATGTCATCCTTTAAACAAAACCAAAAAAAAACCAATTGAAAAAATCACTTTAATCAATATTCATATACAAACTTTGAAACATGCGAATAAAATTTAAATCATTCAATACTGAAATTATTCAAAATGTATCCTTTTTTTGTGTTATTTTACTTTTTTTCGCTATTCAATCAAGAATACTTGAAACTAAACAAAAAAAGAATGTTTTAATTTATTAACAAAAAAAACGCACACAACTTTTATTAATTCTATTCTCTTTGAGGAAAAAATATACATATTCTAGTAGCATAGGAAGGAACGAACTTATATTAAGCTAAATGCAGAGTAAAAAAAAAAAACAAACAAGAAGGAAGGAAGGATAAAATTTCTTAATTTTTTAGTGCTTTTATTTTAAATTTTAATTAAACTAGTTTGCTCGCCTTTCCAATAATAATAATTGCTAGACATGAGAGAGATTTCCTTCAACACAATTTGCGTATATAAACTGCAGTCCAACCATTCCAGTCCGACAAACCGACCGACAAACGCCAGGCCTTGGCATGGCGCTACACGAGTCTACTTGTTATAGGGAACTGAACTACTGAGTGAGTACAGGAAAAAAAGGACATTTTTCTCACCATTTGTTCAAGAGGACGAAGAAATTCTACACAGTATCAAATTGAAGGTTTTCTTAAAACTAAATGTATAGTCAAATATAAAGACTAATAAAACTTTTAGAATTTTTAGAAACTAAATAAGATAGTAAAACAATTTAAATTGAATCTAGAAGAGAAGGTTTGTAGAAGCTTTAACTAAACCCTTTTTCTGTTTGTTTTTAGAATTTTTAAAAAGGTACATTTTAAAAACCTGATGTGTGAGAAAAATTTCAAAAGCCGATATTCGAATTCAGGACATTTAAATCATTAAAAAAGCATTTTTTTGGGAGCCCAGAAACGTTACGTTGTTAAGCCATGTTGTAGCCAACCCTCCTAGTAATTTGTATTTTAAGAAACTTTTTCTTTTTTTTAAGCTTTGTGACGTTGTGGGTTACACTCACTATCGGGAGCTTTTTTCACTAAATTAGTCAAGTATTTTTGTATTTATATTTCTACATTTTAAAATACCCACGTGAATGTCGTGCGTTTTTTGTAAAAAAAAAGGTAGAAAGAAAAGACCTTCAAGTCAGGTGCAGTGACTGTTCCACATATTCTCATTGAAAAAGTGCAAAAATCTCTGCAAACGAGCTTGATTTAAGAAAAATTCCAAAGCAAACTGGAGATTCCCTAAATGTACTTCAAAGAGGAGACGATCTATGTATATCTCGTACTACGCCAAATAAATTCTCTTCAGAAGTACACACGTCATCAAATGCAACACCACCTCCTAACGCATCTAACTCGTTATCATCAAACCTATTCAGACTGAACCGAAAATGCAATTCTTTGACTTTGCAGTCAACTCTATGGCAGGTTGAATCATAATAAAACGAATATGGCTCTTTTTATTAATATGACTAAAATCTTTGACATAGTTGATCATGATTTACTGCTAAGTAAATTATATAAAGCAGGATTTAGAGGAGTTATTTTTAAATGGCTGAAGTCATATTTAAAGGAAAGAGTTCAAAAATTAGTAATTAATGGTGTAATGAGTGAAGCTCGATACGTATAATCTGAAGTAACTCAGGGCTCCGTACTCAGCCGTTATTTTGTCTGGTTTACATTAACTCTTTCTTTAGCTTGCAGTTGAATGGACTTTCTACGGCTTTTGCGGATGATACATCATTTACCTAGAACATAATTGTAACATTCAAATTGAAGAAGATCTCGAAATTCTAAGAATCCTTAGGGAAGAACCAAAATAATATCATTCAAAACTTCTAGTCATCAGCTTTGCAGTTACAATTTTTTATTTCATGGGTCGAATTGCAGACAATTCACCTTTCTTTTACATAGTTATGGTAAACCTCATTTTCAAGCAGCTGATTCTTGTTTCGATTCTTGTTACAAAATTGATTAAGTGTACAGTTTTAAATATCTTGGAGTTACAATTGATTTTAATCTTAACTGGAAATATCATATTTTCCAAATTATTTGATGCTCATTACTAAAAAAATGTATCTGTTGGAACCATTCTGCTCAAAAAAATTTTAACTGCAATTTATTACGGACTTGCGCACTCTAAAAACCAATACGGTTAGTTTAGCTGGTTGGTTCATATGTAAGTACTTTCAGACCCTTGTTGACTGGAGAAAAACATCTAATTAGAATCATTTGCAACAAAAATCCATTAACTGAAAGTTGGCCCATATTCAAGGATTTGGGAATACTACCTTCGAGACGACTTTACATTCTTTAAGTACTGAAGGAATTTTTCAAGTAAAGTAGTAGTAAATTGGCATACATCCCGATGTCTTGGAGACAAGTTAAAGTCGTTTTTATTGCAAAAGTTGGAAAATCCAGCCACGTTAACCCCAAAGACCTTAGACCTATCAGCTATCATCATTCTTTCCCAAAAGTTTTGAACTTTTTTGCCACTTAAGGGCAAGTATTGATAAGTCCCTCCTTTCAAACGCTCACACGCCTACAACAAAGGGAAATCAGTTGAAACGGCTCTACACAATATAGTACGTGCAATCGAATATTCCCTCCATCATAAAGAGTACACCTAAGTTGCCTTCTTAGATATAGAAGGTGCATTTGACAATGTCGACATATTTGCAATTGCACGTGTGTTGACATCTCTGAAGGTAGATAAGTCGATCAGCGAATTGATAAATCAGATGCTGATAAGCAGGATTATCAATTTAAAACTGGGCGATTTTACTGCACAAAGGGGTGTCAGCAGAGGTACGCCACAAGGTAGTGTTTTATCCTCTCTCCTCTGGAACTTAGTAATAAATGAATTACTAATTACTCTAGAAAGAGAGGGATATAGAGTGTTTGCTTACGCGGATGATGTTGCTATTGCAGTAACGGGTAAACATCCCAATATACTAAAAGAACTCTTACAACACGCTTTAAATAAGCTCACCAGATGGGCAAATCGGTGTGGACTAAGCGTAAACCCAAAAAAAAACTGTATATCCCGGTCATAAAGCCGATCCTTACTTATGGAGTAGCGTACAAATCGCGATAAACTCAGCAAAGTCCAACGAACAGCCTGCCTATGTATCGCTCTACCCCCTTCGTCTCATAAACTTTTATACAGACGGATCAAAAACGGAGGATGGGGTTGGTGGAAGCGTATACTCAGATAAACTACACTTAAGTCTCTCCTTTCGTCTACCCGATCATTGTAGCGTGTTCCAAGCTGAAATCTTGGCTATAAAAGAAGTCTTATCCTGGCTTAGAGAAAACGTTATATCAACTAATGATATACGCATCTTCGCAGATAGCCAAGCTGCGTTAAAGTCCCTAGACTCTGTCTCCACTAACTCACTAACAGCCCTAAATTGTCGATCATCTCTTACGGAGATGGCTGCACAGTTCAACATTCACTTTTTCTGGGTGCCGGGCCATAGAGACATTCCAGGAAATTGCAAAGCTGACGAACTTGCAAAAAGCGGAACAACTTTACCTCTGCTGGCTCACAATGTGAGCATAGGTATCGCCTTAGCTACATGTAAACTCATGCTAAAGCAAGATACCATAGAGAAAAAAAACTTCAGGTAGAATAACACCACCTCCTGTTTAGCGACAAAACTAATTTGGCATAATCTTAGCGCCAGGCGCTCAAAACAATTAATCTCTCTGAGTAGATTGCACATTAGCTACGTTATAGGTGTCTTGACTGGGCACTGCTTGATAGGAAGGCATGCTATTCGACTTGGAGCCCCTGAAAGTGATTTTTGTAGGAGTTGCATGGACGAGGAGACTATCTCTCATCTTCTGTGCACATGCCCTGCCTTAGCACAAAGACGTAGAATCCACCTTGGAGACTACTACTTCAACGATACCAGCGATCTAACAAATTCTGACATTGGTATCACAAAGGACCATCCTTTGGTCTAAGTATGTTGGACTTCCCAACCAACAGACACTTTAACCTAACCTTACCTAGTTACATTCCTAGTAGAGCTCACAGCTTCATCTGCATCTTGTCAATATTACCAATATTCATAAAACTTATTTCTCTAACTTTTATACTGTCGCAGCACCCAGGTCATTTAATAACTTAAAAACATCTAAAAGCACTTTTCAAAATTTAAACTCTTTTTCTTAAAAAAGTTAAAGAATGGCTTTTCACAATTGACTTAAATTGCATTGATAATTATTGTCAAAGAAACTTTGATATATAAAAACTGAGTATTTACTTTTCTCTTAATTTATATGAAAATGCTCTAATTCTAATTCTAGTTCCTTTTCTTTTTCTGTTTTCTATGTAATATTTGAAATTAATTAATTAAAAAACTAACTTATCTGATCACTTGGCATAAACAATTGAGCATTATTGCAGCACTGATTGTCACCCCATATGAGTTTTTGATGTATGTACATTTAAATTCGCTATGTATCATTCAACACGAACCTTAAAGTTAAAGGATGATAACTATTATTTATTGTTTATTTTTTGTAAAAATGTTATTGACTAGTTGTAAAATGAAAATGAATAAATAAAATGTATTTCTAATTCCAATTCTAACAGATGTCAAAATGGCTTTTCGATCTGTTATTCTGTGACTTTTTCTATTGATGTTTTGTTAATTTGTTTTAAGATTGAAAATTGTATAATGGGGATAATTGTTAAAAAATGCCAATTTAAAATCCCCAAAAAAACCTAAATGGGGAACTTCAAAAGTTATTCAAAGTGGGCGACAGAAAGCAAGTCAGTGTCTCGCAATTTTCGGCAACTAAAAGCAATTTCAGCTACTTCCGGACATTTTAAGTTGATGGCAGTGATTGATGTGTCCGATGTGGCGATTTATCGAATTCACATTCTTAAGCACATACAACAATTTATAAAAAAAATAATAAGTAAAGATTTTGTCAAGACGTTTAAGCAAATTTGTAGAGCAAATCAAAACTTATTTTACTCATTATTGCTTCTCTAAAATGTAATCAAAATTTAACTCGTCACTCCCCACTCTATAATTACTAAACAACTCTAATTGTTGTCTCTAAATTGAAAAAAAAAATTGAATAAGTTTTTCAACTTCTATTTTTTTATTTTCTGAGCCGGAAACATATCTTTATTCTGCTTAATTTAATGTTATATTTCCCAAGCCCAAAAAGTGACCCAAATAAAAAATTAAAAAAAAGGTTAAATTATTTTAAAATTCCTTTACAAAATTCAATAAAAAACTTTTGAACATCAACTCCTTCAGCTTCATTGCAACTTTCTCATTATTCAAAAATGTCATCCTTTAAACAAAACCAAAAAAAAACCAATTGAAAAAATCACTTTAATCAATATTCATATACAAACTTTGAAACATGCGAATAAAATTTAAATCATTCAATACTGAAATTATTCAAAATGTATCCTTTTTTTGTGTTATTTTACTTTTTTTCGCTATTCAATCAAGAATACTTGAAACTAAACAAAAAAAGAATGTTTTAATTTATTAACAAAAAAAACGCACACAACTTTTATTAATTCTATTCTCTTTGAGGAAAAAATATACATATTCTAGTAGCATAGGAAGGAACGAACTTATATTAAGCTAAATGCAGAGTAAAAAAAAAAAACAAACAAGAAGGAAGGAAGGATAAAATTTCTTAATTTTTTAGTGCTTTTATTTTAAATTTTAATTAAACTAGTTTGCTCGCCTTTCCAATAATAATAATTGCTAGACATGAGAGAGATTTCCTTCAACACAATTTGCGTATATAAACTGCAGTCCAACCATTCCAGTCCGACAAACCGACCGACAAACGCCAGGCCTTGGCATGGCGCTACACGAGTCTACTTGTTATAGGGAACTGAACTACTGAGTGAGTACAGGAAAAAAAGGACATTTTTCTCACCATTTGTTCAAGAGGACGAAGAAATTCTACACAGATCCATATTTATATCTTTTTTTTATATTGTATATTTTAATTTATTCTGAATGGACAGAACTAGTCTTGGAGGGAAGAAAAAAGAATTGACTTGGCACATAATGTCATTCTGTTTCGTATAATCTAGTTTTTGAATAATTTGTAGTTTCATTAAAAAAAGAAAAATTAAAAAATTCCAAGAAGATGTTTGCTGCTTCCTTTTTAAACTGAACTACTATAGTTATTCAGAGTAGTGCTAATGACAAGGAGAAGGACATTTTTTTAAGAACTTGGCTCTTGGAGTATCATAGGGATTTTTTTTGTTTTAAAAAAGTTAAGTTTAAAGTTTTTTATGTCTTTTAATTCTGAAAAGGAAAAATGCAGATAAATGGAGTAAGGATAGTGATGATATTTTGTTTAATCGGGCTTATAAACAGTAAAACTATTGCTGTTTAAGACTTTTCTAGACACTTTTTCACCAATTTATAGAACGAAATTTACCAACTTGTTACTAATTTCAAATCGTACATTATTGTGATAGTTTTGATTTGTGGATTAGAAAAAATCAAGTTATGACATTAATTCGAATTTTATTTTACACATCTTGACTCCCAATTTGAGGAAAAGAGTTGCGGAAAAGAAAATTTGTATTTTAAATTTATATTTTACTAGCGGCCCGTCCTGGCTTCGCACGGGTAGACATAAATAGGTACACATATTTAAGTTATACTTATTAGCATGCTAATTAAAACGACCATGAATCACTAAATTAGAAAAAAAATGTTATGCTTATCTTTAAGCCTCCCTGTGCACTACGTTGGCTTTGGTATTTGTAGGTGGCAACAAAACGTAAGCTTTTAAAAGATATTAGCAATCAGTTGGTATCATCGGAATCCGCCGAACATGTGCAAGCTGACCTGCCGCGTGACCCGTAATGATAGTTTCTACAATCACATTATCTCTTAATTCTTTGATCAATAGTCTTGTACCATTACACTTATATTGGGATGGCTTAAATTTCTTAAAAGCATAACAAGCGTACCTATAGTGCACTGTATCTTCCATGTTGCACACGGTGTCAACAGATTTGTAACATTTAAAATCACCTGGTACTTTATTAATAATAATTTTGTTTATATCATTTACTGAGTCGTTTCTGGTTGACAATATCGCTCTCGAACAGAGCAAATGGAAATTTCTAACTGAAAGATTGTTGATGTCGGGATATATTGTGTCTGCAAGAATTTCTAGACTATGAACAGTTTGAGCCAATTCAATATCCAACAGTGCTTGGGAGCCGACCGAGTTACAAATAACCTATCTCGAAGTACTGTGCCGCAAACACAATGTATCGAAAACCCGTGGCAACATTGCCAAGATGCAATCAGAGAAGTCGCCTCTGATTTGCTGGGTTTCAAGCAGCCATCAACAAGGAACCCCTGGTTTGATGAGGAATGTCGGCAGGCAAATGCAGCCAAACAACAGGCACGCATAGCCGAGCTGCATAAAACGAAGAGAGCTGCTCATGAGCTCTATAAGCAGAAGAGGCGAGAGGAAAGCTAACTTCTCAGAAGAAAAAAGAGAGGGCATGAGAAAACGTGCGGTCGAATATGTTGGAAGGTTTAAAGACAGAAATGAAGTTCGAAAGTTTTATGAACAGGTGAAATGAAATTAATAGTTACATAAACCTAGAACCGAAGGCTGCAAAGACGTAAAGTAAAGATTGCCATATCTAAGCTGAAGCGGATGGCTTGAATGCCAAGCTTTTTAAAGCAGCTGGAGATAAGTTCGTTAGGAACATGCACCAACGTATCTGTAAGATATGGTCGGAAGAAAGCATGCCCGATGAATATAACCTCAGTATTGTTTGCCCGATCCTGAAAAAAGGAGACCCTCTAAACTGCACCAACTATAAAGGAATCAGTCTACTTAACATCGTTTATAAAATCATCTCTGCCGTAATATGTGAACGTCTAAAGACCATCGTCAACAACCTGATAGGTCCTTATCAGTGTGGTTTTAGACCAGGAAAGTCCAGAGTCGATCAAATATTCACATTACGATAGATCCTGGAAAAAACCCAAGAACACCCAAAATCTATTCATCGATATCAAGGCCGCATATGACAGCATCTATATCTACGAGCTGAATAGAGCTATGTCTAGTTTTGGCATCCCTGCCAAACTCGTCCGTTTGTGCAGGATGACCATGGAGAATTAACGCTGCTTCATAGAGGTTGAAAAAAAATTAACAGAACCTTCCGATGTCAAAAAAGGTTTTAGACAAGGTGATTCGCTGTCATGTCATTTTTTTAACATCGTGCTTGAAAGAATAGTGCAGAGCTCACACGTCAACACTAGAGGCACTATCTTTCAAAAGTCTGTCCAATTACTGGCATATGCTGATGACATGGACATAATCGGAAGAACTCAGCGTAATGTTAATGGAGCTTTTATGAGTATTGAGGCAGAGACGGCAAAAATTTGTGTAACGGTTAATGAGGGCAAAACAAAGTGCATGCTGTCATCCAGAAAATACCTATAATACCGACCGACGTCTTGTTCAAAACGTCACTATCGACAGACGTAACTTTCAGGTAGTCAATGACTTCATCTACCTACTCGTAGGTTCCGCTATAAACGCAGAAAACAACACCAGCGCTGAGATCAAACGCAGAATAACTCTTGCTAACCGCTGTTTCTTTGGGCTAAGAAAGCAATTGAATGGTAAAGTCTTCTATCGAGGGACCAAAGTGTCGCTATATAAGACCCTCATCATCCCCGTCTAGCTATACGGTGCAGAAGCACCATGGGTCGGCTCGAGAGAAAAGTTCTTCATGTGATCTACGGTCCCGTATGCTTCGAAGGGGAGAGAAGGAGAAGATGGAACGACGAGCTGTACGGGCTGTACAGCGACGTAGACTTAGCCAGAAGGGTAAAAGTCCAACGACTAAAATGGCTGGGTCACGTAGAGCACATGGAAAGCAATGCTCCGGCCCGGAAAGTATTCGAATCGACACTCACAAGACAGCGCAGTAGAGGAAGACCACTGATCAGGTGGCGCGCACAAGTGGAAAGTGACCTCACCCAACTTGGAGCGCGAAACTGGAGACAGCTAGTTAGGGACCGAGCTAGATGGAGAAGTTTGTTGGGTGGAGCCCTAGTTCACACAGGACTGTAGCGCCACCTTAAGTAAGTTAAGTAAGTACTTAGGAGCTTTTTGCAGTTAGAGTTGTAAATTTTCCGTCTCATAATTTAAGTATATTTTCTGAATATTTCATATTCGTGCGCAAATTGAGAGTTTTAATTGATAGCCACCAAGGTGATGATTTGAGGCACACTTTAATAACGCCAGCCTCGGCACGTGTACATTTTTTTTTTTTTTTTTTTTTTTAAGTACCAATCGGCTACCTGAAAGCGTCACACGTTTTTGTTCATTCTGTGCGGTATATAAAAACTTAATCAAAATTTCCAAGAGATCTCATTCTCCAAATGGTGAAGACACCATGTCTTCGCTTAAAAAGAATCAAAAACTAAGCTCTGTAGAGCATAACCGTTGGATACCTCTGCAAACGCATCCCGATACTGATATCGACATCGAAGTCGATGAAGTTGTTGTTCCACCAACTGAATCTAAAAAAAAATCAAAAATTCCCTCGGTCTGTGTCTTGCATCAAACTAGTGAAAATGTCCATGCTTTGTTTCGTGAACTTAAAAGTGATCTATACAGTATAAAAAGAATGTCGATTGGCATCAAAGTTAACTGCGAAGATCTTGATACTCATGCTAAACTGTGTGCTATACTTAAAGTAAAAAATTGGCAATTTTTTACTCACGATCTGCCAGCAGTAAGATCTTTTAAAGTTATGCTATATGGCTTACATGAAGTTAAAGTCGACGAACTTCAACAAGAACTGGTGTCACGTGGTCTTAAATGTCTAAGTATCAAATTGCTAAAAAAAAATTATGATAAATTCATTGATATTTTCTATCTTATCAACCTTGAGTGTGGTTCAATAAAATTAAATGAACTAAAAAAACAATTTCGTTCAGTATTTAGAACCGAAGTTAAATGGGACTTCGCCCGAAGGCAACGAAACAAAATGACGCAATGTTATAATTGCCAAATGTTTGGTCATGGTGAAAAAAACTGCCACGTTAAGACTCATTGTGCCAACTGTTCTCAAAATCACGCAACTAATGATTGTAACTCTATATCTATCAAATGTGCAAATTGTAACGAAACGCATAAAGCCAATGACCCTATCTGCATGAGCCGACAAAGTTTTTGTAAAATCAGAGACAAACTATCATCGCGTAATAAAGCACATCACAACAACAAGCCGACTTTTGCAAGAACAATGCACACAATGCCGCAGCAGCGGCAACATCAATCGTTTATAACTGACATGAACGATTTTCCTGCAATTTCGCCACACAAGAGGTCCAAGGTGCCAAACTCAACTGAAGGTGCAGCTGTAGAAAATGTTTCAAACGACAACAACACAGGTTATAATGCTTGGTCAAACTCTCCAAAAACCGTCTTTACTGAGAGTACAGGGACAAATGTACTCTTCTCCATGGAAGAGATTAACTCTCTTACTGCAGAAATGATACTTTTACTCGGTCGATGCAATACCAAGGCCGAGCAATTCAACACGATTGCACAATTAGCTGTTAAGTATCTTTATGCTAGTAAATAATGATGAGTATAAACTTTAATATAAACTGTTGGAATGCTAGAAGCATTCGATTTAAAACAATTGAATATTTTGCTTTTCTAAGCAAACATAACATTGACGTTAGTCTACTCAGTGAAACTTGGTTAGATAGCAATGTTAATATTTCAAATAAAGAGTATATTTGTTATCGTTTAGACAGAGAAGAGAGAAATGGGGGCGGTGTTGCCGTAGTTGTAAAAAGAACTATAAAACATAAATTGTTACCTGTTATTAAAACAAAACTTATTGAAAACATTGGAATTGAAGTACCATTTGAAAATGGACGTTCGATTAAAATTTATTCAATTTATTTTCCCGGTCGCTCTTCTTCGCAAAGCAAAAGGTATGATTTTAAAAATGATCTCCGTAAATTTATAACGATAAATGATATTTTTCTTATTGGTGGAGATTTCAACTGTAGACATAGGAATTGGGGTTGTAGTAGGGCAAATGCTTGGGGCAATATTTTGTCAGATTTAAATTCAAGGCATCCGTTTAACATTTTATACCCACCTCACCCCACCTGCATTCCCCCGAATAATCGAACTAATCCATCCACTCTGGATTTTTTCCTAACTAACACGCCCGAGCTTTTTACCCAACCCAACGTTGTAAATGATCTTAGTTCAAATCACTTGCCAGTTCTTATAGGAATTAATTCTACCCCTGTAGAGACATGTAATGTTGTCTATGACTTTAAAAACACAAATTGGAACAGATTTAAAAGCATTTTGCGACAAAAACTAAGAGATATACCGGTCATTAATTCTAATGACATACATTTTGTTCAAATTGATGAGTCTGTGAGTGCTTTCACGAACTCTGTACTTGAAAGCTTTGAGCAATCTGTTCCAAAAAAAATTAATCTCCGGAACAATGGTAACGCATTACCACCTCAAATAGTAGAAACCATAAAAATTAGAAATAAATATAGAACTTTATGGATGAGGTCAAGAGATCAATTTTACTTCTCTGAAATGAAAACCCTTAACGAAATTATAAAAATATTGCTTGCCGATTTCCGAAATCAATCTTGGAACCATAAGCTTCAAGGCTTAGATAAAGGGAGTAAACCCTTTTGGAATATTATAAAAGTTGTTAAGAAGAAAAAATTTCACATTCCATCCTTTAAGATAGGTAATACAATATTGCTTTCAAACGAAGAAAAAGCAGGTGCTTTAGCAACCGAATTCTGTGCTAACCACTTAGTTGCAAGCAATATAACTATAAACAGTTATATTGAAAACAACGTCTCGCAATCAATACAAAGGCTTAATACTAGTACTATTGATTTTACCGATGATATTATATCCACTGATGATTTAAAAGATATATTACGAAGTCTTAAAAATAGCAAATCACCAGGATTTGATAGGTTAAAAAATTTATTTCTAAAAAATCTTCCTAAAAAAGGTATACAATTTTTAACTGTGCTTTTCAATGCATGTTTTAAAATAGGATACTTTCCAAATACTTGGAAAACGGCAAAAGTAATCCCAATCTTTAAGCCGGGCAAAAATGCTTGCCTGCCTTCTAGCTACAGGCCAATTAGTTTATTAAGCTCTTTAAGTAAGTGCTTGGAAAAATTAATAAAAAGCAAACTATTACAACATGTGGAACAGTTTGATATCCTGCCACAGGAACAGTTTGGTTTTAGGAGACATCATAGTACTGTGCAACAGGTTGACAGAATAACGAAAGATATTAAACACAACCTTACTATAGGAAAAAGTACGGGAATGGTCTTTCTTGATGTCGAAAAAGCATTTGACTCCGTTTGGCACGAGGGACTCATTCACAAACTTCTTATTTTAAATTTTCCAATATATCTTGTAAAAATGATTTTATCCTTCCTTACAAAACGCACTTTCAAAGTCTCCGTTAATAATTGGTATTCCGATGTAATTGAAATTGTTGCAGGTGTACCTCAAGGATCCGTTCTTGGGCCCTTATTGTATATTATATACACACATGATTTTCCGAAACCCCATAACTGTAAAACTGCAATTTTCGCGGATGATACCTGCATTTATGCAACAGATGCAATTGGTTCCTTAATCGAAACAAATCTGCAATCTGCTTTATTCTCAGTGCAATCATATTGCAATGATTGGAAAATAAAATTAAACGCTTCCAAGACACAGGCCCTCTTTTTCACTAGAAAAAGGAAAGCCTGTTTCCTTCCAAGCAATAGGCTTCAGTTGAATGGGGTTCAAACTGAATGGAAATCGAGCGCTAAGTATCTTGGGGTGCACCTGGACAAAACGTTGACATTTAGTTTGCATATTCAAGAAACACTAAATAAACTTAATATGGCGATAAAAACTTTATATCCATTTATAAATCGTAAATCCAAATTGAGTGTTGAAAACAAATTGTTATTATACAAAGTAATATTTCAAAGTATAATGCTATATGGTTCTCCTGTATGGGGAACATGTGCTAAAAGTCATATTAAAAGGCTGCAAATTATGCAAAATAAAATTTTAAAAATGATGTTCAATCATCCCTGGCATTATTCTACGGAGGATCTGCACCAAGAAGCAAAAATTGAAAAAGTTGCATTTCGAATCTCAAAATTATACGATCGATATAAAATATTGTGCAGTTGTTCTGACAACAACTTAATATTAAATTTATCTAATTAAGGTGTTGTAATTTTTCTATTTGCTTGTTTATTATTTATGTTTTTTATTTATTTATTTATTTATTTATTCATTTATTTATTTATTTATTTATTTATTTATTTATTTATTTATTTATTTATTTATTTATTTATTTATTTATTTATATATTTATTTATTTATTTATTTATTTATTTATTTATTTATTTATCTACTTTTTTCGTGTTTATCTATTTATTTATTTTTGTTATTTTTTTAATTATTTATTATTGTTATTTATTTATTTGATTAATTATTTATTTTTTTGTTATTTATTTATTTATTTATTTATTTTTTATTTGTTTAATTATTTATTATTGTTATTTATTTATTTGCTTAAATAATTATTTTTGTCATTTATTTATTTATTTATTTATTATTTTAAATTATTTATATACATAACTGTGATAAACATAATTATGTTTTTATTTTTTGTTTTTCTGATATGTAAACAACATCTTTTTTTTTTTTTTGTGATTCACACGAACCCATTTCTCTCTTCTTACGGAAATATACTTATTTTTAAATTAAATGAAGGTTTTTCATGTAGCTTTTCCTTCTAAAAACTTCTTGTATCTGTGATATTATTATTGTATAAATGTTATAAGTTTTTCAGTAGTAAGGTAGAAAATACCATTTCTCTGTAAATTGTGCAATCTAGTTATACGAAAAAAAATTTATATAAATTCAGCTACAATAAACGTTATTATTATATAAGTGTACATTTTTTGTCCTATCATTAATACTCTTCGCAGATGAAAGACATTTTATGGCTTAATTTTGTACGTGATCATAAAGAAAAGAGTAAAATCAAAAGGTCTCCTAGTAATAACATGCGAACAATAGCTAAAATTTATAAAACGTTCTCGTTGAAAACGGCGCCATTGAAGCAGTTAACTCTTAGTAGCTTGTTTAAAGGTCCTCAATTTTCATTTATTTTCTTAAGGGTTAAAATCTCTTATCCTTTCAGACAATATTTAAGTAATAGAAGAACCCCAAAAAGTGTACCGTACTTTTTAAGAAAACATGACTTTTTATCTCAGCTCTAACCGAGCTGTCTCATCAACTTTCATAAACATGTCATATTTTTATAAAGGGGTTTCTGGTAGAATTTTAACCACTTTCCCTGCAACACTAAGGCTATTATTTTGATTTTATATTCATTCAATAAATTTAACAGTATTTTAAAAGGTGTTTCAATACTATTTACAGAAATACTTGAATTTCATTCGAAATAAAATTGAAGTCCACTCAAAATATAAATTAGGGTTCTCAAATTCACTTTTATCGATATCAATCTAATTTTTTTTCGAGCTTAAAACGAAGTGAATATACGTGTTCTAAATTCCAAATTTTGCTGTTTTCAAGTGATTTGAATTCTCAAGAGGAAATTGTTTAAATACAGAAATAGTTATAATATATAAATGAACATTATTATTTCTTGATTCGTAAGAAGTTGCAGCTTCTACTTTGTATTTTACATAAGAGACAAAGCATTTAAATAGATTTTTCAATACACTAAATGTCTTCTATTTACCGACAAAAGCAAATCTGCAGCAAATGTGCATCAACACAGTGCAAATAAAAAACACTTATATTTTCTATTTTTAGAGCCAAGAGTTCTAATTTTCTCAGCAATTCGGCCCTTAAGTCATCAATAACATGCAAAATATTCCCTTTCAAGAAGTCAATCGTCTTGGATGTACCCTAACAAAACATAGTCCAGCGGAGTTAAAATGGTCTTGGGGGCCACCCCAGCCTCACGAGCCGAGATAATGCTTTAATTAAGTTAAGGGAAATTTATCAAAAAGAGCAACTACCTAAAAAGCATTGCCATATTGAAAACCACATACCACAGGAAACATCCGTCTTTTATGACACATAAAAGCTTTCCACAAGAATTCACTGTAAAATCATCAAGTTCGCTAATTAAAAAGTATACTTCAAAACAAAATATTATATTCATAATTTGGTTTTACCATCATCGTATTGAATTAATCGTTTGCAATTCTGAAACAAAACCAATGTGTCAAAACAAGAAGTTGTTACGCTCTTTGATTATCTCATTTTAATTAAACTGATATTTAAATTGAAACAAGATACTTATTATATGTCAAAAGAAAGACACGACAACACCCATTATAGTTTCTTATTCTCAGCTGGAGCTTTAACCGAATTCAGCGTCATAAAAATATACATCTTCAACTTCAAGCACCACGTAGTATCCAAAAGACACGAAAATGTTCAAAGCTTTTTATAAAAACATTTAACTTCAAGTCTTATTTCTTCTTTTAAAAAATGCTGCTTTATTGTTATTGTTAGTCTTTTGTGTAACTCCTTTGCACTCCTTAGCCTTAAGATCTCTTCAAAATATAATCGTTATTATTTTTCTATATATTGTGTGTAAAATACCTAAAAAGTTTCTGCATTATAAACGAACAAAAAATATATTTTCATAATTTCACTTCTTTGCGTTTGTGTTGGTTGAAAGGGTATATGTTTATAAATGTATATTCATAGGAAGGTCCTTGAGTAATTGAAGTATATATAAATTGCGTTTTCATGGCACATTTACGAAACAAAACAACACGAATCCTCTTCTTGTGCGAATAATATTTGCATGTCATCCTTGACTTAAGGCGCCTTGCTATACCGTCCTAGTCCTCATGCCGCCATCCACCACGACAAACCACTTAACTTCGTGGAAGCATCCAAGGTACAATAAAACAATTATAAAATAAATTTATATAAAATGTCTTGTAAAAGGAGTTTAGCTTGTGTTTTAACATGACGTTTTATAGAGGCAAATATATGCGAGTATAATGTTTTTGTTTAGGTTTTCTTCCTTTTTCATATATATATACGTTTTAATGATGAGGTATCGGTTAGAAGAATGCTTCATTTAAGTTACCCAAGGATAAATTCCTCAAGATGGAAAATTGTTATATCCCTGTCGCTGTTGCTCTTTTTCTTTTCAATTAATGTAGCTTAATAATAAATTTGTTGAATTGAAACTTATTTGGTAGGTTTTTAAGTGAATTTACTAATTATTAAAGTTGATTTTTAACTCAATTTTTTTTATTTATTTTCAGAAGCTGTTCATGTTCAATGCAAGAGTCATTATTATTCTCTAAGTAAGTATCATACAAATATAGACTTGACATATAGTTTAAGCATACTCTCTTTACCCAGCCAAAGGAGGTTAAATGAATATACATAGATAAGTTGCTTATACATTTACCAAATCATGCAATTTTATGGAGTTTTGAAGTCTTTTGAAATGAAATAATGGGTTTTCCAATGAGAGTATTGAAGACAATCAATGTACATATGTAATTTTCGTAGGAATTCCCTTGAATTCAAATCTAATCGTATTGCTCTAAAATTTGTATTTTAGAGCTTTCCTTTTTGAGGCTAAAAGTACTACTTTTAACTGAGGACTTGACCAAGAAAATAATATAAATAGGAAATCCAGATCTGTGTTATATCGTTTTTGGGATACCTAATTCCAAAAATTGGGAATCTACAAACCTCTGTTTTCGTCAATATTGCAGCCTAAAGCATGAATATTCTTTAGCGACGCACACGGTCTCGATCCTTCACATCATTAACTTGTTACAATAATAAATCCACCGCAGTTAAATTGTTACCAGCCATTAAGGTACTTACAATAAACTTTGCTACTTTGGGTTTGCGAACTTTCAGAAATCACGCAAATGTTCCATTAAGGTGTTTTCAAATTGTCTGCCAAATTCATAACTTACTTACTTACTTAAGGTGGCCCTACAGTCCTGTGTGAACTAGGGTCTCACCCAACAAACTTCTTCATCTAGCTCGGTTCCCAGCTAGATGTCTCCAGTTTCGCGCTCCAAGTTGGGTGAGGTCACCTTCCACTTGTGCGCGTCACCTGATCCGCGGTCTTCCTCTACTGCGCTGTCCTGTGGGTGCGAATTCGAAGACTTTCCGGGCCGGAGCATTGGTTTCCATGCGCTCTACGTGACCCGAGCCATCTTAGTCGTTGGACTTTTACTCTTCTTTCTAAGTCTACGTCGCTGTACAGCCCGTACAGTTCGTCGTTCCATCTTCTCCTCCACTCCCCTTTGATGCATACGGGACCGTAGATCACACGAAGAACTTTTCTCTCGAAGCGACTCAAGGTGCTTTCATCCGCTTTTGTCATGGTCCATGCTTCTGCACCGTATAGCAGGACAGGGATGATAAGGGTCTTATATAGCAACACTTTGGTCCCTAGATAGAGGACTTTACCACTCAATTGCTTTCTTAGTCCAAAAACAGCGGTAAGCAAGAGTTATTCTGCGTTTGATCTCAGCGCTGGTGTTGTTTTCTGCGTTTACAGCGGAGCCTAGGTAGACGAAGTCCTTGACTACCTCAAAGTTACGTCTATCGATTGTGACGTTTTGACCAAAACGTCGATGTTGTATGTCCTTTCTAGACGACAGCATGTACTTTATTTTGCCCTCATTAACCGTTAAACCCATTTTTACCGCTTCTGCCTCAATACCCATTGACATCACGAGTTCTTCCGATTATGTCAATGTCGTCAGCATATGCTAGTAATTGGACAGACTTTTGAAAAATAGTGCCTCTAGTGTTGACGTTTGAGCTCTGCACTATTCTTTCAAGCACGATGTTAAAAAAATCGCATGAAAGCGCATCATCTTGTCTAAAGCCTTTTTAGACATCAAATTCATAAACTTTATGAAAATATATGGCCAAACTTTTTTAATTATGTTAAAGTTAGGTGAATATAGGGGCCCTATCAAAAGTTCCCAGTCTTCTAACAACCTTCGAAGGACGAATGGAAGAAAATCAAAGACAGAGGCCCAACAATTCTGGTAGTAGTCGTTGGAATGGAATTTGAAGCAAACTGTTGAATAAACAACTTATCTCTTGATGTTACTGCTTCTGCCATGCGGCCTTTTGATTTTGTCCCCATAATTCTGGGGATCAACAAGACAATTGTTGACTTGGTAACTGTCTTGCTTCGTTAAGTCTCCTGAAGTCCTGAAAATCCTAATCCGTTGATAAAAACTATTTTAACTGCTTCTGTAATTGTCAAAAGTCTTCCCGGAACCCCATAGTATATCAAACTAAATAAAAACAGTTGTTTTCAATATTATACTACAAAAATTATAAAAAGTTATCACATGTAAAATCCTGCACAAAAATATTTGAAATTATCTCACTTTTAGTACTTTATTATTTGATCTAAGAAAACTCCAACGCTCGTTTCTGATTTGACCTATAACTTTATGAATTTGTAATGGAATGCACGACTGGATCGCACGAACTTGCTCCTTTATACAAAGTGTGTATATAAGATTTAAAAATATACCTGTAAAATAAGTTTGTCTTCAAAGATATAAATTTAGGTAGTGAACCAACCTTCGTCAAAAAAAATCGACAAGAAGTTTTAGATTTGACTCTTGTCTCGTTAAATCTCTCAAATAAAATATTAAATTGGAGAGTATCAAAGGAGAACTCGTTCTCCAATCATAGATACATCCAATTCACAACTTATTGAAGGGACCCCAAAACCGATCCAATTCCGGAATTATAGGAAAACAGATTGGCCAAAATATAGGGCGACTCTGAAAAATCTGATTAAACCAGAACTTTCGGATCCACCCTTGTGCGCTCTTGAACTCGATCAAAAGGTGGATGAGCTTACAGCAGCCCTCAATAAAGCCATGAAAACTGCCTGCCCCCTCACTACAGTGCGGGGAAAGAAGAAACCATATTGGTGGGCTGCTGAACTAGATATACTCAGGAAAGGTTGTAGAAGGCTTTTCAATCGAGCAAAAAAGACTAGACATCTCCAAGATTGGGACTCCTATAAAGATCCATCTGTAACTAGATAGAAGAATCCTCGGAGGGATCAAGGATAAGGAAGATTCTCTCGACAAAGCCAACCATGCCTAGTTGTCTAAAAACTCAGATAGTACATGGACTAACTCTTGCTAAGAAACGCTAAATCTGCTATTAGATACCCACTTCCCGGATAGCTCCCAATCTGTTAATACAAGAAACATTCCTGGGTCGGATATTAACTTAATTTTTCCTCAAGGTCTGGTTACAAAAGAAAAATTGACATGGGCTCTGAATAGTTTCAAACCTTACAAATCTCCAGGTCCAGATCAAATCGTACCAGCTGAGCTACAACTTACCTGTGATACAACTTTGTCCATCATTGAGATGATCTTCAAAAGTTGTATAAATCTGGTCTATATACATACCTCAGCGATGGAGACATGTAAAGGTAGTTTTCATTCCCAAGGTGGGCAACTGCTCGTATGTCAACCCTAAAGACCTAAGACCTATTAGCCTATCATCTTTCATTCTCAAAACTCTGGAACGATTGATCGATATCCATATACGTTACAACATTGAGAAGGACTATCAATGTCTCAGCATGCTTACTGCAAAGGAAAATCGGTAGAAACAGCCTTGCACATTCTGGTAAGAACTATCGAATACTCCCTAGAGAAAAAGGAATATACTATGGTGGCCTTCTTGGATATTGAGGGCGCTTTCAACAACGTTGACACATCCGCTATCACTTCTGCTATGACGACCTTAAACGTCGAATACTCAATCTGCGATGTGATTAATCTAATGCTAAAAAGCAGGATCATCAACTCTAGTTTGTTAGATTTTTGTACAAAAAGGTCTGTCAGTAGAGGTACTCCGCAAGGTGGTGTTCTGTCCCCTCTCCTGTGGAACATAGTGGTTAACGAACTACTAATATCCCTTGAGAGGGAAGGCTACAGAGTGGTTGCGTATGCCGAAGATGTTACTATCCTAATACACTGAGAGACCTCCTCCAAAATGCACTCAATATGCTCACTAGATGGGCTGATCACTGCGAACTTAGTATTAATCCTAAAAAAAAACAGACCTCGTCCTTTTTACACGGAAACACAAGATCCCAGTAATTGTACCTCCTTCAATAAAAGGTATACCACTAATTTTTACAAATGAAGCCAAATACCTTGGTCTGATATTGGACAAACAATTAACTTGGAAACCTAACATTCAGGAAAGAGTTAAAAAAGCTTCAGTAGATCTTTCCCTTTGCAAGAAAGCTATAGGAAGTTAATAGGGTTTTCAACCTCGCATTACCTATTGGCTATACACATCGGTCATCCGACCAATACTTATGTACGGGGTTGCAGTATGGTGGACTGCACTGGAGAAACTCACATACTACAAAAAACTCAGCAGAGTCCAACGCACTGCAAGTCACACCCTTAGCAGCGTTAGACACTCTCCTCCATCTGACACCCCTCGACATCTTCAGTAAACAAGTGGCAGCGAGTACAGCGATAAGACTCGACGCCTCATCTCAATGGACCAACAACAATGTGGGTCACTAAATCATTTTGAACCTCTTTTGTTCTATACCATTTTTGTCTTTCCATTCCATCCAGAGATGAATGGGAAGACAAAAAACTCCTGGATAACAAAAGAATTCATTTTTATACAGATGGATCCAAGACAAATGAGGGAGTTGGTAGTGATGTGTACTCAGAAAAGCTTAATCTAACCATCTCATTCCGCCTCCCTAATCATTGTAGCGTCTTTCAAGCGGAAATTTTAGCGATCAAAGAGGTTCTTTCCTGGCTCAGAGAAAACGTGTTATCAACTTCTGATATACGCATCTTCTCTGACAGTCAGGCTGCTATCAAATCCCTTGACGGTGTCTCAACCAAATCTTTAACGGCCCTCGATTGTCGATCGTCTCTTATGGAGATGGCGCAGCAATTTAACATTCACCTTTGGGTGCTGGGCCACAGAGACATTACAGGAAATTGTAGAGCCGATGAACTCGCTAAAAATGGAACCGTCATACCTATTTCACCTGAAAGGGAGAAGATAGGTATACCGAAAGCTACATGTTAACTTCTGCTAAAAGAAACAGCTTTTGCAATAGCAAATTCTAGGTGACACAACTTACCAACATGCGCAGCAACAAAACTCATATGGCCTTAACTGGACCTAAAGCGCTCTAAAGACTTGTTATCTCAAAGCAGACTTCATATAAGCTCCCTAATAGGTGTCCTTACGGGACCCTGTCTTATAGGCAGACGCACTATACGACTTGGTGTAGCCTCAAATGACTTCTGTAGGAGCTGTATGGACGAAGAAGAAGAGGAAACAATCTCTCATCTCCTATGCACTTGCCCTACTCTTTCACTCAGACGCAAACTTCATCTGGGGGACTATTCTTTTGATAATCCCAGTGAACTAGCTTAAAAGGATATCAAATATCTTCTTCGATTTATAAAAAGCTCAAAATGGTTCGACTAGTAAGAAGTAATTCTCTAGATTCATGTGGTATCACAATGGGCCTTTCTCTTGGCCTAAGTGTGTTGATTTTTTTTTTTTTTGAAAATCGTTAGACCTGTTTTTTTTAAAACTATTTTCTTCATATGTATATACAAATTTTCCATTTTTCTTTAAATATTTTTGTTAATCAATTTTTTAGTGATTGAATAGAAATTTAGTCTGCACGAATCATCATTATAATATATTATTTCGTTAGCATGTCTTCTTTTTTCAGCTGTCATATTAATTTACAATTTGTTGAAAAAATGTAACTTTTTATTAATAAAAATATGTAATACTTGGAAAATATTATGTTAAGGGAAATGGGTTGTGTATTTAAATGAACTTATCGAATACACACCATTTTTTGTCGGTAAGCTAGTTCCATCACAAGACACAACTCATCCCGGAAATGAAAAATACTTGTAAGCATACTTAACGAAAACAATTGTTTGTGTATTCAACTAGTTCGTTCAAAGCTTTTTCCTTTGGATAGCGATCGCCGATTGGTTGTGTAGTTAGGTAGGTATCTAAAACGAATAAAGACTAGTTCATTGAATCGGAATCATTGAATCATAGACGGAATCGCGGTGCCAACTTTTTTCAACTTCTCTACCATCTTAATATCATGTTTGATAAATATCTCGAGTTCGAAATTTTTCACGAATGCATAACTTGCCATAAAGTTCCTATGTATATATCGCAAGTAAAAATATGTATCTATCAAGAGGTAGTAAACATTTCCAGGCACAAAACTTCCACTTAGTATAAAAATCGAAAATTGATTCTAAAATACCAATCTTGAACACGTCTAATTTGATGTGAATTACACAGCATTTTGAATCCATATGACAACTTCTTTTAATCGATTCTTCTTAATCAATTGGTTAACTTACGACGTTGCTTAAAGTACTCGTATATAATTTACTATGCATTATATTTATAATTTAAAAGATTCTTAACTTCCTGGTTGAACGTATTTATTTACAATACATGAATATACATAGGTATATTTAAAATAAATTTATTCGTCTTGGATTGAAAATTGTAATAAATACGACTCCTAATTTAAATGTAAGACAATAGTATTAGTTCATTTATATAGAATGCCCTTATCATCTACCCCAAACTAACCTTATACGAGTTTAAACCATGGAATCAGGAGACTCTATGTAATATCAAGCAATTTTAAAAGAAAATGCCACACATCAATCATGTCTTATCCCATCAATATTATCTCTACATACCCAGAGATGCTTTTTCTTTAAGTTATACAATTCATGTGAGTACTCTATATTATACTGCCTTTTTCTAACTTCAAAAAAGAACAAAGTATTTTTAGCGAAAAAGAAAAGTTCCTTGAAAAGACTGACTGACATTTGATTTAGATGTATATTTAACGAGAGTTCAATTTGTATGTCTTTTTTAAAGTGAAAAATCAATTTATTTTATCTGTAATATTCAAGTAACAGGTTAAGATACTTTATTTTAATAGTACCTTATATTTTTTAACGATAGCGAGAGAGAAATGATTCGTTGAAAAGTTTCATTTAATCTAAGTATCAACTTCTCAAAACTCTTATTATTACTTCAATTCTGTTTTATATGTATGTTTTATTGTGTATGTCAAAAAGATAAAAAAAGAACTAAATTTTCAGATTAAAATTGTCGATTGGCAGTTTTGGGAAATAAACGAACAGAGATAAAATTATTTTTAATTTTATTTTAAGAGCAATCTCATAAAAACATATATACATGAATAGGTACATTACTTTCTCAGTTATTTGAAATTGAAATTTCATGGATTTTTATTATTATTCGGTAACATTATTTTAAACAATAATTTCCACTGAACGAAAATTTAAATGAAATTCTCAGTTAAACAAACAAACAATACTTTTTCAAATAAACTAAGTGATTTCCACTTTTTAACTTCCATAGAAAAACCTGGATTAACGAAATTGTAAAGATAATACAATTGTTTTCATAAGAATTACATTTCGTTAACTCTGCTGGAATTATTTTGAATAATAACACAAGTCATCAAAATTAAGTTGTAAAGAGTAATATAACAAATTAAATTCAAAATATTGAACTCATACCAAAATCAAAATCAAATGGGGTTGCGCAACAGTCCGTTGTGAACCAGGGCCTAGTGACTTACAACTCTCAACCATTCCTGTGTGCGAGTACTGTTGTGAGGGATGGAGGGGACCTACAGTTTTAAACCGAATCTGAACGGCTAATTTGATAAAGCACTTTTTCATGACAAGAATTACTCTTGAAGGATTTGTCAATTCCTTGCAAAATTAATTTTTTTAAATTAAGGTGGCACAGGCAGGGATTGAACCCAATACCCCTTGCATGACAGTCCAACGCACTTACCATCATGCCACCATACCGAAATAGTTTGGTAAAAAAATAGTGATTCAAAGTTCCCTACATTTGTTAAACTTAAGGCGAAAATAGTGTTAAAAATGAAGTTGAGAAAAAAATCATATTTCCTAAAAGAAAAACGATATCGGATCTAGGATTAAGCAGTGGAGAATGTAGACTTAATGCTCATTGACATACATAAACTATACCACATCCTTTTAGCGTGATGTTAAATGGCGTCATATTAATTTTAAAGATATTTTGTAATAGTACAGTAGCTATATACATTAGACGACGGTTGTTCTGAGATTTTGGTTTATGATGTTGACTTAATTAATAATACAAATTTCCGACCTCGAGCGGAGACCGCAAGATATTGAAAAATCATAAAAAGCACGGAAATTTCGCGATACATTTTTTACTTCCGACATATCAATTATAGGAACTATATGGCAAGTTCTGCATTCGCATTTCAGACATGATATTACGATGAGGAGTATGATGAGGAGTAATGGGTCCCCCCATTCGGTCTGTCTGTCTGCTTATTTGTCCTTCCCCTTACTGCCCAGTCCGATTGAGTTCAAACTTGCAAGTTAATATCTTAAGCCGATTTGCGCAATGGGTTTTTTATTTTTAAAGCTAAAAATAACAGTCCTTATGCAAATTGTTTATCAAAAAATCAAAAATCAAATTTTCTCGAGAACGAACTGATAGATTTCTATTCAATTTTCTCTAAAATTTTGTTTCTTAACTTGGTTTCTTGTGTACCTCCCATATAATCATTTTTTTTGTTTTTAAGTTTCCTCGAAAACTAAACGAATACATTTTTTTTTGAACAAGCTGTAAACAATATTTGATGATTAAAGATGTCAAAATTTGCTTATAAAATGTTTTTAAACTTAAATTTAAAAAAATGCATGCATAGAAAATTAATGTTGTGTATATATTGCCTTTATCCATAGAATCAAACACAAATCATTTTTAATCTCAAAGTTAAAAAAAAAGTTTTTTTATTTTTTTTGTATGTTACTGAATACTATTTTTCGAGTAATGAATTTTTTATTTGTAACAGTCAAATTTAAAATGTATTTTAGTTTTTGAAAAAAAAAAATACAAATTAGTCAAGGAGACTTTTTTCTGGACAGAACAAACTGTTCCCGTAAGTTCGGTAGATTCAATTTTCGTCTAGGTGTTTATGAAATTAGTCCAAGAAATAATCCAGGAATGCAACACAACAAAACCGTGAAAGATGTTAGTTTTACTTAAGTATTGACGACTTTAACCCTGATAGGACTGAATAGCTTCATTTAACAAATAAAAAGATTCGATTAAAATCTATGCTTTTCTCTCCAATCCTAAGATTCTGCCGTTGTTAATTATCTTGCTTCGAAGTCTGTGTAATTTTACATGATCTCAATAAAAGATGGTTGTTTTTAGAGAAAATTTACAGCTTTCATTGGTTTTGATCATTTAAACAAATCATTGAAATTTTGTTGACAGATTGGTTATAGTTTTTATTGAATAAACCTGTCATTGGGCCCTAATTTCGTGATTCAATTCTAGCATTTGAAATCAAATATTTGAAGTTTGAGTTGATCATTGAAAGGAAATCTGACAGATGGGAATACGGTGGAACGATTTTGTTCTGCATTGTAAAATTTGAAACCAGCTGTTTATTGAAATAATATGCTATGCTATCTAATAACAAAAAAACTAGAAACACTATTCAGACCAAGATGTTGTGTATACCTATTCCGACCAAAAGGTGTCTTTTGACACCTTAGCCAATTACCAATGAAAAACCTTTAAAAGTTACTCTTTTTTACATTTTGTTTAGTTTTTTAATCGAAAATAATATATATTATTATTTTTAACCTATATATATTTATTATTAAATGAACTATTGTTTTTCTTATTCAATACAACACTTTTTACAGGTGAATGGTTGGTCTTTTAAGCATTTGCCACACGAGTATTTTTTACACTGACAACAAATTGTAGTGGCTCTATTACCGGAACAATACATTACTTGGCACTTTTTCACCCTTTTTGGAATGGAACTGATATGGCATGAAAAAGCTGATCATATTGCCGTATTTGTTGTTCTCCCATTGCATTCTTTATATGCAGTTGATAGTTCCTCTCCCAACTGGAATAAGAAATCTCTCCGTGAAATGTTTTCACCTGTCGTTTCTTTATAAAGAATTCATGCATTTATACCGATGAAATTAAGGATATTGAAAAACACGTACATAGGCCATCTACGGCACTTACATTTCACGCTATATTTTCTTGCCATTTGGTCAGCCATATCGACCCAAAATTTTGTGCTGTTGTAAAATTTAATTGTTTCGGGAAGACGCTTTCCGTTTTTTTCGACTTGTACAGATATATGGAATGAACTTAATAAAAGTACTTTTTTGTTCGGTTTACTTTTATAAACGGTTAGAGTCAAGTTATTTGTTGCGTAAATTTGCACTGAAAAGCGTTCCATTTTGTCCTTTTTTATTTTTACAGATCTTGGCAACTCTCTCCTCATTTGACGTATTGTTCCAACTAAAGAAGTATTCTTCTGTAAAAGCTTTGTTGCCAGAGTACTGCTTGTGAAGAAATTGTCGGTAGTAACACTTCTACCCCTGCCAGTAAATGGTTCAATAAGCTTCAAAACCAAGTACTCACCCAATGGAAGAGATATCTGTCTATTTTCGTCTTGCCCCAAGTAAGGAAATCCATTTATAACATATTTGCTTTTGACATCACATGCCAGCCAAAACTTTATACCAAATTTATCCGGTTTGTTAGGCATGTATTGGGTGAACCGATATCTAGATTTAGTTGGGAACAATTGTTCGTCAACTGTGATATGTTTGTCCGGATTATAACAGTTTTGACTGTTTTCGATAAATGCATACCATATTTTAGATGCCAAATCAAATTTATCCACTCCTAACCGTTGGCTTCGCTCATTTTTATTATCAAAGCGCATAAATCTTAGAATTTCCTTGAAGCAATTACGACTCATGATATTGGAATAACATGGATGACCCCATTTTTTATTCCATAAAAACGTTGCGTCAACATTTTTTTGCTCATTGGCACCACGAATATAGAATGGCTATAAATGCCTCTAATTTATTTCGAGATAAGCTCCATTCTATTCCCAAAACTCTTCTTGCTTCCGCTTCCGTACTTTTTATAATGTGTTCCATCATATGATTGTCGAATAGCAAATAAAATGCTGAGCTGACACTTCCTTTCATAATATTTCTTTTGGCGTGCCCAGTTGGACCTGATAGACCTTTGAAAATAGTATGAAGGGGTCGTCTGCCAGGAGTAGAACATGTGTCAATCTTCTTCCATACTGTCCCATCCATGGCGATTTCTTCTCCTTCGTCTTCCGAATCTGATATCAACCTCATTCTCTTTCGCCCTCTATTTGCAATCAAAATTTCCTCTTCTTCGGTATTTGAAGATTCATTTTCATATTCTCCACCAATTTCATGAATGAAGATATTGGAAAATTCAACATCTTCATCTTCTCCTTCAGATTGCGAGTCTTCATCTATTTCAGAGCATTCTTCATCTATACTTTTGAATTCTTCTAATATCTCATTTATTGTTCTTGTTTTGGACATCCTTTAGGTTAGAAAATAAAATAAAAAATGTAAAAAATTGAAGGAAAATTGCAAGCACGTTTTGAATTTCCATACCTAATAACAAAATTTAGTCGAAGTAATTACTCCAGAACTTTCGTAATCAATTATTCTTATGACCAATCACTACAATGTGCAATAGTAGAATGCTGTCTGCAAACAACAATCACACAAACAATAATAGTGAAGATCACTTTTTCTAAGAAAATAGCGGTAAATTGAAAACAAATTGCCTGAACGTAAAGCTTTGTTCTAAAAATAAACAATGCAACAACAAATTCAAAGAAATAACGGTAGATTTTATATAAATTTTGGAATGCCATAACGTTCATAAGAATTCAAATGGTTATGAAAAAAGAGTTCATGGTTGAAAAGTGTAGTAAAATCTTTAAGGTGTCAAAAGACACCCCATGGTCGGAATAGGTATACCATGTATGTATCTTGAGTTTCAGGATGAGTACGAGTTAGCGATGCCACGAAATTATTTTAACAACTATTATATGAATTGTCAAAAAAAAATTTGAAAAAATTATTCAACTTAAAAAATAATTTCAAGTCAAAGTTTGAAAAGGTGTCTATTGACACCTTCGGTCGGAATAGTGAAATTTTGATAACCTTTTTAATTTTTTATGTACGATCAATTGGGATCACTTATTTTGTAACTTAAATATTGACGATTTATATAACATTTTTTATTTAACTCTCCATTAAAAAGACTCAAAACAATTTGAGTGTTTCACCATGGTTTGATTCTCACTTTAGAAACTTTAAACAAAAGGAACAAAGCTTGGTAAAGTATAATTTATAATAAAACAACTTTTCACTGACTACTCTTACATCCTATATGATGACTACATTCGGAAAATTGAATTAAACCTTAAAACTAATCCTGATAATTTTTGGAAATTGTTAATCGTAAGAAGAAATCATGTAGGTACCCTAACTTAATGACTGATTCGACATCAAATAGTAATGAGTCGAGAGTAATTGCGAACTTGTTTGTAAACTACTTAAATTCTATCAATTTCATTATTAGTGAGGATACTGTCCTCAATAATATCCTACAACTTGACGAATGTTTAAGTCCTGGTCCGACGGTATACCATCATCCATTTGAAAGAAATGTGCTGCGTATTTAGCACGTCCTTAAGTAACTTGTTGCTTCCTTTTATCTGAAAGAGCTCCTTCATAATATTAGTACACAAAAAAGGCTCTAAAAACAAAATAATGAACTACCGACCTATTGCTAAACTATCTGTGATACCTAAACTATTTGAGTCAATTGTATTTAGCGTCCGTTCTTTTCACTGAAGTACAATTATCTGTGATAACCAGCATGGTTTTGTTAAAAATCGTTAACTGTTACTAATCCGTTTAACTTTACGTCCTTTTGTTTAGATGTTTTTGAAAAAGGTGAACAAGTAGATTGTATCTTTACTGATTTCAGCAATGCCTTTGACAAATTGTGTCAAAAAAACATAACTTTTAAAACTATCACATCGAGGTTTTAACGACTATTTCATAAACTGGATCTCCTCATATTTGTAAGATAGACGTTATAGTGTTAAATTTACTAATGAGTGTTCAAGTTCATTTGTTGTGAATTCTGGTGTCCCCCAAGGTAGTCACCTTGGTCCTATTCTATTTGTTTTATTAATAAATGACTTGGTTTCGATCATACAAAAATCGTATGTTCTAATATATGCTGATGACGTTAAAATTTAAAAAAAAAATTAACTCTACATCTGACTGTCTTCTCCTGCAAGAAAACTAAATATTATTCAGGGAATGGTGCAATAATAACCATCTTGTTTTAAATGTTGACAAATGTAAAACCATAAGTTTTACACGCAAAAAAGTTCCAATCGTTTCGTAGAGTTTATGTATTTTCTGAATTGTGTGTTGTTTTAGATTCTAAACTAACATTTTATGAACATATTAAATTAACTTCATAGTTAAAAAATCAAAAAGAGTTCTGGGTTTTATTAAGATCCGTGATCCATATGTTTCAAAAATACTTTTTGTTTCATAAATCAATAAATTGAAATCTATAATAAATTTCACTCCTGTATTAATTCACCAAATGATAATAAAAATAGTATAAATTGCAAATTTATATTTTTTAAAAGTCTAGTTTTAGTTTAAGATTTTAAGAATATATTATATTAATAAGAATTGTTAACATTAGTATTTAACGAATTATAATAATAAAGAAATATTTCATCATTGGAAACATACAAATCAAATATGTATAAGAAAAGTATTACGCTAATTAAAGTAATTAATCTTATTTTAATACCAAACATAACAAATTAAACTCTATTAATCGCTTTTAAATCTCGAAACTAAATATTTAATGTTTAAAACAAATGATAGCTATAAATGGAATCTTACGGAATTTTCAAGATTATGTTATTCACTTTTGTTTGTGCTCTCCACCAGCTCAAATTTTTGTTTAATATACTTATATTAAAAAATAACAAATTTGATGTTTTTTTTTACTAATTTTCCAAAATAACTTTTAACAAGGCACTAGAATTCAAGGAAAAAAGAAGATATATAATAAAGTTGAGAAGTTCCTGACACTGTTTACACAATAGCAGTGTTCTTTGAATTTCCATTTAAAGTACAGTGAAGAATTACTATAAAACGATCCACAGTAGTTGTGCTCTTTTAAAATTTAATACAATTAAATAAAATAATTTCAAGTTTATAAAATGTTGAGAAAATATCATTAATAAATTATATTTAATTTATTTTACTATTTTCCATTTCAAAAATTTAATCCGAATGAAATAAGAACTGAAGGAAAGGAGCTAATTCCTAGATTATGGTCTAACTATGTGTAGATGACACTTTATTTGTTGAAAATAACTTTTTGCAAAATAACAAACAAATATTACACTTTAATGTCTGTTTCGGTATAATAAAACAACTTAATCGAGTGAGCTTTAGAAAAATAAAACTAGGCTTTTATTTAGATTAAATTAAAGTTGATTCGCCTGCTCATTTGAAATGCACTCAACTAATTAAATTAGCAAAATTTAATTGAAGTAAATAAAGAAAAGCTACCGAAATATCAGAGTTCATCTGGAGTTTTTAAATTACGTCATAGTGTTTTGTACGAGTATGTTGGACACTAATCTACGAATACATCCATCGACCCTCTACGAAGTATAAAAGTAACAAAACGTTCAGAAATGGAAAACTTCAAAATTGGTTTCGAAACTCGAATAAAAGTGAAATCTCTATCCACAGCAAGGTTTCAATTTACCTTTTATCTGGATTGATTATACTGCTGATGTTGGATTTTCTTCATTGAAATTTCTAAAGTACCCATCTTCCAAAAAAAAAACATTCCTAATGTTATAAATAAATTTCTAGTTTACTTTCTCTCATTCAGAAGTTGACTCCTTTTTAAACGATATTTTATCGGCTTAAAATTTAAAGCTTTAAATTATTTAAAATCTGTATTGGATACATTAATCAGTAAAAATAATTACTTTCGTTACATTGAACTTCACTTCGTTGTTTCGTAATTAAACATTAATTTGTAGAAAAGTTAGCTCTCACACGAATTGTGTATAATGTACAAATTACAAACATAACATTGACAAATTACAAATTTATTATTTAAAGTATTACTGAATTAACTTATACGTAAACGTGTAGTTAAATTAAAAAACAAACAATATTGATTTAGTTTAAAATTTAAAATTGCTAAAGTTAAATTTTAAGCCATCAAAGGGAGTGTTTAAAAAAATATTCGTTCGTGCTCTCTTTGCAACATTATAAAAATATATAATATTGAATAATAAAAACTATCTATTGAAAATACCAACAATGTTTTTACTATAAACACGCATATTTATATTAATACAAGCGTTAATGACTTCACTATCTATCGGAATTATTTAATGAAAATAAAATAAAAAATAAATTGACGCCTTAATTGACTCCTGATAAAAAGTTCACAACAATATGTGTACATAGATTTATGTATACTTTGTTTAAATATTAAAGAGAGTTCAATGAATATGTAATTCTACTGACATAATATACGTATTATATAAAATACATTTATTATTTATCTCCCTGTTATGGTATATTAATAGAATATTGAAATTTGTTCAATATGATTGGACATTGTTACTGTTGTAATTGAAAGTTCATATTGATCTTAGCGTTATACCATCAGCAAAGTCGCGTCGTCGTGAGTCGTCGTACAAAATTGTTTTTTTTTTTTTTTTAAAAAAAAAGAATAATTCTTTTATAATATTATTTCTGAGTGAGAATTCACATAATCACTATGAATTATAGATTAACTGTCATTTAATGTCATAATAATTTTAAAATATTTGTTCATGATGCACTTTGATTTTTGAATCTTGTATTTTATAAGCTTTTGGGACCACTTTGTTGACTTCTTGGAAAATTTTTCAATTTTAAAGCGGTTTTAAGTTTCTAATGTTTTAGGCAAATGTTGTTACCATATTTTTTGACTTTTGAAATATTGCTTTTCACTTTGCAACTTCACACTTTTCCTTTGCAAATTACGTTTCAGCAAACCCAATTTTTCAAAGAGGAATTTCTTGAATTGAAAAGATTTTCTGTTTGCAAAATACGTTTCACCAAACTAAAGAACAAAATGAATTCTGAAAAGTAAAAAGCTTTTGTTATTTTACAAAGTATTTGTTCTTTCTGTTTCACCAAACAACACACTTTGCTAATTATATTTTGAATTAAAAAAAAACTGTTCACTAATATGCAAGGAAATTGTCATTTTCAAATACGACATTTTCTTGAAAATTTGTCCAAAACTAATTTAAAAAAAAGAGGCTGGGATGCGACCCACACAGATAACTTCCCATCCCGTCTGTCGGTTTGTCTTGCTTAAAAGTTTGTCTATATGTACTCGTATCAATTTTTACCAAATTTGCGTACTTTTTTTTGTAGATTTTATTTTTTATGAAAAAACGGACTGTTGGATATTTACATATATAAAAATTAGTGTATATCGAAAACAATATTTTCTGTGAAATAAAATAAGTTTGAAGCCAACATTTTTAATTTTTTAAAAGATTTTTGAGTCGAAAGTAAATTTTTATAAATTTTTAGTACTGTTTTTTCTTTTCGAGTTTTTTTTTTGTAAAAAAACTGTCAATTCGATTTATTTTTAAATTTTATCGAATGTTGAAAACAATATTTCTTATAAGATAAAATTAGTTTGAAGCCAATATTTCAAATTTTTGAAAAGATATTTGAGTCGAAAATCATTTTTTACCAACTTTTGTTAAATTTTTTTTAGGTTTTTAATATTTTGTAAAAAAAACTGTCAATTCGATTTTTTTCAAAATTTGTCTTCATGTTGAAAACAATATTTCTTATAAGTAAAAATTAGTAAGAAGCTATTATTTCAAATTTATAAAAAGATATTTGAGTCGAAAATCATTTCTTAACAACTTTGTTAATTTTTTTTTCTGGTTTTAATTTTTTGTAAGAAAACTGTCAATTCGATTTTTTTTCAAAATTTTACTGACTGTTGGCAACAATATCTTTTTTAAAGATAAAAGTAAATTAAAGCCAATATCTCAAAGTTTTGAAAAGATACTTGAGCAAAACCAATTTTTACCAACTTTTATTCATTCTTTTTAGGTTTTTATTTTTTATAAAAAAACTGACTATTCGATTTTTCTCAACATTTTTCAGAATGATAAAAACAATATTTCTTATAAGATAAAATAAGTTTGAAGCCTAAATTTCAAGTTTTTGAAAAGATATTTGAATCGATATTCAATTTTTACCAACTTTGAGTAATGTTTTTTTTAGATTTTTATTTTTTATAAAAAAACTATCAATTTGGTTTTTCTCAAAATTTTATCAGATGTCAAAAACATTATTCTTCGTTAGACAAAATTGTTTTAGAGATGAAATCATATTTCAGTCGTAAAATTTTGGAGGTGACAATTTTTTTTTTCAGTTTTATTGATTTATAGAAAAAACCGTTAAATGGACTTTTTTCAAAAAATATACTTCTTTGATATCACGTTACAATATATTATATACAATTTATTTTAAGTTTCTAGTGTTTTTGGTTCGTAAGATATTTAGGGCTTACGAAAATTTTCACTTTTTTTTCAAACTGCTAGTGTAAAAAAACCACCCACGCAATTTTCTTGAGAGCCCTTTCAGCATCTTTCTGCCTTATTATCTGTATACAAAAATTTATTTGAAATCGATATCTTTTCTGGTTCTTGAGCTTTGGACGCCGAAAAAAACGTCGCGAACTTACGGACGTACGAACGTACGTACACACGCACGCACAGACATCTTTCTAAAAATCTTTTATTTCAACTCTAGGGACCTTGAAACGTCGAGAAATGTCAAAATTTTCAATTTGACAAATCGGACCCATTACAATAACTTCCTATTGGAAGTAAAAAACACTACTGAATATCGAAAACAATATTTTCTGTAAAATAAAAAAACTTTAAAGATAATATTTATAATTTTTGAAAAGCTATTTGAGTCGAAAATCACTTTTTAGGAACTTTTAGTATTAGGTTTTTATTTTTTTTCAAAAAACTGTTAATTGGATTTTTGTCAAAGTTTAATTGAATGTTGTCAACAATATCTTTTAAAAATAAAAGTTGTTTAAGCCTATATTTCAAGGTTTTGAAAAGATATTTGAGTCGAAAATCAGTTTTTTAAAGCTTTTATTCATGTTTTTGTTTAGAAAACTATCAATTCGATTTTTCTTAAAACTTTTCTGAATGTTTTTGAATATATATTTAAGTCGAAATTTAATTTTTAACAACTTTGAGTAGGTAATGTTTTTATAGGTTTTATTTTTTTATACAAAAAAATGCAATTTAAATTTTTCTCAAAATATTTATCAGATGTTAAAAACTTTTTTTTTTCGTTCCACAGAATTGTTTTGAAGATGAAATCATTTTTTATTCGCAAAATTTTCGAGGTAACATATTTTTTTTCAGTTTTTTTGATTTGTAAAAAAACCGTTAATTAGATTTTTTTTTCAAAAACTATACTTGTTTGGTGTCACGTTACAATATATAATATAGAATTTAATTCAAGTATCTAGCATTATTGGTTCGTGAGATATTTAGGGTTAACCAAAATGTTCACATTTTTTTTCAACTGCTATGCAAAAAAAAACAATTTTTTTGAGAGCCCTTTCTGCATCTTTGTGCACTATTATCTATGTATGTAACAAAATTTAATTGAAGTCGATATCTCTTCTGGTTCTTGAGCTATGGATGACGAAAAAAACGTCGTGAACGTACGGACGTACAAACGTGCGTACTCACGCACGCACAGACATTTTTCTAAAAATATTTTATTTATTATGTTTTTGTAGGTTTCCATATTTTGTTAAAAAAGTTTTCAGCTTTTAAAAAATTAATTATAAATTACAAACTCGGAAACCAGTTCTTATCAATTCAAGGAGAATTTCTTGAAAGTTTTTATTTCTTTTATAAACGCATACAGATTGGGTTTTTCTAAGAAAATTAAACATAGAATAAAATCATTTTGAAGTCAATACTAATCGCAATATATCGATATCGAGAATCGAATATCATTTTTTACCAATTCTTAGTACTACTTTTTGCAGATTTTAATTTTTACGAAAAAAATGAGTATTGGATTTTTATTAAAATTTACTGAATGTCGAAGTTAATATTAGATGAAATTGAAAAAGAATATTTTCCAAGTTTTAGTAATTTTGTATACATGTTTTAATTTCTTTTAAAAAATGTTAAGTCTATAGTTTCCAAGGTTAGGTTAGGTTAGGTTAGAGTGGCTGTCCAGATATCATTGACACACGTAGACCTCAAGGGTCCATTGTGATACCACTAATGAGGTTACTCATGGGAGAGTAATGAATTTAAACAAACCATTTTGTGCTTTTAATAAAGTTAGAGAGACGTTTTGTGTCAATATTTGCCAGTTCACTGGTATTATCGAAGAAGGGATTACCGAGAAAGTATTTCCTTCTAATGGAGAGTGCTGGACATGTACATAGAAGGTGTTGGACTGTTTCCTCTTCCTCCTCGTCCATGCAGCTTCTACAGAAGTCATTTGTGTAGACCCCTAGCCTCAGAGCATGTCTACCTATGAGGCAGTGTCCCGTTATTACTCCAATTGTAGAGCTTATACTTTGTCTGCTTAGTGATATCAAGCCTTTTGACCGTTTTAAGTCAATACTTGGCCATATTTGCTTGGTTGCCAGGCAGGTGGTACTTTGTGACCATCTAGTATTTGTTGTTTCTAAAGCATATTGCTTGAGAAGATATTTGCATGTAGCAAGTGGTGTTCCTATATAATGTTTTTGTCTAACATAAGGCAGAAGTGTTCCGTTTTTGGCAAGCTCATCGGCTTTGCAATTTCCCGGAATGTCTCTGTGGCCCGGCACCCAAATGAGGTGAATGTTAAACTGTTCCGTCATCTCCTTCAGAGATGATTGACAATCGTGGACTGTTCGAGAGTTTGTGGAGACAGACGCGAGAGATTTAAGAGCGGCTTGGCTGTCCGAGAAGATTCGTATATCCTTACAAGATATAACGTTTTCTTTGAGCCAGGATAGTGCTTCTTTAATCGCCATTACTTCTGCCTGGAATACACTACATTGATTGGGAAGTCTATAGGATAGACTGAGATTCAGTTGTTCTGAAAAGATACCACTTCCAACTCCGTGATCGGTCTTTGAACCGTCAGTGTAGAAGTGTACCGCATCGTCTTCCAGGGGTCCCTCTTCTTCCCAGGAGGATCTTGAAGGGATGGACACATGGAATCTTTTACCAAATACCATTTTTGGGGTGGTATAGTCTAAGCGATCTGGGATAGACCTGAAATTGTCTAGAATGGTTGTATGTCCAGTATTGTTACTGGTCTATTGAGAGGTGGCTCTAAGCCTTACACATGAGTTGGCAGCCACCTTTTTAGAGAAGATGTCAAGTGGTGTTAGGTTTAAAAGCACTTCCAGTGCTGCGGTTGGTGTTGTGCGAAGTGCTCCTGTGATGAGTTTATTTAGATTTACCATCTTATTCAGTGCGGTCCACCATACGACGACGGCTCCATAAATGAGTATCGGCCTGATTACCGAAGTGTATAGCCAGTGGGTTATTTTTGGGGAGAAGCCCCATTTTGATCCTATGGCCTTTTTACAAGTAAAAAGCGCTACAGTAGCCTTTTTGACTCTTTCATCAATATTTGCCTTCCAATTTAGTTTTTTGTCTAAAATGAGGCCCAAATATTTAGCTTGGTCGGAAAAGCTTAATGGTATTCCTTTAATCTTGGGCGGGCTAATCTGAGGAATTTTATATCTTCTCGAGAAGAGTATTAATTCTGTTTTGTGTGGGTTGACGTCCAATCCACATTGATTAGCCCATTTAGTTAGCCTGTTTAGGGCATTTTGTAGGAGTTCCGAGAGAACTTGGGGGTGCTTCCCAGATACGGATATCGCAACGTCATCAGCGTAGGCAATCACCTTGAAACCTTCTGTTTCCAATGTTGTAAGTAAGTCGTTTACTACCATGTTCCATAAAAGAGGCGAAAGGACTCCACCTTGGGGAGTGCCTCGATTCACCGATCTGGTGGTAGTAAAACTTCTCATGTTAGAAATTATTGTCCTGCTTTTGAGCATGAGACTTATAAGATCTATGAGTGACTTCTCTAATTTCAGCTTATCCATTGCTGTGGTGATCGCCTGGTAACTGACGTTGTTGAAAGCTACTTCAATATCTAGGAACGCTACCAGGTTATATTCTTTGTATTCGAGGGAATGTTCAATAGTACGTACCAGTGAGTGAAGTGCTGATTCTACTGATTTTCCCTTGGAGTAAGCATGTTGAGCTGTGGAAATGAGACATGGTTTTAAATTATGTCTGATATAAATTTCAATCAATCTTTCCAAGGTTTTAAGAAGGAAGGATGATAAGCTGATTGGTCGTAGATCTTTAGGGTTAACGTGTGAGGGTTTTCCTGCTTTGGGAATGAAGACTACTTTTGCCATTCTCCAGGCTTTGGGAATATATCTCAACCTTACACAGCTTGTCAGAATGATTTCCAATGGTGGAATAATCATGTCTGAGCATTTTTGTAGTTCGGCCGGAATGATTCCATCTGGTCCTGGAGATTTATATGGATCAAAGCTGTCTATGGCCCATTGCAGTTTTTCCCGCGTTATTAGATCAACTAAATCGCTTGTAGAAGCTTGAGACTCTGATGTTAAGTCGTTGAGTATGTTAGAACTACCTGGAAAGTGGGTGTCTAATAACAGGTTAAGAGATTCTTCATCTGTGATAGTCCACGTGCCTGTTTCTGTCTTTAAAGCACTAGGTATTGTTGGACTTTTTGAGAGAATTTTCCTGAGTCTTGAGGCTTCTGAAGAATTTTCTATTTTACCACAAAAATTTCTCCAAGAAGACCTCTTACTCTTTCTTAATTCTTTTTATATTGCTTTAGAGCTTGTTTGTATAAGTCCCAGTCAGAAGGAGATCTAGTGTACTTAGATCTGTTGAAGAGTTTACGACAGCTCTTTCTGAATGGTTCTAATTCTTTATGCCAACAATGAGGTTTCTTTTTACCCTTTAAAATGGTTACAGGGCATGAAGATCTCATTGATTCATTTAAGGCTTCGGTGAGATGATTTACAGAAAGGTCTAGTTCATCTTTACTGGAGGAGCTTTTAAGAAGGTTATGATTAAGCAGTTGTGCTAGTACCTCCCTATAACGCTCCCAGTTGGTATTCCGGTGATTTCGAAATCCCGTAGATGTATTTGCTACATCTTTGAGCTCAAACTGAATGTATTTGTGGTCAGAGAAGGAATTCTCTTTTGAGACATGCCAGTTTGAAATCATATTGTGGATCGAGTCAGAGGTAAGTGTAATATCAAGTACCTCTTTCCTATTCTTGGTTACAAATGTGGGTTCATTACCAATATTACTTATGAGTAGGTTAGTGCTTAGTAAATAATCAAATAAGTACTCACCTCTCTCATTTATATCAGAGCTACCCCATACCGTGTGATGGGCGTTAGCGTCTGAACCAATTAGGAGACCAACTTTTTTCGATAGCGCGTCCGCAATTGCCTTCCTCAAGGTGTTTCCTGGAATTGGGCTGTCGTGGCCAAGGTAGGAGGATATGAGCCAGTAGGTGGCTTTATCTGTTGTTAGGACAGCGGTGGTGGTGTCCTTGTCGCTGTAATTGGGGAGTAAAAATATGTTTAAGTCATTTTTTACTAACATGCATGACCTTGGTTCACCTTTCTCCGATGCATATAATATTTTATAGCCAGGAGTCCTGAGACCTCTGATGATGGAGTTTGAGACCCACGGCTCCTGTATTAAGACGATGTCTTCCTTGTTCTTATGCAGTCGGAGTATCAGGTTGTTTGTGGCCATGATGGCGTGATGGAGATTAATCTGTACTAATCGCAGCATTGCTACTATTAGTCAGATCAACCTCCACCACTGTTTTGTCGGCGTTTTCCTCGTCTGAGGAGGACCTAAGCAGGTCTTCCTCACTCTGGGTGATGCCTAAGGTGGCGTCTTCAGTCTCCATGTCGGAGTTACTGTCGACCTTAGTTTTAGCCTCCACGTCGGATGGCTTATTTGGGGCAGTGGATGTCGATGGTTTCACTTTTGGTGTTGCATCGACCTCCATTTTCGTTGCCAATGAATCGCTTCCCTCCGCTGAAGAGGCTTCTGTGGGGGGCGTGTTTAGCGTATCTTCATCTTTTTTATAAATACGCATCATGATTTCATCGAAACCATACCTAATCACACCTTTGGTCGCGGCCAGTGGAGCCAGTGATTCCCTATTGATCAGCACGAGAGCCGATCTATAGTGACCCACTGTCTCCTTCTCAACCTTTGGTACTTTCCAGTCGTGAGTAGGCAGGTCCGGATTACTTGTTTTGATCAGTTTTATGATCATGTCTGGACAGTTGTGAAGAGCCGGGACCATTATACGTGCTCTTGGCCGGCAAGGAATATTCTCCCTTGCAACAACCTCGAGCTTGGCACCCGGCCAGACTTCTGGCAAGCCATTGACAGCAGCCCTGTATAGATCGAAAGATCTCTGATCACCACAGGCGATGAGTTTGATGCGATTTTGGTACCATCCTGCATCGGCTGTGTCTGGGAGAGGCCCCGGATTTTCCTCGATAACAGATAAAAATCTGAAACCGAGGTGAGCCTTGACCTCTGCCCAATGATCATGAGAGATGTTACCATCCACATGACTCCTGTCAATGACCGCGGCAATGATCTTACCTTTGAGGGCGTCGCTGAAGGAGAGATCTTTGTTGACGGCTGATGTGCTGTTGGAAAGCACCTTCTGCCTTTTTGGTTCGGGCTTGTCACCCTCGAAAGACCTATCTCGCTTTGACGTTGAGTCGCCGCAGGTCGGTTTAGCTTTTTTGCTAAGAAAGCCACTAGCCCACTCGAGTTTACGCGTTTGCTCTGGGGTTCTTTCCGCCGCCGGTATGACACCGACTGCGGCTAGAATCCTTTGGCATTGCGTTGGTCTCGATTGGCCTGTGACTTCTTGGACTTCTTTTTGGCTGGCCCAGAACTATGTCCGTGTGTCACAGATATGGGTCCACCTCCAGATTTAATCGCTAACGATGCCAATCCGGGTGTGCCCTCACCCTTTGAGTCAATTCCACATGTCGCAGATTTTGTCTCTCCGGATGGGGTGTCCCTTTTTGGGGTCGCTTGCGACGTCCTAGCAGGAGCGGGGAAGAGGTGGGGTGTGGAATTGCCGCCCTTGGGACTGCCGAGCGTCACAGCTGTTCCACTGACGGGTAATTCCTTCAAGTATATGTTGCGGCTAGTAGAGGGAGAAGGACTCTCGCCACTAGTTGCAACCACAGGGTTGACAACACGTTCACACACCTGATTTGGCTCGACAGCCTTTTCAGGTGATGTGACCGCATTGGCAGCCTTGGTGCGATTTTTTTGTTTTATAATTGTTTTGTTTGTTTGTTTATTTTTAAATTTTTTCATTGTATTCCCACGAGTAAAGCGGAAAGACGGTCAGCCCCGGCAGAGCCGCTTGCCGGGGTAAGGCAGAAATATGACGGACCTTGCCACAGCATCCGAAAGAGCTCGTTAACGGCTGGTTTATCCCCCAGCCTTTCATTCTTCGGCACGGTTTTCGTACTAGTACGCTCACACCACCACTGAAATTAGGAACCTCTAAACTATGATTAAATTGGGTTTCCGAACGTTGCACTATTGAGGAGTTAGAACAATTCAGCGATCCAACTCAACCTTAGCTAATCACCATCCTGCCAAAAACGCACAGGACTACTGTGGTGATCATTGCCCGCGTGGCACCCACTTGGAGGGTTTGAATGAGGATTTTGCCGGGCTATAGTTTCCAAAATTTTACAAAATTTTAAAAACTATATTTTCTCATAAAACGAAATTATTTTGAAGATAATATCTCAAAGTTTTAAAAAGAAATCAAATTTTACCAAATCTTAGTAATGTTTCTTTAAATTGTTTCGATTTTTCCCAAAATTATATCAGATGGAAAAAACGTTATTCTTCGTTGCATAGAAATATTTTGGAAATTGAATCATTTTTTGTTTGTAAAATATTCGAAATGAAAGTTTTTTTGTTCAGTATTTTTGGTTCTAAAAATCTTTTATTTAGACCAATGTCAAAATTTTCAATTCGACAAATCGGACCAATTACAATAACTACGAGTAGTGAAACTAAGAATTAACATCGGTATCAAAAATTATTTTTCCACAAAAAATAGTCTTTGATTAACGAAAAGTACTATCCGATTGTGTTGTCTAAAAATTTAATAAACTACAATTTACTAGTGAAAGAAATATGTGCATAAGTCCCTTGCAACAACTATTGTTTTGTGTTGGGAAGAGTTCAATAATAAAAATGAATATATGCACGAGAGAAGTAAAGTAGCAGTGCAGTTCATCGAATGTCCAATATTAACATTGATGAATTTATCTCTAAGACCATTGGCTAGAGTCAAAATTATTCAATTAGAAATTTAGTACTGCGAAGGATGTTTTCCTTATGCAACTTTTAATTTTTCGCAACCTCCAAGATATCTAACTTTTTATTATATTTGTCCGATCGACTCATTTTGTTAGACTGTTAAATTTTTTTTTTTTTGAAAATGTATTTGATATTAATAAACACAACCTATGATTTACTCTACAACTTTTCAAAATACGAATTAATTGTAAAGTTGTATTTTAAATTCGTGAAACACTTTTCAAATAAATTCTGAAAAATTATAAATTGAAAACTGTTTTCATTTTGCAAATTTTGCAAAACACTTTGAATTTTTACTTTACAGGGTAATATGCCCCTGTGTATATATTTTATAAAAACAATAACAAGTAATTTGTCATTAAAACATTCAGGGGGTGATAAAGTTCCTTTAAAACCTGTGTACTTCAATCTTATCTTTATTAAATTCTTGATTTATTCGGGCCGAATTCTCATCAAAATAAGAACTAGTTATTTTTTTTTAATATAGACATTAAGAAACATTTATCAATTAGCTTTCAATACGTTCGACTTCAATTAATATAACCAGGAAAGTAAGATGTTTTACAAATAAAGCCCAAATATGCCAAACCCTAATGTAGTAAGGAAAAAGTGAGTATACGCTCAAGTGCACCACACTTTGGTCCTAAAGAGAAAAAAAAAATGATGTTAAATATATGTTATTCTCTTTATTTTAAATTTTTTTTTTTTTTTTTTTTTTTTTTTTTTATATCCGATGGAAATCTTCAAAAGACACTCGGTAAGAATCGGTACCGAGTAGTGTGGGACTCTTACCGCACTAAAACCACCGGTGAATCAGGACCAATCTATGAAAGATCGACAAATGATTTTTATTTCTTAATTTTTAAAATCGCATTGGGGGAAGTTTAAGGTTATAACACTTTCCCGTAGCTTTTAGCCCATCAGCTCATGAGGCTTGGTTCTTCTTAATCTCCGAACATTGTCTCGTACATTTAATACGGTCTCCATTTCAGAGTTAGTATGACTTTGCAGCCGCTTATTGTGTGATACAGCGTGTTTCTTAACCACTTCTGTAACCATTTCAATTTGAAGGTCACGATGTAGATCGCTATTTCTTATATACCAAGGGGCATTTATTATTCCACGAAGGACCTTGCTTTGGAATTTTTGGATGGGTTCAGCATTTGTTTTCTTTGTACAGCCCCATAGTTGGATGCCATATGTCCAAACGGGTTTCAATACTTGCTTATATAACATTAGTTTGTTCTGGATAGATAGGTCAGAGTTCTTTCCTATTAACCAGTACATTTTTCTGTACTTCAAGTTTAGTTCTTCTCTTTTCTTTTTGATGTGTTCTTTCCATTTAAGCTTTGCATCCAAATTCATTCCAAGGTATTTGGCGGTATTGGAGTAAGGTACTTCTGTACTGTTTATAAAAATTGGAACATTGTTTATGTTTTTGTTTGTAAAGTTTATATGCGTCGATTTTGTTTCGTTTAATTTGATACGCCATTTGTGCGTCCAATCACTAACTTTATCGACTGCATTTTGCAATTTTTGTGTAGCCTTCGTAACGGATTTATCTGGCACCAATATTGCAGTATCATCAGCAAAGGTGGCCATGATAGCGTTGATGTCCACTGGAATATCCCTTGTATATAACAGATACAGGGTTGGTCCTAGGACACTTCCTTGTGGTACACCGGCTTCAATTTTCTTAAGTTCCGAGTAATTTTGGTCGTACCGTACTCTAAAGAGTCGGTTCGTAATATAGGATTTCAGTATTTCGTAGTACTGCCTGGGGAAGTCCCTATGCAGTTTGTACTCAAGTCCCAAGTGCCAAACCTTGTCAAAAGCTTGAGCAACATCTAAGAATACAGACGAGCATACTTGTTTTTCTTCAAGTGCCTTTTCCACAACATCCGTAATTCGATGCACTTGGTCTATCGTGGAATGTTTATTTCTAAATCCAAACTGATGGCTCGGAATTAGTCTTCTTTCTTCAATTATTTTGTTAAGCCTTTTAAGTAGCAGTTTTTCAAAAACTTTTGCCATGATTGGTATAAGCGATATTGGTCTGTAAGATGTAACTTCTGTTGGTGGCTTACCTTGTTTAGGTATAACAATGACTTCCGCAATTTTCCAATGATGTGGCACATATCTTAGTTTAAGGCATGCGTTTATTATAAATTGGAGTTTCTTGAAGGCTATAAGAGGCATTTCTTTCAGAACCTGAGCAGTTATAAGATCGTACCCTGGTGATTTTTTGTTTGACAGCTATATTTTAAATGAACTTAGCAGAAATTCATTTTAATTTAAATAATCATTTTATGACACTATAAATTTCCGACTGATAAAGACAGACAAAAATTGAAAAATGCTATTTTCAACCCCTCAGTAATTTACTGCACCAAATCATAAAGTGAAACTCCATTGAGAGACATTTTTATACTTCCAAAAAACAGGACACTTAATAAAATATGACTCATCAAAAGATGAGAATAATAAAAAAAAGAACTTCAAAAGCATCTTTTAAAATCTTTTCTGCAGCAAGAAAAATTTCAATCGTAAATTTTTATTTTCTCGCCCTCCCTGTGTGGTAGGTACAAGAAAATTGATAGGTACCAATTTTGCAATAAAAAAGAAAAGGTATCTACGTTAAAAATAGCTTTCTTAGAATTTTACACTTGAATTCCAAGAAGTATACTTTCTTGGCGTAGGAGAACATAATTCTTAATATTTCTTGAGGGAAACATAAATAAATGACTCTAGAGATCCTGACAAATCAACAGGAAATAGTAAGCTGTAAAACTAAATGACTTTCACGTCCTTTATTTGACGCAGAGTAGGTACCTAGAACTCCCACACGACAATAACATCGACAATGGCAACTCTCATTTCGTACAGCAAGGACAATTTTCGACAACCACGCAATTGAAGACTGCGCATGTTTTCGACTTCTCCATCGCCATCCCCTTAAAACAAAAGAGCAGGTGTTGCATGCCCTTTCTCCATCACCACCGACCACCGTCACAACTAACAACACCATAAAAAGCTTCAAACTTTTTCCCCAACACTTTCTAAGTTCGAAACGAAACAAAAGAAATTTTTAGTGACGTAAAACCTTTATAACGTTAAGCCTCCCAAGGCGACTTGTGTTAGTCGGGTCTCGGGTAAGTGGAATGAAATCCAATGAGAGCTACAAAAACAACAAATATAGTTTGCAGTGAGATTTTCTTGGTCGCATTGAGAGCGCACATCTCTAGCGGAAATATATGTACCCCCAAAGTCCCAATCTCCCATCAGCCAACCCCCAAAACAGCTTCAATACTCACACATATACAAACAAGCGCTATATAGGATGTTCTAAAGCTATAACTATACTAGTGTCCTTTCTTCTTGTTGTTGTTCTTCTTCCATGAATGGATCAGGATTCAGGACGAAAAGAAAATATGTCCTCACGAATTTATCCGACATCTATATTTCCTCGTTACGTGCTAATGTACTTGTGCTCAAAGTCCCATGACGTCGACGTGTGGCACAACTGGCACACGATTTCAGCTTCTAACGCGGCCCTGTACGGTGTGGTGCGGAGTAGTGCGGCGCGGTGGCAGGCGCGGTGTCAATCTGTGTATACAAAATACTTATATGTTTGTATGTGATGTGCTCTGATGACATAAATTTGTATCTTTTCAGATAGAAGAGGACTCGTGCTGTTGTTGTTGTTGTTTTTGTTTCTGTTGATGTTGTCGGTAGCTGTTTGTGCTCTTATAGTCCTCATCGTAGCTTGTACTAACGCAAATAAAGTGCTCTTTATTGCATTTCTTGCGATGTTTTGTGTACATGTATACATTGTACAGCGTTGCCAGGACTGCAATATAATTTAATTTATATTCATTCGAGGTCTTAAAGAGATGCGAAAGGCAAAATGTGACGTGAAATCCAAATAAAACAGACAATAAACTGATTAATTCAGAGAAAATCAATTCTACTCTTATCCAAGCTAAGCAAGGTTTTGCCATTTAAAGTTTTCTTCTACATTGAGCAAAAATATTTTTGACTAAGCCTGCATTACGATGATGCTTGCGTCGCGAGCGTCGTCTTCCTGGTTACGCTTGAATCAGCATCTTTAGTTAGTTTTATGGCTAAAACACAAACACGCTTCAGCTTCGGCTTCGTCTGCGTTACGTTATGCCTGCTTTGGGGTTGCTTTGAATGACACTTCCAATATGACATTTCTAAAATGGCACTTTTGTCATTAGCAGCTGTTATTTTTTTCTCAAAATAAAAAAAATATGAGTTTTTAAATCAAAAATTTAAATTTATCGCGGAAGTAGCTTACACAGTCTATAATAACCAATGGGAATCCCTCCAAAAGCAAACGTATTTTGTCTGTTGACTTTTTTACAGCTGTTGAGCTGTCAAACAAAGCAAATGTTCAGCAAATTTGAACTGATCTTCCATTTGGAATCACATTACGTAACGTTACGTTATTTCCTTACGATTTATGAAACGTGAGGTCGAAGCTTCATTGTGAAAGCATGCATTTAATTCCTATGGCTGAACTCGTAAACGTCAGGCGAAGCTGAAGCGTGTTTGTGTTTCAGCCATTAATTATTTTGAACGCTTTACGCAGTTCGATTTAACTAATATTCTTACACTTTAAATGACAGCTCAGCTTGATATATGTCTAATGCCAACACTGTCAACTGTCAACCACGAATAGAAAAACTCTATATTCAATAGTGGTAAGAGATAACTATTTTTGAACTATATATAATATACGAAGCCCTCATGCAAAAGTATCCAAAAACAGAGCCTCAAAGGACTATTCACATGAGAGCGACCAACGACCTATTATGACATTTCTTTCATATGGCTTGTTTTTATTCGTCACTACATTTGCACACCAAAGACCAGAATGAAATATTTAGGTTAAGACACGCGCCAACATTTTATTCGTGGATCATACGAGGAACGCGAATTTGAAAGTTCGTTACCAACAGATGACGAACAATTTCATTTCTTAAATGTCTCTTATTTTGAAAAAGTTACTTGTACTACTTTTAAGCTTATACATTTTTGAAAATAATATTACCTAATTCATTCCTTTGTCAGGCATTGGTTGCTCTCATGTAAATAGTATCTACTTAATAATGATAGGCGATGTACCTATCAACGAAGCTTTTATACTTAAACACCGCCAGAATATTTCATTTTCTTTTTACCGATTCTTCAACACAACCTACACCAATAAATTCTGCCGTAAAAACCACACTTTAAGGAATTATAACGAGTTCAACCTTGAGCCCAGTTTTGGAAGTATTTGTACAAATATTACTTTTTCAGCCGCACATTAAGAATGTGAAATGCTTTGCATCCTTATATGATCTTAAATCTTTCACTATGTGTCTAATGCTCGAACGTGTCTTAAACCATTTTGTGTGCTGTAAAAATATACTCGTAGAAAAAAAAACACTACTCAAATAAAGTGAAATAACAAAATTAGTTTTGGCAACACTGCCTATGCTGTTGATTCAATGTTGCTGATGCTAATGCTAATGCTTGAAGAAAACAAGATAAAGGCAGTTGCAGTTGCATTTGTGTGTATAAGTATGTTGAATTAAACGCAAAAACAAGGATATTTTAGTCGTCCTTTAAACAAAACAAAAATATACAAATCCAAATAAACATATGTACGTTGGCACAGGCATATATTCAAAAATACAGAAAAGCAAGCACGTTCAAGGTAAGCGTTGCGGCACCACTTTGTTTTCAAAAGATAAAAGTAGATGAAAGCACACGATGAAGTAGATGCAACGCGAGACGAATTTCAGCACCACACGAACACGAATGGCGATGGAGAGGAAGCGTAATGCCACTGCTGCGTTGCAATATGAATGCATAATTGACAAGTACATGCTCTATAAAAGCAAAATAAAAAATAAAAACCGCTTTTCGTGTATTTAATGAGGATGTCAAGCGCCATTTCAATTATAGCGGTACATGTTGGTATCTCGATAGAAATAACTGAGCTTGAAAAGAATCAGATTTTCTTCTTTATTTTTGTTTTTAGATTCTATAGAAGTTGACATCTGTCAAAAAAGAATATGTAACTACATAATGTCAAACCTATACGCTACGCAATATAGAGAAGATGGATTCTTGTGAGTGTTTATTTTGTTATTTAATTCAATTCGTGTCGACAATTATGTAGGTAAATTGACTTTTGACAACCGTCATCATCTTCATCAGTATCGGTGTAGGTTAAGCAAGTATTCAAATATCTAAGGTCTAACCTATAACGTGTGTTACATTTGTGTTATTCTTGCGAGTTTATAAAATATAAACAACATTAATAGAGGTACGTTACGACTTACGTACGACGTATGTGTACCTTACCTTACGATGATTTCTGTCATATATTTACTGTAGCTGACGCTATGTGTCGGTATAAAGTTGTTTGTTGTATTTACACAGAATGTCAAATAGCAATATGTCAACTCCTGATGGTGAATTTTGATGGGAATAAAGCTCAAACAGAATGTTTAAGTGGCGTTTATTATTAGAAATTATACATTCTATTTGTTGGGATAGGAAAGTTGTTTTTCTTATTTTCATTTTCTTCTTTTTTTATTGTTATCATTCCTTTTCGGGTTTATTTACATTTGTCTATGTTTACACGTGTAGTTATGGTATGGACTTAATGTAAAAATGGTTTATTTGCACTTACTTTAACCTGTTTTGTGAGGGCGAGGGTGTTATTTTTGTGAGTTTTTATCAGATCATTGAATTTTATTATAGTTTTATGAAAGTTTGTCTAGTCGTCTGTCTATCCGTCTGCTTGAATATTTATGGTCTGGTCATGAATGTCAAAGTTAAAGAATTATATAGTGTGGTTTATGACTTTACGTAGCTTTGTCATTGACAATCAAATTAGATCAAATAATGAGATATTGTGTCAATAGATACAGTTATTATTATTAGTGAATTAGTTTGAATTATTTAGACACGAAGTATTCAATTTAGGGAGAATGTGTCATATGATTAGGTAGATAATTTAAGAAGTTTTAACAATATTAAATTTAATAAATCGATTAGATTAATATTTACGAAAAAATTTGTTTAGCAAATTCTTTTATATTAAATGAAATGATAGGAAGAAATTGGAATGGGTCCGATTGGTCGAATTGAAAATTTTTACATTTTTCGACTTTTCAAGGTCCCTAGAGTCGAAATAAAAAATTTTTGAAATATGTATGTGCGTGCGTGAGATATCGATTTCAAATAAATTTTGTATTGAGATAATAAAGCAGAAAGATGCCGAAAGGGCTCTCAAGAAAATTGAGTGGGTGGTTTTTTTACCATAGCAGTTTGAAAAAAAGGTGAACATTTTGGTAGGCCCTAAATATCTTACGAACCAAAAACGCTAGAGACTTGAAATAAATTTTATATAATATATTGTAACGTAATGTCAAAGAAGTATATTTTTTGAAAAAAATCCATTTAACGGTTTTTTTTATAAATCAAAAAAGCTGATCAAAAAATTTGTCACCTCCAAAATTTTACGACTAAAATATGATTTTATCTCCAAAACAATTTTGTCTAACGAATAATAATGTTTTTGACATATGATAAAATTTTGAGAAAAATCGAATGACAAATCTAAAAAAAACATTACTCAAAGTTCGTAAAAATTGAATATCGATTCAAATATCTTTTCAAAAAATTGAAATTTAGGCTTCAAACTTATTTTAACTTTTAAGAAATATTGTTTTAAACATTGTGAAAAATGTTGAGAAAAATCGAATTGACAGTTTTTTTTTACAAAAAATAAAAACCTAAAAAAAATTTATAAAAGTTGGTAAAAATTTATTTTCGACTCAAATATCTTTTCAAAACTTTGAGATATTTTCTTTAATTTACTTTTATCTTTCAAAAAATCTTGTTGTCAACATTCAGTTAAAGTTTGAACAAAATCAAATTGACAGTTTTTTTTACAAAAAATTAAAAACCGAACAAAAAATTAACAAAAGTTGATAAAAAATGATTTTCGACTCAAATATCTTTTAAAAACTTTGAAATAATAGCTTCAAACTAATTTTATCTTATAAGAAATATTGTTTTCAGCATTTGGTAAAATTTTTAAAAAATTCGAATTGAAAGTTTTTTTACAAAAAATAAAACTCTAAAAAAAAAACAATACTAAAACTTGGTAAAAATTTAGTTTCGGCTCAAATAGTTTTTCAAAAATTAAAAATATTGGCTTCAAACTTATTTTATTTCACAGAAAATAATGTTTTCAATATTAAGTAATATTTATATAAAAATCTAACAGTCCGTTTTTTCATAAAAAATAAAATCTACAAAAAATAGTACGAAAATTTGGTAAAAATTGATGCGAGTACATATAGACAAACTTTTAAGCAAGACAAATCGACAGATGGGATGGGATGTTATCAGTGTGGGTCGCATCCCAGCCTCTTTTCTTGATTTTGCTATTCAACTATCAAAAATCAGCTTACACCATTTCACCCCTGGTCTAAATTTCGCTTTTTTTGTTGAATTTTTTGATAAATTATTCGGTCAAATATCCAATTTTATCAACTTTTAAATATAAAAACCAGACTACTGCGGATCGTTTGTTTTTGCAATTTCTCACTATACTATATAGAATACCAAAAAACACGTCTATTGCATAATGTGACGTTATACCAAACTTCTATGATTTTTAAAAACATGCAATTAAAGGTTTTGTTATAAATCAAAACAACTGAAAAAAAAATATATGTCAACTCAAATATTTTACGAACAAAAACATGGTTTTATGAATAATTATTAGTTAATACTTTATATGTAACCACAACAATAACTTTTGTAAATTCACATTCGATTCAAACTAACTTTTTGGGTGTGCTGTTCCTGTGTCACTATTCCACACACGCTCCGCTAAGGGTACGTTCAGTCATCCATTCACTTGAATCGTTGAAAAGAAATAGTCCCACTGCAACAACGCTTCACAATATCACACTTTATTTTTACAAATGCAATCCTCCTAACGAATTGTGTTTTTATACGAAGTCTTAAAGTCTCGATGCATGAATTATAAATAAGTGTTTCCGTTTTATTTACAATGCTTAAGCTAACATGACATAAATGTTATGAAATGTCCTTTACTTAAAACTTTAAATTCTGCTCACATCCTTTTGCATTGGTATTTTTCCTTAATTTACACTGATATTGACTATAATATAAAAATAAAACTGATGACCTTTGAAAAATTAGTTTGACCTTTTCAAATGTCGGTTGTGGTGAATTAATAGGTTCATAAATCACTTTTTCTAACAATATTTCACCCTTATGCGATTTCTTATCCTTGAAAAATAAACCATTTCATCCATAACTCTTATAAAAGTTATTTTCAAACTCAATCACGTCACTAATAATAACACACAACACCAACAAAAAAACACCCTTAAAAATACAATCAAGCAATAAACATGAGTACAGGTTCACAAGTCGTATATAGTACATTATGCAGATTTATTTAGAAAAAACATCAGTTAAGCATTTACTTAATTTATTTAAGTTTCTCTACGCGTCGTCTTCGTTGTCATCTTAAAGAAACACACATATTCGTATAGCAGAATTATGTAGAACGAACAAAACGCCATTACAACCACTGTCATCATCATCACATCACCATAGCGAGCTGTCACATTATAACAAGTAATAACCATGCAAATTACATAATTCCACCCCTGCCATTAGGGGGTGCCAAAAATTACATCTTCCGGCGCCATGACATCCCGGGAACCCACATAAACTTCTATCCATCTATGTTTATGGTTTGCTTTTTTATCTCTATACTTTAGTGGATACATGTCGTGAGGTTTGAGTCTTTCGAAGTTCGAACACCCGTTTTCGTTGTCGTGCTAGAAAAAATAAAATGCACGACTGGGTCGCACGAACTTGCTCCTGTATACAAAGAGTCTGTTTAAAAAAGTACTTATATGAGATTTAAAAATATTCCTATAAAATAAGTTTGGCTTCAAAGATATAAATGCCATTTGAATTGTCAAAAAACCGCACGATCTTTGTATATGAAAACCATAGTACTCTCATGAGCATAAACTTTTAGGGCGACCAGATGCCGAGTCGTTGGCGTGGCGTTAGTATCGAAAGTGGAGAAATTCAGCGGGAGCGAGAGAAACATATTATTCCCTTTCCCATTCCCATAAGCAGCCAGAAGAATAAGGGAAATAATTAATTTTCGAACCAAAAAGTCAACACAATTTCCTTCATTTTATTTGAGTCTATCCTTGTATATGTTTTTACATAAAGAGCTTCCATATGAAGATTGATGAATTTGTTTTTGTTTTATTTATATCAACGCACTTTATATAACAAACAAAATGGCTTAATATTGTATATAATAAGGGGATGAAACAATTTTTTGTATGCATAAGTCAGCTCTTTAGGATCTTTTACCGATATTTGTTTTTATTTACATTCATAAGTCTTGTTTTACTTGTGTACGATCTTTGTATATGAAAAATGGTTTCTATTACCTATAAAGCTACAATGCGATTCATATAGATTCAACTTGTTCCTTAAAAGCTTTTTTCCTTTAGATAGCTTTATTGTAATTTCATATTAGAAGAACCAGGATGGAAAATAAATAAGATAAGAAAGAGGCAGACCATGAATGTTTAAATTGTAAGGCGATCGCCTATTGGTTGTGTAGTTAGGTAGCAGGTAGATGTCTAAAACGACCATAGAATAGTTCACTTGGCGTGCTTAGCTTTATGCAGATAGATAGATAAGGACATGTTTATGATGATAATTAAGGAATGTTATTTTTAGCTAAAAGGTACATACTACATTCCTTCCTTACTATAAGTTTTCAGCGCTAACATGGAGTTTTTACGTTGCTTACAGTCAGGCTCTTGTGCGCTTTGGATTTAAATTATGAAGTGAAACGTAAGCAGTTGTTTCACTTCATTAACTTGTTTCTTTAACTTGTACTTAGTATTTATTCTTTTATATAGGCGAAAGAAAGTAAATCATGTGTGAAACAACCTTATTCGTAAAGAATAATATTTTAAAATCACATATACAAAGTTACCAAGATATTACTTCTACATGGGCGGCCATATCGTTGGTATTTACAATAACTTTAGTTTTAAAAATACATAAATATGTACCTACCAAATGCACTAATTTAGATAAAAGCTAGGAACGTAATTACAATTTTGTTAAAATAATGCGCTCTTTCGGGCTCATGCACAGTTAAAATATTTAAAAAAAACTATTTTAAGATTCAAAATTTGGCCCGAAAAATAAGTTTGTCTTCAAAAATGTAAATGCCATTTTATAAATAAAAAAACAATTGATTTTACAAATTTTTTTTTTGAAAATCGTTAGAGCGGTTTTTTTTTAAATTAATTTTTTATATATAAAATTTTTCAATTTTGTTCTAAAAATATTTTTGGTACGCAGTTGTTTAGAAATTGTTATTATACGCTATACGTTTGAATTTTGTAAAAAAATGTTGACCCGTTTTTGAGATATCGAATTTTGAAAAAATAAAATTCAATATTTTTTTAAAAATCCAAACAATAAAAAATAACTCTTTTGATAATTAAATATTGTTAAAGCAATATAAGAGCTTATTCAGAAAAAAAATTGTTGAAATCGGTTTATAAGTTGCTGAGAAAATTAAAAAACAAAATAACGGTTCTATGAGCGGTACCTTTCCTGAGCAATACAAAAATTTGTTTTTCTTATTAAAAGAAGCCAAGTTAAAAAATAAAATTTTAGAGAAAATTTAAAGAAAATCTATCGGTTTGTTTTTGAGAAAGTTCGAATTTTCGTTTTTTGACCAAAAAAATTGTATGGTGGCCACTGTTATTTTTGATCTTAAAAAAAAAATGAAAAAAACGCCTGACGCGAATCTGCTTAAAACCTTAACTTCCAAGTTTGAACTCAATCGACCCAATGGTTTAGGCTGTAGGAGCGTGGACAGACAGACAAAACCGACCGGACGGAATCGCGGGACCCACTTTTTTCGACTTCTCTACCATCGTAATATCATGTTTGATTAAAATCTCGAGTTCGAAATTTTGCACGAATGCAAAACTTGCCATATAGTTCCTATATGTCGCAAGTAAAAATGTCTGACATTTTCCGGGTTATTACTCAGGCAAAAACGCAATCTCGTGCTCAAGTCTATAATATTCAAAATCGTTTTCATTTTAATTCAACAATATGTATACTCAGACACACTTCGTTCATTTTGTGGGGGGCGTGGGCGTGGACGTTGGCATGAGTGTTGGACAATTCTAAGAGATAAAATATACAACAATCTTTTCCATGACCTATGTTTTATAGACGAATAATTCAATTTGTCAATGTCAGAAAAGGGGTACACTGATTTGTGAGCGAGGACAGACTTATTCAATTAATATTTTCTGTTTTGCTGTTTTGTCGCTGCTGCTGCTGTAGCTGGTTGTTACTACTGCTGCCCCATTGCACTCCACCACACCACCGTACTGAACCACACACCAAATGGACGGACAATTTATTATGATGAATACAATTACACAAAGGATGCCTTTTTGCATAGTGCATGTTTTGCGGTTGAATTCTTCTCGCGACAGATGGGAATTCTGCATAGTATCCTGATGTATGGACTCAAACCAAACAAGGTTCAGTGGCGGATTTACTAAATATACGAGTTAATGATGTAAGCTAAGTATTTAACTTTTTGACACCATTTGACAAAGTTGTGTCGCTTCGGATTACAACTTCAACTCTTGTTTGTGATTTGGAGCTTGTTGTATGTTTGTCAATAAAAGGGTGGGTTAAATACAAGTCGCACTCTTTTGTTGAAATTTTCCATGACCATTCTGCATAAATGTGGCTGATTTTCGTTGATGCAGCGTTGAATCTCCTCCTTTAATGCACGGGTGGTTGTGGGCTTGTTGACATAGACTTGTGATTTCAAATAACCCCATAAAAAGAAGTCTAATGGTGTTAAATCACACGATCTAGGAGGCCAATTTTGATCACCGAAACGAGAGAGTACACGACCTGGAAATGTCTCATGCAGTAATTGAATTGTTTCACGGGCTGAATATGACATGTGGCACCGTCTTGTTGAAACCACATATTGGACACATCAATATCATCCAATTTTGGCAGAAAAAACTGTGTAATCATGTCGCGATATCGAGCACCAGTAACAGTCACTGCTTGACCAGCATCATTTTCAAAAAAATATGGCCCAATTATGCCTCCAGCCCAAAATCCACACCACACAGTCACGCGTTGTGGATGCATTTGTTTTTCGACAATCACATGTGGGTTGTCCGAACCCCAAATGCGGCAATTTTGGCGATTGACAAAGCCATCAAGATGAAAATGTGCTTCATCGCTTAGGATGATTTTGCTCGAAAAATCAGGGTCCATTTGTTAATGTCCAATAATCCATTCAACGAACTCTCTTCTCTGTCCATGGTCATTAGGCTTCAATTGTTGTGTTAATTGAATTTTGTAAGCATGAAGACACAGATCTTTGGTGAGTATACGCTGTAGAGAGGTTCTTGAAATTTGCAATTCTTGTCCACGACATCGAATTGAGGTTCCTGGATTGTCAGCAAGACTCTCACGCACTGCTTCGACATTCACATTTGAACGGCTTGTTTTTGCACGACCAGTGTGTTTGGCGTCTCCAACGGATCCAGTCTCCATGAATTTTTCAATTAATCTCTTCACAGTTGACGAAGTTAAAACACTAATCCGACCATATTTTGTATGAAATTTTCGAACTGCAGCCGCCAAGCTTTCACTATTTTTGAAATATTCTTTAATAATGAAGACAAGTTGTTCTATCGTGTAACGCTCCATTTTTAATAACCCTATACTGTTAGCTGTCAAATTGCTTTTTTTCAGGGTTGCCAACACTTCACTGCACAAATGGCGGCAAATTCAAATCTTGCGTTAATTTTGGGACACCCTTTATTGTTGGTATAACATCAATCTTTCGAACGGTTCACCAAAACACACACTTTCAACTGCAGCTCCAAATCGGCCAATTGACTATGCCAAATCGAAGGCCTGATTTGGAAATTTGGTGCGGAGAAGATAGATTTTGGCATGAGATGTGTGACATGGCGGGCAAACCTGCATCAACCGTAAAAGTGGACCAAATTCTTGATTTCAATTTCAGCAAAAAAGAACTTAACTTGGTTATAACCACCGTTTCCTGAAACATTGTCCTTAGCCTCATTTTTAAAGAAAAATGGTCCATTTTATTACAATCTGCTCAAACCTGTCCTTAGCTGAGGATGCCTGATGCTGATTTCCAATTCAAGATGCTCATTAGGATATTAATCACAAATGACAAATATGAAAGCAGTGGTTCTGAGTCAAATGGACCTTGTAAGCGAATTATCCGAAATGTGTTTGCGAAATTCTGCTCAGACTAGTTCAAGATATTGAACTGATCAAAATCAACACCGAGTTGCTGGTCGTGATAAGCCTCACACTCTCAGCTGCAGTAGCCACATTCACGTCTCTTCGCACTGAACGACGAAGATCCACGCCAGGAACAATGTGTATTGTACACTAGCAAATCAATCTCAAGAACTGAAACCACTTTTTATCAAAATTTCCAAGGGAAAGCAGCTTTCTTTGTCAAAAAAACACTCATGATTTAAAACGAAACCACTAGATGGCAGACCTGAAGATTTAACACTGGGATTAGACTTGAATAATTCCAGTCACAGCTTAATAGGCAAAGTATTGTCGGTTACTGAGCGGACACTTCTTTTTAAGCTAAAAACTCTTAAGCAACGAATTTTAAGAATATTGAAAATTGACTGTCAGTATTTTACTAAAAAATATTTTTTTTTAATTCTTTTTTTTTTTAAATAACATATTTCTGTTATGTTAACACATAAATGAGCTAAACTTAAACTACTTATGTAGTGTTTTTAGAGATAAAGAGTGTGTTCAAAAACGGTTGGCCCTCAAATTTACAAAGGCCCTGAAATGCTGCCAATCCGCTACTGGCCTGCAAGTTGTAAGTAAAAAAAAGTAGTCAACAGATAGTAGATGGATAGATAGATAGATAGTTGATGCATTCATTAAAAGTTGCAAAATTTTACAGTTACACAAACTTGGAAAGTATCTGCATTTTTGGGTGTATTTTCCGGAAGTCGAATAATTTGAATATATAAAATAAAATAAATGCACCGGATATTTTAACTGTTTTAATGATAAATACTATTCTGACAATATTTTTTTATTTATCATTTTTTCTTCACAACATCAGTTTATATTTAATAGTGGAAATATAAAATAATTATATACATATTTTGCAGTTTACACAACAAAAAAATGGTTATGATTGGAAGGATACAACAAAAATATAAAAAAATATTGTTATTGAATTCGCTCATTTAAAATAACTAATTTAAATGTACATTTACATTAATGACTCTATTTATATTTCCATATTTTAATATTTTATTTAAATCAATAAAAAATGGGGAAAAATATTGAATAGTCCAAAATTTTAAAATTAATAATTTTTCATTTTATAAAATTGATGCATTTGAAAACCGTGTGATTGGAAATAAAATAATGCCTTAGAAATCAGGGTTTATTTTGTTTTGCTCCCAAGTTCGAAAGTAAATTGAATTTCAATGTTCTTGCAAACATATAGTAGAGCTTTTATCAAATATAAAAATTAAATGTGTTTCAAGTCTTTGGGTCCTAGATGCATAATTGATAATCACAAAATAATAAGAGCAATTCCAAGAAATTGTTTAAACATTTATTTTTTTGTTAACAAACGTGTTTGATTTTTCGTAAAGAAATTTTCTACTTTCTTAAAAATGTTTGTAAACGAGGTCTTTTAATATTACAATCTGCACTGATATTAAAACTGGAAAAATCAATTTGTTTGTTTGTTTGTACTTCCTTCACGTCTCAACAAGGCAATATTATTACATGATTTTTTGTTTAAAGGTAGTTACAAGGCTAGAGAGTGTTTTAAGTTTCTTTTTACCCAGAAAAATCTCATTCACAGCTTATTCTAACAAATTCTCCGGCAAGACTTTTAATTAAATATTCAATCTATTTATTTATATAGCACTTATTAGTAGCATATTTTTAGGTGCTGGCAGGTTTTGTTCCTTTCAGCGTTGCCTTAAAAAAGGTGATTAGCATTTCAAAGCCGATGATGAGGGCAGGGTGACACTAATGGAATATTTTTGTAATTAAGTCAAGAGTAATTCTGAATTTATTGCATGTGTTTATGATGATTTACAAAATAACATGAACAACGATCAATTTTTCGGTCAAATAGCGATTCTAGCAACAAGAAACGATGTGGTTTCGAAAATAAATTAAAACATATGCAATTATGATGACCTTCTGATCGTAGTTTGACCGTTGCTCTAAGCTTATTTAGGTTACGTTAAAGTGGCTGTTCAAGATGGAAATGGACACACCTAGGCCAGTTTAATGGCCCATTGTGATGCCACATGAATCTTGAGGCTTCTTCCTAAGCTCAATGGAACCAGCTTGAGTCCCTTACGAAACGTGAGAGGCTGATTATACTGATATGATTTAGATCGTTTAGATCGTTAAAGAAGAATTCTCCTAGGTAATTCTTACGTTTTCGGGCTAGAGCAGACCATGTGCAGAGCAGAGGAAGTATTGTTGCCTCCTCTTCCTGGTCCATACAGCTTCTGCAAAAGTCATTTGAGAATACGTCTAGTCGCGTGGCGTGCTTTCCTATTAGACAGTGTCCGGTTTTGAAACTTATTATCGAGCTTATATGCAATCTGCTAAGAGATGCAAAGCATCTTGATCATTTTAAATATAGTGTTGGCCAGATGTTTTTTGTGACCTAACACGTGGTGATTTTGTTCCACCTGGTGTTTGCCTTTTTCGTAGCGTGTTACATTAGCAACAGTTTACAAGTAGCGATTGGTATGAGCCAAACGTGGTAGGATGGGCTGCACAGTACCGTTCCTGGCGAGTTCATCTGCCTTACCGTTACCTGGAATTTCTCTACTACCCGGTTCTCAGCAAAGGTGAATATTAAAATGTTGCGCCATCTCCATTAGAGATGATCGACAGTTATGGACTGTTATAGAGTTTGCAGAGAAAGACTCCAGAGATTTGATAGCAACCTGATTATCTGAGAAAATACGGATATAAGAAGTTGATATCACGTTTTCTTTAAGCCAGGACAAGACTTCTTTTATAGCCAAAACTTCCGTCTGGAACACTCTACAACCCCTTCTTTTGTTTTTGAACCATCTGTATAAAAATGTATTGACCCATGTTCCAGGAATGTTTGTATCCTTTCAGAAAAATCAGGGAGGTATAGAAATCTGAAATTTTTTGTCGAATTGCAGTTGGAGGATGGTGTAGAGGGAATATGATAGAGGGAATATTCGATGGTGCTTACTAATGTGTGTAACGGTGTTTCCACCGATTTACCTTTACAATAGGCATGTTGAGACGAAGACAGAAGTCTTGTATCAATACTTGCCCTTAAATGGATATCAATCAATCTTTCGATGGTCTTAAGAAGGAATGATAATAGACTTATAGGACGTAGATCTTTAGGATTGACTTGCGAGCATTTACCTGCTTTGGGTTTAAAAACAACTTTAACTTCTCTCCAAGCCGAGGGAATATGGGCCAGGTAAAGACAGCTGATAAAAATTGCCTCAAAAATTGTAGATCGGCTGGTATCATTCCATCTGGTCTTGCAGATTTAAATGGTTTGAAGCTGTTGAGAGCCCATTATAGCTTGTCCCTTGTGATCAGACCTTGTGGGTATGATGTTTTGGGACTTGAACGTATAAAACTGTTGAAAGTTTCGGTAAGAGAACTACCAGGAAAGTTAGTGTCCAGTAGTAAGTTCAGCGATTCATTACTTGAATTTGTCCAGGAGCCGTCTGCATTTCTCAAGCAGCTTGGCATCACTGGATTAGTTGAAGGAATTTTCCGTGACCTAGAGGCTTCAGAAGTTTCTTGTATCGTGCCACAGAAGGATCGCCAGAAAGATCGCTTAGATTTCCTTAGTAAATTCTTGTAAATTCTTAGGTAATTTAAGTGAAAAATCTCATGAAAATTGATTTTCAAAACGGCTTCATTTTTCTTCCAGTAATATTTTTCGGCAGGACAAACAATGCAGTAGAATTGCCTTTTTACAGGTAAGTTTCTTGAGATGATTCGTTAACCAAAAGTTTGTCTCAAAAAAATAAAAGTTGCATGAGCTGTATAGCATATTGCACCGTCTTGTTGTAAATATCTATTTCACCCCTCTTAAATAAATGTATCATCTCTGAATATTCTTTCCCCAAAACGTAAGTTTAAAGAATAGATTTGTGAACGTTATTCTTGTGTAAGGTTTTACATACTTTTACCTAATCAAACTGACCGTAGTCAATTATTTTACAAAAAAACTCACTAAATCACTAGGTAAGATCTTTCATTTCGTCAATTTTTCACTATGACAAAATTTTAAAATTTTGATTTATCACTAAAGTAAAAATATTGCTTTCAGTTATTGGCTCTTATTTCTACTTCTTTAAAAATCCATAATCAAATGCGTTCCCTCATCAAGGCTATATCATCATATAGACATCAACCCATCAAATTCATTTTTGACCCTATAGAAGCTTTCAAAGACAAAATTGCCGCAAGCGTTGACCCATCAAAGGTTTATCTGTCAATAACCCTATTTGTGTCCCCATTTCCTATTTTGACCAGTTGTATCATTTCTAAAAAGAATATGGACTGTGATTTTTTGTTTAAGTCATTCAAATGGTGAAACAAAAGAGAATATAGAAAAAGGAAATGGAAATGGAAGTCACATAAATACGATATTATACAGAGAAGGAAAATTGAGAGAGAAAAATGAAAACATAGACAGTCATTTAGATACCGTCCTTCGTATTACCTATACTCGAATTGGAACATTTGAACTTTTCATCTTAATGTGTCAGGTTTTATAAAGGTCATATAAATATTTTAATAGACCAATAGGATACCCACAGAAGTTTGGGATAAGTTGTTTTCAGTCGGTTTCCTTCTGAAGAACCTTTCTCATAATAGGAGACTTTGACTGTGGCATAGGTCACATCCTCGTTAGGTACCGTCTATTGTTTTCTCGTTTATAAAAATAAATATAGAAACTCACTTCTTTTGGATGCAAATCATTACTCACCAGTCACCACGTCTACAAAAGATTGGGTACCGTTACGTTACCTATAACCTATACTTATTTTAGTTGATATCAGATGTGTGGCTCCATCGAAAAGACCTTGTTTGATGTTTTATAATCTCCGACCTAAGTCGTCGTCAACATCAAAACGGGAATAGGATTTGGCAAACGACAAACGACAAACGGCAAACGGACCCAACCACCCATCACCATATCATTTCATTATAATCCAGCACGCATGACATAATACACTCATTGTGTTCGTTCATTCAGTTTCAATTTATTTGTCTTGTAGCTACAGTAGTGGTAAAAAAAATACAACTTAAGTGTAACTCAAAATATTTTTGACGAATAAAATGTTTGTGGGATGGAATTCCTCCAAATTCTAAACTCAACCCCAAATTCACTTCAAAACTTCAATTCATTAGTATCAGGGTTTCTATATTATGGACTTGACAACCTTGGAGTTAATTTGTGAACGCACCTTTTTACTAATAATCGAACTGTCAGTTTCCAATTTATTCAGTAGACTCAATATTTTCATCCTGGAAAAGTATACATGAACGAGCAACAACGTCTGCAAAAATTTTCGGCCTAAATTCGGAGTCCGTCGGTCGTAATTCTCGTTCTAGTAGACAGGCAGTATAAAGTTCAGTGCCTGAATTTGAGTCCACATATTCGTTGTGTGATGTCCCAATGTCAGTAAGACAACGAATTGGTCGAAGTGTCGTTCAGGCGTCCATAGCAAACTATCAAAATTAGTCAATTCCAACTTGTTCTCAAGAATAGGGCATAGCTTAGACCACATTATGGCGTATCTTGCCATTATTTTGAATATTACAATCATACAATATCAAGGTAACGCAAGAATTTAAGCCTAAGAACCATTTGAAGCAACGTAAGTTCTTTTATTGGCCAAATTGTCAGGTCCCTTAAAAAGTATCTGGGGCAGTTTGTCATGCTGATATGTTTCCCTTAAGAATCTGAGAAAATGCTGTAGAAATGATTCTCACATTACGAAAACGGTCATAACTAGTCAAGAAATGTTTCTGCACGATGACAGTTGCTAGATTAATACCCGATTGAAAATCTTTGAGAGGAGGCAATAATTTAAGTTTCTAGGAAGAAGCCAAGTAGCGATAAAGAATGTCAACGACTTGTAAACTCAATTGAAAAGCGGTGTTACAGAAAACAAAGGACTTGCTACTAAATATTGTGAACCACAAATTCAACAAATTTTGGTATTTGGATATGGTCTCATTTTTTTGACTGTCAACATTTTGACATTTCGTAAAAAAATTATTGAATGTGAAATCTTTTTTTTTGTATAATTTTATTAAAAGGTTTTAAAGCAAACAGGAGGCAACTGCATTCGAAGCACCAAATCAATTCTTTCACTTCATTCAGTTGATGATGTTCTGCGGTGGTATTTTTTCTTAACCACAACTGTATATCTATTCATATGTAATATGTGTGTGTTTGTATTCCGACTGATGTCGACTGTCGAGTGAACTATAAGAAGAAGTGCCTTTTATTATAATAAAATGGAAGAGGATTGTTTTGAACTTTTGAACTCGTAATTTTATTTGGAATTGAACTTTATTCTTTGGCCAAAGTCGACTATTTATCCGAAGACTTACGTATATGTTCTTTTAGAAAACATCACCCATATAAGGATATTTATAAACTATACTATATAAAGCTCTTTGACACTCGTGTATAGCATTGATGTTCTCCATTTGAGCATCAGAGGGTTGAAGTGGAGACATTTTCTATTTTATTTCTCTCGCAATAATTCTGAATAGCAGATCCTTTCAATGGGATAATAATTGTCTCGTGTATAGAAAAATATAGGTATACTTTTGGTGTTCCTTACCTACCATTTATGACATTGGATTTTGGATTTAAAATGAAGAAGATGAAGTTTGAATTTCGAGAAAATCGATTCAAGGTTTTGTTGACAATTTATTTTACAGTAGTGATGGGATATGGGAGAACTTCTTGATGTTTTTATAAACTGTTGCAAGTCATAGTCAGCTATAGTTTGAAAATACAGGTGCCACTTCTTATTATTTTTTTAAATTAAAATAAAGGAACTTGAAGTCTATGGACGTGAGAGGTTAAAGCTTAAAGGATAAAAATGTGTTATTCAGAAAAATGTTCAAGTCTGTTTTTATTAAACAAAAAACAAACATTGTATTTCGTTTTGTGATATAGCTAAAGTCCTGTCTAGGACCACAGCAGGTAGAAGATAGGAATAAATAAAATATTTTTCACAACTTTGGTTTGTTGACAAGATTATATTTTAAGAAGCTTTGCGCACAACTTAAGTTCCACTTCCAAACAATAGGAAAACAAATGTTTCAGAATCCAGATTAGAAGGTTAGAGCTTAAAGTAAATTTTTATAAAGATAAGCTTTATGGGGGTAACTGATAAAAAAAAATTTTGTTTAAAATAACTTTTTAAAGGTATAATCGATGGTATCAAACATAAAGCTTTAACAGACATAAAGGTTTATCAAAGGTCTAAAGTCCAAACAAATTGCTAATAGATTATCATTGAAGTAAAGATTGAAATTACGGAAACCGATGGTAGATAGATTTTTTGCACTTCTTTTTGAAGTCCTGTTTGTAATTTATCATCCCACTTTGACTTGATCTATTTTAAGTAACAGCATTTTTTGCAGTGTGGTAAAAGTTTAAGTCACTTTCTAGTTTAAACTTGACTTACTTTTATTCACAAGCTAGTTAGAAACTTACTTGTTCAGGACTCACATTCTTTTTAAGTCATAACCAAGTACATATGTATATTTTTTTATTTCATATGTATATTAACTAATAAATTAAATTTTTCTCAATTAACAATTCGTCTATACAGACTTATGATTTTTAAATTCAAAAATTCACAGCCCTATTCTTTAGTTGACGCTTCAAAAACAGTCTCTTGGATGTCAGAAATAATAGAGGTGATCACCATTTTATGGTGCTGCAATTTGGAGATCGGATTTCAACATCAGAAAGGCCAAGTTTAACACGGACAGACTAAAGAACCCTGCAGGTCGCCAATAATTCAGGGACTACTTTTTGCAACATATGTAAACAATAAACAGCACGGGAGCCGAAACCATAGAAAGCAATTGGAGTGCTGTTTATATAATGTTTTCACATCAGGTGAAGGAACGACCTTTCCTGGATTTAGACAGAGACTTCAGCAAAGTTTAACGAAGGGAGCTCATTAAGTAGCTGCTCTAGATGCAGTAAGAAACGAGCTAGAATTCTCAAACCACATGAAGAGGTCTAACGTAGCCAGGGCCAGATTAAGGGAAGGACAACCGGGGCGGAAGCCACAGGGCCTCCACAAACGGGGGCCCCCACAATAGAGACTTCGGAAAATGTTTGTTTTAAATTCCAACTAGTTAACACTAGTAAACATCTTTTACTTTGATATATGCAATGCGTGCACTAGAATCATTGAAATCATTCGTGGAATCCAAACGAAATGATTTTGATAAATACGAGGAAGCAGCCAAAAAAATATCCCATACTGATGAATATGTACAATCACGCACCCGCACCAGAACGAGAAATGTGAGATTTATTCCACTCGATTACGGAAAAGCACAAGACGCAAATCTGTCACCCAAGAAAAATACAAAGTATCCGCCTTCATCCCAGTGATTGACCGTTTCTCCTATACTGAGAGATTGTATGACTATGAAGCTGTACGTTTGAGATTTGCATTCCTGAATCATATCGAGAAGATGGATGCAGAAAATTTCCACGCTGCAGAAGAGTCATTGGTGAAAGTGTATCCGGATGATTTACAGCCTAGTCTTGGTAATAAGTTGGTTCAATTTGTGTCTTTGATAGACTTATACAAAAAGGAAAATGACTATGGAATAGATCAATCGTCGGAACTATTTTACTACCAAATTCTCGAAAATCAAAATTTCAGAGCTACATTCCTGAACCTCGAAATTGCATTGAGAATGTATTTGGTTTTGATGCTAACAAATTGCACTGGACAGCGCTCATTTCTAAAAATCAAAATTATAAAAAATAGGCCATTGAACCACGATTTACTCCGAGAACTGGATTTTAACGAAATCATCAACGATTTTCTGGCGAAAAAAGCTCAACAGGTTTGCTAATCCTAAAATTGAATTAGATAATTCTTTTTCCGTTTATATTTATACGTGTTTGTTCAATACTAAAGGAATCTACATACCTGGTTTCACAATAAATTATTTATTGAAAAACTCAAGTGAAAAAAAATGGTTTACTTTATTTTGAAAATAATTTGGGGCGAGGGCCCCTCCGCTCCTTTATTGCCCTGAGGCCTCTGGACCTCTTAATCCGACCTTGAACGTAGCGTAAGACGTGATAAACTCAAATATACAAACGCTTTTGCTCGATAAGTAGAAAAAGTACTTTAGAAGAACCCTCTATCGGATAACCAAAGTGCTCTCTAACGTTCAGAGCTCAAAACAAAAAAATATATAGATGAAAAGATGGTGGAAAGAACATTTTGCTTTGGTTTTATAACATGTATTCCACAGCAACGTGCAAAATCCAAAATACGCACCACAACCCTCAGAAAGAAATAATGTACCGCGATCAAATCACTGAAAAACTTCGAATCGATAGGGGTAAATGGCATTTCCACAGACCTGTTACAAGCAGCTCCGATTTTATCGAGCGACAACTACTTTTAGAAGCAGCATGGGTTTCTAAACGATTTCTCGAAGTGTGGTGTGAACTAGTTAAGTTTGAAAACTGAAGACGCATTTCCATTTTGCCAAAATAATAAGAGAATACCTTTAAAGCAACACTTTACGCTGAACAAGCAGGATTCCACTCTAGATTCATCTCCATTGATCAACACCTTGCGGATCGTCATCGAACAGTGCCTTCAATATCGATCACCACTTCATCTGCTGTTCTTCGATTTTGAAAAGGCTTTTGACAGAATCCCGGTGACTTATGAGGTTGTCAGAAATGTTTGAAGTCCAAAGTGGAGTCAGACACGGCTGCATAATGCAGGGCATGCTGTGGACGGCTGTGTCAAAAAACGGAGGAATAAAATAGATCCTGACAACATACCTTCAGACGATGCATGATTGCTATCTATATGTTTAGGAATTAGAAAGGGTTTTCGGTGGTTGCCCTAATAATACAGCCAAAAATCGACAAAACCTAGAAACACACTATTCTTCGATTTTGAAACTGATGAATTAATCTTTTAATCAAAACTGTCCTGTATTAGAGTATGATTGTTAATTTCTAAAAACTACAAATTTCATAAAAATTTTGTCAACTGAAACTTAAAGCTTCATTATTTTTAATCGCCTCTAAAAATATCTTTTTTTAAAATCAAATTCAAAACTAAAAAAAAGAGTCTGGGATGCAACCCACACTGATAACTTCCCATCTTGTCTGTCGATTTGTCTTGCTTTAAAGTTTGTAGGTTTTCGTGTTTGGTTAAAAAGTTTTTCAATTGAATAATTCTTAAATATCTAAATTTACTACAATATTTTTCATATAAAGAAATATTTAGTTTGAAACTCTAGTTTTGTTGAATAAATTTTTAGTCAAAAACAAATGTTGACCAATTTTAGTAGCATTTCATAAATTTTTACAGATTCGATGAATGAAATTAATTTGAGAGATATGAAGAACCGAACATCAATTTTTACCAAATTGTCTAACTATTTTTTTTAATTTAATTTTTTTATGAAAAAATGGACTGCTGGAGTTTTATAAAAAAAATCTACTGAATATCGAAAACAATATTTTCTGTGAAATAAAAAAAAAAATTGAAGACAATACTTTTGATTTTTGAAAACCTATTTGAGTCTAAAGTAAATTTCTACCAAGTTTTAGTATTTTTCTTTTTTTTGACAACAATATTTTTTAAAAGATAAAAGTAGTTTTAAGCTAATATCTCGAAGTTTCTCAAAATTTGTCCGAATGTTGAAAACAATATTTCTTATAAGATAGAATAAGGTTAAATCCATAATCTTAAGTTTTTGAAAAGATGTTTGAGTCGAAATTCAATTTTTTCCAACTTTGAGTAATGTTTTTTTATGTTTTTTTTTTTTTGTAAAAAAAGTGTCAATTTGATTTTTCTTAAAATTTTACCAGATGTTAAAAACTTTTTTTTTTCTGCACACAATTGTTTTGGAGATGAATTCATTTTGTATTCGTATGGTTTCCGAGGCGACAAATTTGTTTTGTCTGTTTTGTTCTTGATTTATAAAAAAAAAACGTTAATTGGATTTTTTTTTCCAAAAATATACTTGTTTATTATCACGTTACATTACATAATATAAAATTTAATTCAAATCACTAGCGTCATTGGTTCGTGAGATATTTATGGTTAACCAATATTTTGCACCTTTTTTTAAACTACTATAGTAAAAAAAACACCTACGCAATTTTTTTGAGAGCCTTTCCTGCATCTTTCTGCATTATAATCATTATAACAAAATTTATTTGAAGTCGATATCTCTTCTAGTTCTTGAGCTATGCACTTCCAAAAAAAAACCTTGAAACGTCGAGAAATATCAAAATTTTCAATTTGACAAATCGGACCCATTACAATAACTTTTAACTTTTAGTAATTTTTTCAAAAATTGTCCTTAGATTTTTAATATAGACACAAATATTTTACTTACTATATCGCATTAAATGTTCCAGAAATTTAAAAACTTTTTAGTAAAAGAAAAAATTTAGTTTGTATCACAAGTCATTCAAAAATGACGTTGCTAACTTCTCGCCAAATTAATAAAATTCCATCACATGAAATTTAAACCCTTAGCACGATAATGATAGCTTAAATGAAATTTGAGAAAGAATTTAGGAATTCCTAAAAAAGGAGCTACAAAAAGATAATCCCCAATTTCAACTTTAATGTAGGTATATACATAATTTATAGTATAGATACTTCCAAGAATAGCATCCATCTTGTACTTCAACGTCTCTCAAGCTCAACATGAAATTATACTATAATAACACATAAATTCTAATACCTTTGCAGATAAGATATTTATTTCCGTAATTGCCCCTCTTTGTTCTTTGGCATGTGCGGTGCGTGTGAGGATTGAATGAGGATGAGAATGAGATTATATACAACGTATGTTTTTTCTTTCAGGGAGATTAGGAAGGCGAAATGACAGGGTTTTTGGAAGAACAGCAGATAAGACATATGGAAATGAAATGACTCTAAATAAATTTAATATGCAAAATTTATAGGTACCTACCTACAGTATATTCTTACACATACCGACAGATACCAAATGTTGAGAATTGAAGTACCATTTGCATTTGCAGATTAATATACAAGTACGTGTTTCCTATTTTAGAAGGACCATGTAAAATTTTATGAATCCTTCAAGGACTTTTCAAAACGACTTTACAACATGTATTTATTTAATATATGTATAACTAAACAACATCAAGGGAATAACATAACAATTTTCTAAATAGTTACAGAGTGTTATTAGTTTAAGGGCTTTTTGTAAAATTATATGATTATTCCAAACTGGTCCTACCCTATCTGGCCTTCATTTTAATTGTATACTTTGATAAATAATTTAAGTTGAATTAAATTTGGAAACATATACAATGACTTTCAGAGGAAACGGAAGTCTATAATTTTTGTTTGATGTTAATTTTGTCCTAGACTTTGTTTCAGTTGACTTAAATTATGTATGAGACTTATGCCATAACTCATTCAAACTTGTACCCTCATTTTACCCCCATCATGTCGACATCTTCTTCTACCATATACTTACTCCTTTTTCTATATCGAATTTAGCCTATAGGGGTAGAAAAAAAGTTGATAAAACTTTACTGAAAACCAAAATAATAACTATAATCAACTTTATGTGATAAAAAGCCTATCAAGTGATGAGTTTGCTTTGAGATATACGAGTATGTATGTGTGCATAATGTCCTTTGACCTGTCAGAGCAATTATTTCATTTTCGTGATGTCGAGGACTTCAAGTTCAAATCATCCCCATGTCATCACATATTTAATTATATTTATTATCTCAAATTTATAATTTTGAGCTTACCCTCTTTTGTGGACGTACTTATTTAAATACAGGGCCATTCATTTTTCGGTTAATAAAATTAATGAAAATCTTATTTCATGCTTTAGTTTGGACTTTGTTATTAAGCATTATAAGAATTAAAGAATAAGATAATTTGCAGCAAATTTTTGATGTCATTTTTAACCTACGATCAGGTGCTCATCATACACATGAATATTGCCATAAGTTAACTACTTTCTGAAAATTTTGAAGTGTAAAAAAAAGAACTTGCACAATTTTAATAAGAAGACACAATCGTCCACAGGTTTTTCTCAAAACCCACCTCTGTCTATCAACTATTACTCACACCTGCACGTGGTGAACATCGGGTGCCTAGAACCTCAACTGGAGGTTGGGTTCCAAATCCAGTGCAAAGTTGATGGGGACAGCAAAAGAGAGAAGGGGAGAGGTGTTTCCGCTAAGGCATCTCTAACGGAGGAATTCACGAGATGGAATCAACGGTATCCTCGGATACGGTCGGATTTACTGTTGACAACATACGCAAACGAATTAAGGCCAACAAACTTCGGATATGCTCGTGAAATGTTAGGTCCCTTAACAGACCACGTGCGACTGAAGAATTAGCGGGGGCCCTAGACTGCTATAAAGCAGACATCACCTTCATCCAGGAAATACTAAGGGATGCGCCGCGAAAAAAGAGGATGAAAAACTGCGACATTTACTATGGTGAATGGCTACCGCAAAAACCAACAGCGCTTATTTGGATGCGGCTTTGTCATCGGAGCCAGACTAAGGCAAGAAGTCTTGAGCTATAGGTGCATCAACGAAAGCCTCATGACCATACGCATCAAGGCTAAATTCCGCAACATTAGATTGATATGCGCGCACGCCCCCACAGAAGAGAAGGATGACAACACCAAAGATATGTTCTTCGAGCTCTTAGACAAAACATATGAGCAGTGTCCTAGCTACGATATTAAAATAGTCCTGGGCGATTTTAATGCCAAGCTAGGAAGGGCAGACATCTTTGGTGGAATAATCGGGAAGAACAGCCTGCACGACAACACTTCCGACAACGAATTCAGGCTCATAGATTTTGCTGCATGGCGAAACGTCATGGTAGCCAGTACGCATTTTCACACCTCAACATCCACAAAGGAACTTGGACTTCTCCAGATCAATCTACCGTCAACCAGATTGACCATATTGCGATTGACGCCAGACACGCTTCCAACATCATAGATATCCGAACTTTTCGATTAGCTTACAATGACTCGGACCACTACCTCGTTGTAGCCAAGGTAGCACTTCGGGTTTCCAGACCCAAGGCAAAACAGGGAGATGCTGGGAGAAGGTACAACGTCGTACGGCTACAATCGCCAGAGATCGCCAAATCCTTTTAAAACCCAGGTACAAGTAACCTCTCTCGAAGTTCTCTGCCGCCGACACAATGTATCGAAAATCAGTGGCAACATTTCCAGGATGCAATCAGAGAAGCCGCCTCTGATGTGCTGGGTTTCAAGCAGCCACTAACCAGGAACTCCTGGTTTGAGTCAGCAGGCAAATGCATCTAAACAACAGGCACGCAAAACGGTGGCGCTGCATAAAAAGGACGAGAGCTTCTCATGAGCTCTATGAGCAAAAGAGGCGAGAGGAACGCCGACTTCTCAGAAAAAAAAAGAGGGCATGAGAAGCGTGCGGTCGAAGATGTTGAGAGGTTTAAAATCAGGAATGAAGTTCGAAAGATTTATGAACAGATAAACGAAATTCACATAAATTTAGAACCGAAGGCTGCAAAGACGAAAGTGAAAACATCATAATGGATTCGTAGACAATTTTGAGGATATGGAAGGACCACTTCTGCAGACTGTATACCGGCGACGACGAACCGAATCCCGCTGTCAGGCAGGATAATCCATTTAACATAGCCAACAAGCCAACAATTCCGTCCTTCCGACTTAGGCGAAGTAAAGATTGCCATATCTAAGTTGAAGTCTAATAAAGCCGCTGGAGCGGATGGCTTCAATGCCGAGCTCTTTAAAGCAGCTGAAGATAAGTTGGTTAGGAGCATGCACCAACTTATCTGTAAGATATGGTCGGAAGAAAACATGCCCGATGAATGGAACCTCAGTATTGTTTGCCCGATCCTTAAAAAAAGGAGACCCTCTAAACTGCACCAACTATAGAGGAATAAGTCTACTTAACATCGCCTATAAAATCTTCTCTACCATAATATGTGAACGTCTAAAGCCCATCGTCAACAACCTGATTATCAGTGTGGTTTTAGACCAGGAAAGTCCACAGTTGATCAAATATTCACATTACGGCAGATCCTGGAAAAAACTCAAGAGCACCAAATCGACACCCACCATCTTTTCATCGATTTCAAGGCCGCATATGACAGCATCTACAAGGACGAGCTGTATAGAGCCATGTCCAGTTTTGGCATCCCTGCCAAACTCGTCCATTTGTGCAGGATGACCATTGAGAATTAACACTGCTCCATAAAGGTTGGAAACAACCTAACAGAACCTTTCGATGTCGAAAAAGGTTCTAGACAAGGTGATGCACTGTCATGTGATTTTTTTAACATCGTGCTTGAAAGAATAGTGCAGAGCTAGTGACATTGACATAATCGGGACCGAGCTAGATGGAAAAGTTTGTTAAGTGAGGCCCTAGTTCACACAGGACTGTACCGTAAGTAACAACATTTGAACATTTATAGTATATTTATATTTAAACTTGCAGCAATAATATTTATCTACTGAACTTGATGATGTACAAGCCATACGGTATCGCTTTCAGTCTCTTCCGACTTCTTCACAATAAAGTGACTTTAATTCGAATCACCTCTTTACCTCTTTTGTATTGAGTTTAAAAATGTCTAACTCCTTATTCGACTTCTAAGTGATCTATTATTGTAAATAGCAAACATTCACCTGATTTTACGGCACTTCAAAACACAGCTTCGTTTGACAGCTGTCAAATTCCTTCGTTTACAACTGAAACCACAAAACGAATGACCCAATACTAAAATTTAAAGCTGATATTTCTACTCAAATGTCAATATTTGAACTTTTTGTTATGCTTACAGTTAAGTAGCATGACTATATACTCTAATCATTTCCTTTTCCACTGTTTTTGCAAACAACAACTTTTAAGTTGTTTAACTTTTCTTGTTTAGTTTATTTTTATTTTCAAGAATTTTTCCCTCGTTTTTTTTTTTTTTTTTTGTGAATTAGTCTTACCAATCTCTCGAAGGCTCCAAAAAATGTGTATATGCAAAATACTTAAGATACTTTATTTCACCCAAACATTTGTTGGCAAAAACTTTTCCAACTACAGTCATTTCAAGTTGCCAAAGTATATAGCTTGGTACACTACTGATATATCTTCTATGTACCTGTTTTGCTCAAAAACGTCCCTTATCTATTTTTGTACTTATAGACCTCTTCTATAAAGGTAGCTTTAATGTAGGTACAGTTGATGTGCGTTTATACAAATCTTAGTGTGGTGGTGATAATTTAGCTTGCAAATTTACTTCAATTAAAAAGTTGTTGATGCTCATCACGAACAACAAGTTTTTGTTTTTTTTTCAGCTATTTTGTGCCTTTTTTGTAAGTTAACAGCGGTTTAGTGAAGCATAAACTAAACTGAAACTGAAACTGAAGCTAAAGACGGAAATATTTCTATGGCAACATCCCAGAGACGAAGACCAAAACTCCGACTGAACCGCGCTCAACACTGAGCTGAAACCTTTTGGCCTGACCCCACATTTTATATAGTTAAACCACTCAAGATTTCTCTTTGGACATTCTTGTGCCTGGTTCTGGTGGATATATATTTTTTCTTAATTTAATTTTTTCTTCTTTTATAGTTGAAACTAATTCAAGGAAAAGTTTTTGAGAAAAGGCGTCTTTTCAATCGCATTAAATTGAAAATTAATTAAACCACCACCGCTCATTCTTCTCTTTTTCTTCGTGCACTGAAGTTGATGCATCGGAATGTGGGTTAAGTTTTTTTGGAGTTTAGTTTAAACTTGAGAGCTTGTTCCAGGCAGGACCCGAAGGCGATCCCGAACTCGATAATAATAAGGCAATAACTTGGAACGATGATGATGATGATGCGCGATGAAAAGATGAAGAAAAGTTAGTGTTAGTTGGTCGAATAACATGCAACCGGAAGTGGTTGAGCAGAACTGAAGTTTAATGAAACGCCATATAATGATTGGAATCAGTTCAATGTCCGATTAAGAAGTTTCTCCCTGGTGATGATGTACGCCGTCCATCGCTGTCGTTGTCGTCGTCCTCGTCGTGTCGTTTTCAATATCTACACGAGCATATCGACTTCTTTCAACATTCCCGGAAATATAGAGAAGCTGTCTATCAGTATTGAATTTTGTTTTTGACAGTCTGTAGAAGGAGTTGGTGTTGGTGGGTGTTGAAATGATGACAAGTGTTAAAGTGCCAATATAAGCTTTCAATGCAATTTTAAGTTGGATTTTGTGTGTGATGCGGGAAGGAATTGTCGAGTGTTGATGTTCATCGTTTCACATGAATGTTTTTGTTGGAGTTTAATTGATGAGCTCAGTAGATTGCTTGAGACCAATTGTATAGTAAGTTAAGTTGTTTAGTTATTTTTAAGCTGAAAAGTGTCGAAGTAGAAGCACTTACTGTTTGTATTATCTGACGTACATTTTCAGGATTTTAATTTAATAAAATATTTGGACAATAGACAGTTGAACATACAGTTTGGTTTTCACTTATTCCTTAGTTCTTTAAAAAGTTAGACGTTAGAGACTGATTTCATTAAAACCGTGTTTTTAAAAATGTATCTGCAATTTCTGCAATTCTGCCATTCCTTTTATAGTAATTAGTGCCCGATTCCAGTGCGTAATCCACGCTTTGTAACATTTCCACAATGCTTTGATTGGGATGTCAGCGAGTTTACTCTTGTCTTTTGAGGAAGGGGGCGGTAGAGACCCTCTTTTTTGTACTTTTGTGTTTGGTTTCCGGCTTGTATTGAAAAAAGGCTCTCAATCTCTGTTATAACTCGTTCAAGCAACGTAGGATCGTTACAAATAGTCTTCTGCTGACTTTTTTAAAAAAAAAAGTTCTTTGGAACCATTTTCATGAAAAACTATTTTATCTCAAACAATTGGTTAAATTTGTCCAACTGCCTCAAGGTTCATTCTCAGTTACGAGGTTAACATTCGAACTGTGAAACACCGATCTTTATGGGTTACATCTCGACTTCCACGTCTCGACTTCCACTCACAACATATGCGTCTAATCAACATGACACAGCTAGCGAAGCATCATACGACGTTCTCATCTTGCTTTCACAAGGACTAATCCTGAGTGCTATAAATGTGAGTCTAGATAATGAATGTCTAATAGAGGGTGACTTAAGTGGTTCGAGTGAGGACTTCATTACTTAATTGCTTTTAAAGTTTAAAAGAGCAGTGATTTGCAAGAGTTATTAACTTCCCGTAGGAAGATATTATAATGGGTCCGATTTGTCAAATTGAAAATTTTGACATTTATCGACGTTTCAAGGTCTTTAGAGTAGAAATAAAAGATTTTTAGAAAGATGTCTGTGCTTGCGTGCGTACGCACGTTCGCGATTTTTTTTCTTCATCTATAGCTCAAAATTTTTTTCACTCAAATATCTATTCAAAACCTTGAGATATTGTCTTTAAAATAGTTTTATCTCTTAAAAAATATTGTTTTCAACAATTAGTAAAATTTTGAGAAAAAAATGTTTACAAAAAAATAAAAACCTAAACAAAATTTAACAAAAATTGGTAAGAATTGATTTTCGACTCAAATATCTTTTCAAAAATTTGACATTAGGGCTTCTAACTAATTTTATCTTATAAGAAATATTGTTTTCAACATTTTGAAAATTTTTGAAAAAAATCGAATTGACAGTTTTTTTACAAAAAATAAAAACCTAACAAAAAACAATTTTAAAACTTCATACAAATTTACTTACGACTCAAATAACTTTTAAAAATATTGTCTTCAAACTCTTTTTTTATTTCACAGAAAATATTGTTTTCGATATTTCGTAGTTTTTTTTTATAAAAATCCAATAGTATACGCAAATTTGGTAAAAATTGATGTTCGGATCTTGATATCTCTCAAATTAATTTTATTCATCCAATTTGTAAAAATTTAAGAAATGCTACCAAAATTGGTTAAAAACTTGTTTTTGACTAAAAACTAATTTAATAAATTTGATTTTCAAAATAAACTATTTCTTGATATGAAAAATATTGTTAGTAATTCTAAAATATTTAGAAATAATTCAACTAACAACTTTTTTAACCCAACACGATAACCTACAAACTTTTAAACAAGACAAATCAACAGACGGATGGGAAGTTACCAGTGTGGGTCGCCTCCCAGCCTCTTTTTAAGATTTACTTTTGACACCGCAAAATGGATAACCCTATATAAGGAACTCATTTTCTTAAGAGGACAAAATAAAGGGCGCATTAATTCTTCGCTAATGCCTTAAACAACTCGAAATATTCAGCACTATCAGAAACTAAAATCAGGGATGAGGCATGGGTTAGAGCAAGTTTATCCTCTGTAAAGCAGCATAAATTAAAATTTTTTTTAAACGTAAAGCCAAATATCTTGAAATTTGTACATTGCATACATTTTAAAGATCCCTTTAAATACTTTTGGTTCGTAATTTTAATGAAAGGAGTAATAGACACTTTAACTAACTTTTATAACAAACAAACTTTCCTAAATCAATGTGACACTTTTATATTGTGAAAAATATTATGGCGTCACATAAATAAAAAAATTATTACGCTGTCACAATCGACAGATTTTGAGCACAAAATTAGAAACTACAAAATTATTTTAAAAATGCTTTAACTAGTCAAATATGCTTACCCATTTTTATTCAAATTATATTCACTTCTTGGTCAACACAACCGGGACCGATCGCGTTCGCGATACGAGACACCACATGATTCATGCCTTTTTTTAATAATCGAACTTTTATTATTATTCACTTTTTTATTGCACAATTAAAATAAATGTTCTTATTTTGCTCTAACGAACTGACATAACACTAAAGAAACCGAATTCAAATTTTCAAATTTAACCGCCAATTAACATTACCAACACTACAGAACAAACCAACCAACCAACCAACCGACGACCGACGACGATGACCGAGCTACGGAAAGAATGAAAAAGAAAATAATTTAACCGGGATTCACATTTTTGAAGAAAAAACACTTAGCTTCCCAATTAATCGATATTATTATTGCATTAACTTAAACTTAACAACTTACTTTATATTTTAAACTTTTTTTACCGCACATTGAAAATAAATATTTTTAATTAATTTTTTGGTTTCGATTTCGAGACAAACGCGAACACAAGAATTTCACAAACAGTTAGGTACTGCCAAATAAAATACCAAAGATCAACGAAAAATGTTGAGAGGATATGAACTATAATAATATGTCATGGCGGCCGATGGATGGCAGCAAAAAGAAGCAATGGGCGTGTTCGTTGGGTTCAAATGCATGGATTCCAAACTATGGTGAACTAAGACCCCGATTACAAGCGTGGATTGAGAAATCGAAACGAATCCAAATTTAGATTTATATCCACATATATAAACATGGCTACGTTGGATCGAAAGGAGACTGCAAGATTGAATTTAAATGAAGCCGTAATGAAATCTATGTATAATAGAAAGTTGTTTCTAATTTTACAAAAGCCAGATAGACTTGAAACAAAAAATAAGAAAGCGTATATATTAGTTCAATTTATTGTAAACTAATTATGTTTGCTTGTAATGATTTTTGCAAGAAATTTTAATCAGAAATTAAATTTGCAGTAACAATTTTTTTTAAAGCTGCTACAAGTTTGTTCGTTCAATTTTTGTTTTAAATTTAACCGGATGTCAAAAACATTATAATAATATCATGTTTTGTTTATAATATAATAGAAATGACAAATATTTATAATTTTCTGTTCTTCAATATATATTTTTTTTTTTAATTATTTATTTGCACTTCCCAATTTTTAGAACGTCACAATCTAATTTATATAAATTACGTGCTACGATGATTGTGCGCGAGGGGCTCCAAAACTACCTAACCGTTTTCAGTCAAATTTGTACAACCTATGCAGTTTTATCCAACTTAAAAGATAGGATAGCTTACATCTCAATTTATGATCGCAATAGTTATTTGTCTATTATTTGACAGTCACAATTATCTGTCAGCTCCAAACTATTGATGGAGACATCTGCCATCTATCGTTTGAAGCTGGATTGAGTAAGTGTTCCAAAAGTTTTGCATAAGCTACAATTTAATAGCATAACCTAACTATGCATCAAAGCGAATTATGTCAGATTTAATAAAACTTTTCGAACAGACTTTACCAGTTATACCTTGCTCTACTTTCATTGTTTTGGCGAAGTGTTGAAAAAGGAAAAAAATGAATTGATTTAGAGTATCTTTCCGGATATACAGAGTGATTACTCGAATCATAACTGGCTCAGTCATAGGGCTATTTTGGCAGCAAAAAAGGTTAATGTTGACGAAATTAACTTCCAATTACAACAGTTGTTATACCAGGCGATCTGATGTCCTTTAAATCAATAGTGTAAAATTTCCTATTGATTTTTTAAATTCACTAGTTATGCCTGTAATGCTACCACATTATCTTTGATTAAAGATTGGGTCACCTAAATATTATTTTCATGCGTAATTTGAATCCACACTACACAGCTACTCGTTTCTTCATCAAAAAGATGACCGGAAATATTACTTTGTTGCCACGTATTCCAGTGATTCCTTCTACCATACCTTCAGAAGGTTACAGTTTCCAATTCATTTAGCTCTTGCTATGTCTAGAAAGGCCAAACAAGGCCCATTTGTGATTTAAATTTGAAAGTCCACGTTTTTCTCATGGATAGAAAATTTTGGCTAACCCAAAAAATCTCACAAACCCATAACGCTAGGAACTTGAATATTATATATTGTACCGCAATACTGATTAAATATATTTTTGGAAAAAATCCAATCAAACTTTTCATATAAATCAAAAAAAAATGAACAAAATATTTGTCACCAAACAAAAAATTATTTTATCTCCAAAATAACTTTGTGCAATGAAAAAAAAAAACAATTTTGACATCTGGTACAATTTTGAGAAAAAAAAAATAATAGACAGTTTTTTTACATAGAATAAAAACCTAAAAAAAAATACTAAAACTTAGTAAAAATTTACTTTCGACTCAAATAGCTTTTCACAAATTAAAAATACTGTCTCCAAACGTTTTTTTTTTAATATTGTTTTCAATATTCACGACTTTTTTTTATAAAAATCCAGTCCGTTTTTTCATAAAAAAATAAAATCCACAAGAAATAGTACGCAAATTTGGTAAAAATGTATATTCGATTCTTGATATCTCTCAAATCAATTTCATTCATGCAATTTGTAAATATTCAAGAAATACTACAGACGGGATGGGAAGTTATCAGTGTGAGACGCATCCCAGCTTTTTTTTTTCTTTTCTATTAGATACTTAGATAAGGCCCTTCACTTTCTTAGAGATAAAGATGTCCATGGTGACGTTTTGTCCAAGACGTCGTAGTTCAATGTCCTTTCTTGATGACAGCATATGCTGGAAAACTTGAGCTCATTGACCACTAAGCCCATCTCATCGCTTCTGGCGCTGTCGCGGTTCTAAAAAACGCTCCAGTGGCACCAAGCTTTAATCCTCCAATTATATCAATACCATTGGCGTATCTGAATAATTGAACAGACTTTTGAAAGAATGGGCCTTTAGTGTTGATGATTAAGTTTTACAAAATTCTTTTCCAAGTGACGTTGAATAAACTCAAATATCAATCGTCATTATGCTAAAACGGACAAGTTCGACAGTAATGCCAAAACTACACATTAATATTATTGTCATACTCGGCCTTTAAATCGATGTATAGATGGTGGGTATCGATTTAAAGTTCCTGGGTTGTTTCCAAGATCTTTCGTAATGTGAAAATTTCAGCAGCTCTGGTCCTTTTGTGCAGGGCTAACTTGGTGTGCTTGCCGGTACTCTTCGTCAAACCAGAGGTTTGGCTGTTGTGGCCACGTGAAACCCAGCATTTTAGAGGCTGCATCTATGTTGGCTGTTAGGCAACACTGGTACTGGCTTAATGCAGGCAGCACAGGGCTTCTTAAGGATTTTTTGAGACTTGATCGGAAAAGAACATAGCCGTCTAACGTCTAATCTTCTCATAGTTTGTACTTCCTTCCTTCGCCTTAAATCGGGATATTTCTAGCCATACATTCGCTACAACGAGGTAGCAGTCCGAGCGAATGTTGGACCCTCGAAATGTGGCATCCTGTGAATTGGAGAAGTGTCGTGACTAGATCACAATGTAGTTAATCTAGTTGGCAGTTGATGGATCAGGAGGTTTCCATCTCCCGAGATATTGAAGCTTAAGACTTTTTTCCTGAGTCCAGTCCAAAGACAAATCCACATTCAAATAGTCGCTACCTTTGTTCTAGAATTGCATCAAACAAATTACAAAATAAAAATAATACTTTCTTTTACATTTTTTTGAATCTATTCTTAAAAGCTATATTGTTTGACAATCAGATTTTGGTCTTGCATAATTCCACTTTGTCTATTGGCCATCACAAGGTTGATAAAACCTATCAACAATTCGTCTTATTAGAAATTTGACCATTATTATATGTGTAAATCCGTCCAACAATTCTCAAGCACCACAATCCTATTATTATTTAATGATTCGAAATAATACATAGACTGACATTTTTTTAAACAGTTTATACCCTTCATTTTACCTACGTGCTTATATTTGTATATATTCCATTTTTTTTTCTTTTGAAAGAAATCAATTACCTTTATACTTATCATATCTTTTTATTTTTAAATACATTCAATTTAATTCTAAGTGTCCTTAAAATTCTTTTGTAGGACATCATCTGTAAATATCACAGCATTTTCCCACTAAAAGTTAAGTCAAGATTAGTTCACTTCAGTGAAGCGTTTTCTTTTTTCTTATTTTTTTCCGTAATACTTACTTTATTCACTCGAGTAAACTAAATCAGTTCCAATGACATTTCAAATTAAAAAAAATAGAAAAACAAAACACCAACAAAATAATTTATGTACATACCTACTTAAAAAAAAAATTGAAAAAGGTTAAAAGGCAAAACTAAGAACAATTTGGAGAAAGAACAATCGGTTAAGGATTTTGAAATGTTTTGAAATGGTGACATTTAAATTATTTTCGGTTTGATATTATTATGCAGACGGTGTTGGTAATTCCTTCAAAAAATGTTTATTTTTAGACTTATATAAATATTATGAGTGGTGGAATTGGAAAAGGTGACAATTGATTGTTAATTTGTTTATAAGCGTTTTTCTTCATCTTAGAGATACATACATATTATGTTTCTAAATGTCTTTAAAGCTTTTGGCAATGATTTTTGGGTTCATAAAACTTTTAACTTAAAAAAGTTAATACGAATACTCCACCGTTTTCTAATAACGGGTTTTAGTATTTAAAAAAAATAGAACTTGCAGTATTTCATTGTAAAGCATCTTGCACATGAGCTACGAACTGTGGATATTCGCATATTTTGACTTTTCTTTCCCATAAGCTTTATTTCTATTCGAAAACAGCGATGAATTGTTAATTTATAATTACCCTTTTTAATTTTGAGGTTCAGTTGAGCGCGAACAATTTATTCGTTGAAGTGCCAGTGTTGATGGTATGTAGAATGCGAATAGAGTTTGACAGTTCGTAGCAACCACACTGCAATTCGTTACTACCAAATTGTTTTTACAAAATTGTCTTGTTTTAAAAAAACAAAATGCAAATTTTATTATTCTTATAATTTAAATGTGTTTTTTTTTAATTGACTTTTTGAAATGTGTAAAATCACGTTTCTTCGTCCATTCGTTGTTCGCTCTCATGTGCAAGGCCCTTAAAAAAGATGATTATACATATGTATATAAAAAATCTAAAACAGCTGTAGCACGATATCCTTTGCTTGAAAAATTCGCACATTTTCGGCTTTCCACCAATGACTTCAGTTATTCAATCGATAGTAGAGGATTGGAATGGACCTTATCTTTCACTTGGCTCAAAGAAAGGAGTCCACTTACTTAATAACTTATACGGATCTCGATCTATAGAGGGTTTCAGCCTAAGATATTGCGTTTTTGCATCCTTTGTGATCCAAGCAAGGTTACGCCAGTCGGCGAGATCAAGCTCTCTTGCGTCAGTAACTGCCTGGATCGTTCTTCCTCGTCTTCTCGAGCCGGGGGCTGGAATTCAAAGATTTTCTTTGCTATGTTGTCCATTCTATCGATGTGGCAGAGAAAGAGCCAAATATCCACTAGTCAGTTTAGAGTTTTGTTTAAAATGCACTTTCACATCAGGACCAGCGCCTTACCCCTGTTCTTCTATAGCCGTAACAGCTCGCTTGAAGCGACCGATGAAGTCAATGTCATTAGCATAGCTCAACAATTGTGAAGACTTTTTAAAGAGAGCGGCTTTCAGGATTGACACCACTCTTTTGCACTATCTGCTCCAGGACTATGTTAAAGAAATCAAATGTTAGTATATCTCCTTGACTGAACCCTGCACATGTCTGGAATAGCTGGAATAAGAAGCTCTTAACTACTGAAGGCCGTTAAATCTGAATATTTCGCTGCGATCAATTCTTCCAAGAATAACAAGGTCATGAAACTTTGATTCTTTCGTTGCTTGTGAGACACGTAGCACCGTCTATGAAAATACAAATTCGGAGCACAATCTTATCACCGTAACAATTTGACCTGCTTTAATTTCGAATAAGAAAAGTTCAATAACACCGCCATCCACCGCCAGTCCAAAAAAACTGTAGTAAATCAGTTACACGTTGAGAATGGAGCTTCAAAGCTCTGAATGTGACAACATTGCTTGTAAAGCGGTCCAAAGGCACTGCACTTCTGTGCAGAAATGTGTGCTGTGTGTTGCGCACATTAACTATTCAGTTGTATTTAAATCATTGTTGAATTCGGCGCGGCGCAAGTTGTTTCATTAAAAGCTTTATGTTTAAATATCACTCATTTTGATATTTTCTCTTAGAGATCTCTTTGACAACTAATATGTGTGTACGACTTGGGTGTGTCCTGTCAGTGTGTCATTACACCGCTTTGCACATAAATGCGGTTTCTATGACCACTTAAGAGTAGCCTAAAAATGAGCCTCATCTCTGATGATGCTTTTTCAATAAAAATGCAGATCATTTGATGTATTTTCAAATAATCAACGATATGCCAATTATCCAGCCAGACAAAACATTTTTAAGAACTGAGGTACTTTTATGAATATGGGACAAAGCCGAAGTAGGATATCTCAGGTTTGGAATGGCTTAACGCAAATCGAATCACAGATTCAGAAAGAGCTTACAAAGTCATACCAAAGAATACACTCTAAACTCAAAACCGTCAAAAGTGACGCTTGTAAAAACGTGAGTGTATCATAACAATCTTATGAGAAAATAATAAACACGTTATCCTCAATGCGTAAAAAAAAAATTCTAGGAAAATAGGAAAGATAAAAATACGTATTCTCTTTTTTTAAGTAAAATTGTGAGGCAAAATAAAATAAATGAATAAATAAAACAAGTAAAAGAACACTATGTACCTGTGCTTGTGCAGCATATACTCAAAGCTATGTATACAATCTGCATATCCGCTGCTCTTGAAAGTCGTTATGTTTTCCTTTACTCCATCACTTTGTCTCTCCCATGACTCAGATCATGAGACTTGATAAATTATTTAAGCATGCAAAAGCATAAAGCAAAACTTGTAACGTGTCTCAAAAGAAAAAGAAATTTTTAAAATAAATACAGAATAAAAAAATTATCATCATTTCCGTCAGTCAGTCTCTCAGTCTCAGTCTCTGTATACAAGGACATGCATCCATCAACACACAAGAGAAATTCAGGATGAAATTCGTAAACGGATATGTCAAACACAGATAGTACCTACCTAGAACCTACCTAGAACCGGTACAGGGACGTTTGCAATCATATTCACATAAATTTCGACTTCAGTAGTTTTATGAATGTTCAGAGGCTCACAGAGTCCTGGAAAATGCAAACACACACACACAAAAAAGACACGACGCGCAAAGGTGCAAGCTCACTTTTGCTACCTAGGTAAGGTACCTACTTAAAAAAAATAAAAAAAGAAGAACAAAGCTTACTCTTTCCCTGGAGGGATCCTTCAGTATGCATAGGTTGGCATAGGTAAACATAATCCTTTTGGGCCAAAAAAGTGCTCCCACAAGACTTACACAAAAAGTTAACCAAGGATCGAGATCGAGACCGAGCTTAACTTGTGGCAAAACTGGATGAATTCAAATCTTTTGTAGGTCATCACACCACCGTACCATCAACACCGCACAGCTCCGCTCCGCTCCGCACCGTTGCCTGTTTGCATGTAAATGCAATGAAAATTCATTAAAAACACACAAATCCTTGGAGAGGTGTGTTATTTTTTTTGTTGGTGCACGTTTGCAATGAAGAGGCAAAGGAAAGCAAAAGGATATGGATATGGATCACATGACCATCGCAGGCATTCAAGTAGATGCATAACGTTTTTATGTTAATGGTGTTCCCAGCTTCAGAATGATGATGCAAATTTGAAATGCAGATAGAAGACGAAATGGGGATTCGAGGATGTCTGATGCACATAGCTCTATATCTCTAAGGAGCTATATAGGTATTATGTATAGGATGACAGCTCGACAGAGAGTGTGGAATGGAAGTTGAAGTTTAATTTGCATACTTGACCCCCAAGCAATTAATTGCAACCGTAGTGTGTGCATAGCGTTGGCATTGGCTTATGGCGTTGGCGTTGTTGGCGTAGCGTTGGTGGACGGAATATACAGTGGCTTAACATCAGAGCTCGATAGTTGATTTTGCTTAAAAAAATTAATATTCCTTTTTTTCTGTCTCACGTAGCCATACAAGGACATTCAGACATACACTCTCAGACATTGTTTGGCGGCCTTTGGAATACGGAAATGCAATTTTCTTATTTAAATTATTTAATCAAAAGAAAAAAAAAACATTTTCCGCCATGGTTGTGTGCTGTTGAGAGCTCAGTGGGTCGGTTGATGGAAACGAATCTTTTCTGGTGATGATTTAAAATGGCAGCCAAAAAATATGAGAGGCATTTTTTACCTTGTGAATCTGGCATTAATATAATTCACAAAATGAAGAACAAGTCACATGCGAAGGAAAAAGTATAATTGACTACCAGGGGCTATAAATGCTTTTGAAAGTATAAGTACCTGTAAGAAAATACTGCAAATTTTCAGTACCTGAAATTATGAGAGTGATGTAATCTTAATGAAGTTGGATGGTGATGGAGTTAATGTAAATTCATGTCTGCGTACACAAGAATATTTTTGAAACACGGTAGATGGGGTTAAATTTGTCGTCTCGGACGTCAAAGTCCTGTTGAAATTATTGAGTTATTTAAATTTGTTATACAAAAGAGGAAATTGTTAAGTTTGACAAATGTAACATAATAATTGAATTTATTGCCTTTGGTTATTTAGATTAAGTATTTAATAATTTTCATCGCCATTTAAAAAATATCCCGTTATAACAAAAACCAGCCAATTTAAGATTCAGAAAATTAATAATTTTCATTTAGTGTGTCTTAGACTTTTGCGTTTGTTTTTAAAGCCTACTGTACTTTTCACAAGATATAAAAATAGGAAAGACTTCCTTGACAATAAGAGGCTTCTTTTTGATAACAGCTGAATATGGTCAGTTGTTACTTTTGAAGCTGTCTTCTGTTCACATTTGACAAGTAGAAACTACGCCAATACTAAAAATGGAACGTTACACACTTCAACACATCGCATTGATTTTTTTTAAATTTATCAAAAGATGAACAATTTTTCAGAGATGATTAAATTTTTGATGGGCTGATATCGTTTGCCATATCTTCTTAAATACAACCATTTTTCTATAGTCATAAATTTTGTTCAATATGAAAATAAAACATCTTATTGGAAAAACCTATACTTTAGTTTCAGTTTATAGAAACCTTGCTAAATTTCTTAAAACCAAATTATTTTAAATGATCGAAAAATGTAAACTGTATATAAATTTATATGATGTTTAATTAATTCCAATTTGAGAATAAGGTCTGCTTGTTGGAATGCATAAAATTCCAATTTTTAGATAGGTTATATTTAATTAAACAATGTTTCAAATTGCAGTCTAAGTCAATGTAAATAGTAATTTAACAGGTTTATTTATTATTTAATACTGAATATCACAATTATTTCATATTTTTCAAGCTTCACAACGAATTTTCTAACTTTAGATAGACGAAAATTATCAAATCATGGAAAACGTTTTTTACAAACGTCTATTCTTAAACAATTGCACACAAAGTTCGAAATTCAATAATTACTATACATTTTTAAACCATTTTTATATACAGGGCCAAGTACGAAGTCTGTTAGTTAACCATATAATTCCAATTTGCAACTTAGCACAAAAATAAGTGTTATTAGGCGTGTTTTTTTGACATCGCTGTCTTCAACCAAATTCGATTTCCGAAAAAACGTATCAGCAGTTGCCCATCCGCGGCTGTTTTATTTTATCTTTAAGTTGGTAGACAAACAAGCGTAGAAGTCCTGAAAGGTTCCGTCTCCTCCTTTGTCCAGGTCTTTTTCTTGATGCTACATATTTCAAGAAAGGATTTTATAATGTACCTGATTTATAATTTTAAAAAAATGCTAATTTGCCTTTTTTCCTTTTTGACAATAGGGGTACTCATGGAGCCTAGTAAACTATCAAAATTTGTATTAATAATTTTTTCTTAACTTTACTTACTTACAATGGCCACTTTTGGCAAAAAGTGGTAAAATTTACAAAATTACAAAACATGTTTGTACTGTCTCGCGCCGTTTGTTTACAAAAATGTATTTAAACCAAAAATTAAGCTTTCTGCATAGTTTTTTTTTTTAATTTTGTGGTCAGAAAAACTTAAAAATATTTAACATAATTTATTTAATATTTATGTCGTCTTCTAATTGCTTTTATATTTTTTATATAAAACGATAACAAATAATCAGACGAATTTCAAACAGAGAAGTGTGTTTAAAAGTGCATGCGTTTGTACCTATGTGTGATAACCTATGTTTGATAAAAATCGAGATTCAAAGTTTTGAATCTCATAGATAATGAAATCTAAGATTTATCCACTTTTTCTCAATTCACCACCTCTTTTAGCTGTTAGATTCACACATTTTACTAGACTCTAAAGGTATGAGCCAAAAGTCAAAAAGTGAAAATTGTCAAACTCCTTTTGTGACAGTTCTTCTATCCCAAAATTAAAAGTATGTAATGATGGAGAAAGCTTATTTTTTGATGTCAAAAATAATTTGTGTAGTTTTTTTTTTCAAATTGAGATGGTGCTACAAAGAACCAAAAATACTTTTGTAAATTTCCCACTTTTTGCAAAACGAGGCCATTGTAGTTATACCTTAATTCTCGCAAATAGGAAACGACATTACAGAAGAAAAATATTAAACACAATAGAGCAACTATGTGTGACTCGATCCTTGATTGTTTTTAGCGTTCCAATATTCATTCAAAATAAGCTTTAATAAAATAACGCATTTATAGTGCGTTGCACTCTGCGAACAAAGCCTTCGAGACTCTTTGACTTATCCGATTATCCGAGTTACCTTAAACCGATATTCCTTTATTTAACAAGCAATTCTCGATTTGAGAGTTTGTTAAATGCCTTACTGAAGTCAGTAAAAACGAAGTTTAATTGTTTTTTTTTGCTTTAAGTGAATCTATACAGTTCTCAGATAGTTTCATTAGAGAAGTGGCGGTAGAACGGTAAACGTCCTTTAGTAAAACAGTGCTGATTTGGAACGGATCATAGATTTAATATAAAATAATGATTCACAAATTAATGTTAATGATACATTAAAGTTTATTTCAGTCAAGTACCTAAAAGATTTCAATAGTTCAGATTTATCAGAGTGTTAAGTACCATAGTTTATATAGTATCACAGTTTTAAGTATTACTTTGCAAAAAGTCCGAAAAAGTTGAGTTATAACCCGTAGATCATGACCTGAAACATCAATGAGCTTGAGAACAGATGAGTAAGGACAAGATTTTCTTCTTCTTCCAAAATTACTTCGGTTCATATTTAGAGATCTAAACTCTCTGCGCTTTCTGAATGTTAATAAGATTTTATTAAAATTGAAATTCTCTTTAATCAATGTTATGACTAAATTCATCATATTGATGATCACGTTCATCAATATACACAATTTTATCATCAATATGATGAACTTATTGTTAAAAACTCACTTACAAACAATCACTAATTGCTTTCATCAGTATAATAAATATTAAAATAAATTCCTCAATGTGATAAAGCTTTTGTGATGAAAGGACTGCTCTCAAATTCTATAAATGTAACGAAATCCGTCGTCTGTATGATGAACTAAATGTGAAGATGGGAAGAATTACTCTTGGAGAATTTGTCAATCCCTCGCAAAAGGCTGTACCAGTGAAAAAAAAAACTTTAGATGGGACAGGTAGGGATCGAACCCAAGATCTCTTTCATGACAGTCCAATGTTTTTGGTTTATGGGCCGTCGGCGTCATTGGGCTGTACTTCTTCCGTCATGATCAAGACCAGCCCGTTATATTTTTGGCCCAAATTGGATTTTCCATATTATGTGGAGGACATGTGGTTATAACTGAAAAGCGAGGCGCTACAAGCCACATAGCGAATGCCACAATCGATTTATTGGAAACCAAGTTTGGAGAACGTGATATTTCACGAAATGGTCCAGTCACTTGGCCGCCTCGGTTGTGCGATTCGACGCCGTTAGACTCTTTCATGTGGGGCTACATAAAGTCTATGGTCTTTGCCAACAAGCCAGCGACGATTGATGAACTGCGTACGAATATCGAACGTGGAATTGCAGCAGTATCGGCCGATTTTTGCTTAAAAATTGACGAACATTTGATAAAAATAGTGGACATGCAAATGTACTTTCACAGGAATAAAGAATTTCATTGATATAGCCAAAACCGTTTTTGTTTTATTAAAAAAGACTTTTGTAACGCTCTCGTTGAAAAACCCGATATATGTTATTTTTGTTTGCCGTTAAAGTTGCGTTTTGTAGACCAAATTCCCCGCTCTCTATTTCAGGGATCTAACTGCCGCGTATAACAAGCAGGCTGTGGAACTTAACATTCCTATCCTATCTTCTGACCTCTTCCTTTCTAATTTCCTGACCACTACTTTTCTGGTCGATCTCCTTTTCCAACCTTCTTACGCATCCTCTTTCCTCGCAACAATTGTTTTTGCATCCATCATTGAGGAACACAATTTATCAATATAATGACGGTTATTTTTTCAGTGTAGAAATCTAGTTGTATATTGTAAATCGACTATAGATAATTATTTTGAAGCCCCCAGAATTGGAATTGAGTCTGATTTAACTGACTGCCATGCAAAACATTTTATATCACATTGAAAATTCAAAAAAATAACGTTTCAATATTTTCAAAACTGGAAATACTTTATTGCGAAAATTCAATACTCAAATGTTTTCCAAAATGTATGTAGTAGTATATTAACTTAAGGCTCAGTCGTGTATTTTATTATCATATATATCTACATAAAAGATCTATTAACGAAATTCAGATAGCTCTGAAAATAAAACTTTAATTAACTATTTTTCTATATGTTTGTCTGCAGAAATACCAAAAAGCCAGTCAAAGGTACTCAAAACAACCTGATTTTCAATTTCCCCAATACTCAAAGTGGTGGTATGATGTACTCTTATGTGTGTTATATTGCTTTTCAATTCAAATACTTTTTCCCATTTCCTCCCTCTCTGACTGACGTGCAATGTAAAGCCCTTTTGTCAAATTCTGCGTCACAAAAAGTTGGGGGGGGGGTACATATTCCCCTGTTTTGTTCTGTTCATCACCACTTGACCAACTGAACTGGTAACTGACTGCTAGCGCTGGGTAGGTTCATATATTGTAAATAAATTTGGGTCACCTAGTGATTATAAAAGCCTGACATCAGACGTAAGGCAAAGGCAGCTCAAAACAATAACCTAACATGCCGCCTCCTGCTGCAGTAGCAGATGATATCAATTTTAAAACAACGCAACGCTGCAAGAACCATAACGAATTAATTTCCGATATATCGCGCACAATCGATGCGTGGGATTGGGATTGACTGCATATTGATATATCCGTATCCTTAAAAAGTCACATAACGGTGACTATATCTTATCGCTTGTACTTGTACATATTATTGGCAGTGATGATGACACATATGTGTGACATGAAAGATAATCTATGAATTATGAGTCAATCTGGTTTGGAGTGGATATGAATGGAGGCTTCAGCTCCAGATTCGCAGATTCGGTTTTGGGTTTATGCTTCGTCGTGCGTCGTGGTCGTCGGGAACGAGAACTGTGTCAATTAATTTAAATGCAAATCGATTTGTTGAGTTATTATCAACCCATGTACTGTTAAGTGTGTACCCGCTTGTTATGTTTACCCAAAAGCTGTCACATATCCTTTTATATTTTAGTATTTCTTCTTCTTCTTCCTCAGCATACTCGCAGTTTATTTTAAACGAAAATATTTCATAATTTGTATTTGGGTTAAGTATAAAATGGATATTCTGACCTTTTTTTTTCTATTCCCGATTGGTCGAGGGCGTGTGGTTGATGTAGAGTAAAGACGAAGACTATACGGCAGTGGCAACAGAAGGTTCTTCGCATTTTCCCCAAAACCATATATCATCATTGAATGAATATTAAGGACTATTTTGGTGAAATTCATAGTCATTTAGAATTAATTGGTGAATTTATATAAATACACAAACACACATACACAAGAGAGAAAGAGTTATACATGTGTTAGGGTGTGGGTGCGTGTGCACATGAACATTAGACTGACTCAAAGAAATAACTAAAATATCTTCGATTTTCAATGCAACTATAGACCTTGGTAGTACCGAAGGACTGTCATACCAGAGGTCGAAAGAACGATTTATATTTTAATCATGGGTGTTGTCATTTTTTAAAGAACTGTTAATGGTTTTGAAAAACTGATCTTGATATAGTTTCTAATTAATGTTTTTAGAGTTTAATTTAAATTCAAGGCTAACTCCACAGTTTATAATACCAAAACTAGCAGACCCGCCCACGCGTTGCGGTGGCAGAATGATTTATTAAGGATTTAAAAGATAAAATTTAACTTATATAACAACCATTTATTTAATAAATTAATTATAATTGTCTTTAATTTTAATAAAATACAGTTCTTGTTTAATGAAGCTCTTATTGGTGTACAATATTTTTGGTCAATAGGTCTTTTGTAAATATACAGTTAAACATTATGGTTCTTTTACTAGTTAAAACGCCACGTGTAGTTGAAAATTGGAAGAATATGGAAAGAATGGTAAACTGTTGTCTTTTGGAGAATCTGATAATGTCATCGGCGAACTTGGTAACGAAACGATTTCTTCTTTCAGCTTTTCTGTCAAAATAGTTGATTCAAGAACATTTCCTTTTAATCACCAACGCCAAACTTGTACCGTTTCATAGTTTAGAAGGGTTCAAATTACGCAGTACGAAAATCGGTTATCAAATTTAATATGTATAAAGAAATTAAAGAATTTAATTGGGAAATTTATTACCTCATTTTTATAATTGTTACGTCTGGTAGTTAAGCAAATAGAAATCAAAATTGTTCTCTGCCAAAATTGCAAGATTATCAAGGCAGTCATGATTTCAAATAATGACAAATATTTGGCGAATATTTCTAGGATGAAGTTATAGCAGTTTCAGCACGCATACGATCCCAATAGTTGGCTTCTTCTAAGAGTTGCAACTTGTGAAATGCATCTTGATATTTACTGAACACTTTGCCATTAACTAATTGTAAAAATTGGAAAGAAATTGGTCCATTAGGTACATTTACCAACAGTAAACACAATGGAGCATTTACATTGTTTTAGACGTAGACAATGTATTAAATTAAAGAATGGGGTTCTCCTTTTTTACGTGGTATCCCATTTTTAAAGGTGTTCGCTTTTTTTTTAGGTCCAGTGCTCTTTGTAGAACATTCTCTATAGTGAAATACCCTAGTTGACCGTTTTCAAAATGTTCTGAAAGATTTTTCTTCACAACTTTTCTTATTAATTTATACTTCGTTAAATACTAACGTTAACAATTCTTAATATATACTTAAAATCTAAAAACTTAAACTAGACTGTTGAAAAATACTCGTATTAATTTGCAATTTTATAGATTTCAATTAATTGATTAAAGGGACTATGTACACCATAGTTTGATCTGCTAAAATTAGTGTTCAATGGTTTCGGGAGTCTTACACTTGAACGACTAAAACTAAAGTCTTTGTGCATAAGGCGGTAATGTTTGAAAATCAAGAAACCATGGAAGGGATCGTTGACAAACACGCAAAAATCTTTTCTGAATGGCTTTGTGTCGTGTAACGTGTACCGCGTGGCGTAGTAAGGTGACCATACTATACAAATATATTCTAAGACTGGTCTCACAAATGAAACAAAAATTAATTTTAAAACATATGGATCACGGCCGGCCAAATCTCTTACTAAAACCCAGAACACTATTTTCTTTTTTAACTATGAAGTAAATTTGCTCATTAAATGTTAGTTTAAGATTTAAGACAACATCCAAGTCAGAAAATACATATACTCTACTTAAAGGACAAGAATAAAAAATGTAACTTAAAACGATTGGAACTTTTTTGCCAGTAAGACTCATGGTTTTACATTTGTCAACATTTTAAACAAGACGATTTTTATTGCACCATTCCCTGAATAATATTAAGTCTTCTTGCAAGAGAAGACAGTCAGATGTAGAGTTATTTTTCTTAAAAATTTTAATGTCATCTGCATATATTAGGAGACGAATTTTGTATGATCGAAACCAAGTCCTTTATAAATAAAACAAATAGAATAGGACCAAGGTGCCTACCCTGGGGGACACCAGAATTCACAACAAATGAACTTGAACACTCATTAGTAAATTTAACACTATAACGTCTATCTTGCAAATAAAGAGATCCAGTTTAAGAAACTGTCGTTAAAACCTTGCTGTGATAGTTTTAAAAGTAATGTTTTATGACACAATTCATCGAGGGCCTTGCTGAAATCAGTAAAGATACAATCTACTTGTTCACGTTTTTCAAAAACATCTAAACAAAACGACGTAATGTGAAACAGATTAGTAACAGTTGAACGCTTTTTAACAAAACCATGCTGGTTATCGCAGATAATTGAACTACAGAGAAAAGAAAGGACGCTAAATATGATTGACTCAAATAGTTTATGTATCAAAGATAGTTTAGCAATAGGTCGGTAGTTCATTATTTCGTTTTTAGGGCCTTTTTTGTGTACTGGTATAATGAATGACCTCTTTCAGATAAAAGGAAGCAACAAGTTACTTAAGGACGTGTTGAAAAGAACATATAACGGGTGTGCTTAATACGCAGCACATTTCTTTAAAATGGATGATGGTACACCGTGGGGACCAGAGTTTGCAAAAATGTTTCAGGATTAGTTTTAAGGTTTAATTCAATTTTCCAATTGTAGTCATCATATAGGATGTAAAGTAGTCAGTGAAAAGTTGTTTTATTAAAGAACGTCCTATAATCATTATCAGTTCTTGTTTGATTGTACTTTATCCAAGCTTTGTTCCTTTTGTTTTTTAAGTTTTTAACGTGAGAATCAAACCATGCTGGAACACTCAAGTTATTTCGAGTCTTTTTAAATGGAATCGTTTTGTAGAAACACTCAAAAAGAGTTAAGTAAATAATTACAAATATCGTCCTTAATTAAGTTACAAAATTGATCGTACATAATAAGTTAAAAATATTTTCAAAATAACACCTACTCAAGTTGAATTCTAGTTTTTTGTTATTAGATAGCATATGAGGTGAAGCCATGTTTAAGTTAAATGATCTTCGTCCACAATTTTGACACAAGTTTTATTTTAATATACCACAAATTAGTGTGCGAGGTGCATGGGCTTACTTACTTACTTAAGATGGCGCTACAGTCCGGGCGACCTGGGCCTGAACCAACATGCGTCTCCCAGTAAGCTCGGTCCCTAGATAGCTGTCTGCAGTTTCGAATGCTGTATGGGCTACTCTAGAATATTTTGTGTGAAATTCTCAAATGATTGTAAATGATTAAAGTCAAATGATTGGAGAAAAATGATTGCAGCCTTCTTATGGTCCAACGATTGGTGATTGCAAAATTTAAAGTCCCAATCTTTAAGTGAAAACATTGAATGCCATCTTTTAGTTGGATTAAATACATTTTTTATAATAATTGCATTCTTTTACAATCCTGGTATCAATATTAAACTAAAATAGCTATTTGCATTGAAACTCGAAGACATTTAAATTTTTGTTTTGAATCAGTCTAATGTAAATATTTGTGGTTTTCGAAGTGTTTCTATTTTAAACGAAGGTTTGTGGTATGGTATGGTGTGGTGTAGTGCGGTTTTTGCAGGTGAAACTCCCAGATGAATGATAAAAGCATTTTCAGGTTGCGACTTATGTCTTTTAGAATATTATGTTATAATACCCCCCTGATGGTATGTTATACTTTATACAGAGGTTAATGATTGAGGCTTACATAATATAAATAGTTTTCGAAAATGTTGAGTTTCAAAATTATGTACATACATTATGTGTATATGTGTATGTGTGTATTTTTTGCATCAGATTTTACTAATGTATTGTCATTATTGAACTAACCATTTGTGTGGTATTTTTTGATAAATGAGTCACATGAGATAGATGAACCTTATAGGTTACCTTTATTCCTATATGTAAATATTTAAGTAATGACTGTCATTTAAGTTGTCATACACTTCCACTACAAATGTTTCTTTTTAATTTCCTCTTATGTCAAGGGAAAATATTGATTTTGTTTAAAATATACAAATCAAATACTGAAAAAGATCTAATGTTATTGTTATTATCTCCAATCTATACTTTTGCATATGTTTTAGATATTCCCTAAGAGGATAAATAAATTTGATTTGAATTTGGTGTAGAACATCATTATTTAATTCTTTAGAGGAAAATTCCTTGATTTTAATTGCAGGTGTTGTGATTATAACATTCCTATGCCTGTTTATAACATAATGACATCATTTCTGAGTATTTATTATAAATTTCAATTTTCTGTTAATTTTTATTTTGAAAGGTTATCTTATTCTGATGTTCTTACGAGTATGTGTTTAAATTTTCCCTAGAAACGTCATTCACCACAAAAACGGTACACTAATCGTATACGTAGTTTTATTTGGTTATTGATATTAATGGTGGAGAACAATAGAAACAAAATAATAATTTTGGGGTTGGGGGGGGGGTAGATACATTTTTCTATTTTTTTTTTGTCACTAGTTATTAAATTAACGTTTCATTAATATTTTTGTTAGTTTTCAAAATAAAATTATCATTATTTATCTATTAAATAATAATTTAATTGATCTACCTCAACTCTTCGTTTGAGCACAATTGAAGTTTGTAATTGAGCGCTCGATTATCGTTACTTGTGTTTCGAATTAACATTCTTCTGATCTATTGTACAATAGATCAAATTCAGCAGATATCCAAAAAATATTTTGTTTTTTAATTCTTGATAAACGATCATGATATAGTAAAGTACATAAAACAGATTTTATTTATCAAAATTTTACAGGAGTTTTTTTCAGAACGTCTATTTCAAATTGGAGACCAGGGTAACTCAAAAATTTCTCAAAAGACTCTAATGAAATTTTGTCCACGTCTACTGTAGACGTGGACTAACTCTAAGATTGTAAAAAAAACTCAAAAATCACCCCAAAGAGCAACAAAAAAAACATGGATTTTGTATTGGGTTATCCATTTTGCGGTTTTAAAGTATAGGTCTGGAATTCGCCATCTGTCAAACTAAGTTGTTAAACCAATTTTTTGATATCAGTTGAAAGTCTAACATTTTCGAAAATGGATTTGTAAACTATCGCACAACTCATACAAATTGTTAAAACCTGCTACAAAAATGGTGATTCTTCAAAATTGTGAAGACATTTAAAGAGACTAGATTGATGATAAGAGCTTAAGCGTCGTCCTCAAAAATAAGAACTTTCTTACGGCACATTTTGGCGTATTTATCTACACCTACATTCTTATATATAACGTTCAGCTAACACAAGAACTGAAGCCATTCACAACGTCGCAGATAGGTCGAATTTGTGCTTGAACAACAGGCGGTGGACGGCGAATTTTCGAACAAAATTTCACTGTTTGGTGCGCTCTTTGGTCTGGGGATGTGATTGAACCTTACTTCACCAAGAACTACGATAACCGACTTTTTTTCCTGCTATTGAAGAACACGACTTAGAGAATATGTTGTTTTAATAAGATGGCTAAACATGCCACACAAATCGAGTGACATGACTTTATACTAGACATTTCCTGGCCGCGTGATTTCTCGTTGTGGCGATATCAACTGGACACCAAGATCATGCGATTTGGCACCACTTGACTTTTGACTATGGGTCTTCGCAAAAGACCGTATTTATTTAGATAAGTTATAAGTTATGGCTGAGATACTGCCCAATATGTGTCAAAAAGTGGTCGAAAATTCCCTCAATAGAATTGATGCTTGCAACAATCCACGTGGTGGTCATTTAAATGATGTAGTGTTTCACACATTTTGTCAACGTTGAGACCTTGTAATAAAAAAGAAATATCATTAAAACAATATTCTATGTGTTTTATCCACGTTTACTTTAGAAACTGGAAAATGGATAATCCTGTATGTTTGCTCTAATGATGTCAGAATTTGTAGTCAGAACTATCTTTAGGGTGCTACAATAATATCAAATAAATTTCCTGGAACTTAAAACTGATTTTAAACCGAGTTCTACAGATATGATTATATGTGAAGAAATTCTTGAGTCCTAAATATTTTTAAAATTAACTTCCATAGATAAGCCGATAATTACTATATTGAGTTTTAAATTTATTTTAGATCACCGTCAATAAATTGGCCGTTAGGATCCTACTTAGCTTAGTAATGAGTCTTTACTTGAGTCTATATGAAGTTTTGAGCGCACCTTGAATTTAATATTTGTATTGTCTTAAAAAATAAGTCTTGGAGTAAATTTTTAATTTCATTTTTTAATTTCGAATTTTATAAATAAACCATCAAATAAATTAAATTTCAATATTTTGTTTAATTTTTTATAATTTTTGGAAAAGGTATAAATATAAATTGACTATCTAAAGATATTAAACATACGGTCATTTTGTGATTTCCAGTTGGTAGAAATGGCATTTGTCACCCGTTATCAGATGTTATTATTATTTAAAATTACTACACATGTAAGTGGTGAAGCAATAGTAATAATTATTGACATCATAATCGACCGACAAGCAAACAATTTGTTAATTTGTGAAAAATTTTGAAGCGACTGAAATTGTTAGTGATGCTGTGTTATTCCTGTTTATCACCGTAATACATACTCAGTCAAAAATATTACTGCTAGAAGTGATCCAAATGTACCTTTAATAAACTAATAGGTAATGATTTACACAAATCTGTGTTTCCTTTCAATATTCATTTACTTTGGTTTTCATATAAGCTTTCAGCTAAATGTGAAACGTATTTGAATTAACATATATGATGTGTATATAACATAAAAACCAGTAAATATCTTTTTTAACTATTTGTATGATTACCTAATCAAATATGAAATAGTGAATATTACTTTAAATAATCATCCCCATAAAAAAAAAACAAAAACAAATCAACTAATCAAATTGAAAAATGTCCTCTCTTTCAGATGACGAAATCAGTTCTACAACAATTCAAAGATAAATCAGAAACCACAACAATAACAGAACATCAACAACAACAACATTAACAAGATTGACTAATTAACAAATCTCCGCATAACATTCCATGTGTTGCATAACATTTGAAATGTGCTGCTGCCGCACTAAATAACTAAGGCTGAAGCTCACCAACTGAATTTGACTTTGTTTTTGTTTCGTCATTGCCACAGTTATACGAAGTTAAAATTAGAAAATTTTACCCAAAACGTCAACGAACGACAACGACGACGAAGAAGTTACCGCCGTCTCCGCCGACAACGGCTTTTGGGAGATAGGATGCAAATCAACGGAACAACAGGACCAACAATGGCTGCTTCAGAGCCACCAGAGCCCCCACCAAGGAATCCGGACCGAATAAATGCTTCATTAAATAAATTTACAGACACAGTAAGTATATGTTTCCCTTCAGATATGTACTCTATGCAAATATAAAGGTATATGCATGTTCCTATATAATGTACGTCCCTACGTAACGTATCGAGGGAACATGATGGTAATTTATTGTTGTCATCATCATCGACTCATGCAGGACATGCTTCACACAAACACACATACGAAAATTACACACAGTCATGCAGGACAAAGGACACAGGACCTCGCAAAGTTGTGCACAATTTTCGCAACGATAAATCTCGCCTGAAGAATGAATTTTGTGTGCGGCAAACGGGCAACGGAAACTGGGTAATATGGCAAAGGAGTATGGCAGCCTTGATGAGAGATTGGCCGCCTGCCACCTTCGCTAAAATTGCACAGAGACCTTGGTGATATTCGAGAGTGTTTTTGTCCAGTGTGTCCGATTTTGTCATACTAAAAAAATACTGTCGCACATCCATATACAAATACAGGGTGGGTCAAAGGCGACTTCCTAATTTAAAGTATTTTGATAATTTTAACAGATCCTATTCTTTATTAATAATTTATATGAGAATCAAAAAGTAAAATTTAGGGAGATTTTTTTTGGGCTAACAGCTCCATACTCACAGACCCAAGCCCTATATAGGTCCACTTGGAATCTCATTGTTTATCTCACCGAATAATGGAACAAATCTTTACATCTTTCTCTAGAAAGTAAGATTATGACACTTGATAGATCAAAGGCATAGATTTGAGCATTAAGCAATCTTATCGAAAATGCGTGCATTTGTTATTGATTTGTTGGGTTAGAAATTACGTTTTCGACCGTTCAATTCAAGTAGAATTGGACGAGTTCAAATCTGATATCCACAAAATAAGCAAAGCTAGTGTGCCCAGTGTTCCGTTTTGTCTCCAACACTCTTAATTATTTTTGTAATTGATCTTTTATCTGAAACTTCTAACCCACTCAATTGTTTCGCTGATGGCAGTATACCTTCAGCTTTATTACCCTAAATTTTTGTTGGATGTTGACTACCAACGACATCATATGATAATTGATGAATTTAATGCTTCAAATACTCAATACTGTCTACTATTGCAAAAATGTCTCCCTCCCCTTATGCTACTTTCCATGTGGCAATTGCATCAAGGAGACTGAACAGCTTTCACTTCTAGGTATGAGCATCACAAACCACTAGTAGTTTTCTCCGATGATACAAGTAGTTTGGGCTGGCGCCCCAATAATGAACTTGAGTCTTTTCGAGCTCTTAAAATGATAGACGCTCGTTCCATTGTTGAGACATTTGCTATTCTTTAACAACGCGGTAAAATCTCATGCCTATCATTCTTTTGCCGATGTTTTTTACAAACAATGACCTATTGAAATAGCCAGTTACATTCGTCCAATCAAATAATTCAACTGTAATACCCGCACTTCTAAGAATGCTCGTCAGTTCAACCTTGAGCCCAATTTTGGATATGCTGTAAAGTATAGGGATTCTTTCTTTAGCTGCACTGCACGAATGTTTAATACTTTATCAGGCTCAATATCTCCTTTATCATTAGAATGTGAAGACTTTCAAAACTTTTGTGCTTTGGTATCTCTTTTCTAATCATGTCCTCCCTTTCTAATAGCACGTACTGTCATTATAAGGGTATTCATAACCCCTTTAGTACGCACTCAATATAAACAAAATTTTGGAATTAATTTATATGTTAAAACCATTATTTTGAGATGTTCTTTTGGGTGAAATTAAACAAGTGTTTTTTTCGAAATAAAATTCAATTATTTTTCTCCTCATTTAAGTGCTGTAGTCCAATTTAGTTAATCTCCCTCAAGTTTTGTAAGTGTTTCGAAAAAGAATAGAAATTTTTAAATTAGAAAGACATTTTTAACCTACCCTGTAAACACTCATAATAAAGCCTTGGCACACAAATTATCTTCATTCTCATCTTCATCCCCATCGTCGTCGTTGTCATCATTTTTGTTGTTGTGAAGCTACCTCTTATCTCTTTCTCTTCTTGCCTCTGCGCTGCATACATACATATATCCTTTATCTCAATATACATACATATTTATTTATTTATATTATACATGTTTGTGTCAATGTTTTTGTGTGTTTTACCCGTTGTGACGTATATGTGCACAAATCCGATTTTACAGAAAACAACAAAATCCTTGGACACGAACGATAAGCCCGTCAACAATAACAAACCTTTGAAGCCACTGCTGTCATTGGACAATACCCTGGCCACGTCACCGTCGACGTCACTGTCATCATCCTCGGCCACAAACAGTAGTGGCAGCCTAACAACGACCGCCTCGGGTGGACTCGGATCCGTTCACTCGCCTTCCTCCGGTCACATCTTCAACAAAAGAATGGAAATTAATAGCCAGGGTAGTAGCAATAATGGGGGCGGTGGAGGCAATGGATGTGCTCCTCCTGGTAGCAACAGCTCACCTGGATCGAATGGTATTAGAAATCTTATACTCACATCGCCCCTTTGCGACAACATCCATCAAAGGTCAGTGAATTTAAATAAAAGTGAGTCGAACAATCATCTTCTCCAATTTGGTGGTGCTGGAGCCGGAGGAGGGGCAGGAGGACCAGGCGGATCTGGAGGTGGAGGCATTGATGGTGGACAAATTGATATGATGAATGGAACAAATCACGCCGCCATGACTACGGGTAAGCTATCCTCTTTTATAACTCATGGAAATTGATGTTAATGTTCTGTTATCGTTCATTGTTGTTGTTGTTTTTTTGTATTAGAAGTACCTAACCTATACAAATACATACATCTAATGGAATTTTTTTTATACATTCATTATTTTTGTTGTTGTTGTAAAATTGTTGTTCAAGTGTTGGTTAATTGATGTACATTCTTATTGGTGTCGCATACACACAGTAGTCAGGGTTAATTGGATTTTCTTATTTATAGATAGGTTGCAATTGGGGATGGGGGCTTAGAGGCAAGGCTATAACCAAAGAGCAGATTAGGTTTGACAGGAAATAATAAAAGATTTGTGAGCTTTCATAACTAGTATGTAGGTAGGTACCTTGTTGGCTTATAGTACATAACGTATGCACAAGTTCTACGTACATACATATAAAGTATAAAGTACCTTAATTTTTTTTCTTGATGATTTATTTCAAAGTCTGTTAATTCTCTGGTATTGTATAACAATTGACTAGGTTTATGAGGCTAATTAAGTACCTTATTATACTGGTGATGGAGCGTGATGATGAGGATGATGATGATGATGGGATGGATGATGGTGTTATGGGATGATTATATATTGGGTTGTATTGTATAGGTTTAGTATACTCTTGATCTGGGTTATTACGTTACGTATAGGTACCTACTTGATGGAAAGGCAAGACGACCCTACAGAATGGAGCTTATGGGAAAATTGATGTTTGATGGAATGCTCTAAGAGATTTGGCAAAAATAAAAATTTTTTTATGAGTTATTATGTTTGTTAAAGACATAATTTATTTAAAGACTGAGTTTGATGCGTTAACGTTTGATACACGAGTTCTTTTCCTTATTGTTTGTTAATGCTGATATATACAACTTTTTTATAGGACTTGCAGTTAAAATAAATCATAATAAAGTTTTTGAAGCTTTGAAAATGTAAAATTTCGATTAAAAAGGTTGTTTTGAAAATTAAAGCAATACACTTTATTTTTTGAATATTCATTAAAAGTATCATTGAAAATCCAAATTAACTTATTTTAATTTTATAATGTGTGTACACTATAGTTGTCTTTCTGTTTTTAAATAATAGCACAAATATATTAGGATTCATCTTGTATTATAATTTTAATTTAATTCAACATTTAACTTGGCACTTCAACATTACATATTGAATATTTCCTATATAAAAAGTAGATTGTATATATTGTACACTATGGCGGATATGTTCTGTTCATAGTTTACATTTTAGTGTCTGCAATTTGGTGCACAAAATGTCTACACTTATCAATTTGCTTAAGGTTCAAATTTAAACATTAAAAGCACGAAAAAGTCAAACCAACTTGGTTTTCAATTCAAAGTAGAACTTCGGGGAAACAACAGTTGAAATCTAAAGACCTGGATTAAGGTTAGGTATTTGTTATTGACAACAGTTTTGAAAATAGCATTATCTTTGATAGAATTGCTGATTGTGAAAAGAAGCAGTGTATCCTTTATTGTTACTTAAGACAAAATATATTGTGTTTATGTGTGTTTTTGAGGATTTCTTTTGCAAAAAAAGAACAATCAATTATTGATATTAATTAATTTTTAACAAGGATTGTTTCCATTAATAATGGAGAACAATATCAAAAACGATTATAGCCTTTTTATGCCATTATCCATGACCAATTCACACATTTGCTATTGTATGACCTCCATATCTAAACGAATTCTATTATTAAGGCCTTGAATTAATTGTAAAACATGGCCATATCCTTACACGTCGTTCAGAATAAAAAAAGTCTAAAGGAATAAAATCTGCTAGTACGACACGTAGCGATTTTTTGTAGTGAATTTGTAAAACTAAACACCATTCAAGCTACAGAAAGGAAGATAATCGTGAAATAGTGCTTTAAGCGACCCTTGGTCGCAGACACCGCACTGTTGAGAATACACAAAGTAAGGTATAAGTGAGATGTTAGCGTACCATTTTTCATTCCGATATGAAGTCCTAAGTTTCATTTACTATTTCACTATACACTACACACGCTAAACATAAAGTCTATGTCAATTTCTATTGATTTTTTACTAACTTTTTTTAAATTTTTAAATTTAAAACAAGCTTATGATATAAAGAGAATTGATATCCCATAGGAAGTTATCGTATTGTAATGTAAAATTGTTGACAATTCCTACAATCAAAATTAAACTATTTTAGAAACTTTCGTACGTTGGGGATTCCATTTTTGTGTCTTTCATATCTCAAGAACCAGTAAAGATATCAACTTCAAATTAATTTTGTTAGGTATATAGATAACAATAGAGAACCAAATTTTGGTTGACCGAAAATATCTCACGAACCAAAAACGCTAGCGACTTTAATAATATAAATATAATGTGATGATACGTTATGCCAAACCAATATAATTTTGAAGAAAAAACCAATTATAAATCAAAAAACTTGAACAAAGGATTTTTCACCGCAAATATTTTGTTAACAAAAATAATTGTATATCCAAAATAGTGTATGCAACAAAGAAAAAAGTTTCCACAGTTAGTACCATTTAAAAAAAAAAAGAAAAACCTTTAAAAAGTGTTATCGAAATTTGGTAAAAATTTATTTTCGGCTCAAATAACTTGACAAAAATTTAAGATATTCGTCTTAAACTAATTACATCTTACAAAAATGTCAATCAAATTTTCATGTAAATCCAACAGTCAGTTCTTATAAACAAATTTACAAACAAAAATACGCGGAATTGGTAAAAATTGATGTTCGATTCTCGATATCTCGTGAATAAATGACTTCAAATTAGAAATGCTTTTTCAAGGTTTTTATTTTTTGTAAAAAAAACTGCCAATTGCAATTTTCTCAAATTTTAACTAAATGTAAAAAATGTTATTTTTCGTTGCATAAAATTGTTTTGCTCATAAAAACTTTTTTGATCGTAATACTTATAAACACTTATTTATAAAACAAAACGTTCTTTGAATTTATTATAAAAATATATTTATTTGGTATCACGTCACAATACATATATAATATAAAATTTTAATTCGCTAGCGTTATTGGTTCGTGAGATATATGGGTTAACCAAAATTTTCAACTTTTTAACATCCCATACGAAGCTAGGTCTGATTTGTCAAAATTGGTAAAAATTGGTTTTCGACTAAAATAAATTTTGAAATCAAACTAATTTCATCATATGCAAAATATTGTTAGTAATTTTTTTTAAATCATTTAACTGACACCTTTTTTAACATAACACAAAAACCTACAAACATTTTAAGCAAGATAAATCTACAGACGGGATGGGAAGTTTTGAGTGTGGGTCGAAGCCCAGCCTCTTTTGTTAACCATTTTGCGTGCTCGAAATAAAGGTCTATCCATCTGAAAGAATTTTTAGAATCAATAATCTTTCAACAAACGTTTGCAGATATTTATAAATTTATAAAAGTTATGTTGAACTTAGTACTTCCATTTGTATGGAATAATTAATATGGTCAACATTTAGGTAGTGTTTTTTGTCTCCATTGTTGCTAATTATTTTTCAAACCACTGTGATAACGTTTTCTTTGTCTGATGTATATTTTGTCTCCAATCCAGGCATGTACCAAAACAAAACGAGCTTTAATTTTAATAAATTATCAAAATCATAAGGAACATAATTTAAAAAAAAAAAAACTTGCAAACATCATCACAAGACTTATCATATGTTAACATATAAGTTAGTTATTTTTTACTCTGGGAAATAAAAAAATATATTTTTTTACTGTGCAACCGCACAGTTCAAGCACTTTATTGAAACTCACAAACTTAAATCTAATTTACATTAATGAAACCTATGGGTAATACCAACAAGTGCCGATGTTGCAGTCATTCGGTTGCTCACCTCTTCCAGTTCCCAAGAATTCGACGCTTGCATCCGCACTGACCTGTAGTATGGAAATGTGTCAGCATATTTGACGGCACATGTATCCGCAACCTATAGACACTGTGGGAACATGACGTGTCAGCGTATTTAGTGCTAACTCCTCCCTTCTTAAGCTCGAGCGTCCTCGGTCGATTCCACGAAAAGTACTGGGATTCGGTTTAACCTTGGTGAATCGATAGCTGCTTTGCTCTGTGGTTCAGGTTGTTGACGTCTTGCTTCCTTTTGTCCATTAATGGTGTACTTCACGATTACAAGACCCATGATCAGTATAACAATGAGCGATGTAACAGTGCAATTTGCTATGATGTGGATCTTTCCTTGCTCCTGGATTTCGTCTATGTGCACGGTGTTATTGATATGCAGCTCTTTGAGCATCTCTAGCGTTAAAAGCTCTTTATAGGTCTTTGTTGATGATTTGGAATGTAGGATTGCAGGCAGCGGCTTAGCGGATGGTACTTCTTTTGACACAAATTCTTGGCCATTTATGGTAATTGATGCATTATGGAATTGAATGATAAAGGTTCCCGTTATGTTGACCACTTCATTTTCTGTAGTGATTGATCCGTTGAATTGGTTGAGAAAGAGGGTTCCCAACTGGATTTCTTCGACTGTTGGCACGTGTTGATTGTTGATTTCTTCGCAACTTGAAGGCTTACCCAATATAAGTTTTCGAATACAATTTTCTGCGCTAAGATTTACAATCTCATCTCTATTGCAGACTGTTAGTTCATTATATGTTTTACAATGTTTTTTTATACCATACATTTCACTTTCGCAAGTGAGTACATTTTCATATTGTAATTTAATTATTTTATTATTATACTTGACAGGCTTGATTAAAAGTTTTTTACAAATATATTTTTCAGTTGTAGGTATACTGATAATGTATAATATGGTTTTTTTATCTGATGCAATTTTTATTTCTGAAAAGTTAAGTGCTTCTTCTAAGTTTATAAATGGTATATTACTTTCTTCAAATCTTTCTTTAACAATTTTTAATTCTGAATTAGAAAGAATAAATGAACTGACAACATCATTTTTCGCCCATAAAAGTGCGTACTCTATGTTAGTTAATTCTTCTTTAATGACATCAAGTTTATATTTTAAATCTAATGTGTATTGATTTTTAAGTACAGTGTTTGACCTTAGTAGGTTCATTACTTCGTTCGTAACGTTAGTTAATTTATTTATTCTTTTCGTATAAGCTTGGTTGATAACAACTTGTTTATTACTATTTTTTAATAATCTATATGACTGGGACTTTAGGATTTGAAAGTCGTCGTGGTCAGGGCTACCAGCGAGCCATTTCCACGCACTTCCTAAAAAATTAAGGGATCTAGGATTTCTATTTATTCTTGGTTTAAGGATGCTGAGTTGGTTGGTAATCTGGGTTATCTGGTGGGATATTATGGGATAGTTTGGATCGGATTCGTTCAAGTTCCCCATTTGTAATCTTATGTCTTCTAATATAATCTCGTAAGCTTCTAATTCTATCACGTGAATAATCCTAAACGTACCCGTTTGTAACTTTGCGGTTCCCATACTTGTCGAAACAATTTTGGAATTAGAATAATCCAAAATCTGAACTTCCGCGAAACCTTTGGATAGAAGTGACCTGAAAAAAGAATGTTAATTCCTAATGTTATTTTTGTGAATAATTTTTCCGGATTCTGTTGTAACGATTGTAGCTTTGTCTTCTTTAACTATTTCCTTTTTATATCTTGGTGAGAGTTTTGTACCTAATCTTTTGTTTATTTTAACAAAGATAGTCTCTCCTGGGGAATATGTTTTAATTTTGTGTCTATTTTTGTTGTGGTATTCTAGGTCGGTCTTTTGTTTTTCTGCAATTTGCCCCGCTATTTCCTGTCTAGCTTTTTCGTATTGTTCGGGGTTGGTGCTAACTGTTCTACCGAAAAAAGCTTCAATGGGCCGTTTCTTAGTGGTTGAGTGTATGGAGTAATTATATTCGTATACCGCTCGATCGAGAAGTTCGAGAAAAGATCTGTGAATTCGGTCTGTCTTTAAGCAACGCATTATTTCAGAGAGGGTTGAATGAAATCTTTCCACCTGACCATTTACGGCACTCGTATATGGAGGTGTTTTATAAATTTCGATTCCTAGTTGGTCCTGTAGCATGAAACATATGGAAGCTGAGCTAAATGTTTTTTCGTTATCGTATACCACCATTTTGGGTACACCAAATGCAAACACAATCTGTCTCAATGGTTCTCTTACATCTTCTACTGCCCTAGATTTAATGCATCTCACTTGAGCGTACTTCGAAAATTTGTCAATTGCTGTAAGCACTAATTGTTTATCTGTGGAGTAGATGTCAATGTGAATTATTTGACCTGGGTACTGTGGGATAGGAGAGCTTCGCAATTCAGGCTTGTTAGGCTTTCTGTCATATTTCTGCTCTTTACAAACCCTACATTGTTTTACTAATTCTTGAATTCTGGCTTTCATTTTCGGAAAATAATGCGTTTGAAGGATTTGTATTTTATTTTCATTAACATTTCTGTGCGCTCTGTTATGTTCTTTAAGAATCAACTCTTCTTGTTCTGTACAATCAGTTAAGTCACTTACGCGTGATTGGGTAAAGCGTGTTTTATAGTTCCTAAAATGGTATGGATAAATATTTTGGATTTTGCCCATCGTTGGTTCATTTGTATAGAGGCCGTTTACAACGCTAGGGTTAAGATATCTCTTTAATATTGAACGAAGATCCTCTTGTGAATAGTTTGGTTGAACAAAAATGTGTCTATGGTAAGTTGGAAAGGGAATCTCAAATTTGTATGACGTCTCGTCTCCTATTAATAACATTATTTGATTTTTAAATACATTAATTGGTGTTTCAACTGCAGGTACGAGATCATGGGATGAAGTCTGATCACTGTGCTGAGACGCTGATAGTGAGTTAACTTGTGAAAATTGTGGGGAGCGAGAAAGCGCATCCGCTACCACATTACTCTTTCCTGGTTTGTAGTGTAACTCGTAGTTATACTCCTCCAGGATGGCTTTCCATCGCTTCATCTTAGAATTATTGTTTTTTTGACTCAGGGCGTAGGTCAGGGATTGGTGGTCTGTAAAGATCTTGACGTGAGCCGTACCGTAAAGGTAATTTCGAAAAGAGTTGAGTGCCCATATAATTGCTAGCATCTCTTTTTCATTTGCGGCAAAATGTTCTTCCGTTTTACTTAAAGACCTTGAAATGAAAATAAGAGGTTTATCGTTTTGTGATAAAACGGCACCTATCGCCACATTAGAAGCGTCTGTTGTAAGTTCAAAGCATTCTTTGTAATCCGGATAAGCCAGGAGTAAATCCTTCGAAGTTAATGAATTTTTTACTTTTTGAAAAGCATCTAGTGCATCTGCTGTCAGAGTTATAGGAATTCTTTTTGACTGTGTTTTTGACACTCTTCCGTCTTCACCACGCAATAATGCGGTTAATGGTTTTGCTATTTTTGCGTAATCTTTAACGAAACGCCTGTAGTATCCGGCGAGACCTAGGAATGACCTTAATTCTTTTAGAGTGGTCGGGACCGGGAAATCGTTGATGGCTTTAACTTTATTGGGGTTTGTTGTTAAGCCCCTTGAGGATACAATAAAGCCCAAAAATTCAACTTCTTCCTTAAAGAAGTTGCATTTGTCTAATTGCACCTTCATATTAGCTTCCGCTAACGTTTGAAAAATTAATTCAACATGCTTAACGTGCTGCTCTTCTGTTTTACTAAAGACGATAATGTCGTCAATATAAACATAGCAGATTCTCCCAATATGGTCTCGTAATATATCGTCTAAGGCTCGTTGGAAGATTGCTGGTGAATTTTTCATCCCGAAAGGGAGACGGAGAAACTCATATTTCCCGTTATTAATAGAGAAGGCGGTTTTCTCAGTGTCCGATGTCTTCAAAGGAATTTGGTGAAAACCGCTCTTGAGATCTAGTACCGTAAAGAACTTGCATTGTCCTAACTGGGCTAAGACCTCACTAATTTCGGGGATTGGGTATTTATCGGATACAATAACCTGGTTTAACTTTCTGTAGTCGATCACCAGTCTGTATTGTTTATTGCCCTTTGCATCATCTTTTTTTGGGACGATCCATACTGGAGAGTTGTATGGCGAACGAGAGGGTTTTATGATTTTGTCTTCGAGGAGTTTTTGGATTTGTTTTTCTACTTCCTCTCTCAGAGATGCAGGGTATGGATAGTACTTAGAGTATACCGGAGAGTCTGTGTTTGTACGTATTTCACCTACCACCTTGGTGGTATAAGTAAGCCTTTCGTTAGGGTCTGCAAATAAGGGTCGGAATTTTTGAACTAGAACATGGACAGCGTTTTTCTGTAAGTCTGACATATGATCTGTTTTTATTTCTATTGGATTTATGGATTGAGATTTTAATTGTTTTATTCGAATTTTAATCCTGCCTAGGATTGACATAAAATTGTTTCTAGTGTGGATAATTGCATTAAGTTGTTTAAGGCTATCATTACCCAATATTCCATGAAAGGACTTTAAAGTTGGTAAAAGATAAAATTTTAGTTCGACCTCGTTCTGATTAAAAAGATTGACAAATGTATGCTGGGTTATTTCTATGTCACCAGCGATTGATTTAGCTAAGAAATTTTGTTCGTTCGGAATTGGTTTATCTACTAGAGACGATTGAATGAAATTTTTACTGGATCCGGTGTCAATTAAAAAATTTAACAGTTTTCCGCTCTTCGTTTTACACTGAAAGTATGGCAACGAAGAGTCATTTAACCTAAAAAATGAATGTCACATTCATCTAGGGTGGGTTCTGTTTCAGATTGCATTTCATTACCTTCTTGTAATTGTTCGGCTTGTTGCTGCATATAGCGATACAGATCAGGATCATGCATGGCTTCTTCTACGTATGGTTGCTGGTAAAAGGCAAGTGCATCGTTTGGGGAGATGTAACCTGTTGGTTGTAAGGTAAAATCTGGAGGTTCGTATGAGGAAGGTGTCGGGTTTTCAAGATTTATGTGAAAATTTCTTTGTATTTTATGCGGAACCCTATTTTGAAAAGAGGGATTCGAGTCTTGCGCCCTTTTTCCAGCATATTTGAATGGCTGGGGACGATTTTGGTAATTTACTTTCGACGATTTTATAGTGGACGTTTCCATCGGCTCGGGTTTAGGTTGTGGCCTAGGCGGCCGAGGAGGTGGTGTATTAGTATTATTATAGTTGGGATGGTTGTAATTAGGATAACTGGGATGATTGTAGTTAGGATAATTGGGGTTATTGTAATTAGGATAACTGGGATAATTATCTTGGAAAAGTATGTTATGAGCATTATTTGCAGGCTGTGGCAGATAAGCAACTTCTGGAAAAAAGGTATTCTGGTGCGGCATTCTCCTATTTTGGGTATTAAAGTTTTCTTGCAGTCTCATTGGTTGTTGTCGTTTCGTCTGATACCTTTGATAATAATTGTTTGGATGTTGCGTTTGATAATTTTGATAATTGTTTGCGTATTGGGAACGAAATTTTTGATTTTGTAGTTTCTCGCACAGGTTTAATGCCTCTGGAAGGTCTGTAGGTTCTTTCATTCCTAAAAGTCTTGGTAGATCACCATTTAGTCCGCGTATAAATGTATCCAAGGCTTTTCCTCTATAAGTATTTGTCAATAACGTAAGAGCTTCTTGGCCAACATCCATGCAAGTGATCTTGCTTAGCACAAGCGACAAATGCTTATAAACGGATTGGTAAAATTCTTGTATTGAAGACTGGCCTTGCACTAGGGACGTCATCTGGTACTCTAAGGTACCCAGATCCCTTTTATCGGCGTAGTGTAGCGTAAGGCATTTGGAAATTGCTTTCCAGTCGAGTGGAGTATTATATGACTCCAATACAGCGTCTGCTACTCCAATGACTTTGTTTCTTATGATACTCAAGATACCATAATATTTTGGAGTCCCCTTGAGTGACTCGTAAATCGTTAAAATTCTTTCCACGCTCTTACGCCAAGAGCTAAAATCACTTGGATTACCTGAGAATTCACGCAGAGATCTAACCACATCGGGTATCTTATCTAGCTCATCGATTTTTCCTCTGAATTCGGGGTGAATTTCCTGATCCCGTGTAGGGATAGCGTCGAAATTTGGATTGACAATTGAGTTAACAACACCTGCTATTATATTTATAAGTTCGGGACTTGAGATTACACTTGCTTGGGTTGTACTTGGTGGTAACTGGAGGGGATTCACTTGTGGATTTGGGGGAGGGACATTAAGGTTAGGAGTATTTATTATAGGGCGATTTCCGTTATTTGGGTTTGACATGGTTAAAAGAAAAGAAATTTTGTCTCCTTTTTCCTTTTTTGTTTACTCTAATTTTTAGTTAAAATTCAATAAAATATTTAGAAAGGAAAATGTTAACGGTATGCGTATGTACCTATGAAAGCACTTTCTCTTAAATATAATTAAGTTTTTTGCTTTTCGCTATTACTAATGTTATCTTTTTTTTATTTTCTTTTGGTTTAGATTGGATAAAACATTAAGAAAAAAATGTTTCTATTATTAATATTATGTATTTTTTTTAAATTCTTTAAATTATTATTTTTTTATATTTAGAAAGAATAAAGGTTTACGGTATTCATATGTACCTATGAAAGCACTTTTTCCTTAAATAAACTTAAATTAATCTTACAGAACAATTATGATGAATTTCGACATCTGGACTTCTGACTTAATTCTGGAGCGGCTGGCAGCGGTACTGTCTCCTTTTTGCATTAGCAGCTACTAAGGGGCCTTTATTTCTCCAGAGGAGTTTCACTGCACTTGATTCTTGGCTTACTCGGTTTTTCGAGATGTTTTATATTTTTATATTTCCCGCTTACTCGGTATTAACGAGATGGTTTTTCTTCACTTTTTATTTGTAGCTATCACTTGCTCGATATTAGCGAGATGGTTTTCTTTTTTCCTTTTCTACTCGGTATTAACGAGATGGGTTTTTTTTACTTTTTTTTATAGCTATCACTTGCTCGGTATTAGCGAGATGGTTTTTCACTATTTCGTACTTTAGTTCGAATAAGTAAGACACGAATTAGCTCGGGTATAAGAACACAAATTAGCTCGGGCGCCAGTTAGTTATTTTTTACTCTGGGAAATAAAAAAATATATTTTTTTACTGTGCAACCGCACAGTTCAAGCACTTTATTGAAACTCACAAACTTAAATCTAATTTACATTAATGAAACCTATGGGTAATACCAACAAGTGCCGATGTTGCAGTCATTCGGTTGCTCACCTCTTCCAGTTCCCAAGAATTCGACGCTTGCATCCGCACTGACCTGTAGTATGGAAATGTGTCAGCATATTTGACGGCACATGTATCCGCAACCTATAGACACTGTGGGAACATGACGTGTCAGCGTATTTAGTGCTAACTTATACACAAGATACACAAGTATGTAACGTCCCCCTGTACCACACCTTCAGTGGCACCGATATTCTACCACATATTTTGTCTGCTTATTATTATTAGTAAACTTCAAACTCATGACCATAACAATTTACAGACTAATTCAACTTGAACCAAGCTAACTTCTATGTTTTCCCCCTAACAAAACCGCAATCTCTAGCTTTCGTATTCCTAAACTAATTTACTATAGCTCTTGTGGTTTTACCCATCCCTCCCTACCCCAAAAAACCTATCTACTTTTATTTCATTTGTACTACAAGTTCACCTCTATCGTTGTTTTAGATATTCTGAAAAAACACCACCCAAACCCATTAAAAAAAAGGAAAACTTTCCAAACCTTAAGCCTCATACAAATTCTTCTAGTTAAAGACAAAAACAACTGCTGGCTGTGTGTACTGTACAATAACATCAAAGCTTATGCTTATGCCTCACCACCCGTGTAATTCGATATACTTAATAATACTATATAATATAATGCCAAACAACCAACAAAAGTATATAATGTATATTTTTTTTTAGTTTTTGCAAATCTATGTAAATATTTTTCTTTATCCGAATATCTTTTTTTTTCTTCCTTCATTCATTTCATTCATGTGAACTCCTGGTATATGTCTCATTGATCCTGCACGACCATTCATTTACCAAAAATAAAATAATATAAAAAAAATAACTTTGAATGTGCCCCATTATATCAATCCACAAAAAAAATCAAAAAAAGTTGATAAGAAAAACGCCAATGATGTTGTTGTTAAATTCATGGATTTAGGACTCAGTGGCACAGGTGCTCAAGGTGTAAACGGCTGCAGTCTATTTAGCACCAAGGACCAACATCTTAATAACATGGATAAGGGCGCAAGTGGAGGTGGAGGAGGAGGCAGCAGCAATAGCAGCAGTTGCGATGGTAATCGCAATGACGATTCCAAGTTTCAATTTAACGAGGCAAAAGGTACGTGGTACTCGTAAATATGTATACCCTTAATAATAGCTTCCATTAAACCTATGTACTCGTACACCACCAACAGAGCTATAGCGAGCGTCATAAGCTTTATATTTTTTATTCAACTTTTTCCCTTCTCCAATCCTCTAACCGACCTTTTTTTTATTTTCTCTACCTTTACCTTTTTTTTACTTTCTGATATAGATTCCCCGTCGAAATTGAGAATAGAAAACGAACGACTTAATTCGGAAATTCAAAGATTACGTAAACTACTTGAAAACTCACCGGACGGAGCTGTCGGTGGCATAGATTTATCGGATAGTAACAGCTGCGATGCCCATTCCACGGACGGCGGCGGAAGCTCCAGCCGTATTGATCGATTGGAAGCCGAACTCAAGGCAGCCAAAACACAAATAACCGCCCTCCGTTTGGAGCGGAAGAAACTTAAAACTGACAAAACAGATCTGCTGGCACACGTTAAACAGTTGTGCGCCTCGTTGCAGGACAAAGAACAGGAGCTTAGGGACTTTATTCGTAATTACGAACAAAGGATCCGCGAGAGTGAAACGAACAATGCGAAAATGTCCTCGGACCGGGAACGCGAACGATGGTCGTTGCTGAAGCACGCCCGGGACGAGGCGGAGAGGTCGTTGGCATTGGCCCAACAATTGAGTGCGCGTGATGTGCAATTGCAAAGGCTGCAGGAGCAGCTCCAGGAGGCAAGGAGACAATTATCTGGTTGTTTATCGGATCAGGAGAGTCTTTTGTCGTTTGCACCATTAACACCTCCATCGGGTTTGATTAACCATTTGGCAGCATCGTCGGCTAATTCCAATGCACTGGCGGCCTACGGAACCACTGGTGGTGGAGGTGGTGGTGGCAGTATAGCTGGTGGAAGTAGTATCGGCGGCGGAGGAGGCGGAAGTGCTGGCGGTGGGAGTGGCGATTCGGGGGTGCGTGGCAGCAGCGACCGGGAGAGTGCTGCAGGTGATTTGAATCTCAGCGATGGCACGTGCGAGAACGGGCCGTGCATCACCGTAGATCCAGATAGTATCTCCATCGTGTCCAGTCAGAATATGTATCAATGTGAGTTGTGTGGCTCTGTCGTCGTCGTTATGACGGCTGAATTAATGTCGTTTCCTTCCTTCCTTTCCAGTTGGCACACCCAAAGAGAGAAGTCCTACACTGTCGCCTTTGAATTCAGCTGCATACTCAAGGTATATTGTTAAATCTCATCTCATCTTTCTTCCAGCCCATTGAGTTTTGATTTCGTGTATTTTTGTACTTTCGTACTTTTTCTTGCAGGTCCGTTGAGCAACTGGGTTCGCCGGGTGACAATGAATGTCCTTCGGCACTCACTCGGAAATTTGCCGCTGGCAAACCTGGAGCTCTGAACTCCCGCAATGGACGTGGTGGTACTTGGGGTAGTATATCTAGGGTATTCGCTAGGTCCAGAAACAAAAGCAAAGCTCTGAGTGCCGACACTGCCAGCGAATGTGAGTTCTATCACAAAATTATGAAACGTATCCATTTTTATTTGCCAAATTCTATTTAGATTCCGATTACTCATGGAACTCCCTAACCGAAGAGGGATATGCCGAAAAACTCCGCCTACTACGTGAAGCCTCCCAGGTCCCCATGGAACGTTGGCGAGCCTCTCAAGTACTCGCTTGGTTGGAAGTCGCTCTCGGTATGCCCCAATACAGCACACGATGTTCCGAAAATGTCAAAAGTGGCAAAGTCCTGCTCGAACTTAATGACGCCGAACTAGAAACCGGTCTGGGACTCGCACATCCTATGCATAAGAAGAAACTACGCCTAGCCATTGAGGAACAACGACGTCCCGAACTGGTCAGGTATCCGCTAATAACACAACTTGGTCACACATGGGTCGCATCCGAATGGCTTCCAGACATTGGTCTACCGCAGTACACCGAATCATTCCTTCATTCGTTGGTCGATGCTCGAATGCTAGATACGCTTTCCAAAAAAGAATTAGAGAAATTTTTAGGTGTTACTAGGAAATTCCATCAGGCTAGCATAGTGCACGGTAGTTATCTTAATTCAATTCATTTTTATTTGTACTTTTTAATCAAAACTAGAAGTTCCATTTGAATTTTCGTTTATTGAACTGACCACAGAAAAACAAAACACTAAAAAATTCGATTTCTAAACTGATTTATTGGTATTTTTACTTCATTCAGGTATCCATGTCCTGCGGATTGTGAAGTACGATAGACAAACATTGGCGATGCGTAGAGTTCAATCAGAATCAGTGGATACTGATCCAATTGTGTGGACAAATCAACGCTTTATTCGCTGGGCTAGGTCAATCGATTTGGGTGAATATGCTGATAACTTGAAAGGTAAAATTAAATTGCTTTTTTTTGTGCTCGTGTGTATGTATTTTGATTCTATTGTTGTTCTGTTTATATCAATGTTTAGATTGGTTTCGGGGGCGATTTTAAAACGGCCTTTGTGGATGTGAATTGATTGACTAATTTATTTTAGCGTTTGAGGCATTTTAAAAAGTTTTGATCGAAATTTGGGGAAAGGCTTAAAGTACTTTTAAATTAAATTAAGGTTGAAATAAAATTGTGTACTTTAAATAAATTTGGAGTTTTAAAAACTCTGCTTTTCAAACCTCAAGCTACAAAAAATGTATCCTTGCCTTGGTAGAATTCTGTGCACCCTATTTGCTATATGTTTACAAAGGTTATTCAAAATTTACTAATAAGGAATTTAATAAATGAGATTTTCAACCCTAACAAAAGTGTCTTGAATAAAATAAGTGGCAACCCCACTTCCTTGTTGTCATTACCATAAATAACGCTCAAGACAAAAAACTCATTAAATATGGAACACAACATCGCCGCCGCGCCGGTTAAGTATTCTGTCATTCCAATTTTCTAGCACTCTAGTTCACGGTTCTTCACAAATACTTACAAAAAAAAGTCTAAGAGGGACAGATCCGAGGCGACCAATTGGCATCGTCAAGACCACTGATAACACGATTTGGGAATTTTTCGCGAAAATTATCTATTGTGCTTTCTGACATTTCACGTCAACCAGCATGAACTCAAATTTGCCCGAAGCCATGTCTTAAATTTTAGTTTAGAAAATGGTTAAAATGGCTTTGTAACTCCCACTTATGACCGAAATGTTGTTCCCAGGCTCATTTTCAATTTCGTGGAAAATGGCTCAATGACGCCAACAAAGTATAACTTTTTTTAATTCTTATTATTTTTTAAAAGTTTGAAAAGTAATAATATCGAGATAGAAATAACTTAGGCGTCATCTTCGGAAAATTAATAAGCTTTGAAAGTATATCCTGCACGACGAACTAAGATTTTCAAAAAATATCAATGGAAGTGTTGCTTTGGAAAACCATCGTTAACACGGTAGAAATTTCACTGCAAGTGAAATCCTGCTGCGGATATAGATTTGATTTTTATTCGAGTATCGGAATCAATCAAACGACTACGTTTCAGAATACAACCTATCAGTATCTTTTCATGTTTAAAAAACAATATTAAGCTTCAAATCCTACTTTTCAATCTGGTTTTCAAAATTGCTTTGCATAAAATTGATCTTTGAGTTACTTTCGCGTAATATTTTGTATAATTAATTGCAAGACTAAATAAAAATATGAATAGTATTGTTTTGGTAAGCTGACTCGACTAAGTTTTTTTATTTATTTTGCAGAAAAAGGCATGAGCTCCTAAATTTGTTCTTATTTTACACAAAGTCAATATCAACATATGTTACCCAATTTGTTGCACACAAAGATCTACACATAGTTACATAGACCTTATTTTATGAAGGGACTTCCTCTTTTAAATTGTTTATTTTATTAAATTAAAATTAGTTCTGACCTAAATTTCCCTAATTTTTTTACATTTTTGTTTAAAATATTGTGTAAAATTTACAGTTGCATAAACTACGTAAAAACCGGACTACACTTCATCATTTTTTTTTGTCAATTTCGAACTGTAAACACGCCAAATATTTTACAAAAATGGTCGTCTTTTATTGCTTGCCAAACGTGAATCTAAAATAATATTGTACATCATTGTAGAGTAAATAAATCAAATCAAATCAGGGATGGAAGGGACCTACAGTTTTAAGCCGAATCCGAACGGCAAATTTGAGAAAGCACTTTTCATGACAAGAATTACTCTTATAGAATTTGTCAATTCCTCCCAAGAGGCAGTACCCGTGAAAAAACTTTATGTGGCATATGGAGGGATCGAACCCAAGACCTCTCGCATGACAGTCCAACGCACTAACCATCATGCCACGGGTACTACTATTTTTATAAATATACGCCATACAAAAAAAAATGTCGTTTTTATAAATATACGCCATACAAAAAACAACAGAAAAATTACATCAATAAATTTGTTTTAATATTTGCTGACATCTCCCATTTAAAGCATAAAGCTGTAATTAAAAGGTCAGTTAAAAAAATCAAAGCGTTGACTCTTTAACGTTACGAAACATTCAAAATGTTCTCTGTCAACCGACCGTTAGCGTTCAAAGTACATAAAACGTCATACAAAATATGTTGACGGGTAGGTACACAAGTCAACGTGGCGTTAAGTTAACTCTGAAAACGCGTTTGCTCGCAAAACATTGACGATTACACGATTTAACAAAATAACGTTTATATGAGTCGACGGTATTTTTATTTGTTTTAGACCGGAAAAGAATATTTACATTGATACAGAATAAGTATGTTTTTGAGTTGTTTTTAATTTTGCAACTCATGAAACAAAAATCTCTACGGTAGGAAAATTCTAAGAAAAGTTGTGTCTACCTTCTTCTTATGAACTAGTAATGTTTGTTATAGTACAGCAGGTAAAATACTTTGAAATACTTTTCAGAAGTTGTCGTGTTAAATAAAATTCAAAAAGACATATAAACCTGAAGAGTAAAGGTATATTTTCGAGTTCAACTTCTATCTCTTCCCAAAAGTGGAATATTAATGAAAATTGTTAAAATTTTTGATAATTAATTACAACCAATCAACAAAAGAAGTCTTACAGATATTGATGGTAAAAGGATGGGTGTGTTTATAGTCTTAACATTAAATATTCACTGAAGACTGGTGGACATATTTCTTAAATCCCAATCACGTATTCGTTTTGGGAGACACCTGGTTTAATTCAAGCTATTCCGAAACTGTTCGAATCCAAGAGTTCGAAGTTTACAGAAAAGAGGAGGCGCTCTCTTAGCGGTAAGAAATACACATTTCTCTTCTTCTGTGTCTTTTCGATTTGAACTAGTCTGTGTAAGGATAAGACATTTTCATTTTAAACCTTTACATTCCTCCAAAAAGTTTGGAGTCAGTTCATACTATCCTTGGCAATAGACTTTCTTATCAGTTTGTCCTGCTCTGACACTACTATTTACATAAAGGTGATTTTAATTTACCACTTATTGACTGGATTCCATCTGAAGATTTACCCATTTCTGTGTCTTATGAAAGAAAAATGTAGCTGGAGGGACGTTAGAAAACCTTCCTCGGTAAACCTGTTTCAATTTGCAGAGCATAGTTAAGCTGCAACTTTTCCACTTGGTTGTATTCGCGGTATCCCCAAACTAGAGTACAGAACAACATAATAGCTTTTGAGGCGACATCGCAACTATTGCAATTAATATTCTCCACCACTTTCGGAATCCTAGCTTATGTGGTTTCAATACTTGGATGTCCAACACGCTTGTGCCAAAGTTCAAAGTGTGAAGCCACATTTTTTGTAACATATGCACTTTGTTTGGGTGGTCTGCTGAGTCGAAATATATTGTTCACCAAGCTTGCAGTTGCAACAACATTACCCCTTTGGTCTTTCACTAAACATCCATTCTTGGAAAAAAAACCATTGAAAACCCTTCTGAACAATTTTTGAGACAAATAAAAGATTAATGCATAAGGAACGTGAAGGACTTCTAAAAATTCAACCTCACTTTCTTTGAATTTTCCAATAGATACATACCTTCATATCGACTTTACCTATAACTTGTACTTGCATTTTTTAATTATTTGCAACAACTACCTCAGAGTTAAGATGTTCCATACTACTTGAAAAGCAAGCACTATTTGAGCACATGTGAGCTAGCTGACGCTCCCGAGTCGAAATACCATTCTTTTTTGTCAAGAACCGTGACGAAAAACATCCTAACATCGCATTCTTCTTTTCTTAATGGATCTTATTTGGTTTTAATACTGTCTCCTGTAATAAGAATCTCAGAGCTTTGGATTCCCATTATCATTGGCTTGTATTCTTCGGAAAGACCAGCTAAAAGCATTGATCCTATCCATTCTTCATCTAGGTTAAGACCAACAGACCTGAGCTTGTACGATGTATTTAAAACATCGTTAACGTACGCATCTACGGTAGAGAAATCTTTCAATTTTGTAGAACAAAACTTTTGGATGAGCCCAACTCTTCTCACAAGACCAGAATCTTAAAAAAATTTCCGAAGAGAATTCCAAATCTCTTTAGTCTTATGAGGATAAATGGATCTTTCAACAATCAATATAAGCTCCAATTTAGCGTTTAAGAGCTTCGTTGTATCCTTCTTTGTCTCACTACTATCAGAAACAGCCTTCCAAAGTCCTTTCATTTGGAAATAAGCTTCAACGGAAAATTTCCATTCTTCGAAGCTTTCGCTTTCGCAAAGCTTTTCAATGATGAATTTCGTTTCAGACATCTTATCTCAATACAAATTGCCTTATTATTTTGTATTTAGATAGTGATAAGGCCCATAACCTGATGTTTTAAGATTCTGAACAGTAAAAATATTATTTTCAATACATCAAACATATAAAAATTAATACAATTTGATAACGATGAAATAAACTAAGTATTTAAAAACAAAGTATCAAATCTCAACTTTCAACAAATCATTTTTCGCACGCTGCTCTTCTTCCACCATTGCAAAATATTACTATTTCCGACTTATCAAGATTTATTTTAAGATTCCATTGAATGCATTAAGTCTTAAAACCCTCAATTAACTGATACAAATTTTAAGGATTATCTGACAACAGTAGAATATCGTCCGCATATAAGAGGGCGTTAATTTGAAGATCGTCTAAAACAATACAGATTGCAAGTTCCACATGAAGATCATTTAAAAACAGAACGAAAAGAAGAGAGCTTAGCACACATCCTTGACGAACACCTTTCTTAGTGGGGAGAAGTCTGACAAACACGAACCATATTATAAAGAGACTTTATAGTAGCAAGTATCTTTAAAGATATTCCCAGAGTCGATAGCTTATAAATAAGAGCATTCTTGTCATTGCTATCAATAGCAGCCTTAAGATCGATGAAAAAAGCTTAGACTTTCTTCTTTTGGCAGAGTTGAAGTTAAATTATGCATGAAAGATTACAAACTTGGTCCACAGTAGAATAGTTTGCTCTATATGCAGCTTGAAATTCATTGATGATGTTGTTTTTTTCTAACAAAGCTGACAGTCTGTACAAAAGAACTGTAGTAAACAGAAATGAAAGTCCTCTATAGTTTGACACAATATTTGTATCTCATTTCTGGTACATAATGGATTTTCTGAAAGATGATGGTAGTACTGCAGTTTCAAAAATCTCAGTGCTACAGAGTACCGTCCTTAATTTTGTATCCGTGTTGAATGATGACTGCTCAGCCGGTACCGATGGTATTCCCCAGATAGTATTAAAAAAGTGTAGTAATGCTTTAGTTGACCTTGTGGTTTTATTTTAACTATTATTCCTGAACAATTTTTAATTAATAGCTACAAACTACAAACAACACTGGTTATCAGTCTGTTATAGCACTGTGAATTGCTCTTTCAAGGCTTATGATTCTGATAGCAATTATTATCAAACCATTCAAGAAAAAAGTATTTTTAAAACAATTTCTCAACCCGAAGTCCATATTGTTCGTTAATATGGGATTACATTACATAAATATGCGTTGACAAAAATCTGATTGATAATATTGAGACTGCGATGACTGATCGTCTCAAAAATTAATTATACTGGGTCTTGGGTTCGATCCCTACCTATGCCATCTAAAGTTTTTTTCACGGGTACTGCCTTTTGCGAAGAGTTGACAAATTTTCCAAGTGTAATTCTTGTCATGAAAAGTGCTTTCTCAAATAAGCCGTTCGTAATCATCTTTAAACTGTAGGCCCCCTATATCCCTGACAACAGTGTTTGCACACAGGAATAGTTGGGAGTTTTAAGTCACTAGGCCCTAGTTCTCAACGGACTGCTGCACCACCCGAATTTGGTTATTGATTTAATTTAACCGACACATTACCCAGAAAGAAGTCAACGGTTCCACTCAAAAATATTTATCAACGTGATACCCTTGAAACAGATTTGGAAGTCATTTATACCTCAGACAGTCAACGTGTTATCCGTTTACGTTGACCTTCCAATAGCAGCTTCAGTCTTACTATTTTAGTATAAAAACCAAGGAATAATAGATACTTGTACATCAACAATGTAGTACAAAGGAAGTCGTCAAATAGATTAAATTTGTCTCTGGTCTTAGGTCTTAGCAAAATGTTAACATATTTACTTTAATGAAATACCCAAAAAATAATTCCAGAACTCAACAAAGGGATTTATAGCTTACTTGATCAATCATTACAATGCGCAAAACCAAAATATTAATTTCAGTAATGGTTTCACGACATTATACCCCACCCTCTATACAATTCCAAATCAACAACCATATTATTACATCACGTTAGATCAAAGATATTTCGACAGAACATTATTAAATTGCAAACTCCTCAATTTAGTTACTCCTCTCCAAATTAAATATTATATCGCGAAACTCAACATATTTACCTTTATATTATATTATATGTAACTTTGCAACAAAATATCCTCCCTATCCTTTATGTCTATATCATCATATATTGTTAAAGCGATACTATCATCATTATTGACATTTCCTGTCTGCATTTATGTCATATAATTACAGATAGCGGTGTACATGGTGGCTTAGTGGTTTTGGAACCATCATTCTCTGGGGACACCATGGCCACAGCCTTAGGAATACCCCCGTCGAAGAATATCATACGACGGCATCTGGCTACTGAATTTGATGCCCTCATTCTACCAGCAAGGTGAGTCTTTTATTATTATTATTAGGTATCTCGTATCTATCTACCATATACCTATAAGCCTTTATAAGTTTGCAAAATAATTACAAAAAAAAAACAGAATATTTAAACCTTTTAAGTTTGGCCTATCATTAGCACACACACATCATGTCATTTTTAATATTCGTCTTCTTCATCCTTCAGCCAAATCATTTAATATTCAAAAACTACCAACAAATCTATTAAAAAAATATAATACATTAAAATATATCTATAAAATAATTTTTCATCGTTGTTGTAGCGATTTTTTAAATACATACATAGAGTTATGTCGTTTTGACTCTAATTGATGTTTTAATTTTTGCGTTTCTCTTCTTGTTTTTTTTCTCAAATCAAAACCGAAAAACGAAACAAAACAAAATCCTTTTGATGTGATTAAATCATTTCCGCATCCGCATTTATCCAAAATCAAAGGTATATTGTTTTTTGCCAAATGGAAGAGTTTCAGATGGATAACTCTAGAATTTTCCCCACAAATCAGAAGCCAATGGGAAGATAAATTAATTCATCGATTTAATCTTAGTAGACAAACAAAATACACTTATTAAATAGATTAAAACAAAAAACTATTACAAAAGTAAACAAAACAAAAATTATCGCTACATAAATTAGTTCAAATTGAATCAAAATAAATTACAATTTTTGAAAACTACAAAACAAAACTATCTTTAAACTAAACTGTCTTTGTAGAAGAAACGAAAAAAAGATACAATCATTCTAATGAAAGAAAGAAAAAATATTAAACAAACCGAATAAATAAAACAATATAAATCAAAATACGAACAAAAAAAAAAACAACTATTAAAATCAAAATTCTAGCTAGCCGAATTTACATAATATTTATATAATAAAAATGAAATAGTTTATACAACATCAATTTTGAAAAAAAAAAAACAAAAAAAATCAAAAACTTTTGAGACTACACAAAACGCCACACACATCCATCACACATAGCGCCATTTATACATAAACTTGTATCAAAATCCAACTGAATTCATAGAAATATTTTTTTCTATATATTTAAATTAAAAACTAAATCAAATAAAATAACTATTAAAATTATGAATCACAAAACTAAACAAGAACAACAAAAAAAAAAAGGATAACAATTATTAAAATACTGCTATGCCGACATGTGTGTTTGCTTTTGCTGTTTTGCACATATTTACTCTTATTTTTGTAATATTTTTAATATTTGTTTTTATTTTTCTAATCTCAGGGTATTCGCATCATTGTTTTATGATATTTGTAATTTTTATATAAATGTGGCTATATTTTGTTTGTATTTTATTAAATGTTATGGGACAAGGGTGTACCTGGGGTTTTTTGTCTCTTCCACCACCGCCAGGTAAGGTTACTTGTTTAGGTGGTTTTGTAGGCGCTTTGTGTTTTGATTTATTTGATGTTTTTTGTTTTCTTTTGAAAAATACTAAAGTTGATTGTATAGTAACTTTAGAAAAATCAGTTTTGTCCAAAAGACACATTGCATACTTCACAACATAAAAAAAGTTCTTATACATGTTCATTTTCATGGTTTTTGTACGAATTGCTACTCAGAAACACGATTTTATTATAATTTCAAAAGTCACTAAAACCCAAATACACATTTAAAAAAAAAAAAACCTTAACTATCTCAAAATTATAGTTTTGTACTTCAAAGAGTGAACTCTAGATGATCCAAAAAGCTGCCTCGCATGCACTTTTTTCTAAAAAAAAAAACAAATGTTAAAGGCTTCATAAGCTTAAAGATGTCAGTAAACAGATAATGGACAGGTTCAGAATACATAAGGCACTTGAAAGCAAGGCATGTTTCTAGTATCTGATTGGCCAGCTGTCAAAAAATTGATTTCCCATTAAAACAACTTTATTGGAAAGTTGACTGGAAAGTTATTCCAGAAAAATCTTCTTTCACTTGTGTCAAAATGGCTAATCATAATTGTTCATTTAGCTGAAGCTGAGATTAATATTACTTTAAAATGCAAAATACAAGTCAAGATCGACTTCTAGCTTGCCTGAGGAGTATTATGTAAACAATTATTCTTTTAGTAGTTTTTGCACTATCAACTGAAAATAGAGGTTAGTGGAGTACAGTTACGAGTTTGAAGTTAATGACACTTGAAAAGTAAATACATAGTTGACTTGGTCAAAGCTTACTTTCTAAGAATGCAGTTCACTGCAAATAAAGTCCCTTGCGTTGTCCTCAGCCCCTGCCTAATGAGATTCTGAGTCTACTCAAAAATATGCATAAAAGAGCTTTTTATTCATTTGTATAATTCCACTGAATTTAAATCAGCTGTTCTTTGTCATATGACAGAACTTGGGCGTGTTTCTCCTAAAACAAACTCGAGATCAAAAAAATATATAAAACGTTCGACAAAATCACGTTAGGTAAAACTATAATACATTCAAGTTCACGGCAGAGGTCAGATAAAACTGGCGAAATAAAAAAGTACCGGGTTCATGATTTTCTTTACCATTTGTTCCCGAAAATAAAGAGTGTTCCGTATGTTCCTCATTTAATTAATTTAACTGGTACTTAAATAACTTAATTTATTTATTGTTTTAATATTATGACCAGGAATTCAGATTTGATATGAAGCAAAGGGTTTGTCCTAAAAGTTTTTATAATGATTTCGGGCAAATGGCCGTCACTGTAGCGGGCTCGGAAAAATTCCACCCAAAAGAACCAATTTCTCAATGGAATCTTATGTTAGCAAAAGCGCGCCAAATGTTCTCTTTCAAGTCGTCAATTGTTTGGACTTATCTGCGTATACAAGCTACTTCACATCATACAAAATAGCCCAGCGATTTTAAAGCGCATTATCTTTGAGGACAAGCCACAGGCCAACGACGCGAAATAATGAGCTAACCAAAAGTTTCCTTCAATAAATTGGTTGCTGTGTTGGCTGTGCAAACCTCGTCTACATTAACATCCTCTGATTAAGCTATGAATTTTTGAGAATGGAACGATGGGGTCTCAACAATAGCTTGTGGGTTATAATAATTCCAAATACGACAATTTTTCTTATTAAGCATTATTAATATTTCGAAAAAAGTATTGCCACAATATTGTAAGATCTACTAACCGCGTACACTTAAATTAAGTTTGTTTGATTCAAAGACATAAATTAGGTATGTAGCTTACTCTCAACGTCAAGTTAACAATAAATAAATAAATTCAACGTCAAAAATAGGTGGCTTATGTTTTCACCAGAAAATAATATTTATCAGTAAACAAAATGAATTTGTTTCCTTGCTACCACTTTTAGGTTGGTTTACTAAAACATATAATAAAATGCAGCATTTCACTGAAATGTCTAAACTTCTTTCTTTACTTTTCGAAATATTATTTTTTTGTAATGACAACTTAAAAAATATTATTCTTAATAATAAGAAAAAACAATGTTTGTGTTTTTCTTCAATTTTGCACAGTTACCTTAATTTAATGCAACGCAATGTCAAGCGGTGAAACTAATATGTATTTTAGATCTGCTTAACATTTTTAAAACAGAAACGAAATAAGAGAGAAACGAATATTTTCAAATATTCTCATTGAAATTACCTGGTACCTGGAGATTCCTTATTTAAACAAGGATTTATTTAGCCAATTTAAATTTTTTAGAATTTTCAGCGAAAGACATTGACATTGATGCATTCAAATAGAACTAGAAAATAACAATGAGAAAATTCCTCTTTATAGTTAAAGTTGTCACAGCCAATGGCTTATTAAAAATGTTCCCGAATGATTTTTTACATAACTGGCTAAGAGTTACGATTGGAAAAAGAACTTGAATATAATATTTTGCTTTCAAAACACTTAAATTAAAGCAAACAGGTATAGATTGTGTTTTTCTTATATGCTTATCCCTTAGGATTTATTGCATCCTAAATAGCCAACGGTTAAATAAGGGTGCGATCATGAAAATGACCACATTGGGTCTATGGATCTTATCTAATCCTTAAACTATAACAAGAGCTGTAGGTAGTAGCCGCCAATGTGGAGTCTTTGTGTTTGTGTTCAAGCAGGACATGAATATAAGAGATGAGCAAATATCTCTTCTTCTTGAACCTTCTGTAAAAAAAAAAAAACACGACTCTTATATCTTCATTTTAACATATGAAACGTGTTTTTTTAAACGTTTCATTTTAAAGAAAACATAAAACGCATATAATTCAATGTTATGGCCGAGAAAAGGGTGATATTATGTTAGAAAAATGATTTTGGGCAAGTAGCTCAAAACCGGAATGCCCTATCTTCGACCAGAAAATGGGGACGTATATCAAAAATAACGTGCCCAATATTATCTTCATTTTGTTGATAATAAGCTTTCAAATGTTGTCCAGGTCAGTATATCAAATTCCCCTTCGGCACCCGTTTAAACACAAATTTATCCCGGTTTGTGTTTTTAACTTCATTTTGTATCGCAAGTCATTAAGACTTACAATATAGTTTAAAATTTTAAAATCTTAACGAAAACGAGGGAATTTGATTTTAAAAAAGGATAACATTAGGTTGAAAATGAAGGCCTACATATATCAATGCGCATGTTTTTTTTTAAAATTCAACTTTTTGTTATGTTACATTCAATCAAAATTAAACAAACATTCTTTTTAAAAAACATTTTACCTTAAATTAAATCCAAACAATTAAAACTTCATTCTTAAAAATTCAAAAAAAAAAAAACATTCTCTTCATGTGAACATTTCCCTTCACACTATTTTTTATATTTCTTTCTCATTTTGAAAATCTTAAGCTTTCGAGAAAACTTCATAAAATTGTACACCCTTATCTTGTACTTTGTTCAAAACTAAAAAATTTACCAAAAAAAGGAAAACACTTGTTTCCACTCTTATTAACTAGTATTTTTGTTCTTTCTTCTTTTTCTCGTTTCTTTTTTTAAATAAACGTTTAATGCATTCCCACTTCTTCACCTTTATAACCCTTGCTGTGTTCACTATACCTACATTGAAACTTAAAAAAAAAAACAATCTAAATTACCGCCCTCTTAAACTAAATGTGCGTAAATGTATGGCTGAATAAAATAATTCACTTAAATTAAAAACAAAAACAAAAAAACAAAACATTTTATGCAAAATTGGATAATGTGTGTGTAGGGCAACACTTGGTCAAGGCATTCGATCTGGCTGTGGTATAGTTCCTATTACTGGACCTGGCGGACTTCAACACTATGCCACGGCTGACCGACGTTCCAGTGGCAGCTTGAGGGTAAGTACGCATTTTAATTATTTATCCTTGATTTATTCCAATTAGTGATATCATATAAATCGAAAATCCAATTTACCAAAAACTAAAAAAAAAATCGTATAATTTCTGTCTCTAGCTTGTATTGCTGTGAAGCTTTAATTGTTTTATTATTTTTCCATACATAAATATGACATTATTTATAACTGTTGATATATAGCAACATAAAATGCACCAATTCTTTTAATTCATGTTTAGACTATCATCATCTAATTGTTTAGTACGTTCTAAATATTTATATTTATTTGTTTAATATAAATCTATAAATATTTATTAAATATTTAAGTGTATACTCAGTTTTATTGTATGCAAACTTCAGATGTTGCATGCACGTCGGCAAATAGATCTGTCAACATTTTATTTTCTTCCTTTTTTTGTTTTTTTCCAAAATAAAAATTTAAAAAAAAGAAAACAAAACAAGGCACAATCAGATAAAAGCAGGATAATTTACACTAAATCTCAATCCATCCCCTATACAAAAATACAAATACTATAAATATCAAAAATTGGAATTTGTTTATACAAAAATTAATAAAAAAAATATCTAAATTAGCATGAAATTATTTCACACAACTGTGATTATCTTTTAAATTAATTAAAAACTAAAAACAAAACAGAAAACAATAAAATAAACAAAATTATGTAAGTGAAAATAAAACTAAAATAACTCTTTCATGCTTCTGTAAAATAATAAAAATTCAAATAAATAAATTAATAAATAATTGTAAATAAATACGATAAACTATTTACTTTTTTAACATAAATTAAATAAATCCAAATATAAATATTACTTTTTTTATTTTGTATCAATATAAAAGTATATTTAAAATTATTTATTTTTTAAATTTACATTTATATATAGAATACAAAAAAAAAACTTATTCTTGCACACTCGTTGTACAAATTGTTGGAATAAATACTTTTTGACAACATATTTTATAAAATTTAATTTCACCATGTACAAAATATATTTTTATTAGATATTATTTTATAATAATTATGTTTTTATTTTTAACAAACTAACAACTTATACTTGGCTAGACATATCCCTAAAGTTATTAAAATGTTTTGTTTTGATAGTTATTTTTAGTTTCATGCTCTATTGACTGTAATTTAAAAATAGAAAACAGAAACTTTAGAAAAGGATTTTTAATGCTGGAGATTTTAATAATTGAAGATTCAGACTAAAAAGCTTTGGTACTTTTGTTTAGTGGTCAAAAGCAAATAAATCAAATTATTCTATATTTAAAAAAAAAATATGAAGGTAGTACATATGGAAATAGAAAATACGAAGACATTTTCACATTCTGTATATTCTATGAAAATCTGGGACCTCTCTTTTGTGTTTTTAAGCAGAGCAACTGTCAAAATAACATTTGTATATTCGAATCGTCTTATTATCCGATCCCTGTAATTTTGAAAAGTTATTAATCCGAATGGAAGTGTCTTTGGCAAAATATTGTTTAGCTAAAATTGTACGCTTAGACAATAGAAAAGCACAACTTATGAATTTGAACTGGAAAGTTTATTGTCAAAATGATGTCTTAATTTTTAGTTTAAAAACTTTAAGGAACATCAAAATTAATAATTGCTTTCAACACTATGACAAATTGCATTATTTTGTTGAAAAAATTCATTCAATAGTAGCGTCAAAACCGTCTAGAGAAATAGCAGCTGGACCATTTCTTATTTTTAAGGTCAAGCAGAAACCATTGCGTATTTTTCTTTTGTATAAAATTGTAAATTTTTCTCGTTTCGCCCATGAACAATTAATCATAGTACACAGAAACTAAAATTAAAATTGTATAAGAATTGTTACAGAAATCTAAACTATTTTAGTGTATGAATTAATGTTCCAGTTTATATTAAATATCTCACTTTACTTTTGCTGTCAGAAATCTGAGAGTACAATTTTTATAATTCGCTATCTCGAGAATTCTCTATCGCGCAATTCGAAAAGGATGAAAAGAAATGGAATGCTAACTTGGTTTCTAGGTGTGTTTACAATTCATTCTCATGCTCTGTCAATTCGTTTGAGAAAATTCGGATGATATCTTGAAATATAAACTAGTACAGAAAAGAAAATTTGAAATTTGAACTTGTAAATAGTTCTCATCAAAAACACTCTAAATGAAGATATTCATCCTTTGTATGTATATCACGAATTGCTAGCGTGCGTGCGTCGCGTCGTCGATGAAAAGGTCTAACTTAACCAAGAAATGTTGGCTAATTTCATATTTCATATTCATAAATATAGAATCAACTCATGATTCACACATTTAATCACTTTATGAATAAGCTGTACGCTTTAGGCTTAGGCAAACCCCGAATAACCCCGAAGAGTTATACCTTCATTAAAATGTTTTTGGTTCACGTTATATAACATAGGATTGACAATTATCAAATAAGACTTACATTTGACAGATTTGATAAAAAAGTCAAAATAAGCCAAAATTGTCACCTTTGTTTAAATAAGCATCTTATTGTTATTTGGGAGGCCTCGCTTTATACATATCCAATTTTACTACTTTTGAATCCGATTCAATTTGACGTTTTGTCGTTTTATCTCGCTTCCACTAATGTAGTTACAAAACTAAGACTTGAGATTTTTTCCCATCATGGGGGAATGAGATACAATGGGCGTTTTTCTTTTTTAGTTCAGAGGTAAGCTTTGAGCAGAGTCTGAGCGAACATAGCAGAGTAGAGTTCTGAACAGAGTATGTTCAAGTTCAAAGCTATCAGATTTAATTATGAAACAACTTGAGCACTAAACTATTATGATTTGAAATGTCAAATGTCAGACTGTTAAACGTAAATATTTGTTAACCAAGAAAAGTAAGACTAGTTTATTGTTCAACAAAAATTGATAGCAATTTTTAGTTTGTTTTTTGATGATGAAGGTGAAGAAAGTACTGTGGAAATTAATTCAAGCCGAATTATAAAAAATGAGAACTATGCCGAAGAAGTGGTGCCAAGATTTTACGACAAGACTTTCAAACAAAATTTTCGAGTGAATCGGATTGTATTTGATATGTTGTCCCAAGAACTTCTTTCCATGGAACAACATAATTATGGACCTGGTAGGGAATCTACCCATATAAAGTTTGATTCATAAAAATGCTATATGCAATTAGTTTTTTCTAAATTATCGTACCTTCTGCACCAGAGCGACCAGCCTCTTTCGCCATTTTTATTGTTTTGGTGATGATTTTTTTTAATTTCCTGGCTTTCAAATATCAAATTTTTTGTGTTCAGCATTTTACTCCGTTTACTCTGTTATTTTATTTTGAGCTCACAGAGCGCACACTGAACATTTTCAGAACTAAAAAAGAAACACGAATTTGACGCTCTGAACGATCAGAGCTCAAAAAGAAACACAATTATTTTTTGACACAAGTCAAATGATGAGACATCAAATTAAGTCTCATCACAGCCCAATGTGAACAAGCCTTCAAAAAGTGATTGTCAGTTAGTGCTTACTTGGAAATCATGTAAGTGTTGCTAAGTTCTGTGTTAAATACCACGTGACTGCAGACCTTTAGAAAAAAAAAACAGTAATGATGGATCATTAAACAGCTTATCAATTGATCAAGTGAAATATAAGTGTCAAAACCGAACAATTAAAACAAACAACGAACGTTTCAACTGTTTGAAATATTAGCGGTCTTACGTGTCAACACTTAAACATACTTTCTGACATTTTGGCGCATAATTGTGTTAAAACAAAAACTTTTCTAATAATTGACACCGTCAAAAAAAAACAATATCTCTTTATGGTTGAAAGTTGGCATCTTAATTATCTAAAGTTAACTGACTTAGGAATCCATTGTATCGAGTTCAAATCAACTCGAACTTTGGAATCTTATTACTGCTATGTTTAACTGCTATGTTCGTATCTTTAAAAGGTTGACGTAAGCTTTAAGCTTGGTTTTACAAATAAGATACTGAAAAATCTCAAAAATTGTAAATTGGAAAAAATACAAAACGAGACACAAAATCAATATCAGCAAAGAAGAAAAGTTCTGCCTAACGTTTTTAAATTTAAAACAGTTCAGGACATTGGTAGACTAGACACGTACACTTTTCAAATTCAGAACTGCAAATGTTTTTATTGGTTCTAAATAGATGAGGATATTTTTAAACAAATCTATTGCAAACATGTTTGTGTTGTGAAGGAATATTCCGAAACAATTTCAGAAAAAAGTGTAGATTTATAAACCTACATTCTTTAAGTCATAATTTATTATTATAGTAATCAACGATTTATGTACCAACGTATGTATATCTGCATCATATTTGTATCCATTTTTTACCCAGCCATCCTCTGCTCGTTTCCAAAATCTTTAATTTATGTAAGTACAACTTTGTGGCTCTAAACCTTTCCGCAATAACCAAAATTCAACGTGTGTAAATAAAGTAAAGTCCCTTTTCTATTGTGTCCTTTTCCAAGAAAAAGTCATAAGTAAGCGAGCCCAAATACAAGTCATTTAATGTGTTTATTAACTAAGAATGTCTTAATTTCTTTTCAGAACCTAAGCTTTATTGGCGCTCAAAGCTGGGGCTAAAATGTCAATTCTTTTAAAATTCTTAAACATTAAGAACTTACTTTAAAATTCTCAAGCTTCCATTTTTAAGCATACACATCCAATTGAATTTTACCAAAATTTATATATCCGTAGAAGTACTGTAAGTTTGACTTAAAAGTACTTGATACAGTTTTGTATAACTAGGTATGGATAAAAGCTTAAAAACGCTTCGTTTTAAGTTTAAATAAAATTTTGAAACGATTTTTGTAGCCACTCCAAGAATGGTAAGTGTTCTTAAAGTTTTGAGCCTTTGTTTTATATTTTCTCACTCGCAAAAACGACATCAAAATATAAAATAGTAAAAAACTAAAATATTTCATTCTTCACAACTTCATATCCGAAAAAGAAATAAAACTGCAATTCAACGAAGAATACAAACAAACAAAATCCATATTCAAAATAAAACTGATTTAAAAAAAAAAATATCAATTGCGAGCAAATATGAAACAAAACATTTTAATAAAACAAAAAAAAAAAAACAAAAATAAACACTCATAAAATCAAACAGAACCAATTTTATTAATATATCAAATATTAAAAATATTTATTATTACTTTTTTTAATAAATCTTGTAAATAGTAGTAAATGTTAATTGCTAGTTTACAATAATTAATAATAAATACATATATAATATTAATAAATAAATGCTTATAAATGTGAAATCGAGCAAAATAATAAAATTTAATTAAAATACAAAACAAAGTGTGTAAATTGCTTATGAAAATTTAACAAATAAAATACAGAGAGAGAAGAAAATACACTCTGCAGTGAATATAATTTAAAAAAATATGTGCAACTTTAATTTATAAAAATTGTAATTTAAAAAACAGACAAAAGTTTTATGTAAAGCATCAATTTATATTTCAGTAAAATGTTTAACATTTTATGAAATTATTGCATTTATGATTAAAAATAAGCAAATTTAAAAAATAAATTAAACTAATGATACTTCCCTTGCAGAATAAAAATAGTGAATAAAAATAGAACGTGTTTTATGAGAAATATTATTTTTTTTATGCAATAGATTTTTTTTAGATACTTGACACAATATGGCTCGTCTTATTTTAACATAAAAGTAGACATTCAAACTCAAACGTTTTCCTATGGCGATTTGAGTTATAAAACAAAGTGTCACTGTGACACTAGATGTGAAGAATTTGTTTTGTTGTAAACTTTCAAAGTAATTACTTAATCTTTACCTAAAAAGTACAAAACTCAGACTTTAAAATTGACACACAGAAAAAATCACGCTATTTTGACAACTCTTGTGGTCCCTGTAAAAAATTGTCTTAATAAAGCGACATTTCGTGTAGATTTAGAATAATTATTCAATAGTTGTTCAATGAAGTTAAAAGACAAAACTTTAATAATTAATCAACGTTATGTAGTGGAAATATTAATTTAAAATACAAAATAAAAACAAAATTTTTAGCGTTTTCGCTCCTAAATCTAGGGAGAGTATATTAAATCAAAATGCTTAATAAACAAGCTGCAATACTTCCTTAATAAAATATGTATTTGGGTTCTTTTAAAAATTAGGTGGCCAACATTCGGTAGAAAACTAGAGCCTAGTGACTTACAACTCTCGACCTATGTCGAATCAGGACGGCAAATTTGCGAAAGCACCTTTCATGACAATAATTACTCTTGAAAGTTTTGTCAAATAATCGCAAGATGTAATACCCGTAAAAAATAAATTGTTGGGTGGGGTTGGACCTATGAAATGCCAGAGGTCTTGGATTCAATCCGTCTGTAACAGTTCCACGTACTAACCATCTTTTCTTTTATATTTATGAAAAGTCTAGTGCATAAGTAAAATCGCAGTCGTTTCTCTTTGTGTGAGAAAATGGAACCTTTCGATAACGTTTACGTTATTTACGCATGAATTTTCTATTTTTTAACAAAATTGCAGGCAACGGTTTAAGTATGACAGCGCAATCATAATTAGGTTATAAATAACCCAAATATAGCCTTACACGGTTTTTTCTCTCTTGCAAATCATATTTCGTACAAATATTTTGGATTAGAAGTTTTTGGGCTTTAAGCTCATTTATTTCTACAAGTATTGGCTATTGACTTAAAATATTCGTAGTATTTAGATTCTGGAAAGGGAAACATAATAGTAACACGATTAAGCTCTATTCCAAGGCCAACTGTCATATACTTTCAAAAGACAGTGAAATTTTCTGAACCAACAAATAAATCAATCTTGGTCTTGAAATTTTTGAAGTGGTCATCATCTTTTCTTGTTATTACGATTGTACTCCAATCCTTGGAAATCATAAATTCATCTCTCTTACCAGTACTTGATTTCTTATTGACATCCGTTTTTCGTCTTCGTTAAAATTAATAAATTAAGTGGCTCAACAGTCTGTTGAGAACTAGGGCCTAGAGCTACAACTCTCAACCATTCCTGTGTTCGAGTAATGTTGTCAGGAATGTTGTCATAACAAGAATTACTCTTGCAGAATTTTTCAATTCCTCGCAAGAGGCAATACCCGGGACACTGACACTGATTTTGACGTTTCCAAATCAGCTGATCGGTAAGGATACACGTATTCAAAACAAAATTTCGTTCAGTATTCAAATATAATTATATGTAAATCACTCAAATTATGTCTTAATAAGATTTTATTAAATTTAAAAACAAAAAACACTACCTAAAGTTATCAAACCAAAAATGTTTTTTATTTCATATATTAAATTTCTAACTTTGCAGTGCAATTTTACATTCACAAAACAATGCGAATTTGCACTACGTAGTCACTATTTTATTGAATGCGCCCAGTCAATGCATTTATCAATAGATAAAGTTATTGGATGCGTTTACAAATAAAATTCAAAGTTGCAAAATTTGAGTTCACTTTCATCGATATCGATTTAATTTTTTCGAACTCAAAACGAAGTGAATTTCTATGTTCTACATTTCGATATTTGCTATTTTCAAGTGATTTGAATTCAACCAAAGTAAGTTGGTGTAATTTGAATTCGACAAGAGAAAATTGTTTAAAAACAATAGTATTTTCACTTAACAGAAATAAACCTGAACTTCTTTATGTAATGCATTTGGTTAGTGAGAAATTGAAGCTTCTAATTTGTAATTGAGGAAAAAGTTAAACAATTTAAAATAATTTTTTAGCACATTTTATTATTATTATTCAAAATAACATTTTGAGTAAATCAATGTTATTTTTTAAAGTGACACATTCATAAAATAAGCTTCGGAACCAGAGTTTTTTCCCAAGCTATATTATAGGAAACTTCTTATCGCAAAGAATTGCAAACTTCTACTAGCTGGTATGTGCATCAATACAATGCAAATAAAAACCACTTATATTTTATATTTACTGAATTACAGAAAAAAATATTAGAATTCATACAAAATGATTTCGAAAAGCATTTGAAGTTATGGAATGGAGAACTCTGAAAACAATTTCACTCATAGCTGCCAGTCTCTAAAACTAAGTTTATTGAAAAATTGGAACTCGGTTGAGTTCTATCTTATTTCTTAATAAAGTTCTCGAGCGTTAGAACTCTGATTCAGATCACAGTCTCAGATAAAAGTTCGATTTATTAGCCCCTTCAATTTGGGTTTCTATGATACTAGAACTCGGTCTAGCTATGTTTTGAATACTTAAGTGAATATTGTTCTTTTAAATTTGAACTACAGGGCTACATAAGAGAACATAAAAGCATGGAAAATTTATCAAGAAATAATTTCAAATCTCAAACGTGCAATATTTTCATGGGTAGATATTATGTTTGTTTAAAGAAATCAATTCGTCTGTGGACATTATGTTCTCTTAAGAAGCTATAATGTTCATTTAGTTAATGGAAATTAAATTGCAGAGTAAAATCCGTGTTATTCTCAACAATGTTTTTCCAACAACGGACGCTACCCCTGTACCATCGCCAAGGTTACTTCAATTCTATGAAAGTTCCAAAAAAGACATAAGGTCCATAGAACCTGTTTCAATTTCTGTAACCTTAAGGTCCATAGACATTCTAACCACAAATATTATGTAAATCAATAATGCCATAGGTATAATCACAACGAGCGCTTCGAAAATTTATTGGAATTATTAAGCAAAATGAAAATTAATTTAAATCGGCAATTTATTTAAAAAAAAAAAATTTAAATATTTTTTACTCGATGGAATGTCAGAAATTAATGTCAAAAAATCCTATCGGATGCTATGCAAATAGATTATTATTCGTTAGAACTTTGTTTTACTAATCCGACATCTAAGTCCTTAAAACTCAATAATAAGTTCACACTGAGTTCTAAGGAAATAATAGAAAGTAATAAGTATTTTTAAAATCTCATTTTAAAAATAAATTGAGAGTTATAAGATTGAGTTTTAAATTTTAGAACTTTGTCAAGGAATTGGCATACAACCATTTCGAAATCAGTTAGATACTATTTTTGATATACGTTTTTAATGAATTTCTTTTTCTTCATCACTCATCAAAAAAACACAGTAAAAATATCGATTTGGGGAATACAATTATATTCATTTGAAAAATTCGACTTTAAAAACTCAGTTTTCTTTTGTGCGTAAAATACATTTTCAAAACTGAATTTATTTTTGTACTGTTGTAACTACAATATATGCATAAATAATTTTAAGTATTTAATATGTATGTACCGTACACATACATATATTCAAATTTAAAATAGCAAAAAAACGTGTAAATAAATATTACATTTCCAACAAACCCCCTTAAGTAAGATAAGTGATATTAAAAGCGATTAAAACCTACATAAGACCAACGCAACGCAATTGAATTGTCATTCACTTTTAACAGATTTTCAATCAATAAATTTTCCGTATAGGTTTTTCTTTCAATCGAAGTGTTTTTTCCACATGCTGTTTTTATTTTTTTTTCTTGTTTAACCTGAGTATATCCGCTTTGACTTTAATAAGCTTTTTATTTCTACGTGATGTAAACTTGAGTAAACACAAAAAAAAAAATTAGTATATATTAAATTTTTGGCCAATTATTTTCATACTGTCAATAATCTGCTTGGTAAAATACCAATACTAATTATAATTAATTCTTTTATTCCTTGGGATTATAATAATAACAATCATGCGGCTTTAAATTAAACTAATTAAAAAAAAATCAACTTATTAAATGTAGGTATTATCATAACCATCAAAAAAGTATATTCCTTTCATATAGAGCACCATAATACACATAGAGATAAACATGCATGTGTAGGTATGTATATGTGTATTCATATATATACATATTTTATAATATCCTGTGGTACAAATAAATCCAACAATAATATATGTACATCTATACAAAAAAATCAATATCTTGCAATCAGCTCCATTAATTATTATTCAACCGTCAACATCATCAACTACACAACAGGACATTCGATATATCGGTGACTCGGCGGCGACGGCAGGCGAGTATATCAAAGCTACAAAGGAACATCACATCCTTTCACAACAATACAAGCCTATGAGATGGAATTTTTCGATTGTAAATATATCTACACAAAATGTATACATTTATTAAACAAAAACAGTAAATCTTTTTTTTTTCAATTTTTCAAAATAATTAAAAAAAAAAATTATTACATATTCATTGCATTTTTGATATAACCAATTATTTTATGAATTAATAAACAAATATTTCTATATTATATACAATATACATAATCATATATTATTCCTCTTCGTTAACGTGCTATCAAAAACAAAAACAAATAAAATCATACAAACAGATTTCGGCATGGAAAGGATCACAGGTATTTAATTCCATCTCCTCCCATTTGAGCATTTTTCTATTTAGATAATATTTTTTTTATTTTTATAAATTTTTATTTTTCACTATCCGTACATTTTTAGAATAAATCTTAAAAAGAAAAAATATTTTAATTAAAACAAAATTTGTTCTCTTTTCGTTTCTTTATATATTTTGCATCGTTTGGATGTTGCTGTTATATTTTGTTGGTTGGATGTACATAACATAAATCTTCTTCGCCTTCAGAGTTCATTGTCAAAAGCTTTTCGTTTTAATGCAAAAGCACGCGGAGAACGCTCCTTTGGAAATTCCACATCTCCAACACCATCGTACAGCAGTAGCGAGGGTGGAGGAGGAATCTATGCAACAATTGGACCACCCCTATTGCCACCCCCGACAACAGCACCACCACCGCCTCCACCCAGTCACCGGGTAAGTGCACCACCCGCAGCCTCGCAATCCTCAGATCCGACACTTGTTATGGCCTATGGCCAACATAGACGGGTTAAAAGCATCAGTGATATCGAAGTGATGGCCGCTTCGCCTGTATGAGAATCAATTATTTAAGGGATTTTTTTACATACAAACATCCCTGTATAGCAACTAAATCGTACTATTCATATAGCTATATATATAAATGTATGTCTGGTAATTAATATTTATTTATAAACAAAACAATTTCTCAGAACAAAAACTTTGAAACTTTTGTGTTTTATTTTATTTTCTACAATTTATTTCCTATTATACTAAAGAATGTGTGGTTGCGTTATTAATTAAAAATTATATTAAACAAATAAAACAACAACAATTTAAATGAATTGAAATTGAATGTGAATGAATATTAAGTCATGATGATAACATAAATATATAAATGAAAAAGGACCACATTTATAAAATAGGACTTTATAAAAAAAAAAATAAACGAACGCTTTCACGATTTTTAAAATAAAACACAAAATATTATTTTCCGAAAATATTATAAAATGTTATATAACTAAAAAATACAGTATTAACAATAAATTAAACATATCGCAATTCATCACACGACCAAAAATACTCACCAATTTCTCACTCATAAAAAAATCTATAATTATTATTAACAATATAAGATTTTTTTAAATAAATAAACTGAAAAAAATTAATAAACATCAATAAATATGTTAACTTCTACAATCAATGAAAAAAGTATTGCGATATGTGTTAAAGACATACTGAACTACTTTGTTATATAAAAATATTTTTTTAATAAAGTATAAATTTAAATACAAAAACAAAATACATCACCGATAAAAAGACAATTATAAAAAACAATTTTATTAGACGTTGCAGAGTCCTTTAACAATGTTTAATCAATTATTACTTTCTCAAAAAAGTTGTATTAGTAAAATTTTTGAAGAACAAATCACTTTAATTATTTTATACCAATAAAGTTGTACGCATTATTTCTAATTAATACAAAATGGGCTTAAATTTTAAATTCATTCATCTTCATTTTTGACAGTTCATAATTTTTGACATTCCTAATTTCCATCTAATGAAAGACCAAATTTTGTTGCAAATGTAAATAACAAAAAGAAAATCGTTTTAGAAATACTTTTCACTCTACATTTAGAATTTAAAGAAACAAAGTGATATTGTAAATTCTTTGTCAGAAACGGAAGACAGTATGGCAGTTTTGAATGATCACTATTGTTTTGTATAGCACATTTCAAAATCTTGTCATCTATACTTAGGGCATAGCTGATGATTCAATCAAAACTATTGGCTATGATCAAAATCGTTAAAGTACCAACGTTCGAAAGCAAAGTTTTTCAACGTTCAGTAAAATTAAATAATTTTACAACTTTACTTCTTTATTTTCCTTTCAATAAAATATAATATCGTTACAACTTATAACCGGGTTCCAAATTTTTTGACAGAATGACAGTAACAATTCTTCTTCTTTTCCGTAAAAAGCTATCATATTTTTGAGAACAAGTCTAGAAATAAACAATGGTCAGCTTGCCAGTTCTCATTAATTGCAAACTTGAATTTTACTTTAATAACCTTTATACCTTCAATTAACAAAAAGTATTAAAAGACATTATTATTAAAAAACAAATTCAATATGTTACAATTTGAATTTTAGTAAAATTCTAAATATTTCTTTTCCATTTTATTATTTGACGAAAAACTCTTACAAAATTTTAAATGAAGTTAAGATCCCAGTTGATTAAAAAAACAAAACGGGATTAGCTTATATTGGGCAGGTTCAAACAACGTAAGGGTCTTCATTTGCAGTCAACATCGTTCTGTGACCATACAATGGGCAGGTTAAGGTGACATAAGGGCCTTGAATGAAAGGCAATTTTATAATATCCGATTGGCCAGCTGCCACTTCATTGAAATTTTGACTGGAAAGTTAGTCTACTTATGTCAAAATGACAGTTGATCATGTTTTTTCATTCAACTGAAAGCTGAACTTTATTACTATATGATTTATTTATTTTCTGCACAACTCCATTTATTTTTTTCTGTAAAAGGGTTACTTGTCAATTTCGAAAAGAAATAAGTAATATCTTTTTACAATAAAAAATACAAATCTTGATAGACTTGTAGCTTGCCCAAGAAATGTTTTGTAAACAATAAAGTTTTTGGTAGATTTTGTACAAACTGAAGGTATAGGTTTGTGAAGTAAGGGCATTAATTTGAAATTCATGAAACTTGAAAAACTAACTAGTTGCCTTGGTCAAAATTTACTTTCGAAGAATGAAGTTGATTGCAAATTAAGTCCCTTATGTTGTCTAAACCTGTCCAATTTTACCAAGTACGTCGTTGGTTTTTCAAATATCATAAAACACGAAACTTTATTTTACTTCCCTCTACTTTCAGTTAATCATGCTAAAACTACCAATATCATAATTGTCTACAAAACACTCCTTGGGCAAGCTAAACGTTCGTCTCGACTTGTGTTTTGTATTTTATAGAAATATTACTTATTATTTTTCTAATTTGACAAGGAGTCCTTTCACATAAAACATCAAGGGAATTTGGGCAGAAAATAAATAAATCGCAATATAATAAAGTTCAGCTTTCATTTGAATGAAAAATTACGATTAGCTGTCATTTTGACATAAATAAAATTGTCTTGATTTATAGGGAGATTTCGTAAGTCCCTTAGGGCATATTCAGCAATCATAAGGAACTTCATTTGCAGTCAACTGGAAGCTTTGAATGTAAATACTGACAAAGGAAGCTAGTTAGTGTTTTAAGTGACAGGCGTAAGGGAGATTTTTCTTTACCAACTTTCCAGTAAAGTTTCTTAATTGAAAGATAATTTTGTGGCACCTGGCCAATTAGATAATAGAAACTTGCCTTACTTTCAAGTCCCTTATGTCCTCTGAACCTGTCTATTTTGACACAAGAATGCTCGACTTTGTGAAGTAACTCTCCACAAAAAACTTTAGCTTACCTTCAAGTCCCTTATTTCATCTGAACCTCTTTCTAATCTCGAAATTTCTGTTTGCTTGTCAAAAAGCTCATACTCAAATAAAATGCATCTGTCAAATATGATTTTCCATTGGTACATTTATATAGGATGACCATGATTTTTAAATTGAATTATTTTTGTTATTTTCTTGGGTTTTAGATGTCAAATTTTTATTATTCAGATTCATTGTAGAATGATATGAACTTAACGTTTCAAAGTCCTTAAATTTTTTTATATCAGAATAACTTCTAAAACCTTTTTAACATAGTTCTTACATAGAATTATTTGAATTTAATAAATCAAAACCCACATCAATCATCCTGACAGAGTTTGTATGTTCTTTTTATTCTATTCTTAATTTTATTGCTATGTCAACAAGAATATTCCAAATGCCATTGTTAAAAATTATTGGGATTAGATTTTAGAAAAATAGAAGTTTTTAAAGATCTGAATACAAAATAAAATAATTTCAAAAAAAATTGCATCAATATTGGTGGACAAAAATAGGAAAAAATAAATTGTTTAAGAAACCCTTTACAGTTCTAAGAAAAAGAGATATTTTTGTATTAATAAGAACGTTAAATATTTTCGTGCATCCTCATTTCGGTTTCTACAAAAACAAAAACTAAAACAACATTTACAGATAAAAATACATACATGTTTTTTTTTTAAATAATGAAGCACTTCGTAGGTTGTTCGTTTATTCTCCGCACATGTTCAAAGCTTAAAATATTGTTAATATTATACCACAACAACATAAAAAAACGTTACTATTAGTTGATCGCTTAATAAGCGTTCCTGATTTAAATAATGTATGAGTTAAGTTAAAGTTTATTTAGGATGTATAATTAAATTTTATTATATTATAGACATTCCATTTACTATAGACATAATAATTGAACAATCCTTTTGCAAACATTAAGTAAGTTTAACTTGTAATACCTAATTTATGGTTAATATATATATTTTAACATTCCAAATATAAGAATAAATGATGTGTCTATTTACTAATTTTTGTAGAAATTATATTTTTAAAATATAGGTATATACATTTTATTCTATTTGCATTGACATTTTATATTTCGATAAAAAAAGAACACAAATATATAAAAAAAAAAGACTAAATAAAATGCCCACACAAACAAAATTATTAAATTGTAATAAAATATTAAAAGTAAAAAAAGAAATAATGATATTCATTTAGGTAAACAAAATTTATATAAAAATAATAACTAAGTGCAATCTTATTTAGACTATAAATAAAGTTTTTTTAGGACTGATGATTACAAAAAAAAATGATATTATAAAAAAGTTATAATGAATAAAAATTATTACAAACAAACAAAAAAATCACATTTAAATATTTGTAAAGTAAAATGATTTAATTTTAATAAAATATATTAAGCATCTATTTAAAAAAAAACTGGAATATTTGATTGAATTTTAATGAGTACTTAAAACTGACAATACTTTTTTTGATTTCTTTTTTTTTGACAGCTGTCATGTGATGTATACTCAGTTTCATATTGGCGGCATTCAATCTTGTGTTGGATAGGGTGTCTTGGATAGGTGGATTTTTGATACCTAGTTGAACGAGTTAGATAGCTGTATTGAGATAGCTTTTTTGTAAACAACTTTCAGCTGTTCACAAAAATTACCTATTGAAATTCTGAGGCAAATAGCTTCTTCATCGTTTATTATGTACATAAAATCCTCAAATACAACTTCAACTTACATTTTGTATCTTTTTGTTTAAGTTTCTTGAAATTCAACCATGTTGAATCAGCTGTTCTGTCGGGAACCAATGTACATACCCCAGAAATTCTTAAATACCTTTGGATTCCTTTTTTGAAATCTCAGCTGTCATTGCTCAGCTGTTATTTTACACGTATAACACTAACAAAAAGGTATCCGAATATCCTATCTGTCGGAGATTGAACGCAGCCTATATATCATAGACTTACTTCTGAACATTTTTTGTGAATCGTGGCGCGGGTTCCAGGATCGTTCGATTTAACACCTCTGGACTATTTTTTTGTAGAGCTATATAAATTCGCTTTAAAGCCTAGTACATACTTCCTCGTGAAGTGAACGTTCGCCAGTGGAGAAAGTGAACTTTTGACATTGCTCACTGGTACACACTTGTGAGTACACGTTGTAAAATGCGGAAACCAAATGTCAAAGCTTCACCAACAGTTCCCGTACATTTTGCACGTGAATTGCCCGTGAACGAAAACTCTCCACTTTGTTCTCCACTCAGCTTCACGAGCAAGTTCACGGGTGAACCAAAAACTAAAATTTGTATGGGTTCACGAGATGGTTCACAAGTATGTACTAGGCTTAATACGCAAATAAGCCCGAAATAATTGACGTCTTCGAAGAGAATGTTCAGGGCATTATTGCCAACATACAACCCCAAAGAGACTCCATTTGGCGAACTTTTTTGGAAAATTGGGCCTCTCTCTAGCAGTGGTAAATTTCCAGAAATCATAACATCAAGTTATATGCGTTTGAAAAACCACACATCTAAAAAAACATCCTTTTCATATACAAACCCAAATAAGGAAAGAACAAGAAGATCAGTAATTGAATAAGCAAGACATTTTATAGCCACGTAGACGAAGACCGAAAGCAACCACAGACTCATTGACATCCTTTCTATAATAACGGGTTTTAAATGGTTGTTACAACATCTAATAAACTTAAGTCTGCCTATGTTGCTCTCAGAACCCTTAATCTAATTCAGATGAAGTACTCTACCTATGTACCATTGTAGCTGCGAGTATCTATAGAACGACTTAAAAAGGTAAAATGGCCGTAATACAAATTTACCTATGTCCGTACATCATTTATGAAACATTTCGCAAAAACATTCACATTCACCTAATAAAAACAAGGTTTACCAAAGATGAAGGTAGGACAACAAAGTTACACAAATATTTACCCCTAAATGGAAGTCAACAAACCGAAAAGAGCACACTCTCTGCTGCCAGTGAAGTTCAGGCTCAGGCTCGGGATAGCTGAAAGCTGATGCATGATGGGTTTACTATGTGGGTATGGTATGGTAGTGGGTCCTTACCTATGTACAGTGTGTTGCAGTGCAGTTAAAAGGAGAAGTTGGAGGTTTTAATTAAATTTGTCTGGCAAATTCATTTGATTGATTTTTCAGGACGATATTTGATTTAATTTTAATACCATCGATACTGGATTTCAGTTGACATTGAATTAAACCAATAAATAAAAAAACCTACCAAAAACAAATAAATAATATCTTGACATTGATTTAAGGGCATTTTGAAATAATAAAAATAAATTACTGAAGTTAATATCAGGAATATAAATATCGCATGTTATATACAGGAAAGAATTTTTTGAAGTATAACTTCGATATGAAAAGTCTAATCGGACGAAGCGAACGAATGGTGAGGTGGAGATATAGGTAAGTGAAGATAGAAGGAGACATAATCACGTTTAATGCGGTACAGTAGGTAACTTACTCGTTATTTTCCAAATAAAATTGAATTTAGGTGGAAAATTAAAGATGGCTCGATATTTCGATAACATTATTCTTTACAAAAATATACAGTGCGATTTGAATCGAATTTAAAGGAATAGTTAGTGTTTTTGGTTTTTATACATTTTAAAAAGGAATCAATTGGTAAATCCAGCTCTTTGCAATACATGGGGTTTATAGTACATATGATTCACGACTGTATGGAATGGCGGATCTAGAGGAGGGGTCGTAGGGGTTATTACCCTGCCCCTCTGGGAGATAATTTTTTGTTATTTTTATAGGAACTCCCTTGAATTCAAAACTGTCGTATTTCGTTAATGAATATGACTCAAATTATATTTTTAATTATTATTTATGTTTTAAATATGACAAAAAAAAAATATATTTTACTTCCTTGAACTTTGTTTGCCAGAAGTACTACTTTTAACAGAGGACTGGACCAAGAACATAATATGAATTGGAAATTCAGCCTTTTTCCAATAACGCAACACAAATTTATCAACTTTTGAACAATGGACGATCCAGAAGATTGGTCATATGAGTTAAAAAGCTTATGCAGTTACTTACTTACTTAAGGTGGCGCTACAGTCCTGTGTGAAATAGGGCCTCACCCAACAAACTTCTCCATCTAGCTCGGTCCCTAGCTAGATGTCCCCAGTTTCGGGCTCCAAGTTGGGTGAGGTCACCTTCCACTTGTGCGCACCACTTGATCCGCGGTCTTCCTCTACTGCGCTGTCCTGTGGGTGCGGATTCGAAGACTTTCCGGGCCGGAGCATTGGTTTCCATGCGCTCTACGTGACCCAGCCATCTTAGTCGTTGGACTTTTACCCTTCTGGCTAAGTCAACGTCGCTGTACAGCCCGTACAGCTCGTCGTTCCATCTTCTCCTCCACTCCCCTTCGATGCATACGGGACCGTAGATCAGACGAAGAACTTTTCTCTCGAAGCGACCCAAGGTGCTTTCATCTGCTTTTGTCATGATCTTTTGTGAATTCTCCATGGTCATCCTGCACAAACGGACGAGTTTGGCAGGGATGCCAAAACTAGACATGGCTCCATAGAGCTCGTCCCTGTAGATGCTGTCATATGTGGCCTTGAAATCGATGAAAAGATGGTGGGTGCCGATTTTGTGTTCTTGGGTTTTTTCCAGGATCTTCCGTAGTGTGAATATTTGATCAACTGTGGACTTTCCTGGTCTAAAACCACACTGATAAGGACCTATCAGGTTGTTGACGATGGGCTTTAGACGTTCACATATTACGGCAGAGAAGATTTTATAGGCGATGTTAAGTAGACTGATTCCTCTATAATTGGTGAAGTTTAGAGGGGGTCCTTTTTTCAGGATCGGGCAAACAATACTGAGGTTCCATTCATCGGGCATGCTTTCTTCCGACCATATCTTACAGATAAGTTGGTGCATGCTCCTAACCAACTTATCTCCAGCTGCTTTAAAGACCTAGGCATTCAAGTCATCCGCTCCAGCGGCTTTATTAGACTTCAACTTAGATGTGGCAATCTTTACTTCGTCTAAGTAGTCGGGAGGACGGGATTGTTGGCTTTCGTCGTCTATATTGAATGGATCATCCTGCCTGACAGCGGAATTCAGTTCTTCATCGCCGTTATACAGTCTGCAGAAGTGGTCCTTCCATATCCTCAGCATTGACTGCGGTTCCACTGTGATGTTTCCACTTTCGTCTTTACAGCCTTCGGTTCTAGGTTTATGTACCTGTGAATTTCGTTTCACCTGTTCATAAAATTCGAACCTCATTCCTGCTTTATGCCTCTCAAAATCTTCGACCGCACGCTTTTCATGCCCTCTCTTTGTCCTTCTAAGAAGTCGGCGTTCCTCTCGCCTCTTCTGCTCATAGAGCTCACGAGCAGCTCTCGTCCTTTTATGCATCGCCGCTTTGCGTGCATGTTGTTTGGCTGCATTTGCCTGCCGACATTCCTCATCAAACCAGGGGTTCCTTGTGGGTGGCTGTTTGAAACAGAATCAGAGGCGGCTTCTCTGATTGCATCTTGGCAATGTTGACACTGGTTTTCGATACATTGTGTTGGCGGCAGAGAACTTCGAGAAAGGTTACTTGTAACTCGGTCGGAAAAGGATTTGGCGATTGTAGCTGTTCGACGTTGTACCTTCTCCCAGCACCTCCCTGTTTTGCCTTGGGTCTGGAAATCCGAAGTGCTACCTTGGCTACAACGAGGTAGTGGTCCGAGTCGATGTTAGCTCCTCGGAAAGTTCGTACATCCATGATGCTGGAAGCGTGTCTGGCGTCGATCGCAATATGGTCAATCTGGTTGACGGTAGATTGATCTGGAGGAGTCCAAGTTCCTTTGTGGATGTTGAGGAGGGGAAAACGCGTACTGACTACCATGACGTTTTGCCCCGCAGCAAAATCTATGAGCCTGAATCCATTGTCGGAAGTGTTGTCGTGCAGGCTGTTCTTCCCGATTATTCCCCCAAAGATGTCTTCCCTTCCTAGCTTGGCATTAAAATCGTCCAGGACTATTTTAATATCGTAGCTAGGGCACTGCTCATATGTTTTGTCTAGGATCTCAAAGAACATATCTTTGGTGTTGTCGTCTTTCCCTTCTGTGGGGGCGTGCGCGCATATCAGGCTGTTGTTGCCGAATTTAGCCTTGATGCGTATGGTCATGACGCTCATTGATGCACCTATAGCTCAAGACTTCTTGCCTGAGTCTGGCTCCAATGACGAATCCGCATCCAAATAAGCGCTGTTGGTTTTCGTGGTAGCAGTCACCATAGTAAATATCGCAGTTTTTCATTCTCTTTTTGCCCGGCCCATCCCATCGTATTTCCTGGATGGCGGTGATATCTGCTTCATATTGGTCTAGGGCCTCCGCTAATTCTTCGGCAGCACGTGGTCTGTTAAGGGACCTAACATTCCACGTGCATATCCGAAGTTCGTTGTCCTTTATTCGTTTGCGTTGGTTGTCAACTGTAAATCCGTCCGTACCCGAGGCTTGTTAGTGCTTCGCAACTATGAAAGTTTGTACGTGGCCAGGAAGTCACCCCGACGCACAACCCCCAACCTGGAGGGCCAGATCCTAAGTATAACTCCAAGGATGGGGAGCCGGATAAATCCGCTCCTTACAGGCCTGGGCTCCGAATATGTCGAAGAAGCCCTATAAGGTGTTCACTAAGTAGTTCAACCTTACTGGAACTGTAGACGCCACCGTTGATTAAATCTCGAGAATTCCTCCGCTGCGATTTGGATAAGGAGAGGTGCCTTAGTGAAAACACCTCTCTCGTTTGCTGCCCCCAACATCTTTCCACTGGGGTTGGAACCCAATAGGTACTTGGCACCCGATGTTCACCACGGGGAGGTGAGAGTAGGAGTTGATAGACAGAGGTTGGTTTTGAGAAAAACCTGTGGACGCTTGTGTCCTCTTGAATTTGAACATCTTATGCAGTTAAGTTGTATAAATAAAGATTTGTTAGTAATTAAACCACATTTTCCAAAAAGTAGTTTGTTTAACTCAATTTAGAATTTTGAAAAACTTTATTAATGCTTTAAATTATTATCATAAAATTTATTTCTAAGAAAAAGGGCAAATATTCAGTTTCTTAAAAAAGTTTTATTTAAATCCTAAACCTCGCCTTCAAGTACGTCTCAAAAATTTGTAATTCGTAAAAAATTTCGAACTCAAGCTTTTAATCAAACCTGATATTACGATGATAGGAAGTCCAAAAAAAGGCTTTTTTCATTTTTTTAATATAAAAATTCGAAACTTTCTTAATTTGTCTTCTTTCTACTAGAAAAACATATTTCGTATTGATCCATAAGTGTACCCTTCATAAAAACGTTATTGTTTTTTAAGTTTTCTTAAGAATTTTTTTTTTGTTTGCAAAACTTGATATCTTAGAAAATGCTACCATGAAAAATGTAAATTCATAAGCACTTAACAACTGCACATAAAATTTAAAAATTATAATTGTAAAAATTAATTTTAAAAAAAAACCCTATTGATTTTCTAAAAAAAAAAAAAGTTAATCAAGTTTTTTGAGACATAAAATGGCACTTAAATTTTCGAGAAAAACATATTTTACAGATACATTTTTAAATCTTAAACTATAATAAATATTTTAAACAGACTTTTTGGAAGACAATATGTCGAAGAATCGTGCATCTTATTTCTTTCAAAATTGATTTTTTTATTGAATACAAAAACTTTTAAGATCTTTAAAAATTAAATAAATCTACTTTTGAAATGAATTTGCTTTGAATGCTCTAGAACTGAGATTTAAACACGAAGTTCAATAATATAAATGTCCCAAAAATAGCAAAAGTGACATTTTTGTTAAACTAATGGCTAATTGAAAAACATAAAGAACGTTTTACATCTATTGATATAAAGGCTTCGTCAAAAATCAAGACAATTCTTCATATCAGATCCTATCTCATTTTCCGTGTTTTTGTAGAGTTCTTCGCAATATTAGATTAAAAAAAAATGGCTACGTTTCAAAACAATTTCTTACATTTTTGCGTGATATGCACCAAAAATACATTAAGCTTTTGTTTTTTAGCTCTTAAATATGGCATATTTAGAAAACAGTTGGAATCTTGGATTGCTTTCATATGTAGTAAGTCGTCCAAATTAAAAAAAAAAAGTTGACCAAACCATTATATAATTTTATAACTGTAGTTGTCACTTCAGCCCTTGATATGTGTAAATGTAAGGTTAAGATGCACATTATGTTATTTTAATTTTTGTCAGCCTCCTTTACAGAACATTAAAGAGAATAAGTGGTTCTTCACCTCAAAAAATTCCAACAGTTTTGAAACTTGGCACACTTACTAAAGTCCCCAAGAATCCGACGTGAGCTCTAGAGGCAGTTAAGAGAAGCACGGAGTATGTTTCAGTTTTTCACGTTTATCTCGAAAACTATTTATCGTATCAAAAAATGTTGTTCAACAAAATAAAAGCGCATTAAATTTTATAAAAAAAAGAACCTATTAATTTTTATCAAAAAATAATAACTCTGTCGGCATAAGTTAAGTTAAGGATTGTGTACTTAGAACCCTAAAAACGTTTCTGGAAACTCTTATAATAAAGAAAACGGACATTGAAAATAGAAAAAGGAAGTGCATCGCAATAGGGCATAGCATCTATCAGCTGTGCGTCACAGATCATTCATGTCTCCAATACTAAGCAGCCTTGACTTATTTATATAGAGAAAGATTGGTTCTAAAAATTTGGTAAACCTTATATCAAACTTAGGGCTTTGTTCTTCATATTATGAAGTTCACTTGTTGGAGATGTCAGCTTTTTGCCACATGCGACTAGATTCCAGCGGTTCATTTAACAAATTTGTGTTTGATAATGCGGACTTTAATGTCAGAACGTTATATGGACTAAATACATTTAAATCTTTGGGCGGAATAAGATGCATCGCTGCATATATGTACATCCATGTTAAAGCCAAAATCATATGACACTCTTTGGTTGGCATTAAATTTTATTGGCATTTACGATGTTCCAGATTGAAAAGGGTACATGCACTCAATAACTACAGACTTCTTTGGTGGAAAAACTAAACTCGTTCCTCTCCCGTTCATAAACTATCCACCGTCCGACTATAATGCACTTTACACTGCATTGCACTATGCTGGCAGTTTGTGTGACAAATTTGACCAAAAATGCCTGGTGGTAACATTTGACCATCCTCTCTATATAAAAAGTAAAGAAATCGTTGCCGCAGCTTCATCTGAGTCCCGTCTATCAAAATGCGTAGTCAGATTGGGTGAATTCCACCTGTTAATGTGCTATATTGGTTTATTAGGTTTTCTGATGAGTGAAAGTGGTCTGCAAAAGTTAATGAGTACTATATAAAATCCTCGGACAAGATGCTGCAAGGAAAAGCGTTCACTAGAGCAGTTCGTGCTGTGATACTAATGCAGCGACTTTAGCTAATATAATAATGGAACAAGTCGACATTACCCAACGTGAATTAGAGGAAATCCAGAATCTCACCAAAATGTTCTTGATTCTCCTTCGTTATGTGCACTAAAACAAAACCCTCATTTGATCCAATAATTAGAAACTAAAAACAAATCTTAACAAACTCAAATCTAATGGGCCAACAGTAGCCTTATGGATTCAGTTTTTTAATATGATTACATTGCTTAAAGATTTTATTCACGTTTAGCGATTTGGCGATTGGAATGTCCATATTAACTGTGTGAAGAATATGATTCCATATTTCCATGCCGCCAGACACTTCTCGTACGCCAAATAATGTAACCTGTATTTGTAGGACACGATAAAACTGCCTTCTGTGATGACCCCAGATGAATTTAAAAAAGGAAGAACTGACCGATATTGGACAGGGGTGTGGTCGGACCAGACGATTGAACACACTCTAATGAGTGGAATGAAGAGTATGAGTGGCTTGACAACAGGGCGATAGGTTCACTGATAGGTTTACTTAGTAAATGGGTTCTAGGGCTGGCTGCTACTCATGATATGTTCCCAGCACTCGAAGAATTCACTGGCGTTCCTTTTTCTACTAGTGAGAAGATTTTGGAGAGGCACGAAAAATACAAGATTATACAGACATTGCAAAGCTGTAATATTGGTCCAAAGTCACCCTCCATTTCCAGTAACAAATAAAATCACGTCAATATCAAGTGGCATCGTTATAATAAAACAACTTGTTGCAATGCTTATTCTCTAGGCATGCTGGCAATGAGGCATATAAAGGGCCAACGAGTTTCAGAAGTAAAAAGGGACATAAAAATTGAATACTACAGTTTTTTTGGTGGACAACTGCAGACAAGAAAAATTGAAAACCATATTTTTTTAAGGAAATTTATAAGCTTTCTTTTCCTGAGAAAAAAAAACAAATGTTTTCCTTAAATGCAAGTACAAACAAATAACTAAATATTTTGTATTATATTTGTTAAGCTTTAATTTTATAGAAGATTATTTTTTGATTTGTTTCTCTTCACTGCCGCTAAACTTATTTTATAAACTATAAGATAGAAAAAAATGCATGAAATCTTTTTATTATAAAATTTAATGATCTTTATTTTTGGGGAACAACATTTTTTGATACGACAAAAAGTTTTCGAGATAAACGTGAAAAACTGAAACACTTCATGTTTCTCTTAACTGCAGCTAAAACTCACGTCGGATTCTTGGGGACTTTGTTTTGGGTCATCACCAGAAATCCTTTAGTAAGTGTGCCAAGTTTCAAAACTGTTGAATTTTTTTGAGGTGAAGGCAATTTTTTTCGTGCATTGACTGGACTATACATCAAAATTCATGTTCTACTTTTTGTTTCACGACATTGTAGTGGATCAGCAGAAAAGAGTTTTCCATGCTAAAATAACATTAAAATCGTTAATAAAGAACGACTTTCTTATAAAGTTTTTTATATTGGCCTAGTTAATAATCCAAGTTTCCGACCTCGAGTGCCGAACAAAAGATGTCCAAAAATAAGAAAAAACAATAATCACCCTTATCACAAGCTCCCTCGTAGCAAAGTTCCGAACGTTTCGTTCCACTACGAATACGAACGAATTCATATCATAGGCCCCGAACGAAATGTGAAAAAGCATTGCCACACAGAAACCATTTATTCGGACTTTCGGAATCAGCTGGTAAACGTCAAAATGTGAAAATCAAAATTGAAATTTAATCTTAGATCTTGCTGTTTTTGTGTATTTTTTAAAATGGATTCATTTGCAGTCGCTATTTTTGCAATTAATGAAGAAAATTTGGAACGAAAACGCGGATTAAAAATACAAAGAAAAATTTTAAGGGATGCATTTAATCCATTTGACAATGATGACAAAATGTAAGTAAAATTTAAATCTATCTTCTTAAAGTGTATACATATGGTCCATATCCAGATTCAGAAAAAACTATAGGGTGAACAAAGCAGCATTTAAATATTTATTGGAGGAGCTGGATCAAGAACTGGACCCGTGTGTGTTCTCATTTTCAATCACACCTATCAGCAGATTAGCAGCTGTGCTCAGATTCCTGGCAGAAGGAGGGTATCAATACGGCGTAGGAAAAGACTTTGAGATTGGAATGGCACAGTCTACGTTTTCTGCAAACCTGAAAACAGTGTTAAATGTTTTAGAAAGAAAACTGTGTCCAGTATGGATTAAACTGGAAATGACTGACGCTGAAAAACTTGAAGCTAAACGTGACTTCTACTCCAAAATGTTTTACGATCTTAAGGCAAATAAATTAACTACAATTTGAGCCTAAAGTTGTGTCGGTATATGTAACGGTTTTCAAAACACAGTTGTTTAAAAATTAACTAAAATACGTATTTTAGAAAAATACACAAATTAATACTAAAATAACAAAAACAGAAAATTTGCCAGGGCCTGATGATGGGATTCGTGGCAAATCTTTTTGCTAGCGAAATTGCCATTTTACAATTTTTGTTTTCGCTTTCGCCTTCTTGGTTTTTAATTCGACAAATTATCGAATTCGAAGGCGAATTTGAAATGTCATAATGTTTGTTGGTGAGTTGAAATCCGACAGCTTTTTTGGGCGGATTCACAGGCAAAAGAGTATTTATTATTATTCACTGTTCAATTTCGGGGATTCTTTCCTGATTGTAATTATATAAAAATGTAAAATTTTTAAAATTCATCCTCCTGGACACCCGTAATTTTGAGGATTCCTCCCTTTCAGAATAAATAAATGTACATCACAATTGATTCCATTTTTTAAATTTAATATTGTTTATGAAAACAAAATTTGTGGAAAGCTGTCAAACCAAAAGTGTCAAATCACTGGAATATAGGAAGAACTATTTTCGCTTCTCCGCGAATTCATTAATAAGGTCGTTGAATTCGTTGAAAGGTCGAATTAAAGTTCGAATTAAGTTTTCAAGCTGATTAAATTCTTTTCATTGTGGCCAAAGCTAAGTGAAACTTATTTGTACGGTCTAATTAAACAATGAAATATTAAAAATGCTTCTCTAGTTTTTTGTTTGTTTATTCATAAGATTTTTTTTATTAGCTGTTTCTTTCTTTATAAAAACTCAAACTTATACAAAAAATATTCAAGAGAAAATCCTTTCCACTTTACACTCCATCGCCAATTTTCTCTGGCTGCTGATTGCGAAGCCCTCGAATACTGATATCATAGACAACTTCCTCGATCTTCTTTACATCATATTTAAGGGCATCGAAACGTTTTCGCAATCCATCATTTTTAAGATTCAGCAATCGAAAACCAGAATTTAGGTCAGCAATGAATCTGGAAATCTGCAAAGGCCTCTCATAGTCACCCAAAGTCACGGAATTGGTGGCAAAACGTGACAACTCTGAAGCCATCAGCAAAATTCCCATAAGATAATCCTCGATTTCCAAGTGAAAGCCCTCGGATTGCACTATTTTCACTGTGAAAAAAGGAACCACATTAATATTAAGGTTATATAGACAAATTGGTTAAAGACAGAAAAAACCTACAGCCAAGGATTTCAGCAACTGTCTCACGAGTCACTAGGGTTCCAACCTCCAGATAGACCGTCAAAGCAATGAGGAACACAATACGCTGTGTAATAAAGGTCCAGTGGTCTGAATACCTGTTAAAGAAAGAAACTGTAAGATATTCCACTATTCTCATCTCATTACAATCACCTATGATATTGGGCTGCAGGAATAAGTTCGGCCAGAGATTTGTAACCTATAGCACAATTCTCGAAGAGCTTTCGCGCCAAAAGACAGGCCTGTCCAACTAAGTACATTTATAAGAAGATTAACTTCATTTAGTTTTACTAAATAAGGTAAATTGAAATCGAAACTTACTTTTTTCAATGTCGGAATGGATAATTTGCAGGTGGATTGTTGCTTCTTTGGCTTGTTGTTCGATTTGACGAACCACTGTGCGGATTTTCTGTAAAATTTTGAATTCATTTGAAACATTACTATAAATGGTAAATTGTATGTTTTCTTTATTACTTCACGTAATTCATGTTCACTATCAATATATTCTTGATAATTTGCAAATATTTGTTGATTTACGAAACTCATTTTTTGGGGGTTTTATTTGCTTTACTTTTGCAGACGCAGAATGCGGTTTATCGGCTATTCTCTTTTATTTGTTGTCTGGTTTTCGTTTCCCTTTTGGTTTTTATTTTGTTACTCGAGAGTGCGGAAAAGGCCGATGACAGTTCATTGTTTTTGCAAGACCGATTCACAATCAATAATGTAGAAAATCATGCCTTAAAGGTGTAAACAAATTGCAGATTGTTGAAAACTTGCCCTAATTTTGATTTGGATTTATTTTAAAATAATAAATCATTTTGAAGCTCATAGAACTATCAGACCAAACATCTGATAGTTTAACCAAAATCAAATTCCTTACCTTGAGGTCAGTTGGCTTCAGTTAAATACACAGTACATTTGTGACTCTCATTGAAAATTGTATATTTAAAACAAGAACTTATATATATATTTGTTCAAAATTTTTGGATCAAAAAGTATGATAGATGTGAAAGAATAATTCTTTTATAATGAAGATCTAAAAGACCTTCACTGAAATTTATCTGCGTATACATACTTAATATGCTAAAAAGTATACGACGTGCTTATTTCCTTATATCAAGATTTTAAATAACGAATTTAGAATCAAATAAGAGCTAATATTTACCTTATTGAAACCAAACTACAAAGATGTTCAGAGTAAACCAATTAAAAATTGCATTCATAATGAAAGTTATTTTAGTTTGATTACATATTTAAACTAGTCTCACATATTTTAGAAACCAATTAATGTGTTTCGTATGGATTTTGAAGTGTTATTTTTCACACTTTTACTATGGAATTAAACAAAGATGGCAACACAAAGGACCAACAGCACCGATGCGACGTCAACATCGATAGACTTAACTTTGATGTAGTTATTGACTTTGTCTACCTAGGCTAGTCCATGAAAGCAGAAAACAGCACCAACGCTGAAATCAAACAAAGAATTACTCAAGCTAACCGCTGTTTATTTGGTCTAAGAAAGCAATTGAGTAGTAAAGCCCTCTTTTGAGGAACCAAAATGTCACAATATAAGACGCTTATTAACTTCGTCATCCTGCTATTCAGTACAGAAGCATGGGCTATGAAAAAAACGGATGAAAGCACCTTGGGCTGTTTAAAACAAAAGTTCTTCGCATGATCTACTTTCTCTGAACTACAAAAGATGAGTGGAGGAGAAAATGGAACAACGAGTGCACAGGTTGTACAGCAACATAAACTTAGAAAGAAGGATGTTGGGACGGCTGGTTCACGTTGAGCGCATGTAAACCAATGCGCCGGCACAGAAAGTCTTAGAAACACGACATGGTCTTTTAAAATTACATTTGTTTTCACCAAACCTGGATCAGGGAAAGCATAGAAATATGAATCTACTAGCAGTCCATATAGTATATAGTAGGTCCATGTGTGTTCTTATTTATATAAATAATTCCAAAGTTGTTATATAAATATGTATGGTTTTAATATTTCGTGATTGTTGCGCAAGTCTGAAATGTGCAAAGCTCTGATTAATAAAAATAATAAAATAAAAGGTTCTCACGTTAAACAAAAATATTTGCATAGCAGGTATTATTGATAATTAATCTACTTATTCATCTTGAATAAAAAACATTTTAAGAGGAGCCTTGGGTATCTTCAAGTTAAAATCGTTGGAATATAATTTATCACTATTTTTTACATTACACATACTTAACCTACTCAAGATTAGATTTTGACAATAAATTTCAATGTCAGAGATGGACGTTAAAAATGATGGAAAATTTATTGAAATTATTTTAAAATATGTTCTGGTTTCTGTCACAGGATAGATGTCAACCAAATTCCAAAGATTTTTTACCAAACTTCTATTTATGTGTTTTCTTTGAAAATATTTACACTTCACTTTTAAGTTTAGGTGTACATAGATGAAATTTACTTTTTTGGTATCGGGCCCCAGGTAAAATTAAAATGTGCTTTAAATTTATAGCCCACTTCTGCATCATCATATCCATTCACAATATGCTCTACATCGCCGTCACTTTTCCGATTGTCAGTCACAGCAGTTGTCACAAGTTTTCTTGTCGTTCGCTCTTTCACTGTCAAAAACACCCATTTTCAATCAGATCCATAAAACCAAATACAAAAAAACTTAATTTGCAATTTAGTTTCTCTGAAAATTTAATTTATTTCACATTTAATGGCTTATCAAGTGCGTAATTGTTTTTTAATTTATGTTGAATAATTTATTTAAATTTATTTTTTCAATTGAAAAGGGTGGTTATCCAGGAGGCTATGGTGGAGGCTACAATCCTCAACAACAGCAACCACCACAGGGCTATGGCCAGCCTGGGGGTTATGCTGCTCCACCAGGTGCATTTCCACCACAAAACGTCGCAATGCAGCCAGAAGCTCAACGTTGGTTTGCTATGGTTGACCGAGATCGTTCTGGAAAGATCAATTCTGAAGAACTGAAAGCGGCTCTGGTGAACGGCAAAGGCCAGAACTTCTCTGACAACGCGTGTAAACTCATGATAAGTAATAATTTGATTTGATGACTCAATTGCTTTGACTTTTGAATTGTGGTTTTTGTAAGTTTCTAACGAATTATTTGCTCAGGTATGTTTGACAAAGACGCGAGCGGAACAATTGATATGTACGAGTTTGAAAAGCTATACAATTACATCAATCAGTGGCTCCAGGTCTTCAAGACTTACGATCGCGACCAATCCGGGCACATAGAACGAGATGAACTTTCTCAAGGTTGGTTGTCCTATGTAAAAGATTCCTTTTCTCTAATACAGTCATTTTTTTTGTTTTTTTAGCCTTTACCCAAATGGGATTCCGTTTCTCGGAGGAATTCATCACTTTCCTAATGAAGAAGAGCGACCCTGGCGCACAGAAAGAGATCTCCGTGGATCAGTTTATTGTACTGTGTGTGCAGATCCAGCGATTTACCGAGGCCTTCAGAGTCCGTGATACCCAGCAACAGGGCCAAATAACTATTGGCTTCGAAGATTTCCTGAGTGTGGCCATCGGATGCTCGTACTAACACGGCCTATTTGCTCAGCCGGATTCCGAACAAATCTCTTGCACACAGTTAAATTTCGAAATAATCCAAAAAATGTATCTGCAAATTCATTTTTAGTTGACTTTGCACTTCATTTCTGTTTACATTTATGTTTTAGTTGTTTTTTTTTCTTTCCTTAATTTTATGTCTTGTGTTTTTAATAATTTAATGCTAAATGTAGATGTAGACCCATCACAACACAAATCTCAGAGACAATTGCAAGCAATCAACATTCTGAACATCAAAGTACAAAACCTTTGCTCAGCTTAGAATTGTTATAAAGATTGGGTAATTTGTATTCATATAGATTTATCAATAAACTCAACACTAGAACTAGAATCAGATACACAAACAAACAACGGTGAGGAACAGTGTAAATTCCATTATTTGTAATAAAGAAACTAATATAAACGATATTATATTTTATTTATAATTATTTAAACATCAATTGGCAAGGGTGCTTTACTTAAGTGAGATTGAATATAGCAGCAAAATGGGGGGATGAAAACTCGAGTACCATGGAAAAAATACAGTCGTTGGCAAAATGTCTTGCACAACGTAAAATTTACACAGCATCTCTTCATTGGAGCTTTATAACTTTAAAAATAATAAAGATATTGTCAATATTTATTTTTATAAATAATGAATACATATTCTCGCAAAGGTTCACAAAATAACAAAACTAAACTTCTAACGGTTCATTTTAAAAACATACAAACCAAAGTGGCAAAATTACTTGCACATTATATTGAACCGGCGAAATTATTTGCACATCTTTGGATTAGCACATTCAACACACTGGAAGCAACACTAGGAAAACAAAGCGGCTTTGAAAATAGCATTACCTACTAAGTTGTGCTTTCTGCTTTTGCCGCAATAAAAGCAGCGAGGCGGCTTGGCATTGAGTCTATCAAGTTTTGAATTTGTTCTGACGGAACCGTACTCCAAGCTGTTATAAACTCTTCCCAGGTTTCATTTGAAGATCTTCTAATGTCTTGAGGAATTTTTGATTTTACAAGATGCCAAAAATGTTCAATGACATTTAGGTCAGGGCTCTGCGGGGCCATTTTAAAAATTTCTTGGTCTACCTCAGATAAAAAAAGTTTTTATTGTCCGGGCAGTATATATGGGAGCAATATTTTGTTGAAGGATTAAATTAATCCCGATGAATATTGACACTGCCACTAGTGCAACATCATTTAATATTTCCAAATAATGCGACTTTGTCATAGGGTTGGAGCATCTAACAATTGTTCCCACGCCGCAATATGATATGCATCCCAATATCATTATTTTAACCTTCTTTGGAATGCTTTGTGGGTTGTGTAACGGGTCGTTTGTTTTTTGATTGACGATCGCAGTAATAAAATTTCCAGCTATAGTTACCATCCAACGAACAAGCAGTTTCATCAGTCCAAAGTACACTTCTCCAAAAAGCCGGCAGTTTATTAATATGCTATTTGGCGAATCTAGTCTGAGCATTTTATTTTTTCTTGATATATGGGGCTTTTTTGAATGACGTAGGCGTTCATATTATTCTCTTTCAGCCTCTGTAGGTCCTCTCACTAATAGCGTTTCCACGATCTTTGTTCAAATTACTAAGCACATTTCGAACTTTTGTACAGGGGTAACTTTTAAAGGAACGCATAATTTTTGTGTCTTTCCTCTTGGTCGTAGCCCTTTTTCTTCCTTTACCAGCAACTTTTTTTACACTACCATGAGATTTTTGTTTATCTATAATAGGTAATAAACTGTCCTCCGGGCGCAGCGATATTTAGCCGAAATTTTTGCCAATATCCGTGCGTTTTTCTGTTGAAATTTAATTCGTTTTAGCCATTTGAACAACCTGCCCGACGACAACACCACAACAAACTACAAAAAATAACTAATTGCACCGTTTACCTTTGATTATTTGAATAAAAAAAAACTACCGTTAGATAGTCTTAGCATTTCATTGCACTTGTGCAAATAATTTCGTCGGTTTAATATAATTTGCAAGTAATTTTGCCGTTAGTTCAGTTCTGTTATTTTATGTACCGTTGTGAGAATATGTATTCATTATTAATAAAAATAAATATTGACAATATCTTTATTATTTTTAAAGTGATAAAGCTCCAATGACGAGATGCTGTTTAAATTTTACGTCGTGCAAATAATTTTGCCAACGACTTTATATGCGAAATCTCTTATGTGGGTAAGGTGCATCACATCCAGCTCTAAGTTTGGCATCAGGATTTTAATTTATATGGCACATTACATTGATTGCTTAAAAATATGTGGCAACTTCTTTCTAATAACTTCGATCCTTGTGTGTTTTTTCAATTAAAAATTTTATTACATCGAGTAAAACTATGGTACTACGTGCCTATCTGATCAGAATCAACTAAGCTTTATTTCTGTGCCTATATCAGATTCTCGTTATATTTCATATAACACATTTTTATACCTCCTCCGAAATTGTTTTTACAAAAATACGAATCTGTTATTGCATTATAAATTTATAGGACCTGATGGAACTGGGGTTGTGCGATGCGTAGTGCAACGGTATTGTATTCAAACTAACGAACCGAACAAAATTGCACGTACAGCAATAGAAAATAAATGAGTTCCTCTTACACTATGGACTTCCTACCAAAAATCTGAGCTCATTGACTTTATTTGATAAAATTATAAAGTATAATAAGAAATGCAACAAAACTGTAACAAAATGTTTTAGCTTTGCCTCATGGTTTATTTTTACCGTTAGTAGAATTTTGCCAGGAATGTCAATAAATTGCTCGTACATCAAACAAATGTTTATATCTACACTGTTATTTCTCTAACAAAATGGAAATAAAGGTTCTTTTTGAAATGTAAATTGTTGTTGCTGGTTAGTGGAGGGGAGAGGAGTGTGGATAAGGATAAGTCGATAAGGCGGAGAAGCTACCATACCTGGACAGGAACATCTGGAAAAGGAAAGAGGAACACCAGGAAAAAGGGACAGAGTATCTACTCCCGAGAACGTGGCCTGCTTGCTGTGCGCAGCGTTAGCTCGTCGGATATGGGGGGAATCTTGTTCCCGGAAGTAAACGTCACCAGCAGCCAAAAAACATGTATCAGGCCGGTTTATTAAAAATTGGACGCGGACGGACGTTCACCACCTCAAGGGCACTGCCGGTGTTATTGCAGGGTGGCCTATACCCACCCAACCATGAAAATCCTTAGGCCATGTTTGGATTTTCCCAATCGTTATCGTTCTCGTGGAAATCAGGTCATTACCATCGTTGAAAAGCTGCTACCGTCGGCACCCCTGTAACGTTCTTCAACAAATCATCTTCAACAACTCAATCGAAACCGAAACCAAACAAAATTTAAACAAACGCTTTCTTCTTTTCTCATTATAGGCGTCAAGTTTTATTATCACATTTAAACTTTTTTTTTAAATGAACAAGAAGAACAAAATCAAATTAACAAAGTGCGTTAACAAAAAAATTAAATGAAAAACTAAGAAAAAAAAACCAAAACGCAACGAAAAACAATTCTTTCGAGTCAAAAGAAACTAACAAACCGGAACATTTAAATACCCTTTTTTTGATGGTATTACCGAAACTCTATAAGCAAAAACTAAAAACGTCCTAGGATCACCTACCCCTAGAGAGCTCTGTGGAGGTTGGTTCTAACCTGGAAAATCAATCAACACAAATTTTTTTTTTCCGCGTTGGCCTCTTCAAAAAAACTTATTTTCATTGCTTACATAGGTAGTACGATTAAGAAATTAAATTAATTTGAAATTTTAAATAATAAATTAATGAAAATGACATTTAATAAAGTACTTTGGACGCCAAAAAAAAAATAAATAAATATAGTTAAAGACAAACACAAACACAAAGATTGACTTATCAGTCTGAATAATTTCTCCTCCCAAGTGCCTCTACACGGACCGGTGCTAACGGGAACCGGGGTGCTTCGATGGACCAACAAGACGTTTTAAATTTTTTTATTTAAACTGTATATTGCGGCGGTTCAGTCCTTTTAATGATGTTATGGGACCGCCAATTATCAACCGCTTTTAACTATTTTCCCCAAATTTGTCTTTATTGGGTTCATCACATCACGTTCGATTTTTTTTAATTTGGTTTAAATCAATTTTTGTTGAATTCAATTAAAAAATTTCAAAAATTGATTTAAACCAAATTAAAAAAAATCGAACGTGATGTGATGAACCCAATAAAGACAAATTTGGGGAAAATAGTTAAAAGCGGTTGATAATTGGCGGTCCCATAACATCATTAAAAGGACTGAACCGCCGCAATATACAGTTTAAATAAAAAAATTTAAAACGTCTTGTTGGTCCATCGAAGCACCCCGGTTCCCGTTAGCACCGGTCCGTGTAGAGGCACTTGGGAGGAGAAATTATTCAGACTGATAAGTCAATCTTTGTGTTTGTGTTTGTCTTTAACTATATTTATTTATTTTTTTTTTGGCGTCCAAAGTACTTTATTAAATGTCATTTTCATTAATTTATTATTTAAAATTTCAAATTAATTTAATTTCTTAATCGTACTACCTATGTAAGCAATGAAAATAAGTTTTTTTGAAGAGGCCAACGCGGAAAAAAAAAATTTGTGTTGATTGATTTTCCAGGTTAGAACCAACCTCCACAGAGCTCTCTAGGGGTAGGTGATCCTAGGACGTTTTTAGTTTTTGCTTATAGAGTTTCGGTAATACCATCAAAAAAAGGGTATTTAAATGTTCCGGTTTGTTAGTTTCTTTTGACTCGAAAGAATTGTTTTTCGTTGCGTTTTGGTTTTTTTTTCTTAGTTTTTCATTTAATTTTTTTGTTAACGCACTTTGTTAATTTGATTTTGTTCTTCTTGTTCATTTAAAAAAAAAGTTTAAATGTGATAATAAAACTTGACGCCTATAATGAGAAAAGAAGAAAGCGTTTGTTTAAATTTTGTTTGGTTTCGGTTTCGATTGAGTTGTTGAAGATGATTTGTTGAAGAACGTTACAGGGGTGCCGACGGTAGCAGCTTTTCAACGATGGTAATGACCTGATTTCCACGAGAACGATAACGATTGGGAAAATCCAAACATGGCCTAAGGATTTTCATGGTTGGGTGGGTATAGGCCACCCTGCAATAACACCGGCAGTGCCCTTGAGGTGGTGAACGTCCGTCCGCGTCCAATTTTTAATAAACCGGCCTGATACATGTTTTTTGGCTGCTGGTGACGTTTACTTCCGGGAACAAGATTCCCCCCATATCCGACGAGCTAACGCTGCGCACAGCAAGCAGGCCACGTTCTCGGGAGTAGATACTCTGTCCCTTTTTCCTGGTGTTCCTCTTTCCTTTTCCAGATGTTCCTGTCCAGGTATGGTAGCTTCTCCGCCTTATCGACTTATCCTTATCCACACTCCTCTCCCCTCCACTAACCAGCAACAACAATTTACATTTCAAAAAGAACCTTTATTTCCATTTTGTTAGAGAAATAACAGTGTAGATATAAACATTTGTTTGATGTACGAGCAATTTATTGACATTCCTGGCAAAATTCTACTAACGGTAAAAATAAACCATGAGGCAAAGCTAAAACATTTTGTTACAGTTTTGTTGCATTTCTTATTATACTTTATAATTTTATCAAATAAAGTCAATGAGCTCAGATTTTTGGTAGGAAGTCCATAGTGTAAGAGGAACTCATTTATTTTCTATTGCTGTACGTGCAATTTTGTTCGGTTCGTTAGTTTGAATACAATACCGTTGCACTACGCATCGCACAACCCCAGTTCCATCAGGTCCTATAAATTTATAATGCAATAACAGATTCGTATTTTTGTAAAAACAATTTCGGAGGAGGTATAAAAATGTGTTATATGAAATATAACGAGAATCTGATATAGGCACAGAAATAAAGCTTAGTTGATTCTGATCAGATAGGCACGTAGTGCCTCTACACGGACCGGTGCTAACGGGAACCGGGGTGCTTCGATGGACCAACAAGACGTTTTAAATTTTTTTATTTAAACTGTATATTGCGGCGGTTCAGTCCTTTTAATGATGTTATGGGACCGCCAATTATCAACCGCTTTTAACTATTTTCCCCAAATTTGTCTTTATTGGGTTCATCACATCACGTTCGATTTTTTTTAATTTGGTTTAAATCAATTTTTGTTGAATTCAATTAAAAAATTTCAAAAAAAACTATGGCAACACTTATTCACCCGTTTGCTTTTTTTTTCAAGAAAAAATGTTGATGTAAAATCACTCTCGAATTGTTTTGTATTTCTTTTTTTCTTTCTTTTATTTTTTGAAGTTAATAATTTTTCTTAAAGTTAGCGTTTTTTTTTTTTTATTTTTGTTTCACAAAATCTTTGGCAGCTTTTCACCACCGAACTCTTTTCTCGTCGATTTTCAAAAAAAAACTCCCACGACTCCAAAAGGTCTTGTCTCGTCTCGAAAAAATACCGATCTCAACGGCGCAAAATCAAGAATCAATCTCCTCTCCGGAACAAAAATCGAACATCTCATCGTACGATCCGTCTAACTGCAAAAAACATCACCCGATCCACATCTCTCAATCTTAATTATCACCTACCTTTCTTTGTATTGGTGAGCTAAAATCAACTTCGAATTCGAACTCATTCTGACGACTTTCATTTGTACTAAAGCTAAAAAAGGAAATTTCTGGTTGTAACCTTCAACCGATAGATGGTGTAAGGTTAATGGTCTCATTACATTCAGATAAATTCAACTAAAAATTGGACGTTAAACTTTGTTTTGTACGTAAAACAACACGAACAACTGGACACCTGATTATTACAAAAAGTACGTAATGAACAAATAAAAACAATAAAAACGGCTGATGCAAACGTGCATTATTGTACTGTGTCCTTATAATTCATCTCTTTCCTTTCCAATCTCTATCTAGCTTTAGAATTGACATTTAGTCGAAATGGTCTATTTCAACTCGACCCCATGTAAACATAAAAAAGTACGAAGTCTTTATAACCAGTAGTCTCTGTCGTCTGTCATTCAAATCCAAACCAAATCAACCCGACAATCAACATGGTGGTAGGTAAGTAAATAATTCGTGGTTTGTTTATTATTTGCATCGGTTTATTATTTACAAACCTAATAATAATTTTTGTTTCTTTTAGGTCTGGGAGGCAGTCCACCAGGCGTCCGCAACATTGTGTTCTGTAATGATATTGAGAGACCTACGCTCAGTATGCCGTGGTGTATTGATGTTTTCAATTGTTTTTTTTTTTAAATGTTGCGGAGTTTTTTTTGAAATTGGAGGCTTCTCATAAAAAAAAGTATCTCTTGAAGTAAGAAAACTGATTTTTAAACTAAGAAACTTTTCGAAAACAGATGATTTTTGGAAGAATGTGTTATTCCTTGACGAGAGCAAGTTTAATGTCATTGGGTCGGACGGTCGCAGATTTGTGAGGAGGAAACCAAACACAGCATAAGATATAAAAAATTTGCAATCAACGGTGAAACATCGAGGGGGAAATGTTAAGGACTGGGGAGCTAAAAGAAAATTTGAAAGCCAATGCTTTAAAAATTGGCCTTAAAGACGACTTTTTACTTGTGCAAGATAACGATCCTAAACATTCATCAAGGATATTAAAGTAGTGGCTTCTCTATAATGTTAAATCGCAATTGCCTAATCCTCCCCAATCCTTAATGCCATTGAGCATCTTTGGGATAATTTAGGAAGAAAGGTCACAGAATCAAAAATAAGTAATAAAAACCAATTAAAAGCCGTTATATTGGAAGAATGGGACAACATTTCACCGGAAGTGACTTCAAAACTAGTTCTATCCATGAAGAATCGCCTTGAGGATGTTATAAAAGCGAAAGGTTACCACACTCGCTACTAAAACTTACATATATTTATATATGTAAGTTTTTTACCACTGTCCGTGTAATTTTTTGACCTTTGATTTCCTAATTTGTTGCATTTTTTTTCTTCATAAAGTTTGTACTAATTTATTTTGTTTTGTTTTTAATCCTCATATAATAAACAATACCAAAATTGAAAAAATAATGGTTGAAAATCAGTTTTACTTTAAATACCTTACCTATTATTAAGAAGAAATCACCTGTACGAACAATTTTTTGATATACGTATGTATATAAGTACATTATATAAATCGGCCTTATTTTATGAAATTATTTAAAAAGCCGTTATCATAGAACCCCACTAAAAATAAGCATGTTTGCTTAAACCTTCTATTTAACTAATGACATAAGTCTTAACGACAAGCTTATAACCAATATGTATGATCAATTATGTATTCTTTTTTAAAAAGTTAACAACTCGCGTGTAGAAGACATTAGACCTCTCTATATTCCTTCTGTCATTTAAAAAAAATATGTAGCTATGGTTGTTTTTTAATCAAATTGTATTTGAAAATGCATGCTAAGGTTTCCTCATTTTATATTATTATTATTATTATAAATTCTTTATTTAAACAAAACTCGAAATACATTTGAAAAATTAAATAAGAACATTAGCATGGCAAAAAATATATTTGCCGTCTGCCTGAAAATTGACATTTATCGAGTATTAAAAAAAAAAGAAAGTTTAAGATTATAGTAAGTTTATAAATAGATTATGTAGACAATTGAATAAATAAATTGAATTTAAATAAGCATAATATCCAAGTTTATAATATATATTTCCTCGGTACATCTTAGATAATGGTACATAAATATACATATATTAAAAAATTTAAAATTACTCTAAAAAACTGTTTCGATAATCTAAGGCATGATCAATAAAATTGTAAAGGTCCTTTCAACCCCACTCTCCGTTTAAAATTTGTTTCGCTTCCTGGTGATTGAGAAAGCTTTTTGAAAAATAAAGTCTTCGGAGTTCTTGTAGAATTGGACAAACGGCTAAAAAGTGGTTGACATCTTCGATTTAATTTCGATTGCAGAGGTTACACCTGGGATTATCATTTCTATGAGGTTTGTAATTAAGATTTAGCATCTCAGTTCTTGCTTTAAACAAAGTACCTATTTGATTTGCAGAAAGATTACTATTAAAATAATTGTTTACAAACAAAGTGTGATTGAGTTGCTTATAGACCAATCTGCTTGGAGAGGTTCGAGCCCTATTCAAGAACTTGAGATACAATGAATCATCAACCAACGCAATACATTCATAAAACCTACCTTTCCAATTGTCAAGAGAAGTTGTACCAAGGTTTAGATTAAATCCGTGCGCATTTGCTATTTCATACCATTCTTTAAACGGCGATAAATTCCTTCGGAATGCGAAATCCATCATTTGTTTATGAAGATTTTCATTTGACCTTTGCATTACTTTTATTATGTAATCGGCATTAAATTAATTTTATATAAACATAAAAATAAAAAAGAGAGTTTTAAGGTAGTTAGTACAGTTAATAAAGGTTTTCACCTCAAAAAAATCCAACAGTTTTGAAACTTTGCACACTTCCTAAGGGATGTCTGGTGATGACCTGACCGAATCCGACGTGAGCTCTAGTGGTATTTAAGAGAAAAATGGAGATTGTTTTAGTTTTTTCATGTTTATCTCGAAAACTATTTGTCGTATAAAAAATTTTGTTCTACAAAATTAAAGCTCATTAAATTTTATAGAACAGTCGATCAAATATTCACATTACGGTAGATTCTGGAAAAAAACTCTAGAACACCAAATCACACCCATCATCTTTTCACCGATTTCAAGGCCGCATATGACAGCATCTACAGGGACGAGCTGTATAGAGCCATGTCTAGTTTTGGCATCAGTGCCAAACTCGTCCGTTTGTGCAGGATGACCATGGAGCATTCACGCTGGTCCATAAAGGTTGGAAACAACTTAACAAAACCTTTCGATGTAAAAAAAGGTTTTAGAAAAGTTAATGTGCTGTCATGCGATAGCTATAGTTGGTTAGATCCACCTTGATACTTTTTTGAACATTTGTTTTAGAAATTACTTCTTCCATATACTTCTTCAGGGCTGTTAACAAATGACTTACCTCACGTTACAGATATCAACAGCTTTATTTTATGAAAGGTTCTTGTAAGTAAGGTTAACTGGAAAGCCATCTGATTTTTTCTTTAAGTTTACAAGTTTCCAAAATTTTTTAGGATTTTTTTTTTCAAAGAGCTAACTTATACAAAGTTATAAAGAGACTTAATTTGGTTAAAGAAATTTACCTTAAAAAACGCTCAAGCATTTATTTTTCATTAAGAGATCTTATAACGAATTAGTTGTCTTAAGCTTATAACGTCAAGTTTTTAAAATACATTTATAGAAAAAAATATGTAATCATTTGAAAAAAACTATGAACTCGTACGTCCAAAAAAACTACGTCCAAATCGTATTTTCCCAATACTATTAAAATATCGAATTCAATTTTTTCTCTAAACTTCATATAGATTCAAATAAATACTCAAACTCATAAGAATGTCCAGAAACTAAGTAAGATACTAAAAAAATTTAAATTGTATCTAAAAGAGAAATAAGTAAGTAAGTAATTCATTCAATCATTTATTGTTTCGTTTTGCTTTTGGTACATTAGTTACAATCGGTTAACAAAACAAAATAAATAATTTCCTAGGTATGAATGACAAACACAAATTAAAAATTAAATAAATTTAAACAAATTCGATTATAATTAACATCCTATATGTATAAATGGTTTTCAAAAAGGAAGGTTTCTTCAAAAATCCTCTATGAAACTTTTCTATCCCTTTGTATTCGTTGATTCCCCATACCTGAGCAGCAAAGCAAAGTGAACTTTTCATAACAGCATCAAATATCTCGTATTTCGTAGATAATGCTAATTTCTGGTTTGAAAATATGTTCCTCCAGGCTAGATTAAACAAACTTTGTGAAGTCTTGGCTTGCACATTAAAGTGATTTCTAAAATCTATTGTTATGAAAAATCACTCCCAGGTACTTGTATTCATTAGTAATCTGTAGAGGGCTTCCATTAAACTGCCAATTAGATGCAGTCTGGTTACGTGCACATTTCGAGAACACCATTATTTTTGATTTAACTACATTAATGACAAGTGCCCATTTAACGCAATAATCAGCTAGGCGATTTATCATTAGTATGAGATTTTCAGGAGACTCAGAAAGTAATAAAAGGTCATCAGCATATAAAGGAACCTTTACTTTCAAGTCAGCAATGTGGAAACCTCCAAGTAGATGAGCTTTTACATCATTAATAAAAAAGTGCAAAGAAAAGACCACTTAAAAGGCATCCTTGTTTTACACCGCAGTCCGTTTTAAACCATTCCGAGTACGTTGAAAAGAAAAATATTTGTACTTTTCAAAATTATCATACAATTCATTATTAAGGGATATTTTCAAATTCAACTTATCCCTGTAAACACCGTTTTTGGTTGTTTGGTTATTGTTTTTAAGCTCACAATTGAAACATGCATATTAATTTTTATTGTTATTGTCAAAAAAAGGATATAAAAACAAAGAACACATACAAAGTTATTTATATAAATTCTCATTTATTTAAAAACAGGAACTTACCTACATAACAATAAGAAGGTATTTTCAATTTAACATAAGATGAAATAAATTGTATGTAACAATTATCAAAAATTGAAATCTTAAAATCATACTTTAAACTACAAAATTAAATACAAGGAAATACATTAATTTGTATGTATATTTACTTTTCAAAAAGAAAAGAAACAATTTAAGAATTTTAACTTAATTTTGAATTATAAATTTGACGCTATAGTATAGTCTCTCAAGAACTCATTCGAATTCGGTTCATGTTCACTGTTCAAATATTACTTATTTAAAATTAAGATTAAAAAACATATAAAAGGCAACTGTTGACCACAAAAGTCATTGAATAATACAAATAATGTTCAAACATTTTCCAAGCCGTCTTATTTTATAAAATATTATTTTTGAAGAACTTTGTATGTAATATATTCTGTAACAATTTTTGTTTTAAATCATTTTAAATCTAACGTTAACAATTTCAGCAAAAAGAAGTTCTCTGAGAATATTTTGCGGTTTTTAAACTTTAATATCCAAATGTAAGTGTCATAAAATTTTACTTCAAAAACACATCTTCACCGAGACCCTGAAGGCCTTAGCTCTAAAATAATTTTAAATACTCTTTTTTATTCTGACCTGTGATTTTACTTGTATGCGTACTTATAAATACTGCATAGCGATTGTGTGAAATTACAAAATCTTCAAAAAGCCTTAAGCTTAACGCTTAAGAGATGCCTTAAAGACATACAACAAAAACAATTTACTCAACGTGGATAGATCTTTAAGAATACCTATAGACTGCTTTATTTTTTACCAGCATGTTTGTTATTCTAGCACATGCGACGGGCTTAAGTTGAGAAATTGTACCACTGCAATTCCATTGTTCAATTTATTTGTATCTGTACTTGAAAATTGTAAGTATTAATACTTGTACCTTTTAATATCTATTTATTTTGTCTAGTACTTCAAATAATCACAAGATATTTAATGAATATATTATCTTTTGTACTTGAACAGTTTTTTGGTATTAGGTAAAAAGGTATGAAATCAAAAAATTGCTACTACTCAAGTTTAACAAAAACTGCTAAGCATTAATTTACTCTTAAGACTTTAAATTAGAAAAATTGCCAATTTGGTTTGATATTAACGTTTTCAGTTCTGCCTAACGTTAAAGAGTTATTCAATTGCTATTAAGGAAGAACATGGAAATTATTTTTGCAGGAATTGTAACTCTTTTTAAAGAAATAAAAAAGAACATACATATATACATACTAAAATTAATTAAAAAGTACAAATACCAATCCTAGTACTTAAAACTTTAGTAAGTTCAAGTACAAATAAATATTTCAGTTACTTAAAAATTAAAGGAGAGTTTAACTTTACTATGAATATACTTCATTACTTAACAGGCTTTTTTTAATTGGATTTATATGTTTATGTCATTAATTGATGCTTAAAATAATTTAAAAGAAAAGTAAGTTAAGTTATAAAACGTATAAAAAAAATCAATAATATTCATGAAAATATTTAAACAAATATAAATTGAATCAACTGAACTAAAACACAAATTTTAAATTACAAAGGCACACACAACTATTTTTAAGACCAGAAAAAAAAATTCTTCTAAAGACCATTTGACATTAACATAAATTTACCAATTTTCTGGAATAAAATAATGTAATACAATTTATAACTAAAACGATTTCATCGTTATCAGAAACTTTAGCGAATCCCAAAACACTGTCGTCCGCAAAGCAAAATTTTCTAAGATTTTGCCCTACAAATGTATTCGTTATAAGTTTTTATTCGGGATCAGTAAAATTTTCTTACATACTTAAAGTACACTCCGCTTCAACTGAATACGCACAAACATCTTAGAAATGCTTTTTACAAATATTGACGGTTTTTGTTACATCTTTCAATGTTAAGAACAAAAATAACCAAACAAAACTGCTGGTCTTCTGTCCGCCCACTTATAAAGTAAAGAAGAAGTTTTTGTTTGATTCAACTAAATAGGGCAAAGACATTTTAATCGTTGTTTATGAGCGTTTTCGAGTTGTAAATTCAATTTCTGTTCTAAAATTTAAAGAAAAATCGGGGTGATTAGACACCAATACCCAACTAGACGTGCAGCAACTAATAAAATTAGCCAAAGTCTTATTGGCTTTTATTCTTACTTAAAAATAAAGATTCGTACAATTAAAACATAAAGGGAGATTAAATGAACCTGAAAAACAGCAGCTTAAAGACGAGTAATTTATAGGCCTGCTTCTTGTGCTTCTTGGGCAAAAATAAAACAAACAAAAAATTTGCGTAGACGCAAGTCTCTCAATAGTTGTAAGACTTATTAAAAGTCGAGCTATCTCAAACGAATTATACTTTAGAAAAACCACCTGCTTTAGAAAAACCACCTGCTTTTAGAGTTTTTTAAAACTCAAAGAATCTGGAATCTGATTACATCAAAAATTATTACAGATGGGTACAACCTTCCTAATTATCTAATACTTTTTTACCCATAAACTTGGCCTACCAACATGGTAACGTGTGCGCATAATTAAATCTTGGACAGAGGAGCAAAATTTCCCTTCTGGCCGTACTCATCAGATCTTATCATTATTAAATATACTTGGGATGTTTAGCACTCACAGTTGATTCTTAAAGACAAAGAATCCGTAATTTCTGTAATTAAGTAAGATTTTAGCGAACTATATCATAAGGATTCATATCGGAACTTATTTTCGAAATGATAAAAAGTAAAGCTTGAAGTTTCAACTATCAAACTTAACAGAACTTATTCCAATTCAATACAAATTTAAATTTTTGTACATATTCAGTTGACTCAAAAAAATATTAAATTTTTCCTAGCGATAGAAAAACTTGTCGTTGATTGTGAAATAAGTGTCTTCAAATTTACGATACACAATATTCTTTTAAGCAATTAAGTCTTTTGTCGTTAGTCTTTCTATATTTTAATCGTACCTAATAATGCTCTCAAATGGTAAAATTATTTTGTGGAAACAACTTTTTGTTTTCACGTAACGGTAAAATGTTTAAGGCCAATGATGACTAGAAACAAGCTGTTTTAAGTGTTATTCTAATGTAATAATCAATTTTTTATGCAAAGAGGCGTTTTGAGTTTTTTTATAAGTTTGTCAGATGTTTTATATCCGGTACTAAACACCGTTTTTAAAAGTCATCTATAATTTTGATAAATATGGGTTGTGGATTACATGCTCTCTTTGAACGCGAAGTGATAAAAAAAACTAAGACTAGTTGGAAAAACAATGGTTGAAATTGCAAAAACCTTAAACTGTTCGAAAAAAAAGTATTTGAAAGTACATTCAAACCCAAAAAAAGAAACAAAATAAAAAAAATTAACTTCTTCGCGTTTTGAAGCACTATTGGTAACAATATGTAAGAAGAAACCATTTATTTCATTAAGAGAACTAAAAAATGAATTAAATGGAGTAACAGGTAGAACAATAAGAAACCAACTTATAGAAGCAAGTCTTTCAAGTAGAAGTCCAAGAAAAGAGCCATTTTTTAACCAAGAAAAACATTACATGACTTGGCAAGCACTTAACTTACACCGTTCTTATTAGAAAAACGTTTTGTGGTCGGATGAAACGAACATCAATTTGTTTTCTTTCGGTGATAAAATGTACTAGAGAAGGCCAAAAGACACGAAGTTTTACTCAAAATACAAAAAAATACTCTGTGGTGAGAATATAATGATTTGAGGTTACTTTTCAGCATCTGGTGGAGGTCTAGATTTGCGCTGTGGATTATGTCCACATCTTAAATCCAGTTATGCTACCATTAACCTTAGACGAGGTGCACCCCTCCAAATTAGCTAACAAATACTAACAACAAAACAAAATCAATGTTATGGAATGGCCATCACAATCCTCCGACCTAAACCCAATTGAGCACTTATGGGTCATCCTAAAGCGAAGGATCGGAGATTGTAAAACCAAAAAGAAAAACGAGTTGTTGTCAAACAATTCCAAGGCAATGGTACTCCATACCCTACAGATATGTGCCAAATTGGAGAATTCGATGGGCAAACAATGGAAGCAGATATTAATAAAAAGGGTGCTACTATTAAAAAAAAACTTTAACGTTGAGTTACTTTCTTGCTTCAAAAAGACTACCATTCTAATTTTATTCCAGTATTAAACAAAATAATAATCACAAGTGTACTTTTTATCATTATCTCCCATTATTATATAAAAAAATGTTGCATTTAAGCAATAAATTATTAAAAATCTTTATGGTGTACTCTTCACAAATAGCATGTTATGTGTTAAACAGAATGAACACGAAGCCTGTTTCTATTATTTTTTCCATCACTGTAATTCTCTAAAGTATTTTTAAAAATTTGTGTGCGTATTCATTTGAAGCGGACTTATGTTTATATATTTATTGGTTTTGTTTCATGGGTAGTCTTAGTAAATAATTTGACAAAAAAAAAAAGAAATATTGTACATATTTCCGTTTGATAAAATTTTAAGCTTTTCATGCTTATAGCTGCTTATACGTATTAAGCATAAATACATGAATACAAACATTTAATTATTTTTTTTATAAAGACGATTTTTCAAAGCAGTAATTTTTAGTAAATCTGCCAACTGTCGTGTCCTATTGACATCAACTATTTCACCAGGTTTAAGTGGTTTTCTTGCAGTCGTCTTGGATCTTAAGGATGGCCCTTTTAACGTTGAAGTTGATGTTGAAGCTAATAATGATGATGATTTAAATGGTTTAAATATTTCAACTTTTTTAATTATTGGTTTTTCTGCAGCTTCATCTTCCTCGATAATAATAATTGATTTTTTATCTTCATTTTCTTCGTCAATAGGTACTGGTTCCTCTACATGTTCATCTTTTATTTCCGACTTTACAATTTCTACAATTTCAAAATACTCATCACCGTCAATTGTGTATACCTCTGAAAAGAGATTATGGTTGAAATGTATGTTAATATTTACAAAAATTTGTTAAAGTACTTAATTTAAAGTTAACAATTAAAAAAAGAATACAAATAAATAGAGAACTGAAAATGATTAGTTTTTAAAGTTTTATTTAGATTGTTTTATATAATCATCCATTTTCGAACGGATTACTATAGATTAACAAATGAATGCAATCTTTAATTACGGCGATTTAAAAACTAAATTCACTTTTATTGAATTGAATCATGTGATTCATTTGGAATCTTTGCAAAAGATTTAAAGAGATTACATAGGATAGTTAATGATTGCAAAAACTTCAAAAGATGGCAGACACTTTATATTAATTAATTTAATCACATAAGGTGGTGCAACAGCTCGTAGAGAAAAAAATCTTAACCATTCCTAAATGCGAGTAATGTCAGGGATGGAGGGTCCTACATTTTTTATGCCAATTGTGAACGGCTAGTTAGAGAAAGCTTTTTTCATGATATAATTTACTTTTGGGGGGTTTTTAGTTCTTCGCAAAAGGTAGTATCCGTGACGATGACACAGATAAGGACTGAATCCAAGGCCTCTGGCATGACAGTCCTACGCGCTGACCTTCACACCACGGGTACTTACGAATTATTTTCTCCTGTAGGTTTTTGGTAAGCTGTTATTCAATGTATGCACCCGCGACGTGAGTTGTACACAAAAAAAACATGTTCTTAGTTTATATTTGAACCCAGAATGACCCCTTCCAAGTGACTGAAAATGTTTGCAAGAAAATAAAAAAATATATAACTTGGTTATTTGATATTTTAAAGCAGTATAGATAATTTTTAGGAACAAAGTATAATATTTATACATAAAATAATAAAGATTTTTATTGATTCTTTTAAGACGGCTGTAATTATTAATGGTTCGTGGATCAGATAAAAATTCAATGAAACACGGCAACACTGAAATCATATCATGGTTGGTGTATTGGATGTTGTGTCAAGGATATTTTTTGTATTTGAGATTAACAAGAGATGGCATTGCCACAAAACTATGGTTTGGGTATAAGATGCGAGCAAAAATTTAATCCAATTTCAAAGAAGATTATTTTTGATTTATGGAAAAGTCTTGACTAAAATTCCATTTTTGAACCTTGAATTATTGTACTGCCATCTATTGCAAAGTTTTTGTTCAACTTTTTGATTGTTTTTTATTTTTAGATTTACATATTAATTGCTCAAAATACAAATCTCAAGATCTCTGCTTTACCTTTATTTGTTTTTTTTTTTTCCCGAGCAATTAATACAAATAAATGTAGTACCCATGACAAGATGGTTACGGTTAGTGCGTTGGACCATTGCACTAAAGTAAATATATATATATACAATAGTTGGACTGTCATGACGGAGGTCATAGGTTCAAATCCTCCAAAATTAATTCTTGTCATGAAAAGTGCTTTCATGACATGACATTACTAGCAAACAGGAATGGCTGAAAGTTGTAGTAAGTTAAAAGGCCTAAGTTCTTAACGGATTGTTGCGCCACCTAGTTTATTTATTTATAAATACAATTGTCACACAACGACGTTATTTGTCCTACACAAAAGAAGTTTGGGTAATTGTAAGAGATTTGTGGTTTTAAATGGGAATTCAACAATTTGTTTATTGCTTTAAGTTTCTATAATAGGTACTAGTTTTGTGCAATGACCAATAACCAATAAAAAAATAATAAACAAAATATTGACATACAAAACATTGATATATTGATAAAAATCCTTATTGATATTTTTATGTCTCTATTGTCCAATAGATCAAACTACTTCTTTTTTTAATTAATCTATGATAGTAATAATCAATAATAGATCTTATTTTATATCTACGGTTGTGATCTACAAATTCAAAACTACATAATATAAATAATATTTTTATGGATATTATGGAGCCATTTACAATTAAACCAAAAATGGGATAATTTTTTTTCTCAAAATGTTTGGAACTCAGAAGATAAAGTTGCGACTCATCTATAACTTTGTGCAATATCTTTTTTTTTTAAGAACAAAAACCTAAATAATCTTCATTTCCTAAAAATTTTAAAAAGAAAAACCTAATCAATTAAGTGGAAGGATAAGATTTTTATTCATATTTTTGATTTATTTAAGAATTTGTATATAACCAAAGAATACAATATAAGAGGAACCATTTATTAATAACACTAAATAGTTTATTCACAGAAATAGCTTTCATTCACTGGAAACAGGAAGGAAAATTCATTAAATAGTAAACATTATGGAATTTTACGAGTATGTTATTAAATTGAAAATTATAAAATGCTACGAAATTCGGGGCTTGTGAAGATCGGTGTCCTAGCCACAAATGAATAGGAAGTTTAGCAGTTTTAAATATAAATGTAAATGTATATTGAAAAGCATGATATCAGTATAATTATTGGTTTTCATATGCGTTCATATTTTTAAAATCCCTCAAAAAAAAACTTGAAATAGCCCAATGATTTTAGAGGAAATTAATTAAATTTCAGAAGAAGTAAAAACGGAATTAAATAGCTTCGGCAGCTCTAACTGAAGAAAAGTAAATAAATTAGTTTAGTCTAAACTTTTCAACAATTAATTAGATATGCATAGATGGAAAGGCATACATCAAGAGGAAAATGGTGAAGAACAAACAAAAGAATGCTGGACCTCAGATAATAAACCGCATTAGTTTAGCAACCTCGAAGAAGGTGTTATAAGACTGAATGACCTTGAGATAATGACTAGAAAAAGAAAATGAAATTGTTACTGAAAGTAAGAGAAATATAAATGCGTAAATATCATTCACTCGCTTAAATTTAATGAGTGGTAATATTAATGAGTGCCCTTCTGATAACATAAAGTTAAATTTTAGTTTTTGATGATTCCTTCCACAAATTTAAAAATATGTGTAATGTATTGGCATCAATCACTTTAATACAATTTTCTGGTGATGATTTCCTTATAGATTTTCAGAGTTTATTTGAAAAAAAAAAATAATAATCAAATAATAGAACAAAATATTATTTTTAAAGTATTACAAAATAAATGATTTACGGTTGTAACCATTTTATCTCATAGCATAGATATATAGCAGCTTCTTAATTTTTACATAAAAGTTTTAAAATTCTTATTTGGTAGGACTTTTCCCAAGAATTAATAAATCTACATATTTTCTTCTGTGGGCTCTGTTGGTGATTATGAGCACAAATATTTGACTATTTTATTGTGAAAAAACTCATAAAACCAAAATGTAACTTACATGAATGTGATAGTAATATAATTCAAAAACAATTGTATTATTCAATAAATATGATATTCAAATTTTGTTTATTAATAAAAAACAAAAAGAAGACAAAAAAATCATTTTACACTGTTATGTTATTGAATTCTTAAGTAAGGCTGTTGGCTGTATTCTCATTTTTTCTTTCCATTTCCATTTTCCAATGATGACTTCCTGAAAGTATAAAAAGAAGAAAATAGTTACTGGATGTAGATTCTTTTGTTACGGAATAAATAACTGAAATATTGAAATTAAACTGAAGTATATGTGAGTTTGGGACCAGATGTTTGATTATAGACCAGAATCTGATAAGTTATAACGCATAGTCATTATTAACTGGTTTAAATTCTCTGTTTTGAAATGGAAAACAACCTGAAAACTTCAAAATTTGAAAAAAAAAAAAAAAATAATTTGGATTGTTTTATTAACAATATATTTTGACCGAATCCTCTTAAAAACGTAATTCTAACCAAAGCCAAAATCGAATGTGTTTTAAAAAGTGTGTTTGTTTACACAAATAAAATCCTATACAAGTTTGAAAAAATTTGACGAAAATTTAAGAAACAAATGAAAAAATTTCTTCGATTCGTGTTTTTAAGTACAAATTAATACATTTTATTTAATTATGTATGTTTGTTTGCTACATATTTTGTTCCATTCCCCGGCGAGGCAACGTTTCTTTGGCTTTCGTCTTACTCCTAGGATGACATGAGGTCATGTCTACAAAGACTTAAGGTTCATGGAAAATTAATGAATTCATTCTCATGCGACCAAACATTATTATTTGGATTTGTGTATTCTTATATTTCTGTTTGTTTAAACTTAAATAAAGTTTGTATTTTTCTATAGAAATACAAATTTCGTACGAACCGTAAATATCGGTGGAATTCAGAAATCGTATTTCCAAAAAAAAATGTTTGTAGAATTTTAGTATTCAAAAGAATTAATTTTATCTACACACACACAAATCGTGTGATATTAGCTTAAGAAACAAAGAAATGTTTCAGAAATAAAAAGTACGTATACGCCCGAGTTCACCGTGCTATTGTCGTTTTAAATATCTATAGAAATGGACCAATCTAAAAGCTTTCATGTGGTAAGGGGATCTTTTTAAAATTGAAGATGGAGATAAACAAACAAAAACTGTAAGCAATCAAGGCCTATTGAGCTATGTCTCACAAACTTCCTTAAATGAAATAAGAAGACATTTACAAACCTTTGTTCGTAATTTTCGATTACATCTGTTGAAATAAAGATGCTTATGTACTTGTTCCTTGTGTGTATACATGCAGCAAATCCTGAAATAATAAAAAAAAAACATATTAGAACTAGACCTCACAATACTTATTGAATATTTACCTTGTGCTCTTGAAGAATTTCAAAATACAAACAGTCTCGACTTTTATAAGAATAAAATACCACTGAATAAAACACATTTTATTTTTACATATTGACAAATTATTTTTATTGCTGATTTTCAATATGCATTGGTTTTAATATGTTTGTATATAATATGTTTTATGATATGATTAAAATTGATAATAATATAAGTTTCAATAATAAAATATGTATATATTTATTATATTTGATAAAAAATATTCCAATATTAAAAATAATTCTTTTTTTTTCATAAAAAAAACACAAGAAAAATATAATATGTAATATGATTATGTAATAATTGTGGATATGTTATATTTATGTATATATTTTTGTATTTAACAAAATATAATTAAAAAGGAAAGACTTAATAATTATTGTGTTTACTAAAACTAATAATATCTCTTAGCATACATACATCTCTGTACATATGTTTCTATGTAATATTGATACAATCAATTTAGATTTAAATATAAAAACAATTAGTGTGCCGAAAATTTATAAAATTTAGTAGAGATCAAAATGTATTTATTTTTTCATAGAAAATGTGTACGAAAATTTGTCTTTATTTAATTTTTCTTTTTTGAAAGATCAAATTTAATTATTAAATCCAAAAGTATATATTTTTATATAAACCAAAATAATATGTGCGCAGTAACAAGTTTGAATTATTAATAAAATATATTTTAATGTTAATAAAAAATAGACTTAAAATTAAAACTAAACATAATTGTAATATCATATTATTCAAAAAGGTTTTGGTATATGTTTTTCATTTAATATGTTATAAGAAATATTTTTTATATGTAAATTCTTAGTTTTTATATGTAAATCAACGCATTTTGTTATCTTCTTTTCTTTGAAGAAAAGGTGTCTTCTTTTTTTGTTTATTCTTTTTATTATTTTAACTGAAAAAAAAGACTACAAATAAATAAATAGTACAGTAGATTTGGCCATTCATAATACTTTTTAAAAATATTTTTTTTTTAAGTTTTATTATAGCTTATTTAAGAAAAATAAGAAGGATAACGTTAAGATTTTTGTTTTGAGTTATTGAGGAAGAGTTGTTCTTTATTTAATTGTTATTTTTTTCTTTAGTATTTTAAACAGTCTTTTACAGTTTGATTAATTTTAGAATAGTTGCACACACACAAAGTAGAATAGATTTGACTTGTAAGTTCGCCTTTTGACATAGAATATAGTAAAAGTCTTATTGTAAGATAAAATTAAAAATATTGGACAATATAAAAATTGTTCTTGTTGGTTTAAGAGTTTTCAAAAAAACAACAACTATAAAATAGTTCAACATCCGATATATGATTATATTATTTTTTTAAGGCAAATAAGCAGTACTGTAAGCACCTTTGTGTGATAAGTTGGAGGCTTTTTAGTATAAAAATTAGAAATATAATATTATAAATACAAATAAAATGCATGGTTATTATACTTAGTTTGTAGAGATGGCAGACTGAGTCAACCCTAAGACACTGATTTAAGAAATTGACATTGTTATAATATTTGCTTCGATAAGAAAGCTATATATAGTGTTGTCACAAATAAGAACAACATTAAAACAAATAAAGGTGTTTTTGAAATCAATTAAAACTCTCAAAAACACTCCTTTCGATTGTTAAATGTAAAACATACATGTATCTATTGGAAGTATAGTTTAAATTTTTGTTAAAAATTGAACACATAGTTTCGCGAACATATATGTATGTATGTATATCATAATAATAAAAAGTTCGAATATCTTGGAACTATCATTTACTCCAAATTTCTATATGAAGTACTATTTAGTTTTTTGTCTTTTGTTTTCAACTTAATATTTTATAACAGCCAGTTAAATTTAATAAAGTGATTGTTAACTCTTATTGCAACAATTAAATCAACTTATAACAATCTGTTTCAGTGTCTTAGGGTTAAATGAATGAAATTTAATATAATGTAGATGGAAGAAAACCTAATTTCATAGTATTTATAAGTAAATGTAAATTATATAGCTATGTATGTACTATGTTTATGACCCTTTCTCTTTATTTCTAAGTTTTACTTAAAAATCACAAAAACATATATAAATTTCTGCTTTATTTTTTAGTTTTAACCTATGAAAACAATATTAGAGAATATGTTGACATTTATAAGATTTCTCTATATTTATAAGATATGTATAATTTATTTCTATAAATAAAATAAATGTTAATTATGGTTACGTAAATTCCGTTTTAGGAATATCGAAATTCACAAGTATTTTCGTATTTTCTGCCTTAAAGTTTTATAATATACTCATAAATTCCTACAAATAAAATAGACATTTTTTATTTTACAAAAGTCGTTATAAAAAGTTGTGATAGAAATAAGTCCGTAAATTATAGTTAGTACACATTTATTATAGATGAATTAGGTAGGTATTATTTTTTATATTATTTCCTAAAGAGTTAAGTATTTAACAAGATCTTTTTTCACTGCACAATCTTAAACAAAAATAAATTTATAAAAATGGATTTATAAGTGATTTCATTTTGTTCCAATTTCGAATTCTTTTTTATATTATCTAATTAATTTTTATATAGCATGAAATATTATGCGATTTATTGTTTGGTTATTGGCTTAAATTATTTCACTATATTTTGGTAATCATCACAAGTAGATTGGTACATACATTCCTAAAGATGAAACATTATAATTAAAGTAGTTATTGTTTTTTCTTTCTTTTTTAATACGTTAATGTTTTACAGGCAGAGGCCAATAGTAAAGTAAATGCTCGAATTCTTTCATATTTCTACAAATCGAAATCTTTGAAGTTTGCTTATGCAATTATTTTTTAGCCATTGTTTGGAAAAATTAGAATTGTCATGCCAGCAGTCATGTTTTGTACCCAAGTATGTATCAAATAAGTTTGTCTCATTACTTTTTGCGAAGAATTGGCTTATAGTCAGTAGGTCATAATTTGGCTTTAGCAAACACGGAGACAAAGTTGAAAGTTGTAAGTCAATAGCCTCTGGTTCTTTACTAATTTTTGCGAAAAAGCGTGCTTTTAATTAACATATATGACTAAACAAAAGTTTGTTTGATGCCTTTTTTTTCAATGAATGTATGTTTCTGATGATATCCTATTTGAAGGTTAATCTGTTCATTGTTCAATTAAAAAAATGTGTTATCTTTTGGAATAGAAACTCGAATCAGTAATATATAAGTCAAAACGTCTGAATGATTCTGCGGGCTTGAATTATTGCTCGATCCACAAACATAGCGCTCAATGAGTTTTGCAGAACTCTTAACCAAATAAAATTCAATTATACCTATTGTTATAATTTTAAAAAGTTTTTGTTTCGTATTTTGATTTGTCTTAGGAAATAGGAAATTGCCTATTCGGTATTTATGTAGTCATTTCATACAAAAAAATAAAAATCTTCTTTGTCTCAAATAAATTCATATACACTTAGTCCAAAAAGTCTCAGTACAGCAGCTTTCTTTTTGTTGATTCTGAGCTAAAATATTAACTATAACAATATATTAATAAGAACACGTTTTTGAAAATCACAATCACAATTTTTTTAAACTTGGTAAAAAGGTAAATGTAGAAACTACATTTTTTTTCAATTTTACCACTTAGGTTTTTAAATTTATTCCTAGTTATTTAAAAAAAAAACACTTAACACTTAAATAAGGCTGATGTACGGAGAGTTTTTGGATTCTGCGTGTATGATAGAATGATTCCCCAATAGTATCATAAAGAGATATTCAAAAAATTAACTCAGATAAAAATATTAGTGTTTTCTCAATTCTATCTTTTTGTTAAAAAATTTATTGATTATTTGATATTTAAGCCTAGTCTGGTTACTCAAAAAGGCATTTTAATAAGGGTGGTAGTTAAAAAAACATGTTTCTTTTAGACGGTCCTAAATTAGAATTGACTAAAGGGGATTCATAAGAAAGATTTGAGATATCTTCTTCGTCTATTTAAAACCAATTAAAGACCATCCAAATACAAAATAGAAAATGTCCATAGATTTAAAACTTTCAACTGATTGCGATAAAAATGATCTAAACGTGATTTAGTTATAATGTCTTTCGTATTGCATACACAAATTTAAAAAAATAACCTTTAAGGTCCTTATAACGATTAATTAGTTTCAAACTACCAATATCTTCAACTGAATTAAAATTATTATTAATTTACATGCGCATTAAACTGTAATGTAATTTATGAATGAACTTGAATCTTTCTGAATACCTTATTATTTTTAAAATTCTTCTCATGGCACATGAAATAAAAATTAAGCAAATGATAAGTTATTAAAACAAGTGTAATATTTAAATAAAGGTATATCAAAACTTGGATTTTGTGTTTTGGCAACATAATATTTGCAATAAGAAATATAATATTTGCGTCATCAGATAGACAATAAGTTATCAACACCTGTTTTGAATTTCGGTCAATTTGGTATTCAATTAAGATTTGATATTTTTGTTATTTATTTTGGTTCCAAAACTTGTTGTTCGGAAAACTCAGATAAGATTGTTTGAAATATTTACTTGAGTTCTTTGAAAAATGTCCATTTAAACCGGATTTGAATAGACTAAATAAAAACAGAAAATCGATGTAAAATACAGAACAAGGGTGTATGTTTAAAAGACATTTTTCTAACTAAACCTGTTAAAAACTTATTTCAAACTTCATATTTCAGATATCATAAAACATAATTCTTATATCACAAGTCCAATAAAATAGATTTTTAAGATTCATTCTTTTAACTTTGCCTACATTTTTTTCAAGCTAACTAAGACAATAATGTTTAACTTTTATGTATATATAACAAAAACTTGTTGTTCATGTAAAGGTTGCTCTAACGAACATCATTTTTTAACTTTTAAGCTTTTAAGCTTGTTCATTTGGAAAGATCCTATTAAAATTCTTAACGATTTAGGAATAATAAATGTGAGTCCCAAGAAAAGATTTGTTTTTCAAACACCCGATCATTGAAAACATAATAATTTGACTGTGATTTACACGGATACAACAAAATGCAAACATCGTTTCTTTAACTAAATTTATTATTGTCAAATGTTTCTATTTCTGAGATTTATTTTTGGATTGCAATGAATTCAAAAATATAAATGAATACAAATTGGCGAAAAAATAATACCTATTGTTTATTACAGAAAACAGCAGTTTTCCATGCTCGGATGTTGAATCAAAGCTCATATTAATTGTATTTGTGTAGTCTTCCAGTTAATTTATATTTTTCGCAATAAAATGGAATTATTTTAAAAGAATAATTATGAACTTGGATTCGAATAGAAGACTTTGAAGAGTGAAAATGTCAGCTCTCATAATTATTTTAAGATATCTTGGAACGCGTATACCATTTATTTAAAATGAGTTCTGTGATAGATGTTAAATGTTAGTTTTATGAAAAATGTCAGATCTTAATAAAATAGGTATACATATATGGCTCATAACGGTGACTATGTTACATAAATAATGACTTTAATCTAACGGCAGGTTTTACATAAAATGTTTGTGTACATATTACAGTAAGGTATTGTAGACACACATTTAATTCAAACCATGCACCGTTTTCAGTCCTTGGTGTAATTTCAATATGAGAAATTATGACTTAAAAATTATAATATCTAACTTTATAATTCAGTCTTAAGACATTAATATTTTTAAGAAAAGAATACTAAATTTAAGTTATTAAAAATAATAAAGTTGGACAAGTATAAATTGTAAGTGCTTTTAAAAATCAGTCAGCTGAAATATTATAGAGAGATCAGGGTAAGTTTTTTTTTTTTGTTTAAGTTAAGGAATATGGGAATACTTTGTTGTCATTCAAGGAATAAATAATATTTTGGAATAATTTTCTAAACAATTTGTTATTTTTTTTTGTTGATTTTATCACCAATTAGTTGCGCTTAAATCAATTTTGTTTCATTTATTTTAATGTATTTTTTAATTTTGTTTTTACCACGAAAAATGATATGCATACTTAAATTTATTTAATACAAAAAACAAAAAATACATATTATGGCGAGCATATTTTAGAAAGTTTAAACAATACAATACATGGAAAAAAACACCACATTAATATTTTTGTGTTTTTTTTAGGGATAGGTCATTATTATTATATTTACCTTCAGTCAGTAAAATTAAACAAACAAAAAATACATTACATAAGTCTTACAGTACACATATGTAGATATCAAGTTCTTATGTTCATGATATCTAAGTTATAGTTGATTATGTAGCAGTCCTTAGATTAAAACTTAAATATAATATAAATCTCTTTTAGTAGCTGTACAGAGCTCATTGGATCTCTGAAAATACAATAGAAGCATTTCACTAAGTGTGATTAAGCTTCAGAACCATGAATGAGTAAAGCTCTAAAAAGCCTTTTCAGTTTTCTCAATTTTTACCTCACGCTGCTGGGAGTACTTTGATCGTCGTTTGCTAGCCAATTGTGGCAAATTCGAATGATGTTTGCGCACATGAACACCTAGATTACCACGTTGCTTGGATTTGTAGGCACAATAGGGACACTGGTGAGCTGGTTCCTTGCCACCACATTCGACGTTCTCATGACGACGCAGGGTTGATTTCCAGCGGTATTTCTTGCCGCAATGACGACATTGATAATTGGCTTCTTCGTTGGCATTTGTGCCGCCGTAGTCGCTCAAAGAGTATTCTAAATGCCTCAGGGCTTGAGCCTGAGCGGCCATCATAAGTTTTTGAGATTCGTCTGACATGTAATCAGTAGACAAGCATGGCATAGTCGCATTTTGATGATGGCTAAATGAAGACTTAGAACCTTCGATCAGATGGATATCATCGAAGCCAGAATAACGTCCATCATCGTCATCGTCGTCATCATCTTCGTCGAACTCCGAGTTGCTGTTTTCGTTCTCATTGTCCGAAAAATTATTTTCTTTGCGGTCGAAGTTTTCAAAGGTCAAACTTTTGTTTTGCCCAGAAATCGGTTGGACACTTCCACCAGATTGGTTATTGTGAGCCAACGGCACCAAATTCGACTGTTGCTTGAAGATATCTTGGTTTCTTAGCTGCTGCTGAAAATTATGATAGCCATCACGAAGCAAAGCTGCAGCTATCGCCGCAGCAGCTGGGGCAGCTGCAGCACCAATAGTCGGAGGCTTAATGACTGAAGCTGGGATCGGAAGAATAGGCTTGATATCCGGTGGCGGAACAACAACAGAAGTTGGTATGGCTGCAGGAGTATTTTCCATATTAGCTAGAGCAGCAGCGGCTGCAGCACTCGACTTGTTAACTACACTTGAGTATTTGACTCTTGGATGAAATGACGAAGTGTTCTTCTTGACGGAAATGGAACTCTTGATAGTTCCGATTTTGTTGGTATTTGTCATTTCATCACCATTCGAGTTTTTTGAAGCCGTTGTATTTGATGTATTTGATGTTTGTGGCTCATCGGGAATTCCCGATTGCATGGTTCCACATTTTCCACCAGCCGCTGCATCAGCTGAGGACGGTGACTTTTGTCTAAATGGCTTTTCAGTATTTTCTGTCTTTGGTGCTTTTGCAGCTGAGTTCGCACGATAGAATTCATATAACATATCGGAGACATCCGACACAGAAAATCTCTTCTTGTTTCCATTGATCTGATTGGCAGCTACTGCTGCTGACATTGTTTCCATTCCATTCATTGAGTGTCTGTTATTGAGGTGTCTATGGTGTTCCATTACTGAGGTCTTCTGATCTTTATTAGGATTGGTGACTTTTTTGCTAAGATCTTGATTTTTTTTTCAAATTAAAAGAAGAAAAAAACAAAAAAGAAATCAAATTAAATTAAGAAAATAAAAATTAACAAAAAACAAGTGATGTTTGTGAATGAAATGAGCATTAATGTTATGAACTTAAAAAAAAAAAAAACTTTTAAAAAATGAAGAAATAAAAGCATGCAAATAAAATGTAACTACAAATTATGAAATAAATATTTTAGATATTTTATTTAAAGAATAAATAACTAATAATTTGCATGTACTGATGATAAATAATATCAAACAAAAAATAAAGTTTATTTGGAATATATATATTTAATGTGTTTATAAACAATAATATTAAATTTAAAAAAATAGTAGACAAATTAAAAAATAAAGTATAACTCAAATTTTAGTAAAAATAATTTATTTGTTGTAATTTGAATTGGTTTTGAATGTTAAAATGGCTGGTATCAACACAACATATGGTTTTTAGACCTGTTATTGGTCAGCTGTCACTTAAAATCTGACAGCTGTCACTTTTAGTTTGACAGTTGACCAATATCAGAGAATACTATTAACATAAATTGCGTAAAATTCGCCATATGAATTGCAAATGATGAAGCAATTTAGTGTGTATATTTTTTTAAGACTTCGCGCTGATGGATGGTGATTGGGCGATATGATGATGCGAGCGAGCATTTGTTTGTTTTGGAGCTTTTATCCATTTTTTAACACAATTTTGTTGTTATTTTTTTGTGTTTTTATTTTTTTTTTATTTTGTTTGGTTAGCAATGTGAGAAGCCCTTTTACCAATGAATTTTGTTTTGCTAGTTTGTTTTCTGTATTTTTGTTTGTTCTGTTTTGCGATAGGGTGGGTTACCTTATGTTTCATTCGGAACCCAAAAGTCTGTTCTGTTCGATTAAAAGATCTGTTTGTTAACGAGTATGATTTACAATGATAGCTGAGAACCTAAAAATAAAATAGGTTAAATAATGGCAACAAGCATGATTGTAAAATTAAAACAATTATAAATAGAAAAAAGAAAACAATGGAATTGCATATGGTTTTAGGCTTCAAAATTAAAATGATCTGAAAATAAAACAAAACCAAAAAGTATGAATAAAAATGAAAAATATGTTATAAACAAAATAATATAAATAAAAATATATGAAAATGAAAGTTGAAATAATTTGTATTTTCAATAAAATAAATTCAAACTAAAGAACCAGCTAATATATAAATAAAAGCTCTAATATAATAATAAATATATCGAAAGGTACAATTTTGCATTGGGTTATCTAAAAGTTATGTCACTGCGATGGATAATAATATTTTCGATATGACTTTGTAAGACTTACAGAAAGCAAATAGACTTCTTTACAAATGAAAACAGAACAGATTTATCCGACAATTAGATAATTGTCTTAAATATAGTTAGAAATGCAAATGATTTTCATTTCAACTTGATTTTTAATGGCAATTTTAAAGAGTCCCAAAACTCGCTTTCAAAAAGATCGTAGAATACAAATTTTTTATATACACGATAAGCAGAGAAAACATTGATTTTATGTTTTACGGACTGTAATTTTATTATAAAAAGGTATGTGTAGTAGTTACCAATCAAGAAGTTTTTGTATCTTTGGAAGTTTCTTAAAACATGAAAATAATGCCAATGTTAAAGGATATTAAGAAACACTAGCCAAAGGTCAAGATATGTCGAAATATTATGAAAAGTTACCGGTTTCAATTTTTACACTTTAATTTTTAGTTAAAAACTTTTATTTAAATTTTTTTTTAAATATATAAAATTCCATATTGTCAGAAATATCAACTAACTTGATGACTTTTACAGTCTATTCAACAAAATAAATATATTTAAGGAAGTATATACATATATATATATATACATATACATATATACTTTTAAGGAATAATTAATCAAATGTTTTTAAATATTAAATTCTGGAATTAAGAAATGTTTGGGGAAAATTGATAACCAAAACAAAATTATTTGCGTTGTTCGTGTTTAGTTTTAGTTTTTATTTCGTAATTTTAAGATTACATTCCCAATGCACCATTAATTTGTGTTAAAACACTTTTATTTGTTTGTTAATTTTAGTTGAATTTGTATCTTCTTGATTTTATTCCGTAAAGTTAAAAAGAGTACTAAAAACATCAAATTTGATTTGTTTTGCAATAGGTATTAAATTTAATTAAAATATAAGTTAATTTTGTTCACTTTAGGGGCTAGTCTCATTTAAAATTCACAATTTAATATTTTTAATGAGATATGAGTTTTGAAGAATTTAAACAATTTGAAAAGGAACCTTATATCCTTCGAATAAAATAAAATAGTTTTTGCATAAATCACTATTTTGTTTGTATGAAAAAATAACATAAATTCAAATATTAAAACACACGACAAGTTGGAAGGTTAATCTAATTAAAATATTACTTTGTTTAAATTCAAATATACAAGCATAAACTTTATTTAGCTTTAAACTTCACAACTTGGCAATTTGGTATATATTTCATTTAAACGAAAATATTAGTTTATTTTCAAAAACAAAATTAACTTTTAAATTTATTTAAAAACTTGTTTAAGCTTTATTAAAAACTTTTAATCAGTAAACTATCCGCATTCAAGAACTCCGAATCACTGCACCATGGCACCGAACCGAAGCCCACACAAACAATACTAAGTTCCCAACGATGGCCCACGAAATCTTCCAAAAAAAACAGCTTCGAAAGGTTTTTTTTTTTTTTTTTTTGTACTGTGTTAACTATTAACTTGAGAATGGTACTTTTGAAATTGTGAAATGCCTATGCAGTTGTTTTCCTTTAATCCTAGACAACATCTGCTTGCATCCGTATTTCTATCCCTATCCATATAAAGTGCAGCATGAAATCCCATCATGCAACTACATAGGTATTTTTATTTGTGTTTTTTGAATTTAAGGTTGTGTTAGTATATTTATGTAAGTATGTTATATTGAAAGATCATAATCCCAAATAAGAATATAAAAATAGAAAACAACATCCTGTGTCTATATACGAATACTATGTGTGTTACGGGGACACAGGCAGATTTATGCGGGTCATAAAATAAATTATTATTTTTTTTTCGTAGATAGGCATACCCTACCCTTAAAATAGGGTAGGTTGAAATTTGAACGGCAGGTAAGAACGAACAAAAGACTTTTGCAAAGGTATCAACAAGTTGAATCACCAATCATAAAAAGTCGTATCTTTTAGCAAAAGAAAAAACTAGCACTGAAAGTTTGTAAGGATACATTATATACATATCAGAAAGTAATACATATATTTTATATAATATCTACATTTAAACAAACTTCAACGGTAAGGTACCTATTTACTTTTGATTCAAATATTTTTAAGAAATTGAATCATGTAATTTATTTCCCTTGCACCAGTGCACCTGTGAAAATTATATCAATGGTTATCAAATATTAAGATGTTTGATATCAAATAAATAGCTTTTAACAGATTTTTACCAAAAATAAATTGATTTATTAAGCCAATGGGAAAAATAAACCCCATAAGTCGTGTAAATGTTTTGATTGTTGGTTCAGATACTCTAAACTTTTTCAAACGTCTAAACACACAACAATTATTCAGGATTTTTTAGTATATACCTTATATTTAACGTGTAGCCCCAAAGAAAAATGTATAAACTTGTGAAATCTAACTGCAAAACCACTTTACCACTTTTATATTAAATTTAAACAATTTTAGTTTATGTTGGAGTGTGTATCATTTTTGTAGGGAGCGGCTCGAAATGCTGTATTTTAATATTTTAAAATATTGTATGGTTAAAATTCTGTATGATACTGTATATTCATAATACTGTATGGTTAATATACTGTATCTCAAAATGCTGTATTGTCAAAATATGTACTGTATTTAAAATTCTTCTTCTCAAAATTCTGTATGAGCAAAACATTATCTAAAAATACTGTATTTTTGAAAAATTCCGCACTTAATCATACATTATAGAGAACAACAAAAGCAGAACTCGATTTATGTATGTATGAACATATGTATATTATATCATTTATTGAAACTCCAAACAAGTAAAAAAACAGAATACATTAATAAGTCATATCATAATTAAGTAAATAACAATAGGCAGTATTCTTTATAAAAGTAATCTGTTTTTAAAGTTCTGTATCTCACAATGCTGTTAATAGGCTTACAAATAATGTAAAAAAGTGCGCACTTTTTTACATTATCAAAACGATTTTTATTTGTCAGCCTATTTACAGCATTTTGAAATACAGAATTTTGGTATACAGAATTTTAAGATTCAGAATTTTGAGCTACAGTATTTTGATCATACAGTATTTTGTACATACAGTATTTTGAAATACAGTGTCTTGAGATAAAGTTTTTTAAATACAGTAGTATGATCCATAGTAGTACCCGTGGCATGATGGTTAGTGCGTTGGACTGTCATGCAAAGGGTCTTGGGTTCAATCCCTACCTGTGCCACCTTAATTTTAAAAAAATTAATTTTCGCGGGTACTGCCTCTTGCGAGGAACTGACAAATCCTTCAAGAGTAATTCTTGTCATGAAAAAGTGTTTTCTCAAATTAGCCGTTCGGATTCGGCATATAAACAGTCCCTTCCATTCCTGACAACAGTACTCACACACAGGAATGGTTGAGAGTTGTAAGTCACTAGGCCCTGGTCCCCAACGGACTGTTGCGCCACCCAATTTAATTTTAATTATGATCCATACAGGATTTCGAACCAAACCCATTTTTGTACTTGCCATCACCCCTGCCTGTGCCATATTCAGTTTTCTTCATGGGTATGGCATCTTGCGATGAATTGACAAATCCTCCAAGAGTGATTCTTGTCATCAACAGTACTATCTTAAACAAGCCCTTCGGATTCGGCTTAAAACTTTATGTCCTTAAGATCCCTAACATCATAATTCGCACACACTAATGGTCGAATGTTGTAAGTCAAGGACTATGGGCCACCTAATTTGTTTTATTTATTTTAAATACATATACTTACATAAAAATATGATAGATATTCAAAATGAAGTCTTTTATTGGAAAACCTCACATATTATTTAATTATATTTATTGATTTCGAATAAGCCAATACCCTAAGCCTAGATTTGTGAAACATTTCGTTGCGAAAATATTAAAAAGTAGCAGTTGTTTTGAAATCATCCTATTGAAACTCAAAACGAATAATCTTTTTGAGAATTGATTGAAATTGACAAATCTACAAGTTAAAAAAAAACTGCTTTGATTAGTCAAAACTTACAGTACCATCAGTGAAATGATTCCACTGATTATTAATTTAAAGGAACTTTGATGTTTGTCATTTGTAGTTTTAAGTTGGAAGCCCACGTATTTGACACCTGTCATAGTATTGTATCGAACTCAACCAAATGATAGTCCCTTATTTTTATTTTCGTTTTTCAATATATAGGTCTAGGGCAAGGTCGTCATTATAGCTTCAATATACTTATAATATTGTTGATACTAATTTTAGAATTAAATGCAATCTGGCTGTTGAATACATTGCAATTGTGCCTTGTAATATATTTTTGTATTTCAAGCAAAAGCGGGTGGTTTGAATTTATAGATTGACAGTTGTATTTTGGTCTATGCTTCGAAAAAGTCAACAGATAGTTTAATTATTTTAAACGGATCAGTGTGTCAATCAATAATTCTATTTATAAATCTAAGCCTTATATCTTTTAAAATATGTCCATACAAAACATATACAAACATATTTGGAATACATACATACATATGTACATTCTCTTAAATAATACATAGGGAACATAACTTAAATAATTTGATTTCTATTATTTCAAAGAAAGTTTATTTATGTGAACATACATAGATTGGAAAACCCTTATAGCACAGATTGAAATTTGAAAGACGAAAAAAAAACACATTTTAAAAATCTTTTGTTGACTTACTTATGTGCATCAAGGAAACACGCATACACTGCTGCACCTCTGTAAAGCATATCGCCTTAAAAAATGTTCTGATTCATCTCAAGTGTTATACCTAATACAAGAAGCGAGAAGTTCAGGTAGTTTTCCATTTCATAGTTTTCCCCAGCTTACAAGAAAAAATTCAAGACTTCGACTTTATGGTGGCCTTAAATTGCACTTTAGAAGAAAAACACTGAAACCGTGATGCGTGTTCTCCTCATTTCAACGTGGTTGTTTGATTGTTTAGTTTTATTATCAAGGAAAAGGGACGAAAGAGAAAATTGAAAAACTGAAGAAAAAAATAGCTTATAGATAGGAAATAAGCAATATAAAATGTATACAAGCCTGAAAACCTATAAGTCCTATGAGCTATGTATGTAAGTCCCAGGCAGGGGCGTAGGCTTGGATGATTAGAGTGATAAATGGGTTTTCACACTGACATAGTTAAACATACAGGCAAAAAAATAAAATACTATATCTAGGTTTCTGGGAAAACTTTATTTTACTTTCAGACACAAGATACTTTAAGAAAAAAAACTGATGATAGATAATATATGGAGGTTTGGTATTTCAAGTTGAAAATGCATGTGTGTATTGTGCAGACAGTGCGTGCTGCGTGCATATGCGAGGAAAGCAAAGGAAACAACATAGCGTAAGCCCTAAATTTATAAGATACATACAAATTTGAAAAATGAAAGTGATTGCTTTTGAAAACTTCTTCAAATGTTTATTTATAGAACTCTGGCACAAACAAGAATAAAAGTTGTAAATAAAAAAAAATTGATTGTTAGAAGTTATATGCACTCATAATATCTAGGTACTGAGTCCTTTTCTTCGGGTACAGTTGTCCCAAAATGTAGCAGGCTCTCTTTTTTTTTAAATGAACAAAAATTATATCTAAAACTTGTCACCTGCAAAATAGGGTTCCAAGAATTTGTGCAATTTTAGTGAAAAAGAAATGGCTGTAGGTAGAAGTAAGGTATACTCGTAGGTACTGTTTGACTGAATCAATGACAAACAGATATTAAAATGTAAACTTTGTAATGCAATTAAATATATACAAAAATCAAAATATTTTAAAAAGAAGGAATAATTCAGCAAAATAAAAGTTTTGGTTGTTATACAATTTATAGAGACATTAAATGGAGTAGGCATTTCTTGATACGAAGAAAATGTGATTTTTGAAGTTTTAATCAGTAAATATTCGCAATTTCTTGAACAACAAATAAGTATAGGTTACCTACAGGAATAAAAAAGAACCTTGCATTTGAAATTTCGTTTATGTATATAAAACAAAGGAAAATTTAATTTTCAAACAAAAATATTCAAATAGCTTATTGAAGCTTTTAGAAGGAGTAAACAAAGAGATATGAAAAATACCTTTAAGAATTGTCTCATTTAAAAATGCCAGGCAAATGTGAATAAATAATACCGATTTTATTACTGAAATCGTTATTATAAATTTTGAAAACATTTTTGGTAACTTATCTTCGAGTCCGGCCTCAAAGTCATTCAATAACTACTTCAGGCTTTTCATATTTTACAGTGCAAAACTATTGAAAACCATTATTCCTCTATATTAGTAGTAGTAAGTTCGAAATATATTTCTTTTTTAATCTTAATCTTTTGCTTCATTAACTACTTTAAACAGTTTAATTAGAAACAAACTTATACATTGAATTACAACCAAATCTCATTAGATTTTTATTCCTGATACCAATTGAATCCGAAATAAACTTTTCACGCTCTCAATGTTGGAGATATGAGAAAATTTCACATCGAACATTTTATTTTCTTTAATCTGTAGCTGTTAAAAACTGTAAGCTATCGTTTTCAGTGTTTCAAATTCGATTAACAGCGGCTTTTATAATTATTTAAAGATTATTATTTAATCGCGCTAAGTGAAAATTGTTTGCGTTACAAAAAATAGAATTCATTTTTTAGAATAATCATTTCTTCTGGATTATTTCGGAAAACAAAGATTGAAGGCACCCCTTTACAATTAATACATTTAATTTGTATTTATTTATTTTTATTTTACCCTTAAAATAGAGTTATTTTCTTAACTGCAAGTTGAACATTTTTTTATCAACCTTTGATTTTGGTTTTCTTCGCTCAAAGTTGGAAATTTCAACTTTGGCTTTTCAACTCTCGAGTTAGTCTACTTATAAAAAGCTTTACCGCTTGAACAACTTTGTGAAATATTAAAAACTTTTTTCCAAAACTTCACGCACTGGCTTAAACAATTCTGGTACACAAAGATGATGTCTGATTATCGCTTACAAGCTGCAATAAATTGATTCAGAAATTGAATGAGCGCTTTGTTATCACTTCACAGCTTTGGCCTTACGAGCTTAAATTGACGGAGCTCATTGTTATATCAGCGGCTACTTTAACAAACAAAATTGCCACATCTGAGTCTCGAAAAACCCGCACATTGCTGTCCAGAAGCCAATCAATCCAAAGAGAGTAAAAGTTGTGGATTGGGAAATGATGGTATCATTGGGACAAATTTCGGTCAAAGGAGGAGAACGCTTACCCACTTTTTTTTTACTGAAATTTAAGGCATGCATTATTACGATTTGTGGTTTATGCAGGATAGTGCGATCATTTGCGGAAAAAATTCAAGCACGTAAAGGCAAACTATCAAAGAAATTATTAACATCGTCTCGGAAAATTGGAGTGACAGAATATGCTGTGGCGAAGTCTAATAATTGTATTGCTTTTTAAAAAGATTAATTAATATCGAAAACGATTTATATACATTCATATCGTTCTTAATTAATGCACAGGAACATTTGGACATGTTAATATTTTTTTTAAATACTTAACTTATTTTTAAACAAGTCAAGCCAAAAAGGAGAACAGTAGAATTTACAACAATAAAGAAAACTTTGAATACCATTTTTTTTAATTTGCTTAAATGATCTTTGATAGGGGTTTTTTAAACAAAATCTATGGAAATATCTTGAACAAATTGCTTTTCCTAATTACCTAAATGGTAATATTTGTATGTTCTCGGAAAAGTATACCTCACAAGGAAATGAACACTATTTTTTATTTTAACCTTTCTTTAATTTATCGATCAATCAAAAAAGAAAGAAAAACCTTTCTAAAGAATTTTTTGTTCATCCTGAATCCACCCTTATTTTCAATACATCACCTGTGGTGTTTAGAAAATGAATGATGCCAATATATGGATGTATTGTACTTATGTACATAGATAAGTCAGAATTATTGCCATGGACAATTATTGCCAAAATATTTCTCTTTTTGTTAAAGTATTAAAATATCTCGTCAACCAATTTAACGGTTTTCGGAGTGAACTTGTTGTTGATCAATGTTTAAATCTACTTTTATTAAAAAAAAAAGAAAAACAAACTTACCCTTAGAAAAATATTGAAAATACTGGTACAATATATGCGATATGCTTGACATTAAGTGATATTTCTGCTTCAGCAATCTGAAATAAATAAATGTTCAGTAAGATACAGTGGGGAAATAAATTAAAACTTACCTTTTCTCCTAGTGTGTCCTTCTATCATCTCTAGTCTCTACAATAATTATAAAAATACCTACTTCGATCATCACAATCTTTTCACTCTTTTTAAAGATATATATACATATGTGCGATAATTAATCAAAATACAGTTTTATTCTGTTTAAATTGTAAATAAATATATGTGTATTATATACTTTTCATCCATAAAACAAATAATATATTTGTGTATATTTGTCAACCATTCTACAGATCATATCTTAAAATTAGTTTTTTCTTTATATATTTTGAACTTGGTTAAGAAGGCAATAATGGTGAGTTTGTGTGTTTTTTAAAAAGAAATTGAAAATACTTAAAACGAAAGAATTTCAAAATTTAAATTTTTGTACGACAGTTTGTGTTTTTGTAAGTATGTTTTGATAGAAGATAAAAATTAACAATAAATTATTTATTTCCTATTTTGGAATGTTAGCGATAAAACGAAAAAAGTTCAACATGATATTTTAAAATTTGATTAATCCTTAACCTAATAAAATTGTTTATTTTAAATTCTTAAAATTAACTGTGGGCTTGTTTTTTGTTTTTGTTTTATAAATTAACTATATGGAATGTAATATAATGACGGAAAAATTTCATTATCAACATCATCCCGCTTTCGCAAGAATATATGATGAACCTTTGACATGTGTCTTTTGAGATCTTCATTGCGTCGATATTTCGATGGACAGATTTCGCAACAAAATTTTGGTGGTACATCAATGCACTCGTTCCGCATGTGCCGCTTAAGATGTGCCTTACGTAAATAACTTTTTCCACATGTCACACAGGGATATCGAAGCTGCAACTTCTTCAACTCATAATCTGAAAATTTGAAAAAAGAAAACAAATATTTGTATAAAAAAAGAAATAAAACAAAAATTACTTAAAAGTTAAAAACGAACAAAAAATAAACCAAAATAAAAATATGATTTTGAAATTAAAAAACAAAAAGATAATTAATAAAAAAAAATTCAAATTTACACCGTTAAATAATACTAATTTTTGTATGTACATAGAAGATAGATTGCTAAAAGAAAGACTCAAAAGAAAATTGAAATAGAGCAGAAAAACACAATGTCCTTGTTTATATATAATATGATCCTTTCATTTTATTTATATGTTGTGTTTTTTATTTTAAGGCTAAGAGATTTTTGAAACCATACAGAATGTTTTCAAAAATCAGTATATTTAAAAAAAATTATCCAAAAGTTAATACAAATATAGAATTTTGGATTATTTAATGGCAAATAGCTTAGCAGATAAATAATGTATTAAAGTAGAGCAATGATAAAAGTGTAATTATTTCGATAATGGTAATTTATTATATTATTTAAAAATTCCTTAGTGTATTGTTTTTAATTTCATTTTTTTTCTTGCATTACACAGAGATCACATTTTCTTTTGTTGTTGAATTTCCAAAATTCACATAACGAGATAATTTCATTCAAACAAATTATAAAACTTTCTCTTCTTACAAAAAAAACATGATTATAGAATATTTAGTGTACAAAATTAACAAATATTCTTTTTTTAATATAAATGCTAAATAGTAATTTTAATATTATTATTATTATTTACTTTAATTTGTTTGTTTTCATTTTGCAATTATAGAATATATCATGTGATTCTTATGTTTTTTAAACTAAATTAAAAATTAAATTCAATGTGAAATAAATCGAACATAAGAACAATATAGAAATAATTAAAAAGATAAAAATAAACACAAGTTAACAAGTGCTATGAAACAATTTCCTTGTTTTTTGTTCTTATTTTTAAAATAAAATTCATGTATTTTCTTTTACTTCTATTGATTTTTATATAATAAACATAAAATAATTCATTACGAAATATTTTTTCTAATATTGGTCTTCTAAAATTGGGGTTTGTCAAAATTTTTGAATTAAATAATTTTTTAATATTTTTTACGAAAATTCAAAAATTGTTCTTAATAATTTATATACAAAGGGAAACATGAATAAATTTAAATAGAAATTAGTTTGGATGCAATATTTCCACAGTTATTTTTGAATATCTCGCGAATTTTCAATATAAAACCTAAGCTTGTTTAAAGCATCTTAGTATACTAATTTTCAGGTTTTTTAGTATAACTAGTAAAACAAAAAGATGTAAGAACATTATAAAATAAAAGTGGGAAATTTGGTTCATGTATACTTAAAAGTTTGTTACAAAATAACATTATGTAATTACAAATAACAAATGAAATCACATTCGATTATGAAGTATATAAAGATGTTGTATTTTAAGAATATATAAAATCTTAAGTGACGCATAATTTTCCCATTTTCCTTGTGATGCATGTTTATGCCAATAGTTGGCACCTGCAGAAATTGAAATTATTACCAGAAAGTTCAGAAAAAATTCAAATTCATGGGAGAGGAAGTGCACAGAACCAATTTGTTATTTGGCTAAAAATTAATTAATTTTTCAAACTTTTCAGACATTTAATATTTCATTCCATCAAAAAAATTATTAAAATTTACAAAATAGTTCTATAGTAAAATCTACAAAATAATGATCTCGAAAAAATGCAATGAATTCATTCATATTTTAAAATTATTACAGTTCTCAGTCGAATTTTTGCTCGGAATATATAATATACTCGTATATACCATACATACATACATCTACAGCAGACATAGAGTGATTCTAATGTAATAATTCAAACTTATTAAAAACAAAATTATAACGATTCGCTTATATTTCATTACATCAAATTAAATTCAAATTCATTGGGAGCATAATGATTATGTTAAAAATTCGATATTTAATTGAACAATAAATTGTTCTAATTTTTGTATTTGTTAACATGTTTGATCTAAAGTTTTGCTATCCTCTTATATTATTTAAATCGATTTAAAAATCATCAGTAAAAAAGCTCTACGAATCTATTTCATTGATTCGAAAATTCGTTAATAAAAAGAAACAAGTAGCTTATTAATCAAACAAGATCAAAATAATAACATTTTTTTCTTCCAACGTCTTTGTTACTTTCAACAACGATTGAAATCGTTTCCAAAAAGAAAGTAATCTCACTTAAACAATGTCAATTACGACTTGAAAAAAAATCACCCTATAAATTCTACTTTGATCTTAAGGCAAAAGTACACATATAAGTTAGTTCACAATGGCTTTTTTTCTTTTGTTTTAAAAATCTAAAAACTTAAAACGATTTAAATTGACTTTAATGTTATTATATTTGAATAAATTTAAGGCTTACAATAATAATCATTGATTTATCAAAAAAAAAAATATATTACATTTTTCAAGTCACAAAAGTTAAGTCTTCTCTTTCTAAATTAAGACCGAATGCTCTTTTCGCATATGTTCATTTAAAAATGCCTGTGATCTATAATTACGCGAGCACAAAGGACAACGATTAGATTCTAAATATGTCTTACGCTTAGTTGATACAGATCTTTCTCTATCTCTAGCAGCAGCAACGATGTTAGCTCCCAAAGTTATGGGCTTATTATTTCCACCAGGAACAATTCCAATACTACTGGCACTATTGGCATAACTACTTCGTCTTCGTTCATTTCCTCTTGAAATTAAAACTTTCGGTAGCGTTGGTAGTAATTTTGCAAATGCATCCGGGGCTGTGATATCAGCCAATTGTCTCAAGGCCACTAGAGCATCACCTTGTGGTTCGATTTCGATGTCATCATTTCCGGTTTCCTGTTTTATTATACTTCTCCCACTTTCTGTCTCCAATAGCGAATATGATGGTATTTTATTTTGTACAATTATAACATCATCATCTTCCGAAGAACCTTCCTTGATCTTTTGTTTCAAATCTGAAATAAAAATAAAAAAGAACAAAAAAGTATGTCATACAACACAAATAAACAAAAATTTAAATCATAAATATAAATTTATAAATAACTAAACTATAGAACTAAATTAAATATTAATATATGTCAAATCTAAAGCAAAATCTATATTTACATTTAGAAATATTTAAAAGACATTTTTTGGTTGTGTTTTGCTGACTCTTTTGAACTTTTAATTTATATCTTTTTCATTTTTTTTCAGTTTTTATTTTAAATACATTTTTATTAAGAATTTAAAAATAAGTATTTTGGTAAAATTTAATTAAATAAACTTAATCAGTAAGACTTAAGTACTTTTAATTTATTAAATATTTATAATTTTTTTTAATATGATTATTAACAATGGATGTGAAAAATAACTCAATAAGTGTGCGCCTCTGTAAGGTACTTCAATATATTTTTTTATTTTTTTATTTGTTTGTTTGGCACACTATTGATATCTTTCAATTTTATTTTATTGGAATTTTATCGCATAATCCAACGGATTTAAAAAGTTTGTTCGAATTTATTATTTATTTTTATTTTTTTCGACACATTAAGGATAGATATTGTAATTTCAATTCCTTTTCTTCATAATAATTGAGTTTACACATAACAATCAATACGTTATGATGAATTAAAGTAAATTGTCGAAATCATTTTTAAACGAAAAAGAAGAAGAGAAAAGAAAGTTTCTTATTTGTTTTAGTTTAACATAAATTAGTGATTTGATGACTACGATGACGTTTAAAACGTCAAATATTAGTAGTCAATGAACAAGGCCAATTCGAGTTCAAAAAGAGAAAGTTTCTAAACGACACTTTCAATTAATAAAATGTAGTAAATGGGCATTGTTCGAGAAATTTCCAAACAAAAAATAGAGATCAAATACCGTTAACAATACACTATCATATCTATTAAATTAGTTCACAATAGAAAATACATTTTACGATCCGTTGAAATTCTACGATGCATGGTCACATTTATACATATAATATAATAAATACTTGCTGTATATAAATTTTCACGTTTTTGCTTTCTTTTTAATTAAATCTATGGCATTTTTGTGTTAGGTTTATAAATATTTTTTTTTTGTTTTTGTAGTTAATTTAAACAAAATTAAAAAACTTATAAAATTTCTTTGGATTTTAATCAATATAATATGGTTCATCATATTTAACATTTTTTAGGCAATTATTTAAAGATGCACTTTTACGCTCCTCCTCCAGTAGATCATCATAATTAATACAATGTATTGTATAATGACGTTTAAGATGATATTTTCGTTTGAATGTTTTTTTACAAACAGAACATTGAAATGGTTTTTCTGTTCCACAATCTAAACGTAGATGACGGATCATTGTTGCATAGGTTGGATAATATTTGCCACATTTTCGTTCACATGGAATCAATTCGACACTTGATTCAGTCCAGAAATTCGATAAAAATTCATCAGCTTCTATTTATATTTTGTTGTTGTTTGTGTGTTGTTGGGAATAATCCAGAGAAGCAGGACAAAGAAAAAGCAACAATGGAAGAGAAGGAAATATGTAATTTGATATAAAATGGTTTTCATTTTACTATATTTTTAATTTTTGATTTAGTGTTTTAAAAATATTATATACATTTTGATTTTATTTACATAAATATGCATAACGAGTTACTGAAACAATTTTGATGAAATAAAAAATAAAATTTTATATTTAAAATAAATAAATTAAAAAAAAAAACATGCAATAAATTGTAAATTAGGAAAAATATTTTAAGTGAAAACATTTTGCTGGTAACTAAACAATTTTTTTGTCTATGGATTCTACATAAACAATACGATTGTGAATAATAAGTAGAACAAAAATAAAGTTAAAGCTCTATTATTTACTATGCTTTAATGCTTAACAACTTAAATTCAATGACTCACATTGAATTCATGAAATCTATTTCGTCCTTCAAGAATCACTCATGATTCAAAATTATTAGTTAATGAAAAATACATACATCATAATCTGCAGCCTAATTTGTACGAATAAGAAATGTACAACTAAAAACCGCATTTTAAAGCCACAATATTTTCTCTAATCAGTAAGCGGTTGATAAAGTTGCTTACAAACAGCATGAATTCTGAAAAAAAAAACACTTTCAGGCGCTAATCTCGAAAACGAAAGTCGTTTGAAAAAAATAAATCTGTTCAAACGAAAGTCGTTTGAAAAAATAAATCTGTTCTCCACTTCGAATTTTTTCATTCCATAAAAAAAAACAATTAGAACTTAAGTTCTACAAATTTCAACTAGAATTGATAATTCACTGAAAATGCCAGATATAATATTTATTTTTTAAATGTTCTCAAAAATTGCTGTATTGTCTTTGGTAAAACTTTTTTTTAAAAACAATTTCAAAATTGTTTGAAAATCATATACTTATGATTTTTGTTTGTAATTGAAGTTCATGTAACCTAAAAATGACTTCTCTATTCATAGATACCTTACACATATTTAACCTAAAACGATCAGATTGGTTTGATCCTTATTATAAATGCAGTAATAAAAAATTCATATTTTTATTGAAAATATTTCTACCAAAGAGGGGTTAGCAATTTTAAATTATTTTTTATTTTATACTCTTACAAAGATGTTAATTTTTGATTTCAAAATAATTCATTTATACAACACCTGTAACATAAACAACCATCAATTCGAGATGTTATTGAATAATGTTAAAATGGTTGATGATAATGATGCATCGCTTGTGTAGAAATCAAAAGCAATCGTGATTTTTAAAGGACAATATCAATGTCCCTCTTTTGATCAATAGCCAATTATAATCTATGATGAGAATGATGAATACTGGATTAAAACCTAAAAAGAAAAATATGTTAGTCTGAATGGATTTTTGTTTTCCTATTAATTTCATTTACCTTTTCTTGAAAAATAATAATCATACAAGAAAAAAATACTTCATCAATACTAAGAGGACCATACCAGTGTAGGATTTTAAAATTATGTTTCTATAGTTACAATTTTAGTTTAACACAATTGACGGAACATTCTTTGCAAAGTAGGTTCATATGTTATATGAACCCGGCTCATAAGTTTGATTATAATGATACAAAAAAGAAGGAATTTTAGTTGCACTTCATTAATAGGGATTAGAACCCTGGTATTTTAAACATATCGAACTATTCCTGACAATTTTTCCTAAGTGCCAACATAAATTTTATCGTACACGACAAATCAAAAACTTACTACTGGCCCTGGGGACAACTTGTAGCCATAGTTAATATTGAAAATTATTAATTATGCTTAAGTTAAGACATGACAATATCCTTCAAGGCTCTTTTTGTTACTACCAAATTTTAATAATTAAGTTGTCTTTTTTATTGAAAATGACGCTTACGATAAAACGGGGGGATGGACTCGATATACAATTTTTAAATTAAGTCGAAAATTCGCGACCCAGTCAATTGGATCGTTCGATTTCCAGATATTCTGTAAATTCATTTAGATAGGCCGTGAATGATCAACTTTATGAGTTAAATAATTGAAAATATAAAAATCTTGAAATTCTTTTGACACTGGCACATGGAAATTGTTTTTTTTTTTTTTAAGCAAACAATAGACTCCAAAGTATTTGTTTTTTTTTACACACAGGGATCTCTATTTAATTAACTTAAATTAACATTTTTACAATTTATAATTTAATTTCTTTAAATAACAATTATTGTCTAAATAATATACATACACAACTATTTTTTTCTGTTTAATTTTTGGCAAGGTCTTTGTTGAAATTTTCTAAAATCAAAAACATAATATATTACAAAAAATAAAAATATAAACTTAAATTAAAAAAAGATAGGTAATATAAATAATGACTTAAATCATTTTGGATGTAATTTTAGCATATGTTGTGAAAGATTCCATTTTCTACGAAATTTTTTCGAACACAATGGACATTGAACTTTCTTTTCGAGACCACATTCTTTATTTTGGTGACGTAACATGATACTTCGAGTTGAATACTTTCGACCACATTTGCCACAGGGAAATTCTGAATTTGAAAATGATCTTTTTCTTCGCATTCTATTTTTATTATTTTCACCATGGTCATCGGAGGTATATTGTGCCAAATACATATATTCGCCCCAATAATCTGGAAGAAATGATTTGTCACAATATCTTGATTGTTTTCTTTAGCAAGGTTTAAATTTCACACACATAAAAATAAAAACAAAATAAATCAACTTAACAAAATAACCAATATAAATAGTTATACTACGAAAAATAAGAATTAATATATGAATGCACACAGGATGCGAAAAAAATATAAAAAATAATTACATTAATTAAAACTGTTAGTTCAAAAAAAAAAAACAAATTAAAAAACAAACACACCTTGTTTTAATATTTTAAGAAAATATACTTGAGGATTTTTAAGTCGCATAATTTAATATTTTTCACTTCAGAGATGTTTTTTTACATAATATTTTGTTTGATAGTATTTTCTTCGATTTAAATTTCAATTTTTAATTTATTTATCATCAAGATTATAAGTTATACAAATTATAACAATACAATAAAGACTTTCAAATTTGTTAATAATTCTAAGCATTCACATATATTTTGAGCAGTGAATTAATCTAGTTTGTAATTTGTTTGTAACGTACTCTTTATATTTATGTTAATGTTATATGAGCAAAGTCTTTATCCATCGTTCAATATTTAATATATGTAAGAACAATTTAGACATACATATAGGTAAAATACATTTTTTTTAAATTATAAATGAACTTGAGGTTGACGGTCGTATAGTAAAATATGATGCACGATTTCTTTTTATCAAAAAAGTATTCTGTAAAATTTAATTCTGGTGCACAGTTTCGTGCTTACCATATCTTATATGATTCTCAAAGTATTAAACAGTAATTTAAATAATTGACAGGGTATTTTTGAAATTACGTATTTAAAAAGCCTACTAAAGCCGCGAATTATTTTTCTACATATGTACGCTGTACACAACATCTATATGTTGATTTAAACGGATAAACCGAATATTATACAGAATATTAAAGTGCAAAACTATAGTGAATTTAAATTTTGTCTGCTTAATATCAAAACGATTCGAACGCGTAATATTCACTTTTAAAATTATACCTTTTCAATTTTATAATAAGATTATGTGTAAGCTAAACACTACTTTTTGTATATGCTCCCCTTAATATTGATGAAATTGGTGTATGTATGTGAGTATCAGGTACAAGAAATCCAAAATGCAAAATCCCAATTGTTTTTCCTAAAAAGAAAAAAAAATATATTAGTCTAATAATTAGTTTTTTTTTTAATCAATTTCACTTACCTTTATTGATCAGAAATTAAAAAAAAGAATCTATTAAATATAAAACATTTAAACAATTATTAAACCTTGCCTTTTAAAAAATATGTGAATCCTTCCTTATGAAAAAACACATTTGTTTAACTTTTTTTTCGAAATATTTTTGGTTTTTATTTTGACTCAAATTAGGAGCTTATACAATTTGTTAGCAACTTATATTTAAGTTATGGTCTTATGGTCAAATTTTTTTTAATTGTTAAATTTTACATAAGTGCTTTATGAATACTAATACTAATTTAGTAATATTACATGAATTCACATAACAATGGCATGGTAAATAAATATTATTAAATATACCATTTATTTTGATATATCATATTTTAACAATCAAATTATATAGACTCTGAAGCATTATGTTTTTATATTACTAACGAAAATAGAATAAAAAAAGGTGTCTTATTTAGTATTGGCACAATTTACATTTTTAATTTGTGAGTGTATCTCTTTCTTTTTTATTTATTCTTCACTTTAGGCAAGATAACTTATATTGATATTATTTTTTTCTATAACAAAATAAAAACATTAAAACTCAATTTCAAACAAAACATAGTATAATAGTTATAAAATCAATAAAGTTCAATGGAATTTTTGGATATGTTGAGCAAGTGTTCTTTCTGTTCGATATTTTTTCATACACATTGGACATTCAACTTTCTTTTTAATACCACATTCTTTATTCTGGTGACGTAACATTGTATTTCTAGCTGAATATTTTCGACCACATTTGCCACATGGAAAAATTTGCTTTAAATCTGAATTTGAACATGAGAGTGAACTAAATTTTCTGTCATACTTTTCGTATGCATTCGATGATGGAGAATCATAATTACCATCGTCATCGGAAGAAATTTGTGTCACATACATATTATATTCGTCCCAATAATCTGCAAGAAATGATTTGTCAGAATATCTTAGTTTATAATTGCAAAAGGTTATCATGAATAACAAATAAAACTCAACAAAGTGTAAGATACTATAAAATGCTCTACTAAGAAAAATATAGTGAAGGCAAAATGGTTTTTTAGAAACACACGATGCAAATTAAGCCATTATTTTAAATAACAATATTTAAGTCGCTCTTGCTAAGATAAAACTCAAATATTTAAGTTTGGTATCTGCAAGTGGGGCTTAATTATATGATAATAATGTTAGTTTTCAGTAAAAATAATAAATAAACACCAAACATACCAAAAATAATAAATGAAAAATAACATACTTGAAGAATTTTAATTATCATTTCATGTCTAAGTGAATGTCACTATTTTGCTTCAGAGATTTACAAATACTTTTTTTTTAGTCTATAATTTTAATTTATTTTACATACATACATATATATATTTAATTATTGTTATTCATTCAATTTGAACATTTATAGGCAATTTTACTTACATTTAGGTTAATATTTGCACATCGTTTGAGTAGACAATATGTATAAATACATAAATAACACATTTTTATTGTTATGATTTTATATTTTTACAAGGAGAAACATATTAATATTTATATTTAAAATGAAAAGTGTATTTTGTATTAATTTGAAAAATTATAAAAATTGACTGCTTGCTTTTCATATATGTATTTAAAATATTCTACAAATAGTTAATTATTATAATAAATAGTTGATTTTTGTGTGACATTTAAAATTAATGCCACAATTGTATCAATTTACAATTTTGAAAACATGAAAAATAATGAATTAGAAAATGCATTACAGTTATTTTAATATTTTAACAAAAAAAATGTTAAAAGATTAAAATTACTAATTGATTATTAAGGTTATTTATTCCACTGTAAATACTTTAAGTTGAATGCAAAGCTTTTAAATAAATATCGATATTTTGGTTAATAAATCAAATATACCCCATTTAAGAATTGAGATCAGGTTACTATTGAATAGGAAATACGTCAGATTTCTTTATTAAAATAAATTTCTTTGTAATTGTTCAAGAAATTAAGTTATAAATAGAGAAAAAAAATGAAGTTCTTTTAATAAGGGCAAAATATTTTTAATTTAATAGATAAAAGTTAACATTTTTTGGGCCTGCAAAAATATAATACCATTTTATTGGATATTATAAGTAGTGGTTAATCCAATACAATTTCCTATCATAAGTCAAAATATGAAAAGTTTTGTATGTAATGCTCCTCAATCAATATATATAAATATTATCATTTATTAAAGAACAAAAAATATCTTCTACATGTTTTTATTTTAAGTCAAAAATGCGTTCAAATTTAACTACTTTTAGTAGGAAATGCCATAGTGTTGGGAATTAATGATGAAAAGATTCTTATTAATTCAAGACCTAAGAGCCTTTCTATGTATAATAGGAGTTTCTTAGAAAATCAAAGATTGTTTTTATATGCACAATGCGCATACTGACTATAGCAAGAAATTATTTGTTTCTAGTTTTTAATCGTGATTACTTTTAGGAAAATTAGCACACCAATTTAACTAACAACAACAGAAAAGGGTACAAATATAACTTAAAAATTCCCGTAAAATATTTTTAAAAACATGATTTCAAATACTTATGTGAATAACTTAATGAAGTTTTATAAGAGTTTAAATTAAGCGATTTAAAAAAAAAAATCTTATAAAAAAACATACAGAAAATAATAAGATATTCAAAATTCACAGCACAAAAGTACGTATTTTGTTTTGCAAGAGGTTTTCAAAATAACAATTAATATTATACGAAGTGCTATGATGGAACGCCTTACATTTTACTAAAATTAATACAATTCTTTTTGCTTTATGTGTTTGTTTTTCTCTAAATAAGTTACACTAATTAAATTATCCCAATCTCATATAATATCAGGATCGATGTTCGCATGTTTCTGAACAATATGTTTTCTCAAATCCGACTTGTATTTGCTCTTGTGCGGGCAATAACGGCAAGATAAATTCGGTGTTACGCCGCATTCATAACTGCGATGCCTCTTGAGAGAACCTTTGATTTTGTACGATTTGCCACAAGTTGGACAAACATACTTTCCAGTAGGTTCTCGAATTGACTGACGAATATTCAAGAATTTATCTTCGTCCGTCGTCGTCTGAAGAGCATCATCGTCTACATCGACAATTTCTTCTCCAAGACAATTAGTTGCTATAACTCGACCTCTTCGAGCAATGTCGGCTTGATAGAGAAGCTGTTGTTGTCGGTCATGACTTTGTTGCTTGGCACTTTGGTCGTTTGCTTTTTTGCGTTTCCTCTCCTCACCAATAGTTAACAGTTCTTGCTTTCCCTGTGATTTGAATTTATATTGTTGAGATTCTGATGGTATATCAATTTGTTGCAAATTTGTGTGAGCTTGTTCTTGTATCTCATAGTTTCCAAGTTCAATGCTACTGGTCGGATTCACTTGCAAGACTTGTGCTGATGCCAAACATTGCTCAATAACATCAACTTGATGATTTATAAAATCTTGCTGATTCTTTTTTGCCAAGGAATTTTGAGCTTTTGGTTTTTTGACTAATTGAATTCTAGCACCACCGCTTGTTGTCGCTGGAATTGTTGTCGTGATAATTGGCTTCGGATTGAGAATTGTTGAATTATCAGCTTTAGGAATTGTGTACTTTATCGTACTGCCAGCCATACCAACCGAATCCGATGGTATTTCAACAACAACAGTTGCACTTGCAAGTAAGTCATTATCCTGCTGATGATTCCCAGCTGTGGACGGATTTTCGGTAGCAGCATTGCCACCTAAAGTATAGGGTACTGTTTCTAGTATGGTCCAATATCCATCATTACCTATAATAAAAGAACAGAAAAAGAACACATTATTATAGAAATCAATTCAGGACTTACATACATAAGTTAAACATTAAAACGTTAAAATATCCAAACTTCACAGCAACAATCTTATTTGGAAAATTAGAAGACAAATAGGGTATCACACATAAACAACAAATAAAATGCCATTTTTTTTTGTTTTTAATATTTTTTTTATCAAATGGATTGATTTTCATTTTTATTTAGTTTTTTTCTTTTGATTTTTGCTCTACCTTATAAATTAAAACAAATAGTAATAAGTACGTATATAAAAATGGTTAATAAAGGAATATTATATAAAAAGTTTTGCAAATTTTTGTATTACAGTTTTTTTCAAATGTTGTTTAAGTAAAGAGAAAGTTGTGTAATGGCTTTCCTGTAATGGAATGTAAATATAATTGCTTATTTTAGGATGTATGGGAAGTGGAGGACTCTTTTATTTTACATTTGTATTTAATTTTTACTGAGGATATTTCATAAGTAAATATAAACTATTTTAAACAATGTTTCATATTCTGCATATTTTTGTTTTAATTATTTTATATATAACAAATAAAATGAGGTAGAATAATATTTTAATAAATCAAATGGAAGAAATTCATTTCACCAAATTATTACTAAACCTAAACAATACTTGCTTGAATGTTTTATGAAAATTAAAAATAGACTTTTAGAAGCAGGTCTCAATAGATTAAGCAATTTCGCACAGAAAAGTGTGTAGATTCGGAATGTCGTTCAAAGCCTTTGATGCTGAAACGCAAAGAACCTTAATATTTTTGTGTTTGTTTTTTGTTTTGTTCTAAAACATACATTTTAGAAATGCTGGTATTCACTCAAGATTTTATTTGATTTGCATATATTTAATTTAAATTGTAATTCTTATTGAAACCAAAACAAACAAAATCACTTTTGAAAGTAAATTAGCGTTTTGTGTATTTTTGGAAGGTTTTGTAAGCTTAAAGAGGCATATATGTTATAACGCTTATATTACTAACTGGTGCTTTTAGATTCATGAAAAAAAAACGAGTAAAAACGACTCCAAATATGATTTCGGTTATAAGATTCGTAAATTGAATTTAATAGTTATAAAAAATTAAGCCACGAGAAAGATTTTTCGAATTAAAATTACTGGTTTTCTCCTGTGGCGGTATCTTGGGAAACATGTTGTACAATTAATGTAGTTTGAAAATAAATTAAAACAAAAAAAACGGATAGGAACCAGAACTTTAATGTGAACAAGAAACTAAAATCAAAATAAGGACTAAGGGAATCAACTGGAAAAACAAAACATGACTTTTTCTTCAAACATATTATACTACCATTTAAAGGCCCACATCAAATTTTAAATACATTTAAATGTACTATTAATAACCACCGAAATTATCGTTAATTCATAGAAACACGTAATTTATATAATAAAAATAACAGCAGTTCAAGATACCCCCTTGGATTGGGTTCAACTTTTTTTTTTATAAAAAAGTTCGATAGATGAACTAAAAGTTTGAATATGTTAAATTCGAGTTTCATACACAGTTTGGACATTTTTTAGGCTTGTTATACAGTTTCCAGATCATAAAATAGTTTTTATAAACCCGATTTATAAAAATTTATAAACAAAATTTGATGGAACTTCGTATATTATGTATGTACATAAGTACACTCTTATTTCGAATTCGGGATTCAATAAAAAAAAAGAATACGAAATATTAAAGTGGTTATAATATACTGAATTGTTTGAATTGCAATTGTGGTGTTATTTAGCTTCAGTGAGGCATTGAATTTATTAGCAATTGAGATAAAGTTAAAGACATTAAAATGAGTAGTCTAAATTAAAAGGTCATTTGAATCTAAGAACTTTGAAAATATATTGTAGGTTTATATTTTTTAAGAAAACTTTGTCTAGACACAATTTATACAAAGATAAAAGCAATAATATTGTTTAAAGAAATTTGATTGGCGTAGGAACAATTGTTCAAATTAAATATTTGAAATAACTTTGTTAAATTATAGATCTTCAGTGAACATTTGTTAATTTTTCATTTTCTAATCGATGTGTGAGAAACAGAACATACATGTCCTGTCTGTATTCAGAACAACTGTACCAGTTAATAAAAAAGAAAATTTAAATCCTGAACACCGGAGTTAAAATAGATATATCTTTTTAAATAAGGCCAACCTTCTATTAATTAAAAAGAAAAAATTGGTCAAATAAGCATTTATATTTATCTATTCCTTTTATGAATACGTAATTGAATTTCGTTCGTATTTAAATTTAGGGACAAGAACAATGCCAAAAATGTAAATTATATTATTCTGATTTCGAAGCTACACATATTATAAATGTTTTATAATTAAAAAAATAAATGATGATATATGTTAAGAGAAATTATTATTTTGGAAAAGTGTTGCTATTTGAATCTTGCCCTTATTAATTCATATTTTTTAAATTCTATTTTTTTTGTTGATTAAAGTTATGCCTCTACAATTAACTTAATTATTATTCATAACATTGAGCTTGGACAAAAAAACACAAAACAATTTAATATTGGAAGTCTTTTACATTAATTTTTTTATTGCACTTTAATTAATTCAAATAATTTAAATAAAGCTTCATAGTTTGGAAAAAAAAAGTCTCCACTTCCGGAAAATTTACATAACATTTCTTTTACAAATTATTTATTATCTACAAAAGTAAACAAAAACTAATATCAATCTAGAACAAAACTGTATTAAAAATATAACAAATTATATATAAAGTTTTTTTTTTGTTTTTTACTAATTATTATCTTCATCATCATACTCATCATCATCATCGCTAACATCTTCTGGCAAGTTAATCGACTCGTCATTGATAATTTCATAGAATTGCTCAAAGTGTCCATTAGATGGCACAACTACCGTCGATGCCGGTAAATTTAAATTCAAATACGAAAACGCCTCCGGATGCTTACGCTTAGCGTGGCGCAATACATGATCCTTTCGCCTCGAACGATACTCACAGGACACACATTTGTACTTCTTTTCTTTGAGGCAATATTTTCGAATGTGTTCGGTCAATTTTCGAGCATTCTTATAAAAGCGTTTACATTTTTCACATTGCAATAGCAAATCACGATTGACCATAAAATTATTATTGTTATAATTATTCAGAGTGCAGTATGCATCGTTTGTGCTTGTGTCAACGCCTAAAAGACTCCCTAAAATAGGATAGATATCTAGAAGAAAAAATAAACATAAAAGAAAAAAAAAACGAAAGAAAGAAAAAAATGATAAAAGAAAATTTAAAGGAAAACCATCTTAAAAGTTAAAGATGTACGTATGATTACCAAATGGAGCTAATTGTACCACGCTTAATTTAGATAATGACTTATACAAAATGTTTTTTGTTTCGCTGATGACAGAAGTTTATGAAACATGTTAAATTTGATGATTTTGATAGTGATAATGACGATAATGATGATGACGATTAACTTTTACATCAATGATTATAATGGTTAAGCTTATATTTTTATGCAATACACCCGAGATTTAGTGTTTGTATATATTTACAAAACTTATGATTAATACAAATATTCATTTAATAAAAAGTTACCCTCTTCTTATTCTTATTTTTATGAAATCACGGAGATTTTAAAAACTAGTAGACAGTATTCTAATTAAACTAATCAAAGTTTAACTTTTATATATCTACTTAACTTATAATTATTTCTATAGGAACTCTTACTTAATTTTTTCACTACATTTTCTTATTCCTAAGTACATTAAGTTAAAACTAAGAAGACATATATATAATAATATATTGTATCACTTTTTTAAAATAACGATTCATTGTTTTTTTTTTGTATATTTATATTTATGTCAATTTTATCATTCTTATATTCTATAGTTTGCAATATTTCTTAAAACAAAACAAGTTGATTGGGAGATTTTGCATCGATTTCAATTTTTCTATATGTACATATTTTTTAAAATATTGTGTACCCAAATTAAAATGTCATTAATACAACACAAATTATTCACAAATTTTAGAATTCTTCGAGAAACCCATCAATCAGCCAGAACTTTGATGGAATTAAAACATTTTAAACAGACCCCGGTAAACACCTTTTTACAAAATTCGTACCTGTAAACGTGCATTTATCTTCTTACATGTACATACATACATAGATAACCAAACATTTTAACGTCTTTGTTAAAGCAAAGTCGTAAAAGTTTTGATAACAATAGATTTAAGACGGCATATCACATCAAAACCATTTTTTTTGTTAATATTAGGTGAATTTCCGGCATTAATTTAACAAGCAAATTAAAAAAAAAACCTTTTAATAGATTTTTTTGGTATACAATAGCAAAAAGTTCAATACAAGACTTGTAAAAAATGGTCTTTTAGACTTAACCTTTTAAACTAATATTAATGACATATGCCTATGTATATTGGGAACCAGAGTTAATTTAACGCTTATGGTTTTGAGGTTAAGAAAAATACTGTGCTTGTTTTCATATCAATCAATACTATTATTTTAAGTATCAATTTGCTGCCAAGCATCAACAAAATTCACAAAATAGTATTTAAAACATTGAATTTCCAAAAATACTAATTACCAAGTTTTATGGACATACGGCAAACAGTCTACAAATTTAACTCAAAAAAGATTGAGTCGTGTTTGAAGACACGTTGTATAAACTCGAATAGTTTGAGAAATTTGTTTGAAATCAATCCAAATTTCACTCTATTCCTTGAACAAAATAAAGGGACTTCAATCTTTCGAGAACCCATGCATTCATGTATGTATGTACATTCTTATTAAATTCTCACCTCAATTAAAAAAGTAAAAGAGGAAGTCAATTCGTTGAAACACCTTGAAACGGTTTTAAAAATTAATTTCTTGGAACCTTCAGAGCCATCATTAAGGAATTAATAGAATTATTGATTGATATTTAAGAGCTTGAAGATGAATGCTAAACATATTTCTTATAAAAAGACGTAACTTTTGTGACACTGGCTCTGAGATTTTGTAGGCAGAGTATTCATCCAACTTCCTCGCCAACACTTACAAGTATGGCCTTTCGTTTATTAAAACAAAAAATGCTTTAAATGTTTGTTGGGTCAGCTTCTACTTCGCAAAGAAGTGTAGCGCCACCTAAAGCAAGTTATTATTTTATATATTGATTCAAGTCTTGGAATCATGGAAACTACTTTTAATCTGTTCCATTTACAAAAAAACTTAAATCACAAAAAACTGTTATTAGAAATGGAAAAAGTCGAAATTCTCCCTGAGATATTCATGAGAATCAGAAAGAAAATTTATTACAAAAAAATGTAAACAATTTTTCTACACACAAAATTTATAATATTTGATTGGTTTTTTTCTGTAGAATGTATATTTTCACTTACAAATTAACAAAAACTGATATCAAAATCTGGTATTAATCCATTTCTTCGATGTCGTTCCATATGTTTTGCCAAATTACGTTTCTGTGTTACAATTTTTGGACAATAAAGACACTTCGCACCTAGACCACATTCTTTCATGTGTCCTCTGGCTCCGCATATTTTTTTATATTTAACACCACATCGAGGGCAAACATAACGAATTATTCCGTCGTCCATCATTACTTCCCGCGGAGTATCCATGCCATACAATGGATGGTAACCTAAAAAAAAGACACATGTTAGTAGGATGAAATTAATTTTGAAAAAATATGTAAATAGGTATATACACACAAAATTGAAACTTATTTCTAAAACTTAAAAAATTTCAAATAAAATGTAGTAATACATTAATATTAAGTAATATGATATAGTTTACCTTCAAGCTTTTATTTTTGCTCGTAAAAAATAAATTAGCATTCTACCCTTTCTCTACTTTCACCAACACCGTCTTTTTTTTATAAAAAAAAAACTAAATAAATAAAAACTAAAATAAAGAAAAACAATTAAAATATATAATCTGATGAAAGGTTTTAGGAAATTAAATAAAAAACAAACCTTAGATATTTTTTTGAAAGCGTTTTGAGATTTTATTTTCAATTCTTTTAATATATTTACATCTTGGTAGTTAAATTAAAAATAATAAACTCACCAATTAATAGATCATGACTACATATGTAAGTATATAAAAATATCTGAAACACAAACAAAATAGAAGAAAATTATAATATTAAATTTTAAACTTAAAATTAATATTAAAATAAAAAAAATAACATAATTACCTTAACAACAAATGTAGAGACTATTTGTTTTGAAATCCTCAAACCATTGCAAAACGAGTAACAAACAAAGGAACAATAAAAGAAAGAACAATTCATACACTTGTTTTTGTTTCAATGTTGTTTTTTAATATACACATTTTTGCTTTCCTCTATAACAATATTATATCGACTTTTGTTTTTATTTTCTTCTTACAAAAAAAAAAACAATTTGTTTTACAATATTAAGGCTTTTACAAATAATTTTTTCTTTATAACATATTTTTCGCTTTATATTGTTGTTCTTACAAAAATATTTTATTCATACACAAACTATATTTAAAGATATTTTGTTTATTCTTTATTTCATTTTTGTTATTGAATAATATGTTGTCAGTGTACAAAAAACATTTACATTTTTATATATATTTTATTTTATTTTTTTATTTTAGTTTATTTTACTTTTAAAAGTACATAGAGATAAAAATATTCTTTATATGTATGTATGTATTTTTTTTATTTGTTGCTATTTTAAATTGGGATACAATGTACTTAAATTTTCTTATTTTGACAATTTGTATTTCCCTGTTTTATTTAATATTTTTTTTTTAATTTGTTTAAGAATTCGGTTTTATTTGTATTTAGTTTTTGTTAAGCGAAATATGAAAATGTACAAATAACGGAGATGTTAGTACATACATAGATACATAAATATATTTTAAATATGTAGTTTTTTTTTCTTGTATTTTAATTTAGTTTTAATATCTAAAATATACGTTTTCTATTTTAAATTTTTATCATTTACACATAAAACGGACTCTTTTATTATCTCTATGTGTTTACATATATTTTATATATAGATTTATTAATTGTGTGTTTTAACAGAAAATAAAAAAAGTAAAATAGTAGAATATAAATCAAAATTCTTAGTTCTTAGTAGAAACAAAAAAAATATGTAATTTTATATTCAATTTGATTGCAACGAAATTATTTAATTATTTTTGTTTTTTAATATTTTGTTTCAATTATATAACTATAAAGTTTTCTTTTTCTTTTGTATTCACTTGATTTGATATTGTTTAATAATATATTTTTATTATTTTATTAACAATCACAAATAATCACATCAATATTTCATTCACAGCTCCTTGGTTACAAAAAAAAGTTTAAATATTTTGTTTTATTATTAATATTTTATTTATGCTTTAATTGATTATTGTTTTTTTTTTAACATTTGATGCGGTTTTCTATGTAAGTTGGTAAAATAATTAAAGATAAATAAATTGTTATTATGAAATTAGAAAAAAATTGTTAAAATGCATTTGACATTTTAAATATTTGTTTATTGTTGTTTAAATATATGTTGTAAATATTTAAAAAAAAAAAAAACTTTGTGGATTGATTCTTTGTGTTTTTTTATGCATGCAAATTTGTTAGGTCGTTGTGCAGTAGTTTCTTTAAAAAAAGAAAATTAAAAAAGGCATTCACAGTAATACATTTAAACTTTGTTTTAGTTTTTCTTCTATTTAAACAATAAAGAAGTGGAAACACTTCTATTTTTATGTTGAATTGAGTCGTATAATACAAATTTTGAAATAGAACTTTAATTAGTTTACTCATTTTAGGGAAAAAAGAACTCCCTAACGGATATAAGACTTGATTTATCAAACAGAAATGATTTTTAAGTTAGAATTTAAAAAAAAACATCGTCTACGAGATGTTGTTATAAATGATGTTGGCTTTGAAAAAACATTAATCCTTTAAGTTAAGGAAGAAGACTTACAAAATTATGTGTTGAATTGAAAAGATTAAGTTCAAGTAAAAAATATCCTTTTTGTCTGAGTGAAATAAACAATAAAAGGATTTGGATGTTATTTTCCTTAAAATGAATTTCAAGACGTTGAAAACAGCTAAAATTATTTACATACATTAATTGTATGATTGAGAGTGTTGATGTCGAAAAATGAGATCAATTCATCAAAATCCTCGTCTGGAGGGATAAATTATAAAAATAATATTTTAGTCCAACTTAACAGTAGCAGAAACCAACCATTAGAGAACAATGTTGACTTTATGAAATAATAAATTCTATTTTGAGAACTTATTATATTGAATTTCAAAACTATGCATTATAATCGACTCTTAATAGGAAAATATTCCTGTTTCTGTAAATTTTATATTTTGTAGCTATTTTTTGTTTATACCCGCTATAAATAACAAATTCATTTCATCATTTCTCATTTAAACGTTTCAAAGACACTTTAATCGTTATATTGGTTTTATAAATTAAGGACCACAACCTGAATTTTAAGAACAGATACACAAACAAATTAAAAATAAAAATTTACATTTAACCTTCTTCACATTGTTTTTCTTAATTGTTATATTAATAAATTTATCAGCTTTTTCTTTATATTTTTATCATGACCAAAAAATGTATTTAATTATTTTTTAAATAATTCTGTTTTAACCGAAATCCAATCCATTTTATATTTTCTTATCATTTCCTCTTTTTATATAACTTATTTATTTTTCATATATGACTAGGTTTCTTTTTCTCTCTAAGAAAATTAAATCAAACAAAACAAAAAAAAGACGTAAGAATACTGAAATTTTAAATAAAATTTTTCACTTTGTTAAGATTATCACATTTATATGTGAATGCCGATATAAAGTTTTTAGGTACAAGTTTTTTTTTTAGAATTTTTTGATTTTGATTGATACCGACATGAAAAAGCATTTTTTCCTTTATACCTATACATTGAATAGTTGTATATTTTTTAGTGTTCATTTAAATATTTTAGTAACTATAGTTGTTTTTAATGTAAGTTTAAAAATTACTTAAATAAAAATTAAACATGTTTTTAATAATAAATTTAAAAATTAATAAAATAGGGGTTTTCAATATTAGAAACAAAAATATATATAGTTTCTTATTTTATTAATGGTATTAGTGAAAAATATTTTTTACATATTTATTTATTAACTTTTGTTTAGACATACATGCAAATATAATATTTAACACTCGTATATATGAGGGGACTATGTTTTTATATCACATTCCAATTATTTTAAATGATGACTACGTACGTTTTAATGCGTTTTTTTTTATATAATTCCACTTCTTTTTTCAAATACAATACATTTTCTTCGTTTTACGAATTTAAAGCATATGTATCATAAAAATATAATTTTCTTATAGAAAAATAATAATAATAATAAAGAACATTGATAGCACTAGGTTAATAATTTAATTTTTAAATTAATTCATTTTTTTTATACAAAACAATTTTGTTTTCAAATTTAATTAATGCCAATTAACATTCTAAGAAAAATCAAATTTTAAATAAATTATTCAAACAATTATAATTATTAAAAAAAAAAAACATGTAATACTAAGAATTTTTTAAAGCCAAATAATATTTTGATGATTTTTCTTTTTTGTTATTCAAATAAATTTTGGTTTATCACATTTCAGTTTCACTTTGATTAAATCGCATTCATTAAAAAAAAAGAAAAAAATAGAAAGTGTAAGAAAATTTTAATTTTTACACAGTTTTAAACAAACAAAACTTTTATTTAGCAACTAAATTGTGTTCGTGCGTAGTTTGTGCTTTCATTCTTTTGATTTGTTTTCTTTTTTTATGGAATGAAGAAAAAACAACTTAAAAATAGCTAAAAAAATATGTTAAGAGATCGCAAGTATAATAAATCCTATACTTAGTTTTATTAAAAAAAAAACATTTTTATTAGTTGATAAAAGTTTTTTTTTATATATTTAGATTTTTTTTATTAGTTTAAAAAAAATAATATAACGAATAATAACTAAACTTTAGTTTATAATTTTAAGAATTAAATTTTGAAAAATAAATATGAGTTTTGATTAAAAACAAAAAAAAAATTTACGAGGAATAAATAATGTATCATATTTTTTTAAAATTATATATTATATCCAATTGGATTTGTCTGAAAAAAAACACTGTTTGGTTTGTTACATGGATAAAACGATTTTGTATTTATTTTGAGAAAAGGACGGATAAGATTAATCAAGCAAATAGATTTTTATCCGATCACAGATGTAGTTATATTGAGAAAAATATAATTTAATTTTGTATTTTGTTTTTCATAAGTACAAAACGATGCAAAAGGTATCGTTGATGTTTTCAGCTATGTTTTTTTTCGAGCAGACCGTATTCTAAACAGATTCTATTTGATCAATTTTTAATAAATTATTAATATTGACGACATAACTTAGTCAATAACGTAAAACTTTTACCCAATAGTTTATTCTACTGGTATGCCCAGTTTAGTAGATAGAAATGTTTTTATTTAAACGAAAAACTTTTAACTTTTTTAAAAAAAAACTTTAACTTTTCTTTAAGACTCTTTTTGCCAAAAATAGTTTTGAAGTGGTTTGTTGTTGTATTTATTTTAAAAAAATTGTATTTATATTTCAAAGAAATCAATGTTTGTCTTAATATTAATGATAAATGAACATCTCTTTTATAGTACAAAACTTTTAAAATAAAAACACTTCACCTCTTAAGAACTAATTTTGATACAAAAGTAGTTTTAAATAAGTAAAAAATATAGGCATATGTAAAAAGTCTATATTGTTTTGTGGGGAATTCAATATTTGTGGAAATGTGTTTTTGACATGACTCTTAAGGTCAAGTATATTTTCCGACCCATTGTCAATAGAGCTTTCTATTTCGTTAGGGAAATTACTCAAAATAACCTATTACCGGTTGCAGATACATACATATGTACATAGATTGAAACATCGGTATTATCGAGTTGAGTACCTGCGTCTTAATAAATATGATTTAAGTGAACCATTTATCTGTATGAAACGGGAGAAATTAAATATTTTTACAATTTGGGTTCAATTAAATATATATTCCCACATATTTAATACAGGATTATGGTACATCTCATGGGGCACCCAACGAGGTTTTGAATACACTCGTAGCTGAAACTCGACACCTGCCAAATACACGTGTACCCGACTACTCGGATACTATTTATAAGCTTCGAGTACTCAAAAAACCGCTCCAAGTATTGCTAAACCGGATAGCAAGAGCTCTAAGTGTCAGTTACATAGATTTCTAAAATCATAATTTGAAGTATGAAATTAAATTACGAACAAATATTTGACACATGAGCACATACCCTTAGATAAATTAGTTAGCTTTTACTTTGATCAAATAGTTAAATTGTTTAAAATGTTGTGATACTTCATTTGATGAAGGCAAAATTGCTCTTCAAATACATTCTGCCGATACGAAAATGTTTGTACCAACCAAACAGTATAGTAATTTTTTTTAGTTTAGTTTTTTTTTTAAATATATAAATTATTTTCTTTGATTTTTGATTCCACATCCATTATCTTCATTTCATTGAAGACACACAACATGTCTCCTTTGCAATAAACTTATTGACTAGCTTATTTATTTTACATTTTTCACTTTTGCGCTTTTGTCAGTTAACATCTGTGAAAATACATATACCCGTTAATATTTTTCTATACATATCTTCTATTATTATAAATATAAATGTGTTTTTTTTTATATAAATAAAGCTTTTCTATTTCTCATCATATCTCGTCTCGTCTTTCCTTTCCTATTCTTTTTCTTCAATTTATCTAACATTCAGTCATTTAAAAAAAAACAATGTATATGTATTTTCTTTTCTTTTATATCCTCCTCTTTTAATTATTTATAGTTTTTCTTTTATCCCTTTTGTTTATCACATTTATTGTTATTATCATTTTTTTTTAAATATTTCTTTTAAATCGAAACCCCAGTGCTATCAGAATTAATTAATGCAAAGCAATATTATTTTGTGCATTTATAAAACAAGACAAAAAAAAAACAAAATATTTTAAAAATCAATCACATATTATTTAAATATTTAAATATATCTACTATCTTTTTTAAAATTATAGTTAAAAACTTTAAAACTAGATGTTTTTGCTTAGATCATTTTCTCAAGTTTATTTACGTTGTGTATATTGTTAATTGTTTTTGTTTATATTATTATTATTAATGTTTAGATTTTTGTTTTTAATTTATTGCACAAATTAGATTTATAAAACTTAAAACTAAGTTAAAGAAAAAATAATAATTATAATTATTTTTATGTGCTTGTAAATAGTATATATTTTCTTTTAAATATATTTTTTAAAATGGATTTTAGATTAAATACAAAAAAAAATATATTTTTAAAAATTTTATATAAAATAAAAAGCATTAAAATAATTGTAGTATAGTGTGTTGTTATTTTGAAAAAAAGAAAAAAGCAAAAACATTTAAGATCATCGGAAAAATATAATTTTTTTATCAACAAAAAAATAGTTTCGATAAACAACATTGTAAAGTAATTATTGTTATCGATGTGCATCGATTGTATCATCGATTTTGATGTGTTCGCATGTGTAGAACTAGATTATGTTTATGTTTGGATTTCTTGTGACAAATGGGGCACTCGAATTTGGGCTCGACGCCGCACTCGAAACGGACATGCCTGTTGAGGCTGTGCGGACGGGCGTAAGAGTTGCCACAGCGATCACATGTATAAGCACCTCCCCAACCACCGCTGTTATTTCCGGTTCCAACAACAACACCACCACCTACACCTACACCACCACCACCCGTATTACCAGGCCCACCGGCACTTGCTGAACCCACATTAGTGCCTAAGGCAGAGCTCGAGGTGCCTGGGGTCAATGCACTACTACTACCACCGCTAAAAGGGCTTATACCCGATCCCCCACCTACACCACTGTTTGAAGGACCGCTGATACCAGCTGCCGTTCCAGTAACACTACTACTGCCTGCTGCACCAAGGCCTGCTCCTGTGGCACTGCCGGATGCTGTGGCACTGCTAAAGGAACCACTGCGCTTGATGGTGGAATACCCCAGTAGAGCTGGCGAGAGATGAGCTGCAGCAGCAGCGGCAGCCGCAGCCGCAGCTACGGAAATCGGCTGAAAAGGTTGACGTTTTGATTCTAGCTCAAGCTAACCCCGGATTACCCATAAAATAACTCTACTTACCGGCAAATTCGATGAGGACGACGAAACGGCTGCAATGGCACCAGCTAATCCCGCCACATAGGTTGACCCACCTCCTCCAGCAGAGGTAGAACTTTGTGCTGTCAAAGCACCCATTGACGGAGACTGCAAGGATTCCATAGCTGCTGCCGATGAGAGAAGCGATGATTGAGTGGCATGTTGCTGTTGGGCAATGGACACTAGTTCTTTAATCTTCTGTACCGCAGAAGTGGTAAGGCGCAAGTCACATGGCTGATTATCGTCGTCGTCGTCGTCAATTGCATCGTCGTCATTGATATCACCTGCACAACTACTACCGCCCATCCCCGCATCAAATTCGTCATCTTCTTTTTTAAGGCGGTCAAAGGGCAGCATGGCATGAGCCGGACTGGAATATGGACTGGATTTTAGCCGCAAATTTTGGCGTCTTATTTCGTTGCTATTGCCTCCTCCGGGTTCCCCTATACGAAAAAATACTATTTATAGATGAAAAGTTATTTGGATTCTTTTTTTATATAATTTAAAAATAAATAATTTTAACTTATCGATAGGATATAAATATTTATTTTTGTTGAAAGATTATTTTTTTACAATTGGTTAATGTTATTGTATAAAACACATACATTAATTTTGTTGTAATAATTTGTTTGCCAATTTAATTGAATTATTTTTGTGTAAAATTAGATTTGAAAAAAAAATAACATTACCATTTTTAATCGAATTTTGAGGCCTGGAAACATGGATGTGTGTGCTTGTGATGGATGAGTTGTATCATTGTTATGGATTTGATTATATTTATAATAAATTGTTTTAATGGGATAATAATATTATGTTTTTTAAATATATAGTATATAAATAAATGAAAAGCTGCAATAGGTATACATGATACTAAATAATAAAACATAAAACAAATTATATATTATTTATTATTAACACAAAAGGTTAAGCACAAAGACGAAATTAGTACATTTATTAATATAACTTTAATTTTGTATAAAAATGTTTTGTTTTTTTTTTTGTATGAAAAGAAGGTTGTTTTGTTGTTTATCAATTTTCTTAAAAAGTTTATTTAAAACCTCGAAAATATTGTAATTTATTATACAAATATATATGAAATAAGATTAAAGTCTCAAACAAGAGGAGATGTCCAAATAAAACATTGTACTTAAAACGACATTTTTAATATTATTTAAACTATAGGTTTATATCAATCATTTCTTAACAATAGCGTTAACTGTAGTGAACTAAGAAGTTAATACACAACTCACTTTTTATAAAAGTCAACTTTATAATTTTTTCTACAACATTCTAAGCGAATCTATTGTAGAAAAGTAATTTCTTTATAAAAGCTAAATTAAATTTTAAATTTGCACCAAAGAAGAACAGCAACGAGATGTTAAATGATTAGTTCATTGGAATTATGAAGCCATCGTTTGCTGAACTCTTATGAATTATATTTCATAGGTCCAAAGTTAAAAGCCACTAAGTACAAATAAATGTTTAACAAAATGGGATTTAAATATACGCATGAAGTAGATGTTTACAAGATGTTATTTATCAAGTGGTATTATATCTCAACTTTTGTTAAATACCACATTTAAGTCTTGAAATTATCCATTGAGGAAATGGTAAAGTTTACAAAGGGAAAGATAGAATCATAAGATTTCCCACTCAAGATCATCCATGCACTATATGAAAACTTTCATTAATTAAATAATTGATGAAGTAGGAAATTTATCTGAAGTGCAATGAAAAACTCAAGCTTGAGACTATACTTTATCATTATTGAATCCTAAAATGTCGAGCCAACAAAGTATTCAGGATAAAATATTCTATTTTAGAGTTACGAGACATTTTTCCAACCTTACAAAATAAGTAACTTGATTGATGTTAAAAATATTCCTTTACATTTGGTCTTTTGGAATCGTATTTTTAATAGCTTTTTTCTTGAAATCATCATGAGAAGAAGCAAACATCATGATAAATAAAACGATTTATCGGTAATAAAGTTTAAAGGTGACAAGTTTCAAAAAATTCCGGAGAAAATTGTATGTCTGATAGCCTCCAATGGGAACGTAAATTATGCTTCTATGAATTATAATTTGTTTCAAAGGGGATTAGTCTTAGGTATTAGACAAATTTTCGAGCAAAAGGTAATTCACTTAAAAATTCCAAAGTCCCCTTGTTTCTAAAAAAGGAACGAGTATGAAATATTAATCAAATTCATGTTTTTAGTTTGCTTATAATTTCTGAACTTATAAGAAACATTCCGACAAATTGTAAACCAAACACATGTCATATCCATCTACTTTTCTATACCGCAGTGGGGATTATTTAAAATAAGTGTATTGCTGTGAAAGGGCTAACAGAAGTAAAACCTCACATATAACTGCGATCAAAGAAAAAGAAAGCTCTCAGTTCTTCGTATAAGACAAAAACAAATATTTTATAAGTATTGTCTGATTTTGATTAACTCTGACTTTTCTTTGGGTACGAAATAAATTAACTTTCATCAAGTTTTTCGGTGAGACTTGTTTCGTAATTTAGAAGTTATTGCAGTTAAAACTAGGTTGGTCATTTCTAGATGTGTTTCGTTTTCTATAAATCTTAATAACAAAAAATCTCAAAAAGGCATACAAATCAGTTTTTCCTTTGATAAGGAATTTTACGTTTGTATCAAGTTATTTTGAGTTAGTTTGTTTGGGACTTCCTTCAAGAAATCTAGTCCCACTAAAGGAATTTCTTATATCGTTGTGAATCTACTCGAAATTTTGGTGCAATTAAGTTCATTCTGCTTATTATCAAGTCTTAAAAATTAAGTTGTGTGAATTTAATTGAAACATTCGTCTTTTTAGGAGCAGATTTCTTATGAAGCTTAACAAAATTCTTTATACATATATTCCAACTATAAGCTAAGTCGATGATCCCGACTATCAGCTAAGTTTGAACAATGTGTTTCATTACAATATTCGTTTATTTGTATGCATATTATAACGATAGCGCAATTTTGGATTCTATGAAGAATCTATGTTTTACAAATTTTATTAATGAAAATAAAGTCTGCTGAACATAAGATTAATATTAGTTCCAATAACACACACTTATTGTGTGCAACTATCAAAGTAGAAAGATTGCAATTAATTTGAAGTATATAATACGAAAAAAAAGAGACTTGCCAAATTAAAAAAAAATGATTTTCATGTAAGGTTAGAAACCTTAAGGGATTTACGAAAATAGTCCAAATTGGACTACTATCCAAAAACCATAGGAAAACAAACTTTTTACAATACATACAAAAGAGAAGGCATAAGGTTAAATTTAAAAATCGTCAATTAATACAGGTTGTAGTGATAGATATAATTTATTTTATTTTTAAGAAAAATAATATTGAAACTTTAGCGACAACACAACATATCTTCAAATATTTGACAGATTCCAAATTAAAAATTTAGATAATTTCGTATAAAAAATGGGGTATTTTGTTGGCTAGTATCATAGGTTTGATTACTTTACAGGTGTGGTAAAAAGTCGCTGAATAAGCATATTGTGACACCACAAAATCACTCTAGAGACTTTGTTGTATGAACAAGATTGATGTCAAAAAACGCGTAAAGTTCTATAAGAAGGGGAGGTAGGGATTTTGAAATCTTTTTAATTCCAAATATCTGTATTTTGTTTCAATATATAATCAAATGAAGAGAGAACAATCTTTAATCTGTGTATTTATTTTACAAAACAATCAAACTTTTGGAATCACAGTTGGAACTTTAAATATGAAGAATAATTTAGTTCAGTTTAAATGCACTTCATTTCATCCCTAAAATTCCACAAAAAAAGCTTGAACATTCCAAAACAAACCATTGCCATCATTAGATATTCTTTTATTTATGAATTTAACATAAGATTGTGTTTTTTAATTACAACCCCATAATTTGTATTTATATGATTTGCGATCAGTGTAAATCTTATAGCAACTTTAATTGGTTCAACACTAGCACAGAATTATATATGTTCCACTAGTGTCAACTTAATCATCAGACTATTATTTGGATAGTTAAGTTTATTCATATTAGTTGAAAAACTTTCAAACTACACTTAGGTTAAAGCCTTGGTTTTTACCAGAACACAGTAGAAATATATATTGGATTTCTTTTGGCATTTTGCATCACTGCTTTAATAAACCATTAAAGTTATAACCAACAAGCTACTTTGAGTAATCTGGAGCTGTATTATAAGCACTATTAATAGCTGCCAGCCAAAGTGGTACCAAGTATTATCAAAAATCTCATCCAGTTTAGAAAGGACACCATCTGGTCCTAAATATTCAGAAAGGATTTGATTGAAAACATGAGACATACAAAATTGTAAGTTCAAACAACAATCAAGGTGATTATAATATAACAAAACAACTTCTTTTGTGGTGCTGCATATAGCGCAGATGCGTGGAATTACAATACCTAAAGAGAGGGACAAAAGCTTTGAATTGCTTTCAGACATTTACATGTCTTACATTTTTCTAGCGTTCAGCATAAATAATGAGAGTATAAAGATTGTGGTGGGTATAGGCTATTTTCTAAAATAGTATCACATTTGGTCAAAAAACAAAAACTTGTTCATATTTTCATTCTTTTAAACAATTTAAACAATAATTATTAAAGAATGTGTTGATTTGGCAATGGCGTCAATTAACTTCTTCTTGACTTGATGTTATCGAGAATTTTAAAGAGAAATTTAATTTTGGTAAGCAAATTATCTCTTATCATAAATAAATTAATAATCAGACTTAAGTTATTATTATTAGTTGGCTTGTAAAATTCAATAACATATTAGCAATATAGAGCAAAAAAAAAAAACAAATCAAAAACATGGTTTCTCAAATCATCATGTTTCAGTGGAAGAAAATTCAACAAAGATGCAATTCATCAAGTAATTTCATATACCCACACAGGTAAATAATTGGTAACAAATATGTAATAAAAAAATATTCATAAATACTATATTAAACTCATTTCTTTCGTCAAAATTAAAATTTAAACAAATTTAAAAATAATTATTAAAAAAAAAAGTACAAAATACGCATGCACTTTAACATTTTCATTTCCATTGTTGTTTACTTTTCATAAAACAAGCTAGGTACATAAACAAATATTTTAATTTTACAAATTTCTTAGCAAACAATATTTTTTTTTATTAAATATTGATTTCATATAAAAATCAAAATTCTAACAACAATGAAAATGGTTGTCTATTTTTCTACTCAAAGAGGATTCATTCAATTTCAAAAATAATTACATGTTTACTTTTATTTTTACAAAAAAGTTCAACATTAAGGTCTTGTTTTTTGTTTTACTTTTTTTCTGGTTTGGTTTAAAGAAGAAATACAGGGTTTCATTTTCTAACTACAAAGTTTTCTTTTTAAGAACTTAATTTTATAAAATTTAAAAAAAAAAATCAAAACATAAAAACAATAATAATAAGAAAATACAAGAAAATTCAACTTAAATGTACAGGTGTCTACAGCAAAAAAGGGATTACGATTACTATCACACATTTTCATATTATCGTTTTTTGTTTTTTGAACGATGCATTATAGGATGTATCTCATCTTCATCATCGTCTTCATCAACAATACAATGGGAACATGTCCAATAACTACAATACTTCAACTTCAACCACATCTCTATAGATGACAGTACCATAATGCATCCCATCAGGTAAGACGGACCTAAAAGAAAGGAACGTTATTAAAAATATTCAAATAAATACAAATATTTACAACATGGTAACCAATGAGAGAGAATGAGGAAACAACAAAGAAAAAACAAAACGAAATCAAAAATCACTCATGATCTGATGATGTCTCGAGACTGATGATGATTAGGAAAGGCACAATTTTAGAAGTGGAATTTTTAATTGGAATTGGGAAGGATGAGGACTTTTTATACCGACAATAAGTTGTTGCTTCTTTTTGTTGTTGTTTAAACTGAATATCAGAGAACAAAAAAGAAAAACAAATAAAAGTAACAATTGTTTTCATTTCTTTGGTTTTGTAATATATTTCTTTTATTTACTTGCATTTTGTATTATTATGTTTTTTTTTTTTTGGTTTGGTTTGTTTGAGTTATGTTTATATTAATAATAATCTTTTAAATTGATTTAAATAAGATTATAATTCAATTTTAAATTTAACATTAAAAAAGAAATTTGTTTGTTTTATAGCATTTTTTAAATACATACATTCATATAATTTTGAAAACATACGCTCTGCTCGTATATTCTTAAATTTACTTTTATTTTTAGTTAGTTATGAAATTTTAATTTATATTTTTGTTTGCTTTTTATCTAATATTTATATTTTACATTTTTTTTTTATTTTGAATATTTAAATTAAATATTATAAACAAGTAGATATTTTTTGTTTTGAAAATGAAGAAAACTAAAATAGAAAGATCTTGTTATGACTAGATTTTCATTGATCATTGATTTTATTTATTTATATTTTTAACTTTTTTTAAATTAAGTAATTGAGTTAAAAAATAAAATCAATATTAAAATTATGGGAATGTTGGTTTATAGTTTCCAAAAAAAAAACTAACATTTTTTTAGACAGAGAAACTTAAGATTACATCTTTCTTTCATCTTTAAATAAGAGATTATATTTTGTTTGTAAATAAATAAATATTTAATATAAATAAATAAATAAAAATTAAAATAAAATAAATAATATTTTCTAGAATATACTTTTATATTAGTTAATTATTTTTTTTTGTTTCTAATAATAAATATATGTTTTAAATATTACACTTTTTGTGTTGTTTTTTCATTTGACTAGAAAAAATGTGTGAGATCGATAAAATTCAAACATTTTAATTTTTGTTTTGTTATTTTATTTTAGTTTCTTCTGTGAATTCTTTCATTTCAAGAGCTCTGGAATGTGACTAGAACCAGTAAGAATAAGTCTTTGAAGTAGAAATCTCTTAAATAATTGCATTAAAATTCTTAAACAATATAAACATTTTTTAAGTAATAATAAAAATTAAATAAATAAAAAAAGATATATAAATGCGCATGCGTAAATAACTTAAATAGTGAGAGCTTGTTTTTATATTTGCTTTTGTTGATTTTTATAACCATCTTTAAGCATCTTGTTTCTTTATAACAAGCGTATAATGAGTGTTATCGGATTTGTCCGATTCATCACCAATTTTATCCCGGCATTTTGTATTCAAATGTCGCTTTAAATTGCTGTGCACATTTGTGGCATAGCCACAAAGTTTGCTGCAGAAAAACCTTGGGGGTTGACCACATTCGTTCTTCAAATGACACTTAAGGCTGTTCTTCCATTTATAGTTGCGATTGCAATTCTTGCAAACCCATGGCTTTTCAATATTCGCATTATAGATCATATCTTCGGAGTGTTCGAGGCTTTCTTTGCGCATCCTTTGGTTTTGTATGAGGATGCGATATTTCTTATCAGACGACATGCATATTTCTGTGTTGCCACTTGTTGTTGTGGCAGTGCCAACAGCAGCTACAGGAGTTGTTGTAGTAACGGTGGTTTCAGGTGGCAAATTCAAGCCGGCACTATCAACGATACGTTTTTTAACTGTCGATCGGTGTTTGTTCGAAGCGCTATACACACGTCGAGTATTAGTTCGAGTTGGTGGCTCTTTGCTCACAGCCATTGTCTCATCGTCACCGGTATCCGGCTCTTGTTCGGGTTCTTGATCATTAATATCGGCATCAGCTGTTTCTTCGTCGTCTTCGTCTTCGTTTTCGGGAGCTTCTTCGAATTCGGACTCTTCGATTTTGACCGAATCGAAAGCCCATGACATGGGACTGGACAGCTTAAGGTCATAATTGAATGGGTCATCAGTTTCGCTTTCATCACAGCTTGAACTGTCGCGTTCGAATTTGACTATAACTTCGGTTGTGTTATCGTCGACTCCATCATAAGTGCTATTACCGTCACCAGTTCCAGTTCCAGTTGTTGTTGTTGTGGTTGCTATATTATTACCAACACCAATAGAATTACAAGTAGCTATACCAACAGCACCACCATCATCAGTTCTTGTAGATGTTGAAGTTGTTTTTGTTATTTTTGGTGGTGTAGATGGCGTTGGTGGCGTTATTGATACTGTTTTATTATTTGGAATAGTTTTGTTATTGTTGTTAGTTTTGTTAGTATTTGTAGAAAGTCTAGTAACTCGCTTTCGTTTAGGTTCGGGAGCTGCAGGTTCCGGTTCTGGTACTGGTTCGGGTTCAGGAGTTTCTTGTTCGGTAGTTGTTATTGAGTCTTAATTTTAGGAATTAGTTTAGTGTTTTAGTAAGTTAGAATAGTTTTTGTTATTTTTTGTTTTTAGTTTTTGGTTATTTACATGAAAAGAGAGATAAAATGCAATTAAGTTAGTTACTGTTTTGATAAAGGTTAGATACAACTACAGATTTGGATTAGAGAAAGTGCTAATTGACAAATTATAAGAAATAATTGATTAAAGTTTCAGATCAGTATTTAAACTAAATGACTGATCTACTCCAATAAAAAAAGAATGTGGAAAATAAAATAAAAGAAAATTATATTAAAATACAAAGACAAAAAAAAAAACAAATAACAAAAGAAATAACTAAGAAAGAAATAAGAATAATAAAACTTTGTTTTTGTTGGTAAAAATTCCTTTTCTGACTGACTGCAGTTTGAGTTGTTGAGTTTTAAGATGCAGGAATTCTAAGGCGGGCACTTCTTGGGTGAACAATTCTTCTAGCACACAACCCAACCTATATTTTCATCGACGTTACATTAGCTTACTAAATAAAATATTCCATTAATTTGTTGGTTAATCCAAAGGTTTTTCCTGAAGCTTAGATGGATATGTTTGTAGTTAATACCGAAATTAAAAAATTTCCTCACACAAGGTCGGGGATTGCAGCTGTAAATGAAAATCTTCAAAAACTACAAAGTTTTTAATATCGTAAACATATTCTCTTAAATTCAAACTGTTTTTATTTTAGGAAAAGAAGGAGGAGGAATTTTCAAAAGAAAAAACTTATTTGTTAAGAAAATACCTTGAAACTTAACAATAGAAAAAAACATGATTTTGTTTCTGCATACGAAGAAAACGTTTACGAAATTAAATTTGTTCATTTCGCACAAAATGAAAGTTTTTATGCTGAAAAAATGAGAAAATCGATTCTGGACTCAGGTAGACGAAATCAAACAGAAAACAGCTTAAAAGTTGTTCACAGAGAAATATTTCAAACCAGCCCTCTCTTCATCCTTAAAGTGATGGTGAGCTTTTTTTGTAAAAGACCCCGGAGAGTGAATTCATGAATTTTATTTAATATACAGAAAAATAGGCACTTTTGTTTACCATGTGTCATAATTTACTTGAAGTACATGTTCTGAAAATCTGAATGGAATTTGCCCTACCGAAAACAAATAAGCAGACGTTTGTTAAGCGAAGCCCTAGTTCACTCCGGTCTTTAGCCCATTATTAAGTAAGCTATTAAGAAAATAAATAAGTTAGAAGACTTTTCGTTTTTAGTTTGAAAATTTCAAGGGTATCATATTTATCCAGTCACCAAAGAAAACCTGACCTTCCTTCTGCTCATTGCTGCGGAATGGATTACTTTTGAATAAAACATTATGATAACCAACTTGAATGCGCAATTATCAACTTCTTTAAAGTTCAATAATGGAATTAGTTTCGTTTTAGAAGATACAAATTCATTCTAATTTATAAAAAAACATAAAATTTCCATAGACCACTTTCATCTTCTTTTTATGTATCCAAGTTTGAATCGAGTCATTTTGTTAGTCAAACCAAACACCTTTCATGATAATTAGTAAAGAAACCAAAAGAAAATATATAATTTTAAATAAATTAAAAGAAACAAACAAACCAAATAAAATGAATAAACCAAATTATCTAAAACTAACATAAAATAAACATTAACATACCTTTTTTGTTGAAATGAAATGCGAAATAAATATTTATATATAAATAAAATTAAGCGAAATAAAAATATTTTTATTTTCTGTTCTAAAAAAATATGAAATTAATTGTAAAAAAAATATATAAAGGTAATAAAACCAATAAATGAATTTGAAAATAATAAACAAAAATAAACTGTAAAAGGAAAATGGATTAAAAAAATATATTCAATTCAAAATTGTACTCACTCGTAGAGTTGTTAAGAATAGATTTTTGTAAAATCGATTGATCTGCCAACATTAACCAATTTCGAACTCGAATTCGTGATTCGGTTTGTGCTGATTTTTGATTGGATGTTGTATTGGTGTCTTTTTGAATTGGAATTGGTTCTGGAACAGACTTGATTGCATTTTCTGAAAAGATACAAATAAAAAAAGAATATGTTAGTATAAAAATTGAAACGAACAACAAATGAAAATATTTAATTTAATGATGCGCACGTAGTTTTACTAACTCTTCTTTTTATTATTTTATTTATTATTACTTAAGTGTTCTTTTTTATTTTACCAAAAAAAATCAAAAACAAAAATTCTAACAAAAACACACTGTGAATTTTTTTAAATTACATAATTCTAGACAAAGAAAAAAAACATAAACAAAAGCAACTTTTTGTCGAAATTTGTGTGTGTACTGAACATCTAAGAAATTTTAGTATTTTTGTTTCTATTTTGATGTACTTACGCTTTGGTTAATTTTTAAAAAAAATTAAAATTAGGAAATTAAAACAATTCCAGTTTAAATAAAATGAAAGAACCAGTTGGTTTTGTTTTAAAACAATTTTCATTCTTCTTTTTCTTATAAGTTCATATTTTATAAAGTTGTTCTTACATTTTTATTTAACAATTAAATATTATATTTTAATTATTGTGTTTTTTTTTTAATTTGTATTTAATACAATAAACAAACATTTAAACATTTTCTGATTTTTATTACAATCAATATAATTTTCAAGTTGTACAAAATAAACATAACATAGAGAACATAAAAGAGAATAAAAAAAACAACTAATATTTAATGAGTATTTTTATTTTTAACATTTTTTTGTAAAATTTTATAAATTTTTTGTCTTTTTATTTTAAGAAAATGAAGCCAATACCTAATAACCAATATGCTTAAGAGAAAAAAACAAAAGAAATATAATAATATATATTACTATCATAAACACTTTATGTATTTTTAAAATTTGTTTATACAGAATTTTCTGAATATTCCCATCACCAATTTTATATTTTTTTGTCTTTTTAGTTTTCTTAAAAAAAATTGTCGAATTATATTATTGATTTTAACTCTTAAGTTTTCTTTTATATAAATTAAATTTTCTTTTTTAATAACTTTTATATAAAATTTCACAATTATTGAATTTGTTTAGAGCGAGTTATTTGTCTCGCTTTATTTTGTAAATACATATATATATAAATATCATAATATTTGTGAATAAATGTCAAACTTTTCTTCAAAAAACTATTTTATAATATAGAAACCATATTTTTGTTTTGTTTTGTTTTAATAAAAAAAAAACTTAAATATTTTTTGAACTTAAGTGAATAGGTTGTCTTTTAAAGCTTAAATAAAAAAAATAGTGGAATGTGATATTTTTTTACATAAATAGTAGGTATATTTGTATATACAATAAAAGAATTGTATAATATTGGACTGCCTATTTGTTTTCAGAGAGTCAAATGGATATTTACTTTTTCATAATGGAATGCTATTTATATGATACAGATTTCAAAGTTCAAACATTAAATACGACTACGTAGGGAATAACAAATTATTAAAATCAAAGTTTTTAACATTAAAACATATTTTTTTATAAATAATTTAAAAAAATCGACAAACACAAACTAAGTACCTGAGTTCTTTTTACTTTTTGTTTGTTAATAAACAATAAAAAAAATATTATAATAAGCAGCAAAAATAATCAAATATACATTTTGATTAAAATGTATATAAGAACAGCAAAAATTGTGATGTAATTGATTTTTCTTTTGTAATAAAATATGGCTGGGCGTTGTAATCAAATCTTGAAGATATTCAATTACTTTTTTATGTTTCTAACTAAAATTTTCTTTTACTTGTTTATCGTCATAATTAAATAGAAAAATATATATACGAGTAGTTTACATTCAAACAATGTAATTCATTCAATTAAAAATTAAATCTTTAAATAAAATTATTAAATATTTATAAAGATACCTATTATCTAGTCTAAGAAATTAAAAAAAAAGTTGATGTTCTTAAAATCTAAAAAAGGCACTTTATAGGAAACTTTATAATAATCATAATGTAGCATTCTTAGTAACATTTTTTTGTTTAAATATTTTTTTCCTGAATTGATTTTTTGTATAAGTTTCCACACAGCTACGTTAATTGTTTTTTAATTAATTAATTATAATTTTAAATAAAAGAAAAATGTATTGTTTTATATGACTTCGTCTTTTAATACAAACATTTAAAATAAAATATATATATATTCTATTTTTATTTTATAGTGTACTCGTATTGATGAATTTGAGGTAAATTGTTGTTCCCTTAAAACCTAAAGCATTTAGTTTAATTTTTTTATCTTTGTAAACAAAAATGACTGAATTGTTTGGTTGGGTTAACTTTGAGTTTAAAATTATACATAACAAAAAGAAAAATGAATATTATTTAATTTAAATACTTAATCGGTTTTATAAGTATGTTTATTGTTTGTGTTTTGATTTTTGTTGTATAATAAATATTCGGAATTTAAAATTATTTAGAGTTCATGTTGTTTATTTGTTTGTATTGATTTTAATTTTAAGATGGTAATAACCGACTAAAAAAATATTTAATTTTAAAGTTCATGTACACGGAATGTTTTTTTTTTTAGAGTTTTGAATAGAATGTTATTCTTTTCTCTTAAGTGCAGTACATTTTTTCGGGAGATTTTTTAAAGGCTAGGATATTCCTGTTTATCAAAAAATCGGGTTAAAAAGTGATGCTAATAATTTAAAACTTTTAGAGACTCATAGAAATCAGATTTCATTTTCAGAACCTAAGAAAAATATGTGTTCGATTTTTCAGTTATTGACATGATTAGTACATTGTTTGAGGCTTCAAGAATTTGTTTACATTTAATTTTGAAAAAGTGAATGCAGTTATATTGATGTCTGCATCTATTAATTGATGTATGACTCGACTGTTCTAATGTATAAATATTTTCTTATTTCATTATTTTTTGTAATTAATTTATTAATTAATTTAATTTGTGAATTTGTATGAAAATACAAATTTGACATTTTATTTAAGTCAAACTTTAGCGCCGATATGGTAAAAAAGTATTGAATCAAAAGTCTTTTGTTGATATTTCTTAATATATTATTAACAAAACTTGTATACAAAACTGGTTGAGGTTGTAAATACTAGATCTTGGTTGTTCAAGAGCGCTCTGCCACGAAATAAATTTATTTTGTATAGTTAAAAGTAATTTAAAATGTTCCTTTTCACATATAAATAAGTTAACCTTAAAAACCTCAAATTTAACCTATACAAAATGTAAACAAATATACATAGTTGATGAGTTATTCGTTGTTCTATTTTTCACCGAACCGAAAAAAACACTGTTCTTTAAGTGTAAACTAAAATTTTATATTATACGTAAAGAATGTTACTTCAAAGACACTGCCGGAGTAAACGGAGGCACCTTCAAAATAAAATTTAAATGTAGAAAAATGTGTATTTGTGAAAAAAGAAACATAGTATTAGATTTGTAAAATTTTGGGAGTACATTTTTCATATGCCAACGCAATTGAATTTGAAAACAATTATTTTAAGAATCAACGTACTTTCTTTTTTATTTCACTTTTGTATGCATTTAAAACATGATAGTCGTCGCTAAGGTAAAGGTTTTAATATTTAATTGCGTATCTCTAATCCATAAATCAACAAAAATCATATACTTTTAAACTATCAACTTTTTAAGATTTTCTGGTTTGGAAAAAGAACGAAACCCGATGATATACTGCACTTTCGATAGCTATTATTTACAAAATGTTAAAAAAATATATAATATATATAAACGAAAATTATTTTAATAAACAACAAACAAATTTGTTTAGATTAATAAAATTATTAGAAACAAAATAGGTTTTCAATTACATATTCTTAAACCTATTTAGAATATCACTGATTTACGTTCCATTTAATTTAAACAACTAAATAGCAAAAAATATATAATATAATAATATATAAATGTATTTATGTATATTTTTACAAAATATAAAAAAACAAGTGCCAATTAAAAACAAAAATTATACATACATACATGTATGTATATGTTATGTATGTTAACGCATATTGCTTTTGTTTCTCTGAGAATTTTGTTACTAATTTAAACAAAAAAAAATATTTTAGAAATGTATATGTTTCATTAAACAATTTGGCACATTAAGAATTTATTTTGTTGATTTATCATAATTTATCCCTGTGTGTGGTTTATATTTTATCGTCTTCGCCGACGGATGATGCAGTACAAAATCTTGGATTTTGATGAAAAAATAAAGGAAAAATAATTGTTTGTTTGTTTTCATTTTTGCATAGAGAAATTTTAAAATAAAAAAAGGAGAACTTTTTTCGCTTACGAAAAATGTTGGCTCAGCGATGTGGGCTCATCCCCACCAGTATAACTTTTAATATCTTCAAGTTTGATAAATTTCTCTTTGTGCATTCGCTCCATATGTCGTCCAATGTGCATTTTTTGCTTGGCTCGATACACACAGAACGGACACTGGAATTGAGGCTCTTTGCCACATTCCCACTTCTGATGGTTACGCAATGAGGATTTGAGTTTATACACTCGGCCGCATTCGGGGCATGGATGACCACCAATTCCACTGCCGCCCATGCTGCCACCACCAACAGACCCATTTCCGCTTATCAAGCTCGTCATGGCACTAAAGCTATTTAATAAGCTAATGTTGCACAGGCCTGAGGATTTACCATCGACCACTCCGCCAGAGAGGGCTGCAGCAGCAGCTGCGGCTGCACTCAGTGAATGGTAGTCGCTTGCAGATGGATTAACGTTATCGTTGTCATCACAATAACTGCCTTCGCCGCCACTGCTATTTGCGCCTTTATCGCTTTTAAACAACTCACACTCGCTGTTGGTGTTTTTGCGACTTTGGTGATGATGGTGGTGGTTGCTACTACTACTTATTATTGAATCTGAAGTATTGCCACAAGCGAGCATACTGGCACTGTTAGAACCACCAGATTTCCCTGGTTGGCCTACAATCGGAGTACTGGTGGTTATGGCATTGCCAGCTGAATTTTGATTATTCGTTGGCGTTGAGAAGACATTCGGCGATTTGCGATGTTGCTGATGATGAAGACGATCAGATGCTTGCACTGCACTCATAATAGTGGACGAGGATGAAGGATGGACTGGTGATGAGGTAGCCGTGTTTGTGAGTTGATGTTTGTCGATGGATAGATCTGTGGGGAATATTAAGGGATGAACTCCTTCGCGCAGCTGGGTGACTAATGGCATGGCTAAGCGGGCGTTCCACTCGTTCCACGTTAGACCGGCTATACGCGTAATACTTAAATCTTTAATTTTAGAATTAACATTTTTTGTTGGTAGTTGTTTTAGGTTGTTTTGTTCATTGTTAAATTAGATTTTGAAGTGGCAAGAAGTAGTAGTTGTGGGTGGTGGTGTTATGCAAATAATAGTGGTGGTTGTGGTTGGTTGTTGGAAAGGGTCACATGTATTTATTCATATATTTTTATATATGATTTGAATTATATTAATTGTAATTTAAATTATTACGTTGTGGATTTTTGGTTTTATGGAAGAAAAAAGAAAGAAACAAAAAAGGGAAAAACAAAAGTTAAAAAACAATTTAACTATAAAACAAATTAACATAAATAATACGAACAAATACACTTAAAATAAAATAAAATTAAATAAAATAAAATAAACAAAACTTAAAAACTAAAACAAATACATAATGCCTACATAAAGCTATAAATGTATGTATGAGTATTTTTTTAAAAGACATATGTAGGTATAAGAAAAATATGTTGGAAATAAGAAATAAATGAAAATCTATTTATGAATGATAAGCATATGAAAAGCAATAATTTTTATGAAATTTTGAAATGAATTAAAATTAAAATTAAATTGTTGATTTTTTTTGTATAAATAAATTAAAGCAAGCAATAAGAAGAAATTTTAAATAAGTATGTTTCCATTCAATTTGTTGATCAACTTTTTTTATTTACAAATTTATAAATAACTTTGACTAAATTTTGCAATATTTATTGTTAATTAAAATTTTAAAAAGAAATCATCCGAATTAAGAGTCATGTAGAAAATAGAAATGCAGTATTGTTTTCCATTTTCTGGCTCTGAAATATCTTGCAAAATAATTATGAGCATTTGCATTACAGTTTGCCAGAGACACAACTAAGGCAATTGTATGGAATTGCAGAAAACTGAGCCGACTTTGATTTTTATTCAAGCTTAATTTACATAGCGATGCAAATCTTTTAAAAATATTGGAGATATACATTTTGTTAAGAATTTTTTGAATAAAATTATAAAAACTTATAAATTCCTCATGAATAAGATCACAACATCTTATTTTTAGAGGCATAATATACTATACAAAGTTACACGGAATATTTTTCGGTTAGTCTTCATTTTTAAATGTTTGTTCAAGTATAAATAAATAAATAAAAAAAGTTGTAATCAATTTGAAATATTAACAACAGCAATTGCTTTGAATTAATTTAAAGTATGTAATAAAATAAGAATTCTAAAAAAGGGATAACAAATTAAAACAATAAAACATAATTAAATAATAATTAAAAAAATATATATTTGAAAAAAAGGGAAGCAACATATAAAAAAGGGATTTCTGACTTTTCGTTTACAAATCTCGAAATATATGTCCGTCTTTCAGTCGTTTTTTGTTCTTTAACAATTCGCATAAGCTCACTAAAGGATTCCATTTTTATTAATTTATTGTTTTTTTTTTACCTGAAAATACAAATATATTAATAAAAGCTATTATTTGTCTGTTGATTGTTATAAATAACTTACTTAAGTTGGAATTAAAATTTTACTCACAACTTTTTCAATGCAATTAAGCAACAAAAAACTGTTTTTCTTTCAGTGTCGTCGAAACCTAAAAAAAGAAAAATACGTTAGTGATTTGTCAGAATACTTAAATCTGGAACTTGATTTTTATTTTCGGAAAATAAAATAAACATGAAAAACAAAAATAAAAAGGGAATAATTTGGAGTATTTGGGGGAATGTTATGGAAGGTTCATCTTTAGTTTCCTGAAAATCAAAGACAAGCATAGTTAAATGAAAATGAAATAAAACACATTTTATTTACTTAATTATATTTTTCATTTCTTTTTAAGTTTTTTTGTATATGAATAAAACAATAATATTCACATTTTATATAAGTATGTACTATATATATATACGTATACATATATATATACTTTTAAATCATTTTATTTAAAAATAAAATATCTATTTTTTTCTCGATATTTTTTTTGTTCTATATAAAGTTATATTCTTTTTTTAGATCTGGAGTGTCATTAGATTTTTATAACAAAATAAAACTCCGCATAATTTTTAAAATAATATATTTTTTTTTTGTGTTTTTATTTTATGATAAAAATTCCATTAAAACATTATACATCCAATATATTTTTTTTTATATTTAGTACTTAAGACGAAAAAAAATAACACTTTCATTGACGACAAATATTTTATTTTCTCATTTTTGTTTTGTTTATTATTATATATTTTATATAATGATACTTTTTCTTTTTCCATAAACACACTTTAGTACAATTTTTGTAAAATTATATTTATATATTTTTTTGGCTTTTATTTACTATTATTATTTTTATTATTTTATAAAACTTGTGATTCAAGGAAAAACAAAATTAATAATTTAAAACTTTGTACAATGCGGATTTATTATTATCATTTTTATTTTTTTTTTTCATATTTCGACTTTACTAAAATGTATATCCTTTTTTATTTGTTTGTGCTTTAAGTTTAATGTAATTGCACAATGTTTTTTTTTTTTGGTGTGCTAAATACTTTTTTTATACACACACACACTTTCAATTTTCTATTTAATTCAGTTGTTTATTCTTATTTGTTGTTAAGTTTTTAATTTACGATTTATTTATTTTGTTTAAAGCCTCTAAGTGGGGGAAATTATTAAATGAAATGAATTGTGTTTGTACAAAAACAAAAAATTTATTTTAATATAAACTTACTAACAACAAAAAAAAAAGAAAAAAAAAAGTGTGTGAAAAAGCTTTCAGGAAAAAGCAAAGGTTCAAAATAATTAAAGAATTTTGAAAACAAAAATAAAATCATCAAGGAGTTGACGCCATCAAGCTATCAACTCGAAATTCAGCACTGAATAGAGGGTATTTAAGGGAAGCAAGTAATTTTATTTTAAAAACAAAATCGAATCATTGAAAGGATTTAAATTAATAAGGATAGAAAATATTTTGTATTGTACACTAACTAAATTCACGTATTAAGGGCTGTTAACTGTTTCATGATTTACTTCAACTATTTTCAACCCGTTTTTACACATTCTGGGTCCAAAGAAAGTTATTATAATTATTTTAAAAAATAGAATGCTCCTCTTTCTTCTTCAGTAATAATTTTGAAACAAAAATAAGATATTAAATTAATCATGGGATCACTTATACACATTTTATGCAAAGGAAAGAATATTTAACCAAATTAGAGCAATATTGTTTTCAAGTTGATAGTCAAGCAATTCGATTTCAAAGAATAATTCCAAAAAGGAGATATCATATACATTATTAAATGCATAGCTCTATTCTTTCTTGTCTTCCATAAAAGCAGTAAAACACTTAAAAAATCCCAAAATGAATTTCAAATGATAAATTTAAAAAAAAAAACCAAAACGAAAACCTTGAATACAAAATACAATTATATTACAAAAATCAATGAAAGTCAAGCATATTTGAAATTATTATAATTTTGTATGTTAATTAAAATGAAAAAGTTTTGAACTTTATAACTTATACATTATGATTGTTGTATGTATGAAAAAAATAAATATTTTTTTAAAAATTGTTTGTTTCTTAAACAGTTCGGCCTCGCCAAGCTTTGTTTTTATTAAAAAAAAAATATTTCTCTGAAACACGATTTGCACTTTGCTGTTTTTGTATGTTATTTAAAAAATAAAATGAATAAGATCAAAATATAATGTAAATTATTATAAAATAGGAATTACTTATATAAAAATAAAAACAAGAAAAAAAAATCTTAATATATATGTATATGCATATGTATTCTATAAAGATTTGTATATACTCAATAACATAAAAAATAACAAATAAAAAAATATTTATAAATGTAACAAAAATATGCAAATTAATTGATAAATTAAAATTAATTTAATGCAATGAGCTTCGAATGAATTACTGACCGTTTTCTTTTTTACATACAAAATATTAAAAAACACTTTGTTTATATTTGGAAAGGAAAAAGTTTTGTTGTTTCATAGAATTTCAAATCATCAATTATGCTTTAAAAAACAATATTAATTAAAAACTGTGTACAACTTATTTTGTTTGTTATTTGTATTTTTCTCCTAAAAACCTTGTGTCAGTTTTTTTATGATGGTAAAAATGAATTTAAAAAAAAAAACTAGTCAATAATCGTCCTTAATTTAAAGTTTGTGATATATTTTTTAATGATACCGTGACGTGCAAAAGAAACTGAACCCCAGGCCATTGAGTTTTAAATTTCATAAGATAGATAAAGGATATGCATTTTTGAAAGGTATGCTTAATTCAATTGTTTTTAAACCGACTTAAAAAAAAATATACCCGTTTGACAATGAATTATGAATAAAATAGGTAAAATGTAGTATCATAAATTACGCAACCAGACTTCTTTGGAAACAAGTCCTACAAAACACTATATTTATTTTAAAAAGTAGTTTTAAATTTACAGTTTTTTTGTTTAGGAGAAATTTCTAATGAAAAATTTTGTATTGAAAATTTCTACACATAACTTTATAAATTTTTGAGACCTATAGAATAACCTAGTCTTCAATAACTTTTGCACGGCAGAATACCTTTAGCTCTGAGGCTTTCCCTTTCGTATAATCCAAAAGAATTCTACTGTCTTTCTCTCGGGTCGGGAATGCGTTTTACATTCATGAAAATCGCTTAACAAATGTATTTCCGATGTGAGAAGAAAGTGGTATTCTTTCAAAATCTACGATACACATTTATTTGAAAGTTAGCGTTTTTAAGATAAAAAGATCTATTTTCTGTTTTTTTAGTTTACTTTTTTAAGTATTTTTTTTTATTCTTACAACTATTAAATTTAAAGTTTTTAACTCATCATTGATTTCTTAAATCTAATTTATGTTATTTTTTTTGTTTTACTATTTTTTCATTGTATATAATCATCTATAAAGTAAATATATAAGAATCTATAGATTTTACATTGTATTAACTATTGAAAAAGGAAGCAAAATATTAATTTTGAAAATAGAGGAAAAAAAAGAATATGTTAAGATATATTTGTATATGTGTATGAATTTATGTATTTCGCTTACTACTTGCGTCCGCGCTTGCTTTCCAATTGTGGTTTGTCCGGGTGATGTTTTCGTACATGAACACCGAGATTACCCCGCTGTTTTGCCTTGTACGAACAATGCGGACACGGGTGGCATGGTTCCTTGCCGCCACATTCGACATTCTCATGACGGCGCAACGTCGACTTCCAGCGATATTTCTTGCCACAATGCCTGCATATGTATTTGGTATCGCTCAGCGATGAATCGCTAAGAGTCAATTCGTAGGTGGTAGTGGAACTGGATGAATTTTCTTGCTTCATCGGTCTTGTTGTAAGGATGGTATAGCTCTTTGTTATGGTCGGTTCTTGATTGGATACCTGTTCCATGGATTCGTCGGTCTGTTGTTGATGGGATTGGTGAAGATTGTGAAGTTGCTGTTGTTGCTGTTGTTGTTGGTGTTGATGATGATGCTGTTGCTGATGATGTTCGGTAATTTGTTGTGTGGACTGCGTGGTATGGAGTTCGGTGATTTCTGTGGGCGCAAAACCAATGCCAATTTTTGTTCCATCCGGCAATTCGATGTCATCAATTTCAGCATACTTAACCAAATCGCTTATAATCGATGCCGAAGTCTGAGCATTGTTCAAATCGATTTCAGAAATTTCATATTTTGTTGTCTCATTGATGTCTTGATGATGATGATGTTGATGCTGGTGCTGGTGGTGTTGTTGTTGGTCTTGTTTTTCGGGTTCCATGTGTATTGTTGTTCCTTGAGGGCTTATGATTTTGCCACGGGAATACTTTATACGAGGTCCTAGATTTTTCGGTTCGATTTGAACACTTCGCAGACCGATTAGAGTGTTGATGGCTTGGGCATTTGCGCAGACAATGTTCGGATGGTGTTCTTGATGAATTTGGGGTTGGATAATTGTTGCAGTTGTGGTGTGTGGTACAGAAATAGTTGTGGTTGGAGTGACCTTTTTCAAATTGATTAGTTCTGTTTGGGGCAAAAAATTGTTATTGATATTTTGTTAGTAAAAAGTAGTACTACATAAGTTTCTTAAAATAAATTATATTAAAAAGGGAAAGTAATTAACACGACCTCCTACAGATTCTAGAAATGATTCCACGTTTTAGTAGCTTTAAACTTTTTCGAGTTGTTAAGGTTGAATTTAGATTATCTCCGTTTCAATCAAAACCATTTATGTCGAAAAGTTAAAATTTTATCTAGAGCTAGAATTTCAATTTTATTGGAACCAATAATCTCTTAGGTTTATTTAATAAGCGTGGTAAGACAAGGTTTTCAGAAATATTATTTTATTCCATATTTTCATCCTGAAATACTACAATCCAAGCGTTAGGATTCTACCCTAGTTGGGGTTTGTGTAGGTATGTATTGGTTTTGTTTTGAGAGGATATACATTTTTAAAAACTTATGAAGTATAAGTTCCGTTTAGAACAATTCAGTTCAAATTGTGATTTCGAAAAGATCACCTGAACATTTAAAATGGAACGTTAATCTAAATCGAATACATCCTTTTTAAAATCTCTGACAACTAAATTTAAATACAAAAATTATGACTTTAATTCAATTATGCGATTCTTGTCGAATACCGAAATATAAATAAATAGCAATTCTGCATTGCGGGTTTTGAATTTTCCTAAAATAAGTCTTTAAAAAAAACAAAACAAAATAAATAAATAAACTTACCACATTCCGCTGAAGGTAATTTAATAGCATGACTTGTTGTTAATGTTGTCAATGTTGGCTTAACTTCTCCCAAATCTTGTACCTCTGTAATTTGGGCATGGCCCGTGGCTGCTGACACATCAACTCCTCCCGATTGATCATCATCTGTTGTAATTTTTGTTGATGTAACATTACTCAGTTTCTTTACATGCAACACAAATCCATCTTTATTTTGTGTTATGACAATATCATTGCTTTCCAATAAGCAATCATCCAATTCAAATTCTTCTGGTGTTATATCCGTTTGTTCACTTTTATCATGTTTAACTATTTTAAGGAAAAAATTCAAAATAAATTAAATTAGTATTTTTAAAATGTATTTATAAAGTTTAAAAAAAAAAACAATACAAACAACATAAACAGTCTTTATATGATACAAAACTTACAATAAAGCAATTACCAAATGTTTGTTTATTTAAGTAAAAAATATAAAAGTCAAAATTAAATTGCAGCAGTTTTCACTTTGTTAAGACCGCATTAATAAATATAAAACATTATTTAACTTTATAACATATCAACAGTCCCATACATAATATTTTAGTACTAAACAAAAGTGTAAACTACTTGAAAAGATAAACGTATTGAATTTCATTTATATTTTATATTAAAAAAATTTGGTTAGTTAAAAATCATTCGGTAACCTTTAATCATACCTAAGTAATAAAAATTATATTAATTAATAGTTGAAAACAAAATGTATATACTTCTCCTGTTTTAAGTTATGCCTATTTTATTTTAAATTATAATGTGTTCCTAATCATATTCAAAACAAACAAAAGAGCAAAAGAGAAAATATGTAAAAATTAAAAAAAGCTTTAGCACAATTATTATCTTCTTCTTAGGAATTTAAAGAGCAATTATAATTATTGGTGAAGTATTTTTTACTGTAAAGTCCTAGCAACAAGATGTTTAGAGTTTTGTATATAACATGTGAATTGTAAGTTCTTAAATTAAATTACTACTACTACTAGTTTTATACCTGAATAATACACCAATTAAATTTCACCTTTACTTAAATTTTAATTACAAGGAAGGATATGGTGCCAATATATGAGAAGATAATTCTCAACTAAAGCTTTATTTGATATTAAATTTTCATTTTGTTAAGTTATTTTAAACATAAATAATGATAATATGACATATGAACAATAAAATATAATTAAGTTCAAATAATGTAATGAATTTAAAAATTGTATCTTGTTTTTAACTTAATTTAATAAATCTTAAAATAAATCATATACAAAAATAAAACTACAAATTTTATTTTTAAAATAAAACCCACTCTATCACAAGTGCAATTTATTTTCTCTTATTTTATTCTTAATTCTAAGAATTTATTTTTTAATAAAGTTGTATTATTAAATAACTAATTAAAACATGACTTAATTTCTTTATAAATGTTTTCTTTTTTTTTTTCTTTGTTTAACATAACTCGAGATGGTATTTGGCTTTTTATAAGATCATCATTCAAATTAATGGCAGCTTCATCAGTTTATATGAAATAATCAGTTGTTATTATTTTCATCATCTGAAATTTTAAGATTATATTCATGTTTCTTTTGTTGTAAGAAAATACAAAACAAAATATTGCAAAAGATTTGAATAATTTTTTAAATTGCGATTGATGTTATTTTGTTCTATGTCGATAATTAAAACGGAAAATGATTTTAATATTTTTTGGTCTTGGAGGAACTTTTAAATTTTGATTTAATGTTGTGTAAGACCCGATCAGCTTTCACTTGTAGAACACTTAAGATAGTGGTTGTGCAAGAAAGGTGCTGTAATGATTTTTATTACAAACTATGGTAATACACTTATTCTCTTCTTAGTCGAATACGAGCTTTTTCATAATATACTGAATCGAAACAAAAAATCTACCGTTTTATTTGTCACATGAAATGCTATTTTTATCAAGTTATTATTTACAAAAACAGCAGTTTTGAAGTGAATTATCAGGGGTACCCATTTTTAATTCTTCTTAAATAGGCATTTCAATGTTGATATGTACACTTATGTGTAAACGTTCATCTTATGTAAACGGTTTTAAAAAGTTATTGAATATTACGAAATTATTAAATTACACTTTTAAAAAATTAGTCAAAAAGTATTCAAATGTATTCCAAGTTCTGAGTGTACATTTCGATTTGTTTTAATATTTGAAAGATTGCAGAAATGTTTCTACTAACGATTTAATGAGGTGTTCAAGTTTTAAACATCAAAGCAACTTAAAAATTATCTTTTGCTTTATGTCGTTATGTACAAAGTTCGAAGAACTTAGCTCATTTATAATATTTATTTACATTTTATGCTCAAAAATACGTTTTTTATTTTGTCGTGATAAATTGTTGCTATATGTAGGTTATCATCACTCCAGAGATCCATTGAAACTATGATGATGCCATCTTTTCTTTTGTTGCATCGTCAATTTCAAATCATTTTTTCTATTTTGAGACAATATTTGTTATTGTTGTTGATATTTAGAAGACTTGGGATGTTGTGATTTTATGTGAGAATTCAAACTATGCCGATATCTTGTCACATATGAACAATATTTACAACTCTGCGATGGATTAATGCCACATTCAAATTTCAAGTGTCTCGATAGATTTTTTTTATATGTGTATCTTTTATTGCATTGTGGACACATATGATTAGCTATTCTTTCGCTACGGGGATGAAGTCTTCTTTGAGATCTTCCGATATTATTTAATGATGTGACAGATTTAATTGATATCGTCCAAGGTTCTGAAATTTTAGAAAAAAGAAAGAAATATATTAGTTGAATGTTTTTATTTTTCGTCTTGGCGACTAAAATTTTTTTTTTTAATAAATAAATTAAAATAATATAATATGTTAAACATAGAAGAAAATAGGAAGGATATTATATTAATAAAAAAAAAAACTATTTTTAATGTTGTTTGAATTATAGTATACCTACGTTACTTGTGCTCTTTTTATTTTTTTATTTATCAGTTTTGTCGAAATACTTTAAATAAATTGCCTATGAACTTAAATACATATTTTTCCTTAAATATAGACAAAGTAAATAGCATAAAGCAAATTGTGCATGAAAAAGAATGAAATATAGTTAATGATAATAATTATAAAACTACATTACTCTTACCAATTTAAGACAAATTACTTTTGAAATCTTTTTATTGTTTTTTTTTTCTTTTAAGATTTAGAACATGTTTTTATTGTCTTTGGGATTTAATTGTTATTTTGTAAAATCAAATTAACTACTGTTAAGTTTTAGCAGTTTTAAGTTTCTACAAGTTGATTTTTTATTTATAAGCTAAAACTCAAAGTTTAATTTATATTTTATATTTAGGTTATTAGTATTCCTGATACATATTTTTGTGTGTACATTTATAGACTTAGTGGTTGATGCAGCTTTCTTCAGGTTATGTGAGAAATACTGAAAAATAAAAAAACAATCACCATCACCATGTTTTTAAAAGAAATCTTAATTTACACAAATTAGATATTAGTTTTTAAACCGAAAGACGTTTACTAATAGATACGAAAATTATTTAATTTTTGTTATTATAATATTAATATGATGTTCCGCTTAACTTTAAAACTAAAAAGGTTTCCCACAACACGAAGGTTAAGAAAAAACATTTTAAAAGTTCAATTCTGAAGTAAACGTATCTACTTGTTTTTAATATTATCTGAGAACAATATCGATATTGTGATGTTGTTTGTTTTTTTTTACACAAAAAAAAAACAAGAAAAATTAAATAAATCAAATGCATAAACATACATAGATTTTTTTAATTTTTTAGTTTTAACTTTGATTTTTGAATGCAAAAAGCTTTCATGACCAAAATTTTAAATTGGCTGAAAAAATAAAAAAAAAAAAATATTTTAACAACTTAACAATAAATAAATATAAAGATTACAGTTCAGGAAATAATCCTAATTCATTCAACAAAAATCAGTAATATTGAAATTTATCCTAAATATTTATTAATTTAATATATTAAATTTTAACTCATCTTAATTCTAATGTTAGAAGTTAAAGTGTCAGCCAAAAAATTATAAAGAAGAATGCTATTCGAGGAAGGACCATAACCAAGGAGCTTATATTTGCTTAACTTGAGTGATTTATAAGTGTTGGGGTTACAATACAAAGGCTCTAAGTTTGGCCAAACAAAATTGGAAGATGGTTATGATCCATTTTCAAAGTTATTTGCGTTTTGAATTTTGTTATTCATTTTCAATAAAAAAAATATATATCTTCTTTATAATCTTTACAGATTTAAGTGCTATTTATTTTTGAAGTCATAAAAGAAAAATATGAAACGTTTCAGTTATGGGTTTTCGGAATCTGCTTTTAAATTATATCACTTAAGAGAGAAATATATTTTTTCTATGCTTATGTTCTTGTATAATTTTCAAAACTTCGTTCGTAATAATTAATATTCACGAAAATTAAAATAGTAAAAATTCTTCAAAAAATCTATTAATATATTTTTTATATACATAATTTACAAATTGTTTATATCCTGAAATTTGAATTAACCAGTAAATTAAAAAATTGCAAAGAGATCCTCGAGGTTCTAATAATTAAGCGATTGATTTTAAGCAAAGCAAGATCAACAAAAATCATTTTTTAAATTGACAAAGTTACATTTAATACACTTATCTTACATAAGTACTTAATCAAAAATGGAACAATTAATTACACGACTATTAAAACATTATTTTAATATTAAAAATATATAGCAAAAGCCAATACTCCAAAAGCATTATTATTAAAAGTAATACCGATCTGATCTCATTTTCTGTAGATTTTGACATTCATGTGAAAATATGATTCCTGAAACGCTAATGAACAGTATACGGGTGTGCATAGAGTTGATTGGTAGATAGATTTTCTTTTGAAATATTTTAATGCCATTTACCTCCAAATTTTATCAGCTCATAATCATCGACAATAAGAAGTTATAAAATAGGGACAATTTATATTTGGAATCTTTGTTGATAAAATTATTTTTTTCCATTAACATTATAAGAAAGCTGTGGAATAAAAAAAGGAAAAAACGAACGTTAAAAAAATTCTTAAAATTTAGTTTTACATTTTTGTCTCATAATCTTTAACTCACTTAAGTGCGTTTGATAAAATTAGTTGTCTTCCATTTTGTAAAATACACAACAAAAAAAAAAACATACGAAAAAGAAACCAGAAAGGAAATCTAAGTGTCATGGGTGAAAAATCGTTTTTTAATTTTGTAAGCCCTGTATCTTGAATCGAAAGCTTAAAATTAATAACAAAAAGCTGAACATAAGACTATTTTCATAGAGATCGATATAATTAAAACTTCTTTAAGACATAGATGAGAAGTCTATAACAAAGTTTAAGTTAAGTTTGTGAAGTGAACTTAAGGCCCAGAAGAACGAGGTTATTATGCGATCTTTCGATTTTGTCACGCTCACCATTACAAAAATTAATCAAGCAAGTAAATTGGAAGTGTCTTTAAAAGAATAATAGTCAATTAATTGTTCGATGCAGAATAATTTTCGATTACTCTTTAAAAAATATTCACTTTTAAGTTTACATTGTTAAAGGCCATACTCTAAACATCGTAAATTAAATTCTTTTTTATCTACGTTTACTAAAAAAATGTTACAAAAATAACAAATTATATACAGTTAAGTTTACAAATATGAAAATAAAAATTAAATGAAAACCAGTCGCAGGTAGTACCGTGTACTGATATTACGGTAGCAATTGTTAGTGCCAAAATGTTTGATACTGACATATAAAGAAAATACGCCAACAACTGACCTGACTTTAATTATACTTAACGATTCATTTGGTTTTCAATTTAATTCTTACTTGCAAATAAAACACTATAGCAAATATTGTTGAAAAATGTTTGTTTTATTACAAAAAAAAATATATCTATTTAAATAACTTACTTAAAAAATAGATACATTAAGTTGGATGAACCATACTGAAATGCTTCAAAAGATTCTCTTTAATTCGACAGTTAAAACCGCACAAATGACATTTAAATGCAGGCCTTGATAAAATTGTTCTGTCTGTTCGTCCAAAACGTTGATACGATACAATGTCCTTAATTGGTTCAACAGCGGCCATTTTAGGTTCGGCAAATTTGTGTGTCGCCACGTATTTTGAACAAGAAATTCCTTGAGATTGAGGTTTAACTTGAATTAAAGATTTTCCTTCGTCTGAGTTTTTGAAATGTTGAACTTTTTTCATTTCATAATGCTTTTGAACCAAACATTTATTATCTAAATCTTCATCTGCTGTCACTAGATTTTCATTGTTTAAATCGAAATGAATTTGAGAAGGAGGTTGGTATTTCATTTCTTCAACATACTCGTATGCACAATCGTTATTTGGATCTGGAATATCATCAAATTCGACATCATCATCATCATTATCAAAAGCTTCGATTTCTTCTTGACAGAATTCTTCGACATCACTATATGCTGATATTTCTTCTTCTTCGATTATTTCTTCTATAACTATAAAAAATAAATTAATACAAAGAGATTTAGTAGAACATATTTCAAGATTAATTATAATTAGTAGGTAATTTAATTGAAAGTTAAAAATAAAAATGTCATATTATTAAATAATTCAAAGTTGTAGGATTGGTAAGAAGGAGAGAGATAGAGAATCATTAACTTTTAATTTTTTTTTTTTTTTGAAATAAAACTCACAAAATTTGTTTCTTGTATTTCAAATGTTTTTCTATTTTCATTTATTTCAGTTTTTTTAGCTTGCATTTTTTCGTATATGTAAAAATATCATATAATATATATAATTTTTTTTCTTGTTTAAAATCTCAATTTGTTTTTCCTACTTGTTGTTTTTTTTTTAGGTACTATAACAATATCATCGTATATACGTATATAAATATAAATATATACTTATTTTCCTTTTTTCATTTTCAATTAAATTAAAATATTAATATGGCAATCTTTGTTTTCATTTGTATTTTGGTTGATATCTTTGGAGTATACATTTTGTTTTCTTTTCATTTTTCATTTGATATATTTATTTATTATTTTTTTGTTTTATTTATTTAATTTTATTTTTTAAACAAGTGACAAACAACAAAAAAAAACATATTTTCATTTTATATTGTAAGCTTTAACAAACAAAATTAACAATATGATAAATACACACGCATACAAAATATATGTCTGTGGGTATAAATTTGAACTAAGAGAGCTTATTTGTTAGAGAAGAACAACAAACAAAAAATATAAAACAGAGAGAAAATAATAATAAAAACAATAAAGATTAACACAAAAAACACTGCTAATAATGTTGGCATACAATATTTGTATAGTGTAAATATCTCTTCATGTAACAATATTACTGTAACAGTTTTATATTATTTTTATTTCATTGATATAACATGCTTAAAAATATAAGTATAATAATAGTAATATATAATAAATAATTAACAGTTAACAACAAACAAAAGGAAACAGTTTTATTTAACTAAATAATTTTTTTTGTAATTATTATTTTCACTATTCGTCTTTCAGAGGGTTCTTTTTTTGTTTAAATATATGTATATAATAATTAATATTTGTAATAATAAATAGATATATTTTTGTTAAGAAAATTGATGTTTAAAACAAACAATTTTTTCTTTTGTTATGTTTTTTTTTTTTTAATGGCACTCGAACAAAGTAAAATAAATATGAATATAATATTCGGATATATTTTCTTTAATATGTATACGTATTTTGTTTCCATCTTCCTAATGCGTGTACATAATTTTATAATTATGCGTATTTAAATAATTAATTTGACTATTTCATTTCATATTTTTTTGTATTTTTGTATTTTGTTTTTCTTCGGTAAACATTTTCTTTCATTTTTTTTTTGTATTTTTAAAAGTAATAACAATTCAACAAATATATTTATGTATATATATATAATAATAATAATTCTGTGAGATTACTTTTAATCTCATTTGTTCATATCTTTGTTTTTGTTCTATATATATTTTATATATGTAGTTATTTGGCAACAAAATCAACACAGTACGTTTCTCTTATTTCATTTTTTAACTATATAATATAATTGTATTCTTTTTTTTTGTTAATTTTTATAATTTGTATATAATTATATAAATTATTATTTTTTACTATTTTTTTTCAATAAATATTTTTACTATTTCTTTTTTTTATCTAACAGTTTTGTTTTTTTTTTTTTATATAAATAAATGATGTGGCATCCAATAAATTCGTTTCGTATTTTTTTGTTTGTTTTACTTTTATATTGTTTTAAATTTAATTTATTTTTTTGTTGTTGTATGTTATTAATTTCTTCACACTATTGGTTGTTATTATTATTGTTATTATTTAATTTTAAAAAATATGTTTCTCATAAATAATATTTGACACAAACACCAGATTCTAGGTGCCTTTTTAGGTGGGAGCTTTGTGAAAATGCTTTGGCGCACATGAGGCAACGAAATTTCTTTTGTCCACCGCATTCGTATCTAAGGATTGACAAAATGTAAAAGAGAATTTTTTTTAAATTTTGTTTTCAAGTTTAAGTTTTAAAAATTTTGAACTATAAAAGGCATTTTAGTTGTTTAAATTAGTGTAAAAAGTGTTTTCGCTAGAATTTACTGATTTTGGATTTTTTGGTTTCAAGATTTGCTTCAAATCTGCCGTCAAGAAATCCACTAGCTTAATGTTTTGATTTCTATCTACGACGACGAAGACTCTCAGACGAAATGTGAAGTTTGATAACTGTCTTTGATGTTCTCAAAGTATTTTTCAATTTCTCTTAAGAGAATCCTTTTATTTCTGTTTTTTAGGTGACATAGAATATATGACTCGGTTTATAGACTTTTAGCTACTTGATAGGTAATTTCTGATTTGCCTGAATTAGTATCCTAAAGTTTTGAATTATGAAATTTCTACCTTACATTAATTTTAAAAATTGTTAATTTGTATAAGGGTAGCAAAACTTAATTTACAGATCTAGACATAATCTTTTTAGAAATCAATTGTGCTATTTGTAAAGTTTATTTTTTTAACCTTTTTTAGTTTCTAATGAGAAAATATATGCTTGCAAAAGTTAAACTGACATTTACGAGTGTCTTAAGTTAAAAAAAGAGATTTTCGAAATCTATAATTTAATAATTGCTTTAGCATTTTTCATAGTTACAACAATGGACGTTAAAATTTATTATAACGCCAGGTATAAATTAACTTCTAAAGATTTTAAAAATATACACATATCTTACATATTATGCCAGTTAGGGACTGTTTTAATCAAGAACATACTTTTAATCAAATGAGGCGTGAGAAAAGAATGTTGGTCAATCTAAATTAGTAAAATATTTTGAAATGCAATGTTTTAAATTACCTCTTTTTAAAATGAATGATCTATGCGATGAAATTATTTGGTATATCAGGTTTGACTAACTACACTTGTTTCTTTTATGTACTTTTGAATACTGAATTAATTCAAGTCGTAAAAAATTACTGACAAAAAGTTTTAAAATTTAATAGCTAAGTTTTTACAATTGCAGTTTTATAGAATGATAGTTCAGCCTCTGTACCTAGAGATTGAATTGGAGCAAACTAGACTGAGACACTTAGATGTATCCAGCAAAATATTAAATTAGGCCTTTAAAAAATATTAAAGTAAGACACTTAAATCTGAACCTATATGAAGGTTACTTAACTACTTCACTAAAGCTAATCGATATTTCCAAAATGTTGAACTAGTTGAAGAAGTGAAGATAAGATTTAAGCAAAGTTGGTTTTTATAATTTTTTCATCAAACTATGTACCTAGGACTCTAGCTTTCTGTACTCTTCGAAGAGGTTAAACTTGTAAAAATTACAGTTCTGCTTCTGAAAAAGAAGAGATATTTTAATCGAAACTATAAGCATTCATCTACATACTTAAATGTCAAATATGACATTTGTATTTACTGTATCGGATAATATTTTGAAAAATTATTGTCTTTTAACAAACATTTAAATAGCGATTACAATATCAAATGACTGAGTTACGGTGGGATAGAAAAGATTTTTTGAAATTTTTAATATATGGTAGGAATGTCAAAATTGACAAAATTGAATAGTCATCGGTGATTATTTTTGATTATGTAACCGATTACTTTTCAAATACGCAATTTTACTCAAACTTCAATCAAAAATAAAAACAACATTTATGCTGTTTTCAGAAAGTAATACTACTCGTAAAAAAATTATATAACTATTGATTTCGCGCAAAAAAAATGCTACTGCTTGAATTGATTAGTTCAAAAAATTATTTAATAGCTACATTTTCGACAGTAACACTTGTGATGAATATTAAAACTGTAATATAATGTTTTCTTTTCATAGGTTAGTAAAATTTGACAATTCAAAAATTTACATCGTGAATTTTTACTGTTACAATTTTCATTTTTGTCCAATAAGAAAAAAATTGTAATACAGATTCTACATAGAAATAGAAAACAATGCACAAATTACTGGGCTTTTAATTTAAAAAGTGAGAAAACGAGAAGGCCAATATACCAATTTCTGATCGATTTTAGGCCGCAAACCTATTTCGAATTGATAGTTTTAATTTTTCCTAGTTTTTGCACTTAAAACTTAATATTAACATTTTCCGATGGGAAATTTCTTTTTGGAAAATGCATCATTTCTCTTTTTTTAAGATTTGAATTGAAATCTCAGATTTCGAATTCTTTTACTATTTTAAAACGCATCGAAAACACCATTTTATTGGTGGACATATTGGAAAATATTTTGAGAATACTCATTTTGATGTTTTATCATTTTTAAAAATGGTCTTTTTATCATTATTTAAAACCTATGGCTCACTTTCCTATCTCTTTTAAATCATGAAATCTAAGTCAAATAAAATATTAAACTCTCAAAAGAGTCCAATTTATTGTGGTGTCGAAAATTCAATTAAAAATATCAAAACTAACTAAACTTAAACATCAAATAAATCTTAAGGTTACCTATGAATGTTCGTATATTTATCTTAAATATAATGTATTAAAACTTAAAAAAAAAACGAAACAAAACGCACCTGATATGTCTCTGTAATGAACTAGCATCTTTATAGCTTTTTAAACAATTGAATCTTGGACACTGATATCTTCCGTCTGGATTGATGAACTTAAATAAATCAGAAAACTTCAGCTCGTACCAATAATCTCTGATAAAGGGTTGATTTGGATTTGGTGTACCCGACGATGGAGGTGGTGTTTGACTTGATGTTGTTGAACTTCTTCGACCTGAAATAATTTTTTAATAACTTTGTTATGGATTTTACAAAGAAAAATACAACTAATTATATCAATTATAAGAATTATGTTATATTATATTTATTTTATCTGTATCGTAGAAAAGTTTCTAAATATAAATATATATATATCTATTTATTTTTCAGTCATTTTCAAAAATAAAATATTATTATTTTTTTAATTTTTAGTTAAAAAAAAGAATTAAACTAAATTAATTTAAAGCTTTCACAAAACAAAATCAAAGAGATATTAACAAATTAAAAACCTAATTTAAATGCTCTAAACAAAGTTATAAAATTTGTTTTGTTGTTGTTTTTTATCTGCGCAAAATAAAACAAATTTAGTTAAGTAAAGTTTTGAAAAAAATAAAAGCAAAACAAAATTTAAGAAAAAAAAAAACTATACAAACAACGGATTTGAGAAATAAATAAAAAAGTTTAAAAATAATATATATATAAATATGTATATATAAATATAATTATAAGTATGGCATATTTACAATTTTGGTTTTTTTTACGTTACGCTTTTGTGTTATTTTCAATATAAACATACATATGTTTATATATATTTGTATATGCTGTGATGCTGGCATGGAGGGAGCGATGCATGTGGTGGTGAGTTCATGAGGATGATGATGAAGCGATTATGACTTTTTTAAGTATTTTTTTAGTTTTGATTCATTGTTTAAAGAAACTCTGAAAATATCCATGATTATAAAATAAACAAAAAAAAAAGATATTTATGAAAATTTAAACATAAAAATAAATTAAATCGATTACAGAAGAAAACAGTTTTTTTTCTTTTGGTGTTTTTTTTTTCGGTGAGAAAAAATTTATAAATTTTATTCATGTAGAAAAATAAAGTTTTACAATACCAATGGATTTTTTTTATATAATTATTATTATTGTTGTTAAAATTAAATAAATTAGCATTATTATAATTTAAAATAATTAACTTAAATGCTAAAAAGAGATACGATTTCCGTTTTGTTATTTTGTTTGTTTTGTTTAATAAATTAATAATAATACATATAACACAATTTGTTTGTTTTTTTTTTTTTTTTTTTTTTTTGTTTGAATTGTACTCAAGTTGCACGAAAGTATAAGTCAATCTTTCTTATTTTGTATGCATGACTTTTATTGCTTTCGAAATACTTAAAAAGCAGGAACAATTTTACAGTTTACAGTTTTAGTTAAATAACTTAAGCACTATAGATTTACACCCAAAAATGACACAATGGAATATTTTTTTTATTTTTGTTTTGTTCAAAAAAATGCAAGTTGAGCGTTCAAAAATGTAAGTTTTAAGTACAATTGATTTATCATAAGATTTCAATAAATGATTTTGAACACTCTACTTACAAAAATCAAACAAAAGGTACAGTTCCGACAAAAGTTCTGAAGTATGGTTTTTCAAAAATAACACTTTAGAAAACAAATATTAGAGCGTTAAAAATAAGAGCTCCAAATAATTTGTTAGAAAAACTAAAAATTATTTATGATTTTATAACATACTCGTAACTATTGATAAAAGCGAAATGACAACAGCAAGAGCTTAATATTTGAAGTTTTTTTTAAAATAGTTCAAAATTTAAAATTCAGATTTTTTCAAAAGAGAAAAAATTCAAAATATTAGCAAATTGTTTAATTTTAAAAAACAACCCTTTGTCAATCATGGTCATTGTCAAAGATATAGAATTGGAATAAACTTAACTTAGTGAATGGCTGAAAAATATTGATAAGTCCATCAAAATGAAGTATTTTTCACGCAAGTGTGTCCAGACTCCCAAAGTTTAAAAGTAAAAATATGTATGTACCGAATTTAAAAAAAAAAATATTCCACTGTCAGTGTATTTTCAAATCTATTCTTAGAAACTATACGACTATCAATTTGGTATCATATCTATCCTTAACATTACTAAATTTGGCATGTTTTTTTCGCAAACCCAAAAATTTGGTTTAATAATTTTCATTACTATTTTCACTTAATAACAATTATTTATAATAATCTCTGAATTTTTATCTTTAATTTACCTCTGTGATATAATTTTAGTTTTTAGTTGTTTTTTATAAGACGTTTCATTTAGTGTATATATTTTCTATTTGTTAAGTTTCTTTTTTTGTTTTTGTTATTTAAATAAATATTTTCTGTTAAGCATTTTATTCAGGCACTATATGTATGTTTTTTTTTGTTTTGTTAAATGAACTGTTTTAATAAATTAATACTTAATGTTTAGTTTTTTGTTTTTAAATTGTTTTTGTTTATGTTTCCATCAAAGCACTTGAAGATGTATTAAAAATTTTCAAAAAACGAATCTTCCTTAAACGAGGATCTTCTACGTTTCAAATGAGTTATTACATGACACTTGAGATTGTCTTTGCGTTTTGTTGCAAAATCACAATGGGGGCATTGGAATTGAGGTGTGGCACTAATGTGGGGGCATTCGTAACGCGTGTGCCGACCCAGAGTGCCGCGTGAAGCGTATGTCTTGCCACAAAATTGGCAGCTAAACCGTTTTTGAGGTTGCACGGATTGTTGTGGCTGATAAGGAGGATGGTGTTGTTGAAAATCATGTTGTTGATGTTGTTGTTGTTGGTTCTGTTGGGGTGGTATTGTTGGTGGTGGCGATGATGGTTGATGATGGCCTTCTTCATTAAGTATTGACGGAAGAAAATCTAAAAAAGAATTTAAATTGTTTTCTTTTGTGTTTCTTTTTTTTTGTAACTTTAGTTTCTTATTATTTTTTTTGAAAAAATTGGAATTCAAAAACTGTTTTTTTTTTTGTTCAAGAGAAAAAAAATATTATAATCAAAAAAGGACAAAAATTAATGTTTTGTGAATTTAATGAAGAGTTGAGTTTGAATTGTTGAGATGGTTTTGTTTTATTAAATTTGTGATAGTTTAATTTTGTTTGAGAATAGAAAATATACACATTACAAACAAATTGAATAATAAAGTTAAATAAATAAAAAAACAAAATTAATGTATACTTGCAACAAAAACAAATAGATTTAATTTATGTAAATATTTTTCGTTTTTTTTTTTGTTGGGATGTAGGTTATAATAAAGGTACAAACATTTAAGATAATAAAAGGGTTTTGCGAAATAATTTAAAAATTTCAATGGAATGCATTTTTAAATAATATTAAATTAAGTGTAAATATTGTAGTGGATATACATAATAATAATAATAATTAAACACATTCAAATAAATTAGCAATAATATTATTAAAACTATACGACTAGAAAAGTTTGTTAATAAAACATAGGTTTTTAGGTATATAATGTGATTAAATGTTAAGTTAAATTAAATTTCTTAATATTAGTGGAATGTTTTTTTTTGATTTTTTTTTACTTTTTTGTTTTACTCTTTTATATTTTGTTCCTTTTCCAAATACGATTATAAAAAATAGGCATATATATGTGTATTTTTATTTTTAATTTAAATTTTAGTTTAAGTTATAGTTTTGTAGGGTATATTAATTTTTTGTTTTCGTTTAATTTTGTATCGATATATTAATTTTTTAAAAAATATATATTTTGCCAAAAGTATGTGTGTACCAAATATGTTTTTTTTTATTTTGGTGAATGCTCATTTCCCATATGGTTCCCAATATTTTGTTCCCTTGCATTTGTTTATAAATGGAATATTTTTGTTTTCATTTTGGTTATATTTATTTTGTTCTCAAAATTGAAAAACTTCTGTAATTTTTATAATTTTTACTTGTATTATGGAGGAAAACAATAATTAATATATTGTAATTCATTGTGAATTTACAAATAGTTTTTGGGGCTTTCAAATGGTTTTTTCGACTTAGATTGTCTTAAAATAAGCTTATTACAGCTTGTCACTTGTGAATTAGCTTTTAATTATTTAAAATGTTCGTGTCTGATAAACATTTTTGTATTTTGATTGATATAGTTTGTAATGCATTAGATATCAAAAAGTTAGCATAAACCGACTTTTAAAATATAAAATATTTAAAAGAAGAATTCGGGTCAATTTTAATCCCTATAAACAAAAATGTTGAATACACTCAAGAATATGTGCTTCTTGAATTGTTTGTTTAATTATTATGAATTTAAAAAGATAACCTTTTTTTGTCATTTTGTATAAGAAATATTGAATTTAGCAGGGATTTCCTTTTCATATTTGCTCTATAATTGTTCGGTTAGTGAAAATTTTCGACATAGATTGTTGAGCCATTTGAAATTTGATGAGTAAAAACTAATTTGCCATTAACATGTATTATAGTTTGAAATATGATAATAATTTTTATGAATTTCACTAAGTTAATATTTACTGGATGCAACCGCAACTAAAACACTGGTAACTGTCACGTATTGCTTGAAAACCAATCTTGTTTTTGGGAAGGGTTGCTTCTTTGAGAGTACGAAAGAAACACTATATTATCAATCTTTTAAATTAAAATTAAATTTTGTCGAACTAATTTTAACATCCATATTTATATTTGATATATTGTTGTAAGAATTATAACAAATATCAGTTTACGAAATCTATAACAAGATTGAAACAACAGTTTTAATTTCGTTTTAAAAATGGAACTTAAATGACAAGTTGTATGAGATTTCAAAACTGAATAAGCTGTCAAATAAAATTTCTAAAAGTTCAAGTCTTATATTTTTGGCACAAATTACTGAAATAACTAAAACATTATTTCTTAAGACTGATTTTTAAGAAAGTAAACTATGCTATAAATATTTTTTAACATTCATAAAACTAACAAACTAAACAAACGTTTTTTTAGAAAAAAAATCGTTTAATTTTGTTAATTCTATGAATCATTTTTAAACAACAGCCAAATTGATTTATTGTTGTTGTAACTATCAGTTTTGTATATTTGTGTGTTCGAAATTGCTATAGTAACCTTTAAATGCAGCAAATTTAAAGTAAACAACACAACTCACTTCAAGCAGGTAAATTTAAAGCAGGATATTTTGAACCAATCCCATTGATAAATGTTTGACCAGAATCTAACAAAAAAAAAGACATTTCAAATCATCTTACAAAAACTCACCAACAAGAATAAGTTTTAGTTGTAATTAAATTCATTACGCAACAATGGCTTTAGATTTTCGGTAGTGGCTTTATACATTTTGTTGGCAAATATCATAGTTGTCCCCTAACAGTCTCCAGTTAAAGAAAACATATACAAGATCTAAATAGTTTCTCCTTAAAATGGAATGTATGGCTTTAATGTGTTAAATTAGAAAACATCGATTAAACCGAAATGTCCATATCTAATCTCAAACCTATTGGTTTTTTTTTAATATACAAATCAATTCAATTCAGCAAACTCAACTATTCTGAAAATGTTTGTTTTTTTTTTGAGTAAAAGTAAAATTACACTTAACTCAGTTGAAAGTAAAATAAAATTAGTACCTATTAGAAAGAATGTGAGGTAATTAAGAATCCCTTCCCATTTTTTCTTTAAAAAAAGTTAGATAGTAGTTTTGCTAAGCTAAAGCACTAAGATAATATTATAACCTCCACCATAGCTTTTAAATTGTTTTTTGTAGTCTTACTTTGAGCTTTTCATAACTAATTACAAGCAACATAATAAATATTATTACATAGAACACAACATATTCCACCATAAACCAAGGCAAGCATTTCGTTATCAAGAGGGAAATTATATGCATTTAGAGCAGTCACATAAAATATTTTCCAAAAAATGTTTTTTTTTTACGAGTAATTTAAATAATTGTTCACGAAATTTTATAATTATATCCAATTTATCAAATTAATAATTAGATTCTTCTTTTATCAATCTTCAATATTAATTAATTTTACGAGTATTTTTATTATTGTTAAGTTACTGTTTTTTTCTTTTAATTATTCAAGAATAAATAACTAGAGGTTGATATATATATATATATATATATTAATACATATATAAAAATATATATAGTGTAAATGTATATATATTCTTTGTATATATTTCATGCAAAAATAGAATCTATATAGTTTTTCCTTTTTAAATTGTTTGGTTTTGTTTTAAAATATGTAAATTTGTGATTCTTGTTAAGTTAAAAAATATATGTTATTAGTATTGTTTTATTTTATTGCTAGTAGATTGACAAAAATTCTAGTTTTTGTTCTTTATTATTTTGTTGCTGTTTTTTTTTTTTGTATTTTTAAGTTCTATGCCATTTCAGGCATATTGTAACTATTTTGTAGTTTTACGGCTAATGGAAAAAATTCTTTTTGTAATTTAGCAAAATGTGTTTTAATATGTTTGGTTAGATTATCGCTACGTTTAGCAGCATAATTGCACGTAGGACATTGAAATAGAGGACGTTCGGTTGTAAAACGGCATTCAAATCGACGATGACGTGATAAGCTTTTACGTGTTTTATATGATTTACCACATTGATCACATGAGTGTTGATACCATAATGAGAAATCTGTAATAATTAATGATGGATTTTTGTTTTGTTTTGTGTTTGTTTTCTTTGTTTTGTTTGATAATGTTTTAAATTTTTGTTCAAATTTAATTTTTTGGAATGAATTTTTTTTTGTAATTTTGATGAAACAAAAAACGAAAATGTAATCGGAATGCAATTTCTATTAAAACACACAAAAAATCTAACTAGCACGCATTTTCAATCTACTGAAACTTAAAAAACAAATTATATTTTTTTTTCTGGATAAAAAAAAAGATACTTGTGAGTGTATGTACATCATATTTGATTTAAAAAAAAAAATAATAAGAAAAACAAACAAAAAATATAAACAAAATAAATTGCGAAGAAACCAACTAAACAAACAAAATGTTGACGAGCGGAATAAAATAGTAAGATAAATAAAAAACATTGTATGCATTTTAAAATTTAATTTGTTGTTTTTATTTAATTTAAAAAATTCCAATAAAACATTTATAAAGTTATAATAATTTATAATTGATATATATATATATAAGATACTGTTTTGTTTTTACATAGACAAAGTGATATTATATATTATATTTGAACAGAAAATAATTAACTTATTTAAGCGAATAAATTATTATCCTTACTCCAAAACCACTGATCATAATTAATACGAGTAATACTGATACAAATTTTTGTTTTTGATTTGATTCTGTATACAAAAGCTTTGCGATATTTTAAACAAATAATTATTAATATAATAATAGAAGATGCACAGTGAAAAAAGAAATATTAACTTTAGCAGAAATTGTTAAGAAAAAAATAGTATCATAGGAAAATAGTACAAATATAAATGTTGAGAAGAAAGTTTTGGAACCCTTGAACCATCATTAATTACGTATATGTTTTATACTCTTTTTATTTTGTTTAGAATGCACATATAGATAGTATATGGGAAGGCAGGAAGATTCAGGATACAACAGTTAGAGCTGAAGAGACTTCTTCCATTTGAGGGTGTTTGTGTGTGTAAATAACGTACAATCTAAAAGAAATATTTTTATTTGGTTAGTAAAAATTTGTTTTACTTTTTTTTCTAAAATTAAAAATTCTCTCCCGTTTTATAATTGTATTGTTTTTCTGAGCTGAAAAACAAAAAGAGAGAGAAAATTTAATTTTTTTTTTGAAAGTTTAAATGAACCAAATAAAAACTTTTTTATTTGAAAAGGAATACAAAAAAAATTAAAGAAAGATGCGATTGTTTTTATTTTTTGGAAATTTTGGTGAGGATTTCACAAAAAAAAAAATGTGATACTGATAAATTAAACTTAAATTAAAATAAAAAAATTTATTATTTTGTAGTTAAAAAAGAACTCGATAAAACTCAAGAAGTTCTGATATCTTTAAATCTGTTCAAATACCCTCTACCAGTATTCTTTTTTTCTTTTCTAAAGAAGGAGACTTTAAAATAGTTAAGTATTATAATCCTGTCTTTTATAGTTATAAAAATCTATTTTGGAGTTCGAAGTGATTCAAGTTTTATAGTTATGTTAAACAAAAGAAAAAAAAATTAATAATTTTAAACTTTAGTACAGCTTTTTTTGTATAAGTTATTAAACGAACAATAAACACCAAAATTTTCAAAGACTATCGCCATTAAAATAAAGTGGATTAGAAGGAAAGATTACGATTTTAAGGTTTAGGAAAATTTAAGAAAAAATTAATTGATTTGTTTTCACAATTCTGAGAAATAATTTATTTGTCTTTAAATAATTAAAAAAAATATAATATAGAAACTAATTTATGAAGAAAGCAAACGAATCTGAATTATAAATAAGTCTTAAAAAAATATTAAAATTATTTTTCTTTGTTTTACATAAATTAAATTATAATTATACATAAAAGTTTTAGTTTCTTCAAGAACAAATACAAAATGATATGGAACTTTGGAATGTAGAAGGGAAGAACGATGTTTTTTTATTATTACATAAATCTTTTACTTTCGAATTGACATGCCAGGTAATTTTATTAAATTCTTTTGAAAATCGACAAAGTCAATTATGAAAGTTTCAAAATAAGTTCTGATTAAAAAAACATCAAATAAAATTAAATGATATACAAACTTGTAGAAGAAACTAAAAACTCAAAGTATTATAATTGAATGTAGAGATTTTTAAAAGCATATAATCGCTGACAAATTAATTGATGAACGAATAAAATAAAATGTTAAAATACCGTACATAATAAAATTCGAAAAAATACATACATAAATTCTTAAAAAACTATTTTCTTTTTTTATAAAAATATATTCAAAATATTATGTCGATATTTGCATCTCATTATTCTTCTTTCTTAATTCCTTATTAACATTGAAATATATATATATATAAAAAACTCTTTCAATTCTTATAACTAAACATATGTATTTGTCGTCTTACAGCGTATGGCAGAGTTTATTTTCAAAAAAATAACTCGTCTTTTTATTTAAATTATATTTTTATTCAACAAGACTAGAAAATGTCGAATTGGGCCCTGTTTCTTTTTTTTTTTCAATTTTTGAGTATCAATCATCGATAAATAAATATTATATTATTCTTTTGAGTATTTTAAGTTTTGACTTATCGATTATAAATTAGTTTTTCTTTGATTTAAAATATCGTTTTTGTTCTTATTATAAACTTAACATTACAAAATGGCAAGTGAAATAAAAAAATCGTTTTTAAAATCACAAAAATTTAATTAAATAATTTATAAATAAATTTGAGATCGATAAATAATAATTAAAAAAATGGAATTATATAGTTTCATAATATTAAGTCATTGTTCTTTGTTTTGTTTTTTGTTTTATATATATAAAAAAGTTACGTAAATTCTTTTTTTTTTGGTTTGTTGCGTTTCATTTTTTGGGACACTTTGGGAAAGGTTACAATTGTTTTTGTGTTTGTTTTAAATAAAATATCTTAAATATACAAAATTAAAAAATCATACAAAATATACGACACAAAAGTTTAAAGTAAAAAATAATAATAATAATAAATACAAATACTAAAATTAATTATTATTATAAGCAAAAGGCATTGAATTCATCAATCGCTCCTTTAGCAGCGAATTTGAAATCAACTGCAAGCTTAGCTTCATTTTCCAATCTTCATCCATAGCTATGCCTTTGGATGGACTAATTGGTTCAACTTTTAACATTTTTGGCTCGGTTTCTTCTTTGTCTTGATCATCTTTACGGTGGTTGTTTTGATGATAATGCTGATCATCATCGCTTCCAGATAATGCTGCTGCTGTTGCTGCAGCTACCGCCGCTGCTGATGCTGATGTTGGGTACGCTGCAATCGCTCCTGTCAACCCATAAGAGGGCATCGTCGATGGTATAGTACTTGTAGGCGGCACAACTGCCCCACCACCATTATTAACACCACATTCATATTTTAAATTTCCACCAGCTTGGGCTGCAGCAACAGCTGCTACTGCGGCTGCTGCCGCTGCTGCTGCATTGTGATGTATCACACTATAGCCCGGTCCTGGGACATTCTCATTTTCGTAGAAGTCTTTTTTCATTGATAGATTTTCGGGTCCGTCATTTGCTGGGATACCATGTTTCGATGTCATGTGTCTGACCATGTGGTACTTTCTACGGAATCTCGACGGACATAGATCACACTTGAAGCGTGGTGGTATTCCTATGCATTCATCGCGCATATGGCGTTGTAAGTGGCGTTTGCGTAGATAACTCTTTCCACATACGCTGCATGGGAAACGATCGCCAACAGTCATTGATTGTTCGAAATCTATTGTCATATCTTTTCGAAGTTAAGTTTTTTTTTTTTTGTTGTGTTAAGATATTTATTTTTTAATTTTAATGAATGGATTAATGAATGGGTTTGTGTGTGTTTTTTTTATACAATGGAATGTGTGTGTGGGGGTGATCATTTGGGGGTTAAATGAAATGAAATGAAAAAAAAAAAACAAAAAGAAAAACAAATTTTAAAAATAATTCGAACATCATTTACATTTATAATATTTTTGTCCAATAGCAATTCGAAAACTGCATTTTTTTATTCTACATTATTTTCTACAAAATAATACAAAAATTTAACTGAAATAGCTAAGACAGATAAAATAAATGTTTACATTTTTTTGCAATCAAAATAAAAGTAATAAACAAAGCTAAAAAATATACATCTACTATTAAAATTTTGTTTTAAGAACAAAAATCAACTTAGTTTCAATTTTTCTATTTGAAACATAAAATTAAAAATGAATTCTAGTTCTACAATTTAAAATAAGTGTTCAATTTTTGGTTTAAGTTTCTCTTATATTCGCTATCAGTTTAAATGGAATATATCTTGATTGTTTTGAAATAAAATAATAATTAAATTACGATTTCAAAATTTGGAATTCCATTCACATCGATAGCAGAATATAATTTAGTTTTCTTTTTTTTGAATCTACATTCCCCTGGGAAAAAAAAGACGTTACTTATGACTATGAACACGCATATGAATTTTTAAAGTGCCAGCGTAATAAAATTTACTGGAACATAACAAGCATTCGTGTAGCGGCGGCTTATGACACTCGATGCGTAGGTGTCGCTGAAGTGATCTAAATGATTTGTACACTCGATCTGGACATCGCATGCAAACAAAGCGTGTTCCCTTTGGTGCCTTGGAGGTAGTATAAGCAATTTGGAGGAGCCCTGAAAATTAAAGAAGGAATCAAATAGAACAAACGAAAAACAAACCCAGCTACTCTCTTTGTGTTAGTTTTTTTTTTTTTACTGTAAAGGGAAACCCATATAATTTGTTGTTGTAATAAAAAAGCTCATTTCCATGATATTTTTATTTTTTTTGTTTGGTTTGTTTAACTTTATAAAAATGAAATTAGAAAATTTAACAGTGAAACATTTATATCAGTTTGTATGTACATATTTTGTTTGTTCATAATTTACAATAGTTTGTACGAAAATATTAATTTTTATTTAATAGTTTTTGTTGTGGTTGACCAAGAGGATTTTTTAGATATTAGTTTACAACTTTTTATTGTGAATTCCGTGCTTTTGTCGTAAATGCAATTTCAAATCGTATTTCCACGTACAAATAAATTGACAAAAATTACAATTAAATTGTGTTGGATTTTTCTTTGGCGTTGTAAAAACGGAAATAGCTGAAGAAGGAGAAATTGTCGCTGCTGTTGCTGCTGAGACTGAGCTACTTGCTGCTGCTGCTGCTACCGATGCTGCTAGTGTTGCATGAAGAGCGGATGATGATGTAGATGGCTGGTGAGTGACAAGTCCACCTCCTCCTCCTCCTCCAGGTGGTGGTTGAGGTAGCTTTGAAGAAATACAACCAAACCCCGAACTAGAATTTTGACTAATTGAATTTATATCTACTGAAGTTGGCATCATCATTTGGGAGCCGATAAAATTTGCCAATTGTATAGAAGCGGCTGCAGCGGCAGACAAAGAGCATTGCGAACAACCAGCGCCACAGCCGCTATGACTGCCACTACTAACCGATACCGCATTACTATTGAGACCGCCCAAACTTGGCGGCGATGAACCAGGCAGTGAGGATTTTCTACAGCTTTTGTACAATTTTCGTATCGTTATTTCTGGTTCGAATAAGCCACTATTTGCAGCGCCACAATTTACAATACCACCAACATTGCTACCACAACCACCACTTCCAGCACCACCTCCGCCAGAAGTCGACGATGCTGCCGCAGCTGCTGTAGCAATATTATACAATGTCCGCAGATCTGAAAAATTAGGGGTTTTTGGTTTGGTTTTTGTTGTATGGTGATTTATTTTTATTTTAAATTATTTCTATTTATTTTTTTAATGTATAACATTTTATACACTTTAATCTAAGATTTTATTTATAAACATTAAAGTTTTATTTAAAAAAAAAATATGTATATTTTGAATAATTTGGTGTAAATATGAAATATAAGTAACCATGTACTAGTATAAAACATAAAAATAGAGATTTTTTTTTTATTCAATAAATTAAGAAAAAAAACATAAAAGATTTTTAAAAATTAAAAAAAAATAACTGTTTTAGAAGACCCCAAGAAAAAATTTACAAAGTTTGTTAACAAAAAAAAATAATAATATTTATATATTATGTTATTTACCATTAAAAGTTGCAAAAGAAATTGATTTGGAGTATGAGGGAATATTTTTGTTTTTATTTTTAAACATTCACGTTCAAAAGAAACAATATACTATCCTTTTTGTTTTATTTAAAATCTTTTTATTTATTTTATTATTTTGTTCTTATATAAAAAATATTTTATTTAACTATAATAGGGTTAGTTGTATGAATGTATTAAATAGGTAAGAAAAAAGAATCTATAAAATCTATTTTTAATTTATTTTTATTGATAAACAAGAGTTTTAATAAAAATTTTAAAAATTAAAGATTGGAACCAAACATAATTAACCGAAATATACCCGTTGTTGTTTTTATCTTATTGAAGAATTCCACTAGACAATGATAACTAGATATGTTTTTGAATGGCATCGTCCGACACGTGGTAAATAAAAAATATTAACAAATCGAAAGTTCAATCAGTAAAGAAATTCTTAAAAATTTGATTGCTATTCCTTCAGCTTTTATAAACAAAAAAGGATCAGTTTAGAAAAATATTTTAAAAATAAATTTGAAGTATTTTTCAAATGATTAATTAAAGTTTTATCATTTGAAACACACAAAATCGAAGATTTATACAATGTCAGTGCTTTAATTTGAAAACAAAAAAATCATTTTAATTTATGTTTTCAATTTTGAGATGTGAACAAATGTTTCTTTGGTAAGTAAGTGAAACGATGGCCTCAAATAAATTGTATTTTCGTAATAGAAAAAGAAACCTACACATTCAAAATACGTTTTAGATATTGGTTCTTTTATTATTTTAATAGAAGGGACTTATTTAAAGATTTTAAAAACCAGAACGATCAAATTTGATGTTAGCCTGATTTTCGATATATGTAGGTATTGAAGAGTAGGAGCGAAAATGTAGGCTGTTCAAAGCTTATGGTTTTAAATAAAACAAAAGGTGAAGAACCCTTTGAATTCAGTTTATTAAACTAACATTTATTTTAATAATGCAAAATGCAAGGGAATGACGCTTTTCTCACATAGCCAACATAATTTTTTTTAAGTTGGCACTGGATTTTATAATTAACTACGATTTATAACGTTCGATTCGCTTCTCGTAACAAAAGCCTATCTTTTGGAAATATATACTTAATTAGACGTATTTATACCCAAGGAAATAAATGGGAAAATTCTTAAACTTCAACATAAATGATTTTTAAAATGTTTATGTGGCATTTTCACACGTTCTTTGGAAGCAACTTTTTTGTAGATGGACAAGCTACACTAATTCAAACCTGCACAGAATGAATGACGGGCTTGGAATCATTGTTATTACAATAATTTGAATACTGAAGCATAAGTTTTGGAATTTGTCTATTTACTGTGGCTTAAGAAGTACCGAATCGAATTTACTTAATTATTGAGCTTTCAATAATACGGCTATGCTAACAAAATGGAATGAGTACGACAGATTTTTCAATTTTTCTCAAAGCACGCATTCTTCGATATAAGATAACCAATTATTGCTCAATGTTACTCCATTACGACAAATTCATAAATACTAAAATTTATTTGGGTGTGACTTGGAATGAATCATCGGACAAATAAATCATCAACACTTGCTAAGAGTTGATGTTTATATTGTGCTGAGTTCAATCTTGCAAGAAACTTATTCAACGCAAGGAAACATTGTAACAAATTAACAATATATTTTCTTTTAAAACATTGTTACCTTTTTCTGACAAAACCTAAAGTAAAACACATGCGGAATATTATGTACACCACGACACAAGTGATTTTTGGACGTTCGATTTGCGTCGAGTTTTTGGAAGCAATAGGATAATTTGATCACGAGACATCATTTACTAACTTTAGGAAGATAATATAATAATTGTATCAATATCACAACGTAAAATGGCATATTAATAAACTGGGTACAAACTTTTTTGTTTTAATTGTATGAAGGAAAGAAGAAAAACGCAATTTTTTCTACATACAGCAAAGTTAAAGGCTAAGGAATAAATCAGATGAGCCCTTTAAAAGAAAAAATATTCATATCAGATTCCATAATGTTTTGGTATAAACAACCTAGAGTCAAACATTATGTTACAAAACTTTATGAAAATAAAAACTTTAAGGCAGTAGCCGAACCGACATACTAATTAAAATAATTCATATGCTTGATAACAAACAAAATGGAACATTATTTACCACATAAACATTTGAAGATCTCAACATCATTTACCACACATTTTTGCAGCAGTGGCTTCAAGGATCTTAATTCACTAATAACAATTAAAATCAAAAATGTGGTATTCCCAAAATCGAACACTCAGATTTACAATCCCTGAATTTCGAATGCATGACACCATTTAGGAGTTCGCAACTGGATACATCTAGCTAGGGACCAAGCTAGATGGAGAAGTTAGTTGGGTGAGGTTCTAGTTCAAACAGGACTGTAGCGCTATTTTAAGTAAGTAAGACACCATTTAGGTAAACATTAACTGTGACTTTAACAATACTATTTCAAAACGAATTTGAAAGTCAATACGTCAATTCAGGAAACAAGAAAGACAAAGATATCCAACAACATTAAAGCCTGATGTTAAAATATAAATACTTTCAACTTGTTCGTATTTTAAAATTCAAAATGATTCTTTGTTTAAAATTTGCGTTTTGCTAAAACATTTGAATTAAAACATTACATCATGTTTCAAACTGAATGATCTGTAATGCGTTTTGCTAAAACATTTGAATTAAAACATTACATCATGTTTCAAACTGAATGATCTGTAATTCGTTGGAAGGTACAAAAGTCCTAAAATTCATCTAATCGAAAAAGCACTTTATAGACTCTCTATTCGTTTTATAATTCGTACGTGTAATGAGCATAAAACATAAATAGTTATCACTGCTGTTTGGACTTCTTCTTTTTGTTTTCGTGTTCAGTGCATTGCAAATAAACAACTTCCATTAAAGATTCATTTACACAAACACAACATAAAAAGAACTACATATTTGAAATTTAGTCATAAAAATATTGTTTTATTGTTTTTTTTTTCTTTCTTGGTACAAAATTATTTTTATCTGATTTTTTTTTTTTGTCAATTGTAACAATTATTGTTTAACAATAAAATAGAATTATTTTATTTTTGATCATTTAGTTAGATTTAAATATATATTTAATATAATATTTGGCTCATATAACATTCATTTTTACCTATACTTTAAAAATGAAGAAAAATTATAGATTTAAACTTTCTTTTCGTAAAAATTAAAATATAATATAATCAATATCTCTCGTAAATGCTTTCGAACTAAACAAAGATAATGTTAAAAAATGTATAATTGATAATAATAGAGGTTATTATACAAAAAATAATAACTCTTTGGTTGATTCAAAATCTCAAAATAAAAAAAAAGTAAAATCATCGTACAAAAAACTTACAGCTACAACAAAGTTTGAAAAAATATATAATATAATATGTATTGCAACTGTGCGCATTTAAAAGAGGAACGCAGAGGATAATTATTCATCTTTTCCTCATCTAGGTTTTTGAAATTTGTTTCATTTTCAAATTAATCTCATTTTTTTTTGTTCGGTATTTGGTCAAGTGGTGAAACTTGTTTCTACTATGAAATTTGAAATTTGAATTTCTGCTCATAAGACGATTGCAATGATTCTGATAAAGGCGCCGCCGACGCTGCTGCTGAATGAGATTCTTCAATTGCTGCTGCTGCCGCGGATGCTACTGCTTTAAACGACGACGAAGACGCAGCAGAAGTGTCAGCTGGCGTCGTTGGTGGTAAGGAAGACGAAGATGGCACCACTGCAGCAGCAGCATTAGTATTACCACCACCACCACTTCGATGGTGATGATGATGGTGATGGCTACCAGATTGATAGTGATGCAAGTGTTGCTGCTGTTGTTGTTGCATGGATTGGTGTTGAGATGGCCTCCGGAATAAAGATCGCATTGCAATTTCTGGATGTTTCTTACGAACGTGCTGTCTCAAGTGATCGGCACGTTTGGTACGATGGCCACACACCGAGCACACCATGCTCTTGCCTTTGCCACATTCTTGTCGAAGGTGACGGCGCAGTGTGCCATGACGTCGATAGGTACGAAAGCATTGAGGGCAGGTAAAACTTTCTTGCAACAGTAAACTATCGTAATTATGAAACCCTGAAATTCGGCTTGAATTAATTTTACACCAAAAACATTTTATTTGATTTTTATAAATAGTATGTAATTTTTTTTTTAATATTTAATATTTTATAAATATATTTATATTTATTTTCAAATGTAATTTTTAAATTTTGATAATTTATAATAATTAATTCATTCAATGTTTGTTTGTGTGTTTTTTTTTTAGTTTCATTCGCATGTTAGGTGTAAAATGTTTTTGTTGATTTAATTAAACAAAATAAAATATAACAATAAATACATAATTCATAAAAATAACAAACGCATTCGGTTAGAGAAAATGAAGACCATATATTATTTATAAAAAAAAATGCAATCAAAGTGTTAATATCATTTGGCATCAAACACGGAAACGGAAACAAAATTATATTTTTACAACATTCAATGTTCTCTGGTTTGTGTTTTGTTTGCGTTTGTCAATTATTTAGTAGAACAAACTTGGCCTAAACAATAAGTGTGTAAATATTTTCATTTAAACTCGATTTTGGTTATTTTTGTATTGGTTAGCGCAAAAAAAAAATAATATCAAAAATTAGATCAATCAGGAATGCAAAAAAAAATATAGTATAATTAAAAAATACGTTTAATAAGGAGATTATATTGAAGCGTTAAACTTTTAATCAAATGCAATTAAAATATGGTTGTTTGGCAGTCGGGACATTTTTTTCTTAAAACAATTGGTTGTTTTTTGGACACAAAGGAGATTCCGTATGTGTATATGATTTTATAAAGATTTATTATAGTTATAATTATAATCTTAAATTAATCAAAATTATACAGAAACATTAAATTAAAACTTTATATTATATTTTGTCTTGAAAAGAAACAATATTTTTAAACGCCTGTGTAACACTTACATTTTTTGGAAAGTTCATCCAAAATTATAACTAAAATAATAAGTTTTTCTTAAAAGTATTATATTGTCCGACCTATTCTTACTACGGAATAAAGCGTTCTAAATGTCTGTCTGAATTTCCCGCGGACACAATTTTGCAATTACATACATACTTTAAAATGTAATTCAAGAATTTCAATTACTCATTACATGTAATTGAATTGCGAAAATTATTTGCAATTTAATTATGTAAATGTAATTGAAATCAAAAGAAATAATCAAAAAAGTAATAATAAATTACTTTTTCCAGTAATCATTACACAAAAATTTAATTAAATGTTAATTTTCGATAATTACATTTTACGCGATATAACAAAATAATTTTCTGAAATGCAAAGTTGTTTTATGTGTGTTGTGTTAAGGAAATCAATAACCTTGACTGTAATTTAAACGTGTTTTAGCTCAAGAACTTTCAATTTTCAATTATATGGAATAAGTTATTGCATTTTTTCAATTGCAATAAGAAGTAATTGAAATGAACATGTTTTTAATTACAATTAGAAGTAATTGACATGTACGTTTTCAATTACAATTACATTTACGTGTAATTGTAATTTAAAAAAGGTTAATTACAAATTACTTGTAATTGAAATAAAAAATCAATCACGACAATTAATTATCATTTCCCAACGGTGATTTTTAAGAATAACTGAAAAGTGTCTAACATTATATCGAATAGTAAAAATCTTGAAAGGAATTGGGCAGTCTCAGTCGACATAAAGGACTTGAAAGTAAGGCAAGTTTCTAGTATCTGATTGGCCAGCTGCCAAACAAATTACCTTTTAATTAAGGCAACTTTAATGGAAAGTAAGTCAAGAAAATTCTCCCCTACTATCAAGTCAAGTTTACTTCTGTCTAAATTACACTTGCGTCATGTTTTTTGATTCAACTGAAAGCTAAATTTTATTACTCTATGATTTATTTATTTTTTGCACAACTCCATTTAATATATTTTAATAATGGAGGTTCCTTGCTTGCCTAAGGAGTGTTTTGTAGACACTAATGTTTTTGGTAGTTTTTGTACAATGAACTTAAAGAAGAGATTTTCGAAGTAAAGTTCTGAATTTGAAATCGATGGCACTTGGAAAACTAACTAATTACCTTAGTCAAAATGTACGTTCAAGGAATATGAAGTTGACTGCAAATAAAGTCCCTTATGTTGCCTGAACCTGCCCATTGTCATAAGCAATTATGCATACAAGGCAAACATTTTAATCTTTATCCCGTACCCGTGGCATGATGGTTAGTGCGTTGGACTGTCATGCTAGAGGTCTTGGGTTCGATCCCTGCCTATGCCATCTAAAGTCTTTTCACGGGTACTGCCTCTTGCGAGGAATTGACAATTTCTCCAAGAGTAACTATTGTCATGAAAAAGTGCTTTCTCAAAATTAGCCGTTCGGAGTCGGCATATAAACTGTAGGTCCCCTCCATTCCTGACAACATTACTCGCACACAGGAATGGTTGAGAGTTGTAAGTCACTAGGCCTTGGTTCTCAACGGACTGTCGCGCCACCCAATTTATTTATTTTATAAGTCAAGAAAATTCTCCCCTACTATCAAGTCAAGTTTACTTCTGTCTAAATTACACTTGCGTCATGTTTTTTGATTCAACTGAAAGCTAAATTTTATTACTCTATGATTTATTTATTTTTTGCACAACTCCATTTAATATATTTTAATAATGGAGGTTCCTTGCTTGCCTAAGGAGTGTTTTGTAGACACTAATGTTTTTGGTAGTTTTTGTACAATGAACTTAAAGAAGAGATTTTCGAAGTAAAGTTCTGAATTTGAAATCGATGGCACTTGGAAAACTAACTAATTACCTTAGTCAAAATGTACGTTCAAGGAATATGAAGTTGACTGCAAATAAAGTCCCTTATGTTGCCTGAACCTGCCCATTGTCATAAGCAATTATGCATACAAGGCAAACATTTTAATCTTTATCCATTTTTTCCTTTTCAGAATTGTATGTATACAAAAACGTTATATAAAGGAACAAGAACACCTACTTTCAATATTTGAACTAAAGGCAATCTGTTTAAGAAATATGTAGTGCAAGTTCTCTATTTTATTTATACCAACTATACATTAGTGGCTAAAGTAAATTGTCAGTCAATTGAATTTATTATTCATTCCTTTACTAATCTAAAGTATCTTTAACTTGTTGAGCATTAGTAACAAAGTTGTGAATTGAAATACGACAATAGTATTTTATATTTACTTTTGAACAGCCTATGAGTATCTTATCTACAACAGTTGAAGATTGAAAGTTACGGTTCAATGTAATTTGTTGAGTATTTTGTGAGTGTACTAGCTGCCAAGGACATTAAAGCATATCTCACAACCTTAAATAAATATCTTCGATATGATTCATCGATCAATATTCGAGCAATAATTGACTATGTAAGTATTGTTTTGTTCTTGTTCCTTATTTTTATTATATTTATAAATGTAAGTAATCTAAAAGACATAAATTGTCGCTTTTGTGTATAATCGACAATTTAGTTGGACCTTTTATTTTTCTAGGTAAAACTCGACATAGTTCTTAACAAAAAATTATGATAATTTTGCGAAATAGAAACTTGATGTGAAAACCTTGTTTAGGTGACATATTCCTTATTATAACAAAAACAAAAAATGTGTGTACCGTTTTGCGTTCTTCTGTTAAAGAATAACAACTAATAAGCACAATTTAAAAATATTTGAAGAATAATTATGAAACATATTTAAAAAAAAAAAAAAAACTAATCAGTGGTGCAAAATTTTAAACGATTTAGTAGTTAAAGCCATTTTTGACAATTTACTAAGCTTAAAAAATAGTTTACCTAATTTAAAACGATTTTGAATCTTACTATTTCTTGACAAAGAATTGCTACTTTAACTTTTAGCAGTTGTGAATTCCAATTGATAGTTCCGTTTAAGCGTAATTGCTTTGGTTATTTTCACGAACTGTCTCTTTTTAGATATTTGTTGATGCTTGTTTTTTTAATAAAAACGCAATCAGCAATTTACTAGTTATCAAAGCGAAAAGAAAGGTTTAAAATTTTCCTTAATAAATTGCAAATTGTAATTCGCAAATTGATAACCCTAAACATTAGATTGTCTATTTTTTTTTAATGAATGAAAAGGACAGACCTCAAAAAATTTAACGGGAAAGATCGATTTTCAAGTGCGTTTCGAATTAGGCGAATCAAACAAATTAGAAAAGATATTTGCTCACCAGTTACAAAACCTTGCTAACCAATGTTGTTCATAATGAGGACCTAAGAATAACTGTTAGAAAATGATTTAAGATAATAATTTTAAACTCAGTTGTTCCACTCTCATTATCCTCATATTCCCCGTCCTGCTGTACGGTGCAAAAGCTTGGACTATGACAGAAGCGGATGAAAGTACATTGGGTCGTTTCGAGAGAAAAGTTCTTCGTTTGATCTACGGTCCCGTATGCATAGATCAGGGGTGGAATCGCGTAAGGCGATAGTTGATTGTCACTGTTTTGATAGTCAATTTTAATCATCAACTTCTCTTTGATCTATATAAAGTGATCGCTAAAACTTTACTATTTGCTGGCAGCACTTACCCAAGTTTGAGAAACTTGGTACAAATTACAAGTATAAATGTTATTTGGATCAGCTGTTGTGTTTATTGTGTTGAATTTTCAATTTGCAAAGTTTTGTTTCTGCGAAAATATAAGTATACCTATAACTATATTCAATAATAGTTATAAATTAAAACAAATGTTTGTTATATGTTTGAAAAAAATATTCTTTTGTTTAATCGAAGTGCTCAATTTTCGGCATAGAGCCGTTGCAACACAATCAGCCCAAACTTTTCGTTGATAACCACCACCTCGATGAAGATTTAAAGTGGCAGCCAGTTAAAGCATAGGTGGAATATATGTTGATCTTATTCCTGATTGTAAATCGAGCAACCGCAAAACATACACAAATGTTTCGTTGTTCAATAGAAATTTTTTCATGAATCGAAAATAAATAATTTATACGTATAGATACATACAATATGTTGTAAATAACTTATTTATAAATATTCATAGACATTTTCAAAGTTACATTGGGCTAGGAAGTTCGAAAATATTTGCTTTATTCCCTAAGTTGATTCTCAGCAATTGAACTCTTTTTGTAGTTATTTTTCTTTCTGGTGCTCTGATATAAAATTTGCATTGAAGTATACATTACTGTTCACACTTATTTATTTTAACTTTCATATATTTTCACTTTTTTCCACAAAAATTTTAAATTTATAGTGGAGCTGAATTTCACACAAATTATCTTTCTCACAAATAAATAATCAAAATATATGAAAGTGAAACCTAAATAGCTGTCACTAACAAACCATAGCAAAAAAGTGATAATCAATTTGATAATTTTGATGGTCAACAATCAACAATCACCTTACGCGATTCCACCCCAGGAGTGGAGAATAAGATGGAACGACGGGTTGTACGGGATGTACAGCGACGTAGACTAAGCCAGAAGGGTAAAAGTCTATCGACTAAGATGGCTTGGTCACGTAGAGAGCATGGAAACCAATGCCCTGGCCCGGAAAGTCTTCGGATCCACACCCACAGGGCAGCGTAGTAGAGGATGACCGCGGATCAGATGTCTCGCACAAGTAGAAAGTGACCTGACCCAACTTGGATCGCGAAACTGGAGACATCTAGCTAGGGACCGAGCTACATGGAGAAGTTTATTGAGTGAGGCCCTAGTTCACACAGTCCTTATAAAAGATAGTTAAAATATTTTTAAAGATTATTTGATAGTTTCAAAATCATCCAGTTTTACAGTTCTTTTAATTAACATTAACATCTCATTTTGAAAAGTTCTTCTCATGACAATTCTGTCATTCGAACGATGAGATTTTCTGGTCAACAACCCGATTTTTGAAAAACAAAAAAAATATATATAATACAATACAATGTGTTTATAGTTAGGGATGGGTGTGTCGATTTCTTTGACGTTCCAGTTCCAGAGAAATCTTTGTATACAAAATTTGAAATTATGGATTTTTGTGTTAAATGTAGAACTGTAACTCACCGACAAAAAGGCCTAAATAACTGAATAGAAAGCCATTGTGTCTTCTTTAAATATTATTTTGTTTTAATTATTATAGAGTTTACACGTCATAAGATTTATTTTTTTTGTTTGGAATCAGCCATTTGTTTTGCTTGCAATTAATTTCTTATGTTCTGAAACCATTTTCATATACAACCAATACTAATTTTTGGTTATTTTATTATAATTGAACAATTTTTATTCATAAGAAATATGATAACTATTTACTAAATATATAAATCAGCTATAAATTCAAATACAAATGTTAAAGGGCAACAGAAAAGTGTAAATCCAAATATTGTCATTTAATGACAATTGACGATTATCTGTTGCTTTTAATCGATCTCGATGTATTGCTTTCAAAACTTAACAAATTTCTTCCTTGAAGTCAATTTAAACAGTATACGTTAGTCGATATGAAGTCAAAAGATAAAAACAATAAAATAAACAAATAATTTAACTTAACATTCGAATTCAAAATTTAAATCAGAAAATAAATAATATTATAATATTCCACATTATGATGGATTAATAAAATTCATAAATTAAATTTTATTATTTCTTTTGCATATGTACTGTTAAAACATGTCGTTGTAGATTACTAACTTGATGGAAGCTTCGATCACATGATGGACACATACAATTTCGCGGTTTCCCACACTCATAGCGAACATGTCGGCCTAAATTTCCACGATGTCTATATGACTTGCCACAATGTTCACATGAGAATTTATTATATTTTTTTCGCGTTACAACGCCACTAGAATTAGGAAAGGATTTTTGAAAAATTATGTAGACTCAATAAGAAAAACATATTTTGATCTGACTACCTCTTTGCTGTTAATTTTATATTCTTTACATTAATCTTCAAGTCACGCATTTTTATTGCATATTGATTTTGAACATAGAACAATTCATCATCTTGATAAACAGGTTCAAGTAATTCTAGGGGTTAAAATAAGAATTTATATTCGAGCATTAGCAAGGAAATGAAACAGAATAATACAAAACTATCGAATTTATAACAAAAATAGTAATGTGGCACTTGAAAGCACTTTGTTATGAATTTTTGTTTGTGTAATGTTAAATTGCATTAATAAAACAAAACTAACTAAGCACATATTAAAATGGATACAAAAATTGTATGGTACAAATCTCTTAATTCTCGATAACATTTTTAAAAACATTTATTAAGTCAATAACCGTTTCGTTTACTTTTAGGTATTATTCCTAGCATTTTATCCGAATAAATTCGAAGGAAAATGTTGCGGCAAGTACATGCATTTGTGTTTACAAAAAAATTAGTTATTTACGATCTTAAATACTTTGATCTTGAATTTATATTTGCATACAAATTAATAACATTTTCATAAGATACCATTATTAACTGTATCGAAAGGTTGGCTAACTACTTGAAATGATGATAGGAAAAAAAAACTCGAGTTTACTCCAAAACAATATCAAACAAACGTAAAACAAACCTTGAAAAAGCTTTGAGGCCTAAAAGTCCATCAAAAATTGATTTGTTGACGTTTCGTCCCGGCACAACACTAGGATTCATCAATTAACGAGTGAGAAAACTTAACCTTTGTTTCTGTTCAGTTCATCTAATAAGATTTGTTTTGTAGAATAAAAACTGATCCTCGGAATATCATCCGAAATTAAATTTTAGTCAGGTAGCTAACATATACATAGATTGGTGCTCTGCAAACGGATGGATTTGAGTTGGGCAAAATTAACTTTCAACAGTAAGATTGGTAAATGCGGGGTCATTGAAGAGGTGAGACGGGAACATTTTAAATCACTAAGACGAAGTGGTATTTTCAATAGAGCGTTTTCACTGCGATCTCATTTCAAAATCAATCACAATTCCACGTAATGAAAGTGAGCCCTAAAGAGAATGGTCCCTGCCCTAGAAATCATCGGGTATATGTATGTATACGAATTACACGTTACTAAACATTAGTTTTCTCGTAAAATATTGAGATGGATAATGTATGCTTCAAGCAGTACGACGAAAAATCATCGCCAGAGTAAACATAAACTTTTTGCTTCGTGGTGCTTCAACCCTAGGAGATGGTAGATGGCATTCTCCTGATGTGGCTCCTGCCTTTTTTTCTATTTTAAAATCTTGTCTATGACCAAAAGATTTAGGAGTACATCCAGTAAAAATTTGAAACTATGTTAGTAATTTAATGCATTTTTTGTAATGTTTTTATGTTTTCATAATGTTGAAAAATATGGATTTATTAAAATTGCGTTACTGATTAAATAATGCCATAAACAGATAATAATTTTAAATTCCTGCTCATTACATTTTTACGAGTATAAAGTTGCACAAAAAATGTTTGTTTCCTTTGAAAATTTTAGGAAATTCCTAATTAAAAAAAAAAAACAGTTTGAAGGGAATAAAAGTAGTCATTTAGGAAAATGTTTACATTATTAAAAGTACATAAACACTAAAGTTGCATTGGAAAATTGAAATATTGAGTGGTTTTCTTTTTGCTGCTGGTTAGATTATAATTTTGTGTTCTCTCCTAGCTTCCAACATATTTGATTTTGAATAAATTAAAACAATTAGGTTAATTTTTTCAAACTTAAGTGTCCATAATGTAGGTGCATAAATCAAATTATTATAAAGAAAGAACAATTGAATTGAATTTGCCTTCAAAAAATATGCGACAATCATAAATTATACTCAATCATAATTTATAAGATTTTAGTATTTATAAGATTTTTCGTATCACATCATCAGTTTAAATGAATTAAAGATAATTCTTTAAAAAAGTAATCATAACTTAATGACGGCTTCCTTTAAAATTATTTATACGATTTAAGATTTTATTCACCTTTGACTTTCCTTCTACTAAGAATTTTTCTGCGGATTTTATTTTATTTTATTATTATATCTTTTTTTCGAAATACTTCCTGATATCGTAGATCTTTTGTGAAACAAAATTTAACAAAAAGTAACATTGTAAAAATTTTAATTTAATTATTCCATAATTAAAGGATTTTTATAAACCCAAGAGGGCGACAATGGTATGTAAACACCAATATTTCTTTTTATCATGCTAGTCTCTTAATTAAACATGGTCCAACTATATTCAAGCAAATTCTTGAACTTAACATGCTATTTAAGCTAAATTGTCTGAGTAACAATTTCTCAAATTGACTGATTTATTGAAAAGACAGATTGTAGCTTATCAACCATAATCTTTGTTTAAAGATAGTCAGCTAACTGGCTCTTATTTTGTAACAAACTAAAATGGTTTTGAGTAGAATTTGAGATCAAGAAAAACATAAAAGGATTATCCTACTACGACCACTCAATAATCCATAGACCAAAGATACATTATATTTTATTAATATGCACTGGAGTATAGCTTTTATTTAAATGTTCTTCTCTAAATTAGCACTTCATTTCACATTTTTTTTTTTCTTATCAAAACCATAACAATCATTATTCCGATTATCGACTATTTTCAATTTCCGCAAAATAAATATTTTTTTTTAAATGAATATCAAATTGAAAGATAAGTTTAAAGAAAAAGTCTTAATTTTATTCTAAATATTAATGTGCGTTAATTTAAATTGTACTTAGAAGAATAATGCATTTGTTTTAATATTTTAATACTGAATAAGTAATTCGAAGTCACATTGTATCATTATTTTCGAATTACTTTTATTTTTTAGTTACTCGCTACACTGCCGTTACGAGTAAATAGCATACAATTTAAAATACAAATATTTCTCGGCCCTTAAAATGATGCATTTAGAATAAGAAACTTGAAGCTTGGACAAATCAGAATGTGACAACTTCTCTTAAAAATTGTGCAAGGTAGTAATAATGCATGAATTTGCCTAATTATGACATGACAGATATACTTGAGATTTTTAAGGGTCTTGGCGGCCTTGGTTAATTAAGAGATTTCGCACAACCATATTCCCTTACGAAATTGTAAAGCATACTAAAAATCCCTAATCTATAGAAAGTGTCAGATTTTACGGTATGAAGTATTGTTAGAAAAACAAACCATGTAAATGGTAATAAAATAAATGTTTGCTTCAATTTCCAAGTCATAAATAAGAATATCAAATGAAAAACCCAACAAAAATTGTGTGTAACTCAAGAATAACACAATTGGCAAAATACTGTTTTAGACTTATTCTAGCCACTATGTAGTTTCCATAGTCGTAGAAAAGAAGTTAGTGTTTTTAAATAAAGAGATAAATCCTTAAAACAACTTATAAACAAAATATTTCATCCAAAGTCATTTGCATACATATCACAAAATCACTTATTCAACATTTCAGAAAACATATCATCTACATTTTTTAAACATTAATTGAAATAAAATATAAATCCTAATGTGAACTTTTTTTTGATATTTTCTTATTAAAATTGTGAACAGTCGAAATATGACGTTCTAAATTATATGGCTGATGAAAACTTCGAAAGCACAATAAACAGGCGAATTTTTTTGGTTTGCCGCATTCTAATCTACGATGACGACACAAACTTTCCCGTCGTTTATATTCTTTTCCACATTTTTCACAAGTTGTACTATTGTCATGTGCCGCTTTTATTTTATCCTTATCATATCTGTGAAGGATTTGTTTTTTTAGAATAATTTACATAAATTAGAAACAAACAAAAATTTCTACCTTCCAATCGCTATATGTGATTCTTCTCTTGATGGCGTATTAAAAAAATGTTCTGATTTAAATTTGGAATCTTCATTGTAATAAGTATCGGAAGTCGAAGGAGTAGGTATATAGTCAGTTTCATAAAGTGGTGAAAGGAGGTCTATGGAGAAATTAAAACGTTGTTTTTTTTCTTTTATTAATAAAGACAATGAAAAACAATTATACGGTATACTAGTAGCATTTTGTTATGAAATTATAAAATTTATAAATCAAAATATAGGATTGGATATTTTGTCTGAAAAAACAGCGGGGGGAGTTTCATGCCAGGAAATGTAGAAATATGCATACGAATTTATCAACAAAACAAATTTAATGTGTTACCCTTTTAACAATAAGAGACCATAAAACTCGCAGATACTAAACTAATCTCAATCAAGATCCATGCAAGAGTAAAAGTAGACCTTGCAAAATTTTAAATGCATTCGATATTGTATTTATGATTGGAATCAAAACAACAAAAAACTAAATAAATGTACATTTAAATGTTGAAATTGTATAAATATACAAATAAATTAAAATACGTGCAGTATTCAAAAATATATCAAACTACTTTGCATTTATGATGCATCATGAACGCAGTTCGTAAATCGTTTTCCCATTTTAAAATTATCAACTGACATTCATCAAGTGATTTAGTTCTTTAGAAACTCTTTTTCGATTTCTTTTCTATTTTATATGAATTTGAATTTGTCGTAAATTAATTTTACGATATTTCTAGCAGGCTTATGAAATCATAGGCAAACAATCTTTTGGAGGAATTTTCCGTAGGTGGATCAAGCACGGCCAAAATTTCTAAATATAAAACTGAATATGCCTGAAAATGGTAAAACGAATATAAGCTTTTGAAATAACATAGTAACTTTAAAAAAAGTGTTAACTAAATTTACCCGTTTTTCCTGAAGAAGTCAAAGTCAATAAAGAAAAATATGAAAAGTCTGTCTTTAAGTGTGAGAATATGTTTCATTTACTGGTAAATAATTTAGGACTTTTTCAACACAATTCATCTCTGTAACAAAGACATTACTAAAACCATCAATTCATTCCTAATAATGCTAACAATTAACTTCGGCCCAAATGGGAACTCCTCAATAAGCTTATACTCCTATTCTTTTTCTCAATACGTTAAAATAGCCTTCACTTCTTTTGAGTATTGTTCAAAGGAAAACTTCTCAATTTTCAGTTCAAAAAAAAAACTTCTAAAGGTATTGGCAAAAGAAACACGGATTCATTTTTTGTAATTCTAGTTTACATAAGGTTTAACTTTTATTACCTAACCAACAACTCTTAAGAATTCAAAAAAAAAAACATCATTGCCAATGCACATCGTATTAGATTTTACATGACGAACGGATTTGGTGATGGATTTGTTTTCGGGATTCGTAAGTTTCCGATTACGAAGGAACTCGTTACAAAGCTGCATTTTGAAATTAAAATGTCACATATATAACTAAAAACATATATGTATGTATGTATTGAAGAAACAAATTTGTTTCTTGGACTAAACTTTCAGTTTAAGTCAATACTTATAAGGCTCTATCACCTAAGAATGTTCAATTTATATCACAAATAAGATAAAAACGTTCTTTACACCTAAAAACTATACACATACAATCCATTATTCCTCAATAATATAAATAATTTAAGACGTTAAAAACAGAAAGAATTTGTGAGTAACTTACTGCGCATGCGCAAAAAATGGGGAGCAAACAAGCTCCACCGATTCGCTAGTAAATAAGCTTTTATTAGAGACAACAAAAAGCACACCCAAAAAATTTAGGTTAGAACATTAAATTTATCCGTTAAGAATCCAAATCCTTGAAATTTTAAGGAATCGCCTAGTTTGCATTGCATTCAGTTTTTATTTCATTGGAAGTGATAAATAACTAGGGTGGAACTGCTCTCTGGCAAACTGTTCTTTCAAACTATTTGAAGCGCTTTTTTAGGCCATTCAATATTCGCAATATTTTAATTAAATGCAAAACCTCAAAAAATACTTGGCTAAACTAGTTCTAGTGAATTCTAAGAGAATCGAGTTTTAAGTTCTTCGAAATTTAGCTTTCGATAAAATTATATTTAAATAATTACAATTTTTTTTGACTTCAAAATCAAATATGTAAAATCGTAGGAAAAAAAAACGAAATTGAAATAAGAAAATTATTTCGATTAAAAACTCTTTTCCTTTCGGACTATTCAATGAATTTTCATCAGGTACATATTAACTGTGAAATTATCTACAAGAGGAAAAAATTTGAGAAATATGGGTTAACACATGTATAGGTATAATCAAGTCCGTTTTTTAGGTGGAAGTATCTTCGATAAGTTAAAGAGCAAAACATAACTTGGAAATCAATATGTTGCGGAAAGTTTAAAGAACTACAATCATAATTACTGGAGTATGTGCTATTAAAAAAGGTAAATGGGGTCTGGAAACTATTAAAGGCTAGGTCTTGTCATTTAATTTTGTTTTCCAGAGATAAAACCGAAGTTTTTTAAAAATTGAAGTGCATGGAAAGGAAGCATTGCTTAGTTTTTAAACAAATAAAAAGTATTCGTTTCAAATGTAATAATTGAAATGTAAGTATATAAACAAAATTATGGATCTGTACTTTAAGTTCTTAGGTTTCATTTAAACCAAACACTGGTGGCGTGATTCGTTGTAATGCAAAGGATAAAAAAAAAAACTTTTGAAGGATTGTACTAGAGATATATAGAATACAGATGTCGTTTTCCACAACCTTTTTAAGGTTAAAATGCTACGCTCCAATATCTTTATATTACTCATGCTTTTTAATAGGTTTGCACCGAACGCTACACATACAGTTATCTACTAGTAATCTTATTCGACATTTACAAGGAAATGTAACTAAATTAATACACTTAAAAGGCACAATAAATAAAGCGGTTTTTTTTTCAAATAACAGTTCAAAAATAGATTTTAAAGTTATATTGTACTCTTTTGGAAGTTTACCGGTGAATTTTATTTCTTACAAAAAGTTGTATTCTCAAAAAACGTTTCAAGTTATTGTGGACATCAGAATAAGTTTATTTTGTTTAGCGAGAAAAATAGCAACATTGAAAAAACAAAACTATTTTTGGAGGATAATTTCGAATTTTAAAAACTTCTTCTACAATGAATGGCATACAATTGTCCTCTTCGATTCTGCGCTAGGGTGCACAACAAACAATTTTTTTTAATATTGCCGAAGAACAAAATACATCCACTTCAAAACACTGTTTGGACAGTAACATTACCAGATGTTTGCAATAAATTTTGTTTTGTTGTTTCAAAACGCATAGCATAGGATTTGTATAACATTAAGTGGGAGAAGACAGACAAAAGAAGAAATCGGGTCAATAAGACGTGAATAACGACATAATTCCAAGCAATTTGAGTTACCACAAGGATTGTGAGTAAAATTCAACTCTGTGCTAGTTATCTTTTTAATTCTACTTTTTTCAGATTTACCGAATAAAGTTTTATTTAAATATTCACTGGGTACCCTCTCCGATTTTTCTTTGTGGCAAAAAAAAAAATCTTTCCATGTGCCTAAAATCGTCAGACTAGGTGTGTCTGGTTTTTTGCTGAAGGTTGGTACTAAAGAGGATTAGTCAAGATCACGTTTAAAGTATTGCCCAGCCATCATTCTCAGAAGTATTGTCTAGCTTCCTTAATATTTTCGACGACATTTTTTGTCCAGAATGAATCAAAATTCAAGGCGCTGAAGAGTTCGTCCTATATGTAATACAATTACAAAAATTTCAATTTAACTTACATTGCCTAGACTCATCTTAATTTCTCTATCAAAATATGTTAATTCAAATTCCAGAGAAATGATAAAAAAAAACTTTCATGGGAACATTGTTCACGACAGCAATAAATTCCAAAGGAAATTTCGAACACCATTCACAATACGAATGTAATATTTCCAGGAAAATCTTGTTTGCGATAGGGCACATTAATATTGGGCAATTTTGAAAACTCAGTTAAGGGTTCATTTAGGTGCCTAGGTGGGTATATGTAAAATGAACATATTAGAGTTTTGCTCAATACAAGCTTATTCCTTCTTTTCTTTTCCAAACAAAAGCTCAAAAAATACCCTTTTTCGTTAAAAATGCTTGCCAGAATCGTTAGTGTTTCAATACCTGCTCAAATTGTTGATGACTATAAAAACAAGTAAAGGTTTAATCTTATATATTTGACTAACGCAGACATACTTATAACACTATTTTTCGGTTTTTTGAAGTTTGATTAAAAGATGGTATAATAGCATATGTTCGTCAAGTAAAATTAATGAACTCGATTAAACATTTGAGCCCTGGGTAGTCATTCCGTAATTTTCAAAACGATAATCGTCAAAACGATTATCATTAACGATATCGTCAATAATTTGCTTCACGTAACTTTATGTAGTACCCGTAGCATGATGGTTAGTGCGTTGGACTGTCATGCAAGAGGTCTTGGGTTCAATCCCTGCCTGTGCCACCATAATTTAAAAATAATTTTCGCGGGTACTGCCTCTTGCGAGGAATTGACAAATCCTTCAAGAGTAATTCTTGTCATGAAAAAGTGCTTTCTCAAACTAGCCGTTCGGATTCGGCCTTAAATTGTAGGTCCCTTCCATTCCTGACAACAGTACTCGCACACAGGAATGGTTGAGAGTTGTAAGTCACTAGGCCCTGGTTCACAAAGGACTGTTGCGCCACCCCATTTGATTTTTGAACTTTATCACTATCGTCTCGTTCAATCGTTTTCAGTATAAGTTCGTTGAGTATATTCAAAATGTCAAAATGAACTCAACGATAGATAAGCTTGTTCAATAACTTGAAAATGTTATTAAACTTGGTTTTTCTCTATGGGAAATTTTGAAAATTTGCAAAATATGTATTGTTAATAAACATGCCAACTATTTTGTGATGTTTATTGTTATTGTCACTTTTTGTGTTTTAATTTTTTGCCACCGAAGAATAAACTATAATATCAAAAATTTTGTTCAGCTGCAGTAATAATCCCAATTTTGTCCAAGGGAAGGAAGTGAAGACTCCATTTTATGCACAGAGAACATAACCTGGCTTTAAAAATATTTGTTGTTTCCAAAACTTCTTTGGACTAGTGCTTTGTGCAAGAGCGATACTAAAATCGTTGCCCTTCGAATATACCAATGTTCCTCCGCCCAAAGTTTAAATATATATAAAAATTCATTATATTTTTTGAGTTTTTTGTAACAAAACTAAACAACAACGAAACTTTTTTACTTCAATTTGCTTAGTTATCAATGGAAATTAATAGCAGACGATACCTACTTAGCTATCGTGCAAATGCTATCGTTTTGACGATATCACTTTGACGATTATCGTCTTACGTGAAGTGAGACTATCGTCTAACGATTATCGTTTTTCGGAATGACCCCCCTGATCAAAAGTGCTTAATCCCAATAAAGTTTAATCAGCAACTTTAAAAACCGATGTTGCAATTTTAACAAATATCAGAACCACTTAACCATTAACTGGAGGAATACAATTTTAGCTAAAATTATTGGTTTAAATTTTGTCTTTTATGTTACATAATTTGTTTCCAAAACTCAAATTCACACACTTAACGTGTCGAACATAGCCATGATGAACAAAGTATTAATAATTACTCACATATAAAATTATGGAGCACTTTCAGTTAAGTGATACAGGATGGTTACAAATTATAAAAAAGATCCATCTGTCCGCCAAAGTAGAAGCTAATTTTACGATCAGAGAACGAAAATTAAGGATAAAACTGATTTCTTCATGTTATAAATGAATGTCGATTTTCCACGAGTATGTAAATAGTTACATACAAGAGAATAAAAATAACTTCTTTCCAAAAAAGGAAGGTTACATTAAACAATTGTGAAATATACCAAAAAGCAAGGTAAAAAAGGACACGACTTTGTCACAGTACCTAATGCAATATTCTAAAGCATACAATAAAATGTTACTTTTATTATATTAATAAATTATGAAAAGTTTGGAATTCCTGGAAAATTAATTTGTTTTGGGTTCTAGCCTCAAGAACTGCAGCGTGACAATACGATTTTTTTTTAATGATATCAAATAAAAACATTAACTTCTTTCATAAGTTTTCTTAAATATTTATATATCGCCTTAAACATAAAAATTTCAATTTAAAAAAAAGGAAAACACGAAAATTAAATAAAGAGTTTAGTACTTACAAAAGCGTTTCTCTCTCATTCAGCCATGACGACAACTTTTGTGAATAGGATAGAACCACATTCATCATTTCAAAAAAAATTTCCTCCATTTGTCTTTTTGTTGTTTAAAGTTTAAAAATTCTAGTTTTTGGATTTTGATGTGTTATCAATATGAAATGGGCCAACACATTATGTACATTGTAAAAATTCCCGATTTAATATAACTACAAATAATGTTATAAGCTAGCGTCTTTTGATAAAAGAATAAAAATAACAACAAAAAAAATCAATGTTTACTATAATTTTCAAACAAAGTTGAAATGTTGGCCCATTCATTAAATAAACAACAACAAACAAAAAACTGAATAAAATACCTTACCCGTTTTTTCTTAAATCAACAAACCTGAAAAGCAACAACTACATTCCACAGAATAATTTCCCACAAAGAGAAAAATATCGGGATGGACAATTTTGTTACGGAATATAAAAGGGAAAAAGGAATTTTTGGTAAATGAGCAAGGGATAATTTTGTAGGTCAAATAATAATTAAGAATTGAAATATTAAATAAAATAAAAGAATAAACTTAAAAGTAATTTAAATTTGATTTTGCTCTCTATCAACCGATACTGTTGACTAGAGATATACTTACCTGATATGTTGTGAATGTTGAAAGAAAAAAGAAAGTCTCTTAAGTTTGTTGAGAATACCATCTGCGACAGGACGACGATGACAAAAGACGGCGACGACATCCGAAGATTTACCTCACTATGAACCACGATCATGATTCACAGCTACAAATTTATACTCTCCCTTTTGATAGACTGCAAAACCAACTCCAAACAGGAACACCGCCAGCTCAGCTTTCAGACTTTAGGACTTCTTTTCCTTGCTTCAAACACTTTTCATTCACTTTCAATTAAATCTGTTTTACTAAACAGAGGCACTTAAACACTTTAAAACGGATATACCCAAGTAGGTTACCAAAACGAAAACAAACGAATTTCGAACGGTTTGATTTTAAAGATTTTCTATTTTTTTTAAATTGAAAAACCGATATTTTTACCGCCACGATACTTTGCAACAGCTTTTAAGAGCTGTTTTCTTTTTAATTTTCTACCAAATTTTTAAGTGTGTACAGGATTTGTATACATAAAATATTTATAAAAAAAAAAAAAAACTTAAATAAAAATGTTCAGATAAAAAAATAGTCCCGTCAACCAAAAGCATAAAATATTAAATAAATAAAAATGAATGTTAAAATAAATATTTATATAGAGAAAAAAGTATAATAAAATAAATGCATGCGTATTTTTGTTCAACTAATAAAACGTGTTTGTCTATATTAAAATTAAAAAAAAAATATTTATATAATATATCACAGCAATAAATGATTTTTTTATATTTTCTTTTGTCGAAGAGGCCAACGTTTCACCTTTGGAAACATTTTGTTTTGATTCTTTTCTTTGTAATAGTTTAACATTATTATTTAACAAAATACGTATTATTTTCGGAAACGTTTGTACACTTATATTGATAAATTTTCTTCTTTCTTGAATTTCTTTAAGTTTTTAATTAAATTTTTAATAAATATTTTCAAAGCAAATGCGACGTTTTTGTAAGTAGGTACTGTTGTTATGTTATTTCTTTCTGATTATTATTTAATATAATATTTACAGCAAACTTTTTCTTTTAGAAAAATTGCTTTTTGATTTTTTTTTTGTTTGTTTTCGATTTAATTAAAATTTCTTCAAGGATTAGTCATTTAAATTCAAAATAAAAAAAAAGTTTAGTTTTTTCACCAATCTCAAATGTTTTCAATAAAAAAGAGAGCAAGTAAGTAAGTAAAAATATGTGTGCAAAGGCTAATCAAGTGGAAGGAGTATTAAAGCGTTTTTAAATTATTTATGTTTTAATAAACGAGAGTCCCTCATATGAAAACTGAGACTTAATTAAATGATTAAACTATGCGGGTGGGTTCTCCATTCCATTTGATTAGTATTTGGCAAATGGTTGTTGTTGTTTTTTTTTAATTCATAACAAAATGCTACACAAACACCAAAAATTACCAAAATCAATAAATATTTACTTTCAAAAGATTTCTTGCAAAATAGTCGAAATCCAACTGAGATGGGAGAATTTTGATGGATATATAAATTGAATCATTCTTTTAGTAAATCCATTATACCATTCTTACCATTTGGATTGTATTTATTTTCAAGTCTCCATCAAATAAAAACAAAACTCTCCAATTTCAGTTGAATTTCATAGCTATGGAGCACGACTAATAAAAAAAAGGAAGTGCAAATCTCTTCTCTCTTTTGTCGTACAATTATTTTCATAAAATTCAAATCCAAATACTTTTTTGCAAAGAAATTAAACTAAATACAAAACAAATTAAAGTAATAAAAATTATAAAAATCAAAATATTCTACATCAACTTTCTAAAATTGTTTCTTCATTTTTTTGTTTGCAATTTTATATCAAATTTACTAAATTAATTTTTATTTTAAAGAATAAAAAAATAAATAATTTATATTTTATCTGTCGTGCTCATTTCGCTTTTTCATATTTGACTGTTTTTTTTTTTTGTGTCAAAATGGAATAAATTTGTTGACCTACCTTGTGGATCCCGTTGTTGGGCTTCTTGTGCGGCCATAAATACTTCATCCTGAGATCTGTCGACTTGCCATTGTGCATATCCTGTAAAAAAAAAATTAAAAAAAAATCAGTTACATTCAAGTTTATTCAAGGATTGTTTTATCTATTAGACAGCCCTAACGAGATTTTTGAAAGGAAGAAATTGTTTAATTTGTTTTTGAAAATCTGCATTTGTGTTTAAAATTGCCACAAACTAAGGGTATTAAAAGTTTATTACTAAACTTAAGTAGTTTAAGGACAGTGCGAGTTTTAAGAAAATATGTAAGTCCTTAAAAGGTGCAGTTACACATTGGTCTAAAATTTTAAAATAGGACAGAAAATCAGAGTCGAGTAAAGTTTTCCACACTTGTGATAGTCATCTGAAAAAAGGTTCTCATACTTGACAGTACGTCTCAAATTGGTGGGCATTTGGCTTAAATATTACAGTAGCAATTGTTTAATAAGTAGAATTTAACTGACCATTTCCAACATCGACTAAGAGTATGCGATGGCTTAAACGCCCAGGCAATTTTACTTGTAACAATGTAAATAATCAACTTTGAGACAAGCGTTCTATTTTGAATGCGTATAAGCGATAATGCGTCCAAGAAAGATGAACGGTCACTTAGTAGATGGAATAAAATTGCTTGTCTCTTCCTTAAAGAAGTTTAAAAAGGAAGGCAATTTTACTTAACAATGTAACTTAGCAAACTGTGCGTATTCTTCCCAAATTGATAAGGCTGAATATGTGTTTTCTTTTTAAATGAAAACCTACCTTGACTAGATCCTTCACCACCATGACTGGGACCAGCATTATGATCTAAATCTTCGAGACCCATTTCTTCATCATCTAATGTTAGATCTTCAACAGTTTCATCATTGCCCTCATCGTCGTATTCACTTTTTGGTTCAATTACAATTTCATCTTTTCCAGTTGATGTTGCCACAACACCTTCATGTTGATGTTTTGGTCGTTTATGATTTTGTTTCTCTTTCATTATCATTTCTTTTTCATCAATTGAATCGGCGGCATTTTCATCTTGGATATTATCAACGGCGGTAACGGCGGCATTCATGGCATCGGTATTTCCTCCCATTTTCACACTTTCAGTCTTTTTGGTAACATTTGCGGTTATAATATTTGCTGCTGCTGTTGCTGCTGATGCTTGTTGTTGTTGCTGTTGTAATTGTTGTTGGGCTGCTACTGTTATTGTTGAGGCAACAGAACTAGAAATTGTTGTTGTTGTACCACCTACACCACTTCCAATCATCGGTAACATTGCGGTTATTGTTCCGGTAGCATTTGTTGTTGGAACTATTGATGACGAACCACCTTGGATGACTTGTGAGGAGTTTGAATTATCGTGATTATCTATAAAATTAAATAAAAATACAAATTTTAAGTAAGTAAAAATAATTCAAGTATTTAGAAACACAAAAAAATAGACCGATTGTTAAAAAGTGAAACTTCTATTTTAGAACTGTTGGATTTTGATTAACGATTGACATTATACTCTATTTTAAAATAAAAATCTACTTAATATCTTCTCGAAAATACAATAAACGTATGAAAACAATCATAAAAACAAGTGTGCGTGTTAATTCTATAAGTCTGTCAACTTCACTCGTGTTCTATTTTATTAGGTATCGTATTTTTATTATAAAATTTATATTCCTCTCAACGAGAAAAAAACGATCGGATCGAAACATGAGCGAGCAGATGTCTAGGAAACGTTTCAGGTAGAGTTAAGAAGTTGAAAATCACGAGCACCACCCGCAAACCCGTTGATATACTAAAAATTGTATGTATACAATGTAGTAGCGCTCTAGGACACAATGGTCATCAAATGTGTTTTCATTTTACAGAATTAATTTTAGTGTTGTTTTTCTAATTACTTTGCTTTCACATTCGTTAAGAATGTGACCGCGCTCGTTTTCAAAAGTGCTCGCCAATTTATCTGAGCAAAAATGTATAAAAGCGAAAATAAATTATTTGATTATTCAAAACTCACTATCACCAAATTGATTAAGTTAAGTGGTAAGTGAGCATTATTTGATTCAAATAAAATTATTGAAGAAAATACCCGAATTTAAAATAGGCTTGGATGTGTACGCCGCAGGCAATATTGAGATAATTATAAATTGTCAAGTATTCCCTCATAAACGAATACCAAATTCCTCTTTAATCTTAAGTAATATTACTTGTATTTTTTGTAATCTGAAAAGCCTGTGGATGAACATTTTTTAGGCGGAGATTGATAGATTGCTCAAACACACACATCCCACTGATATTCACCCTTCATATATACGTACATGTGTATTTTATAACTGTAATGTGTGTATTAGGTGCTCTTGGCAGCTGCAATTTTTTATCCGGGATTTTTTTTACTATCACAGCGGGATGAGAATTTTTAGGGGTCGTTCTATACATGATTTATTTTTTTTATAGAAAAATGGCTTCCTTCCTTTTAATTCAAATCTTTTATTTTGTTTTGTCATTACATACTTATTACAGTTTGCATTAAAAAAAAAATCAGATAATTGAAAAACTAGGTCTTTTAGGGGTGTGAATAAAGAGTAGAAAATTACTGAATAATTAAAGAAACTTTGCCTTTTCTGTCCCAGTTATGATTTAATTTTCAAATTGATACCCGTTTTTGGGAATTCCAAACTTATTCAAATAAATTTTAAATGTATTACATGTAATAAAGCAATAAACTTATTTATTTGTTCTAACCCGAAGAAGTTCCACTTTTCTCGAATTTTGATTGGATAATTTTTTTTTTTAAACAAAATTTAAGTCATAATATTTTAATAGGAAAAAAAAAAAAGAAACTTACCAGCCAAGACATTTTCAATGCTCCTGCGTCGAACTTTTTTCCGTCTCCTCGATGTTGGACTAGATGAACCTTCTCTGGAACCAGATAAATCTTGTGAATCAATTGATGATGGGCCAATGCGTGAACGTTTTGTTTGTTCCAGTGTGTAACCAGCAGACGCACTACCAGTCATCAATTTACCAGGTACACTTATATGCTTATGTTGTTGTTCGGCAGATATTTTTTGTTGTTGCTGTTGTTGGCTTACACCACCAAGGCCACTACTGCTATTCCCACTGCCAGTTCGATTATCTGATAAACCTTTGATTTGTAAAGATTCGGCAGCTTTTAATAAAGCAGCTAACTGATCTTGTGATATATTCACTTCACCACGATACATATAATCCATCATGGCTCGAAGTTCTTGATATTTAACATCCTTGAGAATAAATATCGGATGCTTATCATACTGTTCCGATAAAAGTGTCTGTTTTTTTTTATAAAGAAAAGAAAATACATATATAATTAATATTTGTTAAGTTTTTTTTAATATTTGCAAACTTACAGCAAAATAAGGACTGCATGCTGATAACACCACTTTGTGGGCTTTAAGGAATTTTCCTTCAGCCGCGAGTGTACAATCCACCAATGTTTCATTTTCCAATAGTGTATCGAACACACTTATAAGTGTACTCTGGTGGTTGTTCCACCGCAGACAAAACTGCTGGTCGTCATCCATTTTCTTTAAAAGGGAGGTGTTGGGGGAATTTTAAAGAAAATTACGTTTTCAATAATACAAAATTCATTCAAACGGTTTTTTGTTTGCTTGCGTTGTGGCGTATTGTTTAGTTTTGATGAATTTATTTTGTATATTTAATTTAGTTTTGTTGAAATAATTTTTTTTTTTGGTGGTCAGGTTTTGAGTCTTGCGCCTGTAAATAAAAGAAAGAAAGATATGTTTAGTTAAAAAGTTCTTTTTATGAGGTTTTTTTTTATGGTTTAAACTATTATTCTACTTTTTTATAAGGTGTTCTGCCTATAGCTGTTTTTTCTACTGTTTGAAGTTTTAACAGAGACATTTGGGACTTTCGTGAATAAAATTATTCACGGAATGTATATTCCATCTTCCAAAACTTAAAATTTTGAATAATATCAAAACTGCCATTTTGTATTTGTTTATATGAAGAATTGAGTTTCTTCAGGGACATGGGCTCTTATTTCAGTGCGTTAGAACCAAGCTATAAGTAAAATTTGAAAATTATAGACATTTCCACATCTCTTTGTTGGAAAAAATTTCGAAGGAAATTTAAGATCGCAATATGTATGAATTTGCAGAATAAAAGTCTATGCTAAAAGCTTCGAACAGTGATGATGAAAAACAAAAACCTTTTAAATCCTTCTATTTCTTAGTTTCTAATAATTATGGTTAAAATATACGATTTAAAGAAGTATAAACGTTTCTTGGAACAAGAACACAAGTGAAAAGTGATGATGAATGGTCCTCGTATATTTGACTTGGAAGTTATAATTTAAGAACGTTTTGACTTTAAAATTTAACAAGTATTTTAAACAATTTTTAAAATATGCAGCAGGCCCACAATACGGGAATGATGTGCAATTTTATTTGAGAATCCTACAATCTCGTATTTTCAACATCATATGCGTACGGATTAAAATTATTTACAAAAACTTTTGTACGAAAGCTCCGAAAAATTACTTTTCCTCAAATCTTGGTATATTATTTAAATTAGTTTTTAATAGAAGAAGTTTAATAAAGAAAAAAAATACAAGCGTTTTGGGAAGGAAGAAATAATCTTCAATTTGCAATAAACCGATTTCAATTTATTAATTTTCACAAATTAAGATCATTTTGAATACCACAATCTTAATATCAACGAATATATTGGGATTATATTGTTTTTACTTCGTTTGTTTTACGATGTTCACTTAAAGAGCTCAAGTACATATTTCTTTATAAGTCAAATGCCCCATGCATAGAAGAAGTAATCTATGAAAAATTATTTTAATCACTTCTTTTCACTATAATCCTTTGTTTTTATAGTTTAATTTAATTCACAAAATTCATATTTTCAAAACAAAAATATAAATTTGCTTTAAAACAAAAAAAGAAAAGCATTACCTCCAAACATTTACAAAATATCACTAAAACTACTACAAAACAAGTCTTAAACCCCACGTACAATCACTTTCACGATCACTTCAAGACTACTGGCGGAACTATAAAATGGAGAAAAGCAAGTCCCGTAATCGTTTACAGTTTTTGGCTTTATTATTACATATTTGTGTATGTGTAGCAAATTGTAGTTGTATGTGTTCGTCCTTTTTGTGTATTATGTTTATTTTAGCTGTACATTATGTTTCTACCTGCTTCAGCACCCCGAACCCAAAGCCACTATAATGACTGCAATGGCTGCCTGATCTTAATGATATGGAAAAACCTTAATGCCTTTCATGTTTGTCCCTTTTTCATCCCCAAATAGGTATAGTTTTTGCTTTTGGTTGAGCAAATGTGGTGTCTTGGATCGGTCGTGTGCATTTTCCCGATTTCCCCAAGTTCTTCAATTGAAACGAAAAAGGAAGTACCTACCTATTCAGTTTTTGAAATTTGATGTGTGGATAAGTAGTTTTTGGAATTTCTTTTATTTTATGTGGTAGGTACCTTTCTATATCAATAATATCATGTTCTTTTGAACCTTTCTCCTAGTCTTCAAATGGAGCCTTCTGGCTTTTTTATCTAATTCATTTTTAACGAGGGTGTTTTTTAGTCGAAAATAAAAGAATTGAATTGCCTGGCTAGATCTAACCTTGGCATCGAAATGGAATAATGGGTAGAGGGGATAAAAGATTGTATTCTATGGACGAGTATAGTGAGACAAATAAAAAAAAAAACGCAACGGAAAAACTTTGCCATGGAGTACATTATTGATTTTTCATTGAAAAGCAAAACAATACCTACATTCTGGCGGGTTTGAATTAAGTGGTGAAAAGCGAAATGAGAAAGCATGTTTTTATTTGGATATATCTGTTTACCAGGAAGTTTTATGTTTGTAAGTTTGAAATATCTCGGATTTTTCTATAAATTGGTTACAAAGCTGTCGCTACTTATTTACTGACAATCTCGATTTTGAGACAAATAATACAAAAAAATTTTTAACTTATATTAAACAAAACTAAGTTGTTTCGTCCTTCTCTTTATCGAATGTTTTACGTTCAATCAAATATTAATTAAATATTTAAATATAGTAAAATATCAATAATTAAAATATTTTCAAATCAAAAACACGAAACCAAATATACATTGTTTGGTTTTAAGACATTAAACGCCATGAGTTTATTTTCTGGAAATAGTTTACAACATGACCAAAAACACTTTGAAAGGTACTTCTTAGAATCTGTCGGCAGGTAGATGAAGGTTTTTTTTTGTTAGGAAGATCTCGGGCTCATAATCGTTATTTAAAAGAATTTAGAATGTACTTAATGCTTATAATAATTATTATAATAATGCTTAATGAAGTAATAAGTTTTTTTCAAAAAATAGGAAATCCTTTTTGCAAATGTCCAAATCCAAATTTTACTGAAGTAAAGTTGACATTTTATAAGTAAATAACATTATTCTTCTTTACTTTCGGTAACGACTTTGCAACATTGAATACATTAATATTCAGTATTTCAAGTTTTTGTTATTCGTTATTTTGTTAGTTTGTTTCATATCCGGTAAATTGTTTGGTTACTTGTATTTTTTTTTAAATTAAAGGATATCTAGAGAAGATCTTCATTTTCAAAAACTAATTCGCCCAACATAAAATGTGTAAACTATTTCTTAAGTTTTTTAAAACTTCTAATGCATTTTTAACTCAAGATCGCTTCTGTAGTCGAAGGTGTAGTCTTTTGTAATGAAAATTTATTGGGAAAGTTCAATGGTAAAGATGAACAAGATTGAGTCTCGAATATAGGTAGCTATAATCATAATTTGTCAAACATTTCTTAATTGTCCATTATCAAATTACAAGCTTATATAATCATAGACGTCATATTTATACAAAGAATTCATACAAAAATGTTCTAGAATTAATATTTTTCATAAAACCACACAAATACGTCAATGAAAATTCCATCTGTTAAAACTATTAAATAATAATTCCCAGCTGATGTTAAAATGTACATAAATGTAGATATATTAAGCTCCTTTACATGACCAAGTTCAGACAACGTATGTACAAACATATGTATACCTAGCTATGTTCAAAAAACATTGATCAGTTAAGTATAATTTAGCTTTTTTTGTGGAAATTCACTTCCCATTACATGATTTGATTACGTCAACCTTCATTCCTACTTCTATTTTGATGATAATGTTGATAAAATTAGTAGTTACCTAGGAACAGCCTTTTAGCCCTCCGAAAGTTCGTTTAGTTAAAATCACTTAAAGTTAATTTTTTTCCAAACATGTAGGTAGGTAACTAACTACATACCTACATGCATCTATTCTCGTGTGTCGTGTACTTTGACATTATCATGCAACAAACATTGCTTTTTTTATCAACAAAAAAAATATTAATAATAATAATAATAAAATATAAAATATTAGTGATCATGCACGCGCGCATAATATAGTTACAACATTCTAATTCAATAAACGATCTTTTATATATGCATGTGCAGTGTACTGTGCACTGATGTACCTACATTGTAATATGTAATTGTGTGTTTGGCCCATAAAAAAAAGCTTTAATAGCTCACCTAACAGCCAATATAGCACAAGCCGCCACATAGTTTGCTTTGCTTACTTGAATACACCAAGCAATTGCAATAAATTTCAACTTAAATGTTTAACACAAGCTATGTACATAGAATAGGCAATAATAAGTACATATATATGTATATGAATGTATACCCTTTGTATAGCACCTTGTAATTTTTATTTAAAAATGTACATGTAGCTATAAATATTTTTAAAAATAAAAAGAACATATTTCATTTTCTATTTGCAAAGACTCAATAATATGCATGCATGCATGTGGGGGCGAGTTCAAGTTCTGTTTCTATGTGCTGTTTCTCTTTTTTTTTTTTGTTATGACTGGTGATTTCACAACTGGCTTTAGGGGATGTTCAAATGGTGCACCTCACAGGGGCGCCGTATTTGAGGTGGGGCAAATGATCGAAAATCTTTTGCAGATAATGTGAAACAAAGTAGTAGGTTAGGTAGGTTCTCCAGCCATCGACCTTTCTGTCTTCCTTTCTTTCCGATGAAGGAAAATTATTCTATAGGTACAGTTTATTTAAAAAAAAAACACAATCTATTGGAGAGGGTTATTTGAATAAGCCCGGAAATATTAAAATCAATAACCCAAAACTGGGAACATGTACACTACTTTCAATGCAAAAAAAAAGCTTGTAGGTACTTAGTTCTTAAGTCTTAATTCAACAAAGCCCAAGTCCTTATACCTATCGAAATTGATCAACATACAAAGATTGTTAAGACAAATTTCAATCTTCTGGCAAAAACCAGCAGAGGGATACATTTGTTAGCCTTATGTTTATTTATTAATTTTATTTTGCACCGGTAATTATCTGAAGGTCAAGTTCAAAATTTATAAAATCCAATAAAGAAGAAAATGGTTAATATACAAAAATGCAAACATTTGCAGAAAGAACTGTACGAGTAAACAATCAGATGTCAACATGACTATAGGTAAAAACAGGGAGTAGCTTGTATTTGTATCAACAAGAACTGATCAAACTAGAAATTCATATTCAAATTTTTCATTTAGTGGTTGTGTATAAAATTATATAGACACAGCATCATCGAGGTGGAACCTTAATTGCGCCTTCCTTTATTGTTACTCTAGTTTGTTCGGAAGTAACAAACACACAAAATTTGCAGATGATGCTGTATAAATACAAAAATTACAAATAAAACTGGTTTTTCCTCGTAGGGCCCACCATAGACGCTCAAAATACAAATATAAATCCCCTTTTTTTATTTTCATTTCTTCTTTTGTCGAAACAACAAAAGAGGGAAGGAAAAACTTAAATTAGCAAAAGGGTATCTGTCTAATTCAATTTGGAGTTTCCTGTCATCCCATCTGCCTACCGGTCGTTAAATTATATAAAAATGAAACACATACGCACACAATCTCATTTCTCATAAAGAACTATACTGGTTGCTATTCAAATTTTTGTTGATGGAACAGGAACACAGCCAAGCCAGTACTTAACCTATAACGTATAGGTACCTCTTAAGTAGTTGAGTAAAGTTCCATTCCAGTTGCCACGAAACGAACGATCAATAAAATGGACGAAAATAAAAATGAAACCCCAGCTGGGAGTCCGCTCGGCATCGGTTCGGTTTTCAGTTAGTACCTTCTACACCTAAAAAAGTTCTTCATTTTTGGATTGGTTTGGTTGTTGTTGCTTTTTTGGGTTTTTTATCCAAACCCTAAAACACAATGTACAGCAAACACATTTTTGTATAGATTTAAGTACCAACGTTGTATAGATAAGTATAACGGCAACTATAGCTGCACAGGGGGATAATGCGAATGCTCTGGCTGCTGGCGGCACTCCGCAGCATAAATAAAACAAAAAAGTGAAGATTGCTTTCCCACACAATACCTACTTTGCCTGATGCTACCTCTGCCGATACGGATAACCGATGTCGACGCTGCTGCTGATGTTGTTGCGACTACCCTCTTCTTCAACAGTCCAATACCCAAACCTAAACTCAAGCATTTGGGTCGAAAAACATGCGCTTTAAAACTCACGCACAATATAAATAGACACTGTAGTTAGGTATGTATGGGTTTGTGTCAATTAAACACACTGTCTGGAAAACTGTACTATAACTACCGTTTTCCATGTGTTGGGGTTGTTGTTTAGGCGAGGGCGAAAGCCAACACAACATAAAACACAACACAAGAGAGATCGATCCCTTTTTCCCTCTCTGATTCAGATATTCTGTGTAGGTTAGGTAGCCATAACATAATGGTATGTAGGTACATAAGCAACCCAACAAACAAAGGGATTTTTGATCCTTTTTACCCCATACACGATAAACCTAACCTTCGCAAAAGGACCTCATTGTTTGCTGTTGTTGTTAAAGTTATATGCAAGTTAAATTTTTTGAAGGAGTAGGTATCACAAGTTGGCGAATTACACAAACAAAAAGTATATAGTATACTTAATCTCTCCTTTTTTCTCTCTCCGAATAATCCCCAAACCATTTTTAAAGTAGGGTGTTGAATTTCACAAGGGAAGATCCCACTTCTGATGAGGGTTATAAGATGATCTAATCCATTCTATACAATAGTAGGTATAGACACTTTTATATCGGTACATACATACAAATTAATATTATGTAGTTGTTGGAAAATGGGTTGCTTTTGAGCGTCGCGTCGGTTGTTTCATGACTATCAACCCCATTATAGGAGATATTAAAACGAAATTCAAGCCACTCAGCTGGGGAAAAGTGTAGTACGAAAAATATGATCCCCCTAGCTACAGCGCAATTTCTTCCCCTTCGTTTCTTTCTTTCTGACGAAAGAGAGTGATGTTTTGTAGGTATAGCAGAATGCGAGTCGACTTCGACACTCGTCCCCTCGTCGCGTCGGTCGGAGGGGAGAGAATATTTAATACAAAAATCAATATCCAAGCGGGACTCACAGACTGTAGCCACAACACCAACAAGAAAATCAAGTTTTCTCCACCATCATCGAAAATCTTTATGGCACAGATCGAAATGTTAATTTTATTTTCTAAAACAGAACAAAAATCAAATACAAATTTAAATAAAGCTAAAAGAATCACTTGAAAGCATTTCACCGAAATTCATTTTCAAGTTGAAAAAAACAACAACAAAATTGAGTGCGAAATTTTAGAATGGAGAAACAAGACTAGAACAAAAAAAAAAAGAAAACCTGTTTTTCTTAAAGGAGATCCACAATCCACAGAAAATTTCATCTGACGACGCAAAAATAAAGTTACTTATAGATATTTCTCTTGATTTTGGTTTGTTGGTCTTTAATTTTGTTCATCAAAATTCTTAGCAAATGACAAACTCAATGAAAGACTTGAGAACGAACAAAAAAAAAAGTTAATTTAAACAACGAAGAAAGAAACCAAAGTGTAAGTACAAAATCGAAATTCACAAAATTTTAAATGGACAAAGTTAGGTAGGTAAGAAGGTAGGTAGGAAAGTATTAAGGTACAGCAGCGGGTGTAGTTCGGTATTGTGAAAAGAGATAATGTAGGTGCGGTGTTGAATCTTGAATCTATTCTGGTTTGGTTTTGATTTTTTTTCTTTCCTTTTCCATTTATTTGTCGATATGTATCCCTGTTTGTATATCTTTCTATTCTCTGGTTATGGTAGAAAATGATAAAGATCAGCTTAGAAATTTGGTGAGTCAAAAGAAGCTTTTGGAGTTTGGGGCCTATCTATATTAGGTGCTGAACTCCGAAATTTCTTTTCCAAAATGATTTATGTATGTTTCTAAATTAAAATGCACGTATGCAAAGAATAAAGAAATGTTTGCAAAAATTCTTCTCGAATGTGTTAATTTCTAAAAATAAAAATCAATTAACTGTTAATTTATAATGTTTAGAATCGAATCTTAGCATGAGAAGAGAGTAAAAACGATCAGTTCTTTTGATGCAGTTATAAGTAGATACTAAGTGCAAATTGATCCTAGATCCTAGGCACAAAAGAATTAACAAAAATGTCAAAATTCTTTGTTCATCAATTGTTTTTTACAATTAGGAATAAAGCTTTAAATCGAGAAATGATAAAAGTTCTAAAGGTGTTAACAGATCCTTCACACGAAGAGAGATCTTTTAAATTGAATTAAATTATTTAAGTATTGATACATTAAAATTGTCTTTTTTTTATTGACAAATTGATGAAACGAAATGAAACCCTTCCTAATGAAGAAGGGGTTACAAACTTTTTTGTTTGCTATTCAATTTATATTAGATGCTTTTAGTTTACTATAAAAGTTGTAGCTTTTAAATTATAAGCAAGAGTTTTATTTTAAGAAAATAAATACATTAAGATCACTTTAACGCCAAAATATGTTGTCTCTTTGTATAAATAGGTGGCGCAACAGTCCGTTTGTGAACTAGGGCCTAGTGACTGACAACTCTCAACCATTCCTGTGTGCGAGTACTGTTGTCAGGGATGGAGGGGACCTACAGTTTTAAGCCGAATCCGAACGGCAAATTTGAGAAAGCACTTTTCATGACAAGAATTACTCTTGGAGAATTTGTCAATTCCTCGCAGAGGCAGTACCCGTGAAAAAAACTTTAGGTGGCATAGGCAGGGATCGAACCCAAGACCTCTCGCATGACAGTCCATCGCACTAATCATCATGCCACGGGTACTAGGGTCTCTTTGTAATATATTCAATGAGAACATTTATTGACAAAGATTTAGTTGAAAAGCACAATCAACACGTACTGTCTAAATAAATCATTTCCATTTCATTTATCTAAAGCACGTCTCTTTAAAGCTTTCAGATAAGTTTTGTAAATTTGACACCTTATCATAATTTATGCAATCATATTTATTTACATATGTAGGTAGGTACCTACCTTAATCATTTGGCGATCTTAAAAGTTTGGCTTCACTTTTAAGACAAAATAATAGGTATAAATATCTGTTCACGTAGCGGATGACATGTGTAGAAGATCATAGGTTTATTTTCGTTTCGTAACTATCACTTGTGAATAAATGTAAAAATAGTAGTAAAATACCTAGATAAGGAACTGAAAAGGTTAATTTGTTATCATGAACCCATTTACATAGGTAGGTACCTTCTTTCTTCTAAAAAGGTCTTTTGTTTTCTAAGTTTTGCTGAACAAAAGCTTAATTAATACTTTGTTAGATCTTCGTAAATATGGAAAATGTAGTCAGTCAGTTCTTAAATCCCGCGTATTCCATAAATTCGTGAAAAAATGGTATTTTTAAGATGTACATAGGTTTAAATAAAATCTAAAAATGAAATTACCAATTTTATTGTTTTTCAACATCAAAATGATTGCACAATTGAATTATCACATAAACATGCCTACTTCCCTTCTATGATTGAATATATTAATTCGAAAGATCACAACAAACAGAAGTTAGTTTTCTCTGTACCTAAATAACTACATAATACAAATTCAAGTCTTGCTTACAACAAATAATATTTTGTTTACTTAGATAAGTACCTACCTAATGATATTTAAGAGAGGCAGAATCCTCGAAAGTAGGTACAAATTACATACAAATACCTACCTACATATTAGTTGTGCATAAGTGCAAAACGATACAAAAAAAAAAATAAAAACAACTTTTGCGGTTTTCCCCCAAATCTCAAAAACAGGTACAAAACTTAGATACCTAGGTATTCAAGATCCGTTCCACCCTCCATTCTGTGTCCCTCTCCCCCACACACCTCCACAAAAACCAACCCTCTACATATCGTAAGAACTCTCTTGGAAATATTAAAGTGTCGTCTTTTTCAGTTTTGTTGTTCCAAGTTCCAACAAGAACATGTAACTCTAAAGCAAAGCTAAAAATACATGCATGTAGAAGCTTTCTCTCTCTCTCTTCGTCGTCTTCACAGTTCTTCCACCAACACATTTAAAGACAAAACTTGTGACATAAAAACACGCGCATTATTGCAAACAACACCAACCAACATCGTTTTCGATATTCCCTCCTCCTCTGAGATCATGGGGGAGCACTAATTGAAGCAGCACATATGTACACACCAGTTTTTATACCTATTTTAAAAATGTATGCTTTTTTTCAAACATCTCTAAAATGTATGTCAATCACAATATTGCATTGCATTCAAAATAAATTCTAAACTTAAAAAAACTTTTCAAATTACATAAAAGCTTAAATGATATACACTCGTTCTCGTATATGAACTGAACATGAAGCTAACGTAGATATGTAGGCCTTGGTTTGATATGTACGAAAATGAAAACCTATCAAAAAGCTTTTTTTCAAGCTTTGTGTGAAGTAGGGCTTTCATCATCATCATCATAAAACAACATCGTCACAATCGTCATCATCATCAACGACTTTTTTCACTATTTTTGTTTTTGCTTTTAATGCTTTCAAAAAAATAAAAATGTTGAGGAATGTTTTCCCTTTTTTTTTAATTTTTTTTTCCCTCGCGCTATGATTATATTTTTCACGCAAACTACTGGGGGAAAACAAAATGGCCGATCCACTTATGAGAGTGGTGAGGAGCTGAGGTGTACTGTGCTTGGTGCTTGTGACGCCATTAGTGCTTTATGATTATTGCATTAGACAAAAGAAAATTTTGAAATACTTTTTATCACCAAATAAAATAAACTTTTATAAATTAAATGTTACACAGTAGGTATAAAAATATATATATGTACCTAAGAAAAATTCTAAGTCATCAAACAATCTAAATTTAGAAACATAAATCGTATCTATAAAACGTATTCCCCTTCATCGCGTTGTTGCACCCTTATTTCTGATTGCAATTCATCCATTTTGGAAAAATAAAATTTTAAGAAAAGAATTTTTGTCTGTACCTACATATCTGACATAAAAATATAAAATAGAATAAAATAAAATATTTTTTTAAAACAATATATAGAAAAGTACATACGTTTTTATTTGTTTTAAATATTTATAATTTTCATCAACGTCCTCCTCTTATCTGCGTCATCATTTTCATGTAATTCCATAAGCAAAATCAAAGGCAAAGGCTAAACGCAATTACTTTATGATTTCTCAAAGAAAAAAAAATATTTTTTAAAAGTTATCTCAATCTCAACGCAACGCAACGTAAAGCAATTAATCGTGTGTGGTTTTTGGTTTAGTTTGGTTTGATTTGATTTGGCTGATGAATGGAACCAACAACAAAAATAAAATGAAAATAAATAAAGAAGAATTCAGAGATTGCAAGAAGAAAATTTTTTATAAACACCAACTTTTTTGCGGAGCGAAACTTTCGACGCTTTTAATGATGCACGACGTTTGCTTAAAACTGTAAAAGTTTTCTAAAATACAAAGAGCTTCGACTTCAATTCGAAAAGCAGCAGAGGAAATTCAATGTTTTACTTATTTTTACTTTTGTATGTTTGAGTTCATTTCTGAATGTGTATTTGTGTTTATTGAAGAAAAAAAATCTATGGTGGTGTTCTAAATAAAACACAGAGAGGGGAAACATAGCTCACTAATACACTCTTACAAAAATGAGAGCATATAGTAGGAGAGTAAAAGAGAGTAAGAGGAGTAAGACCAACACGAAATTGTCCATCTGTCGGTGGCTTCTCGTACCTCATCCCTCAATCTTCATCCATCATAAAAATCATAATAGGTTTTGGGGTTCGAGTTTAAATCGTGGCGCATTGGTGAAGTATTTGTGAATTGAGCTATAATTTTAGTTGTTGTTGTTTTACAAAAGCCACAGCACAGGCAATCCTGGTGATGAGATGAAGAGCGACCACGATGATGGGACAAAATTTTAGATTTAAAGTATGGAAGAAGAAAATCCAAAAAACCAAGTATTGCCAGATCAGTGATCCACATTTAAATATAAGTTTCTTAAATAAATAGGCTTATTTGGCATTTTTTCTGTTGTTGCTCTGAATTAAATTTTGCTGAGCATATTGAACACTCTGAACAGTGTGTTTTTAAACCTTTATTGAACACCGAAATCTCAAAATAAGTTGAGTATTTATGACTTATGTGTGACGACAAACACAAATTTCTACACTGATCAGCGATTTTGTAAAAATGCAATACGATTACAGTTTTTTAATGTTTTGAAATTTGCTTATAGATTTTCTTTGATATCAAATAGATTTTTTATTCAGAACTCAGTAAGTCTCTTAGAAAAACCAAGCAGGTTAACAGAGGACTTAGCCCTTCAAAGGAAATAAGAGTAATAAAACTCTAAAGCTCTGGACAAACTGAACAAAAACAGAAACACAATTTTGATTTGATGATTCAAACTCTGTTTTGAAATATAAAACTTGTCATGCAGGAATATGCAATTAAGGTCTTATAAAAACGACGAAAGGCTCTTACAAAACGCTAAACCAAACCGTAACTGTAAAAAATTATAGAATATACCTATCTTAAAAACCACGAGTCAAATCTATAACAAAATTGGTTTGGAAATTAAGGTTAATACAAAAAAGGATGATCTTTCAACGGTAAGTATAAGTTCTCAATTCAAGACCCATTTAACCCACCGGATAATACATAAACTTGTCGTATCGTTAAGCTATGTATCATTTCACTTAATCGCAATCAAATTGCAGGTATATCGTATATGTGGCATATTAATCTTATTTAAAGAACAACAAATCAACACTCATAGATTTATTCTAAAATATCTCTATTAACCGTAAGATATTCTTTCCTGATACTTAGAGTAACAGCAGACTCTAATTATCTGATTTAATGTGGACATGATGACATCTTAATATTTAGTTCCAAGCTGCTTTTTACCAATTTTTGTTTTTAATGATATAAATATTTCTTTACTTTGCTCTTCATTCGTAAAATAATATTTAGTTTTTATAATTACAAACACATGACTTAGAAAAACGATTTCCTAATTATTATACATAAATAAAGAACCAGGACCTTATAAGTTCCAATTCTCAATCATGTCAGGAATGGCGGGGACCTATACTTTTTTATGCCGGACCCGACCGGCTTATTTGAGAAAGCACTTTTTTGACAAGAAATATTTTTGGAGGATAAGTCAATTCCTCGCAAGAGGAGTAGCCGTAAAAAAAAACTTAAGAAGGTTTGAAGCCAAGAGCTCTGGCACGATAGTTCTACGCACTTACCATCACGCCACGTGTACCAAATATTACATTAGGAATATTCTGACTCATGCAAAAATCTGAAGAGTATAATTACAGTAGTGCATAGCTACTTTATTAAAATCCAATAGCAAGTTTATGGTACTTGAAATTTGTAATTACTAGAACCGGTAGTTGTACTTAAGGCTTTAACTTCATACTTACTTTAAAATAATTTTAGAGACTTCAAATACCTATTAGGGAATTGTACTTGTTCTTGTTCTTACTCCTAAGTACACAGGTCTGTTCATAAATTTAAAACAAACTTTGACAAAAACTATCAGTTATTAAATGGATGCTCTTCGCTACAGTTGCATTCTCGTGGTAACCAGTTAAAAGAAAAACATGTTTGTCAACCTTTCTTAGATAAGATTAAGAGAATCAAATTTATTTTTCTAAAATCATTTTAATTTTGGTGTTCTATCATACCTAACTAAATACTTAAAAAAATTTGTTTACTTATCTAAAATTGAACGCGCCAAAAATATCTTATAAGGAAATAGCTATTTTTTTAAAAGATACAAATTTTTAAGGGCCATTTGACGATTTCTACTTAAGTAAAAAATCCAAGCAACAACCCAAACCTTTGTTAAGTTCTCGAATTAAATTCGAAAAGTAGGAACCATAGATTTTCAACAAGTAATGATTCTGATTTAAGATGTGCACGACATTAAAATACCTCGCTTGGCACTCGAACTTGCGCTTTCGTGAATTTTTCATTGACATTGTTTACTGTTGATTTTGTTTTAGGTAACTTATAGCTTCCCGCATATCAAATAAGTAGCGCAACAGCTCGGAAAGAATTAACTATCATCGTGGGACCGACCGTTTATCTATGTATATAAAAACAATGTTCTCAAAAGGTTGATTTTTAAAAATTTAAGAATAGCAAATTCAATAAATTTAAATGGCCATTTCAATTATGTAGGTATATGACTATCGCTATGATTTTCTTGAGGGTTAAATGCAGTTGCTTAGTATGGGCTTATGATAAAGGCACAAATTGATAGGCGGCATAGAGAAATAGAACACAAGTACTGAAAAGCATAATAGACCCCCTCCCCCCAACAAGAGAATACAATTATGATTTGTTTTTAATTTTCAGACTTTCAATTTTGATTCATAACATCGAAATATATTTTTAACTAAACAATTCAAATGGAAACCTAAACAAATAATTTAATACATCAAGAGTTCAAGTGTTTAAATTTATTTTTTTTTTTTCACACACTTTTTGGGATTTTGGATAGTTTCATGAATTGAATTCACAGTTATAAGACTTATAAGTATAACTGTCACGGGAAAAACCTAAACACTATAAAATGACCACCAGAAGATAGGGTGGGTGGTTGGTAATTAATAACATTACTAACCATTCCAAAATGACAATAATGCTGTTTTGCACTTGAACATAAATAGCTAAACATTTCGAAAACTTATCATAATTTTCTATTACTAAGGTACACACTGCACTTAAAAATTAATAAGGTAGGTAGGTAGGTACTAGGTATTATTGATATAATTTTGTTCCTTGGCATTCGTCCATAATTAAGGAGAAAACAAAAATTTGTTCGTAGACAAAAATATACAACATCATTATCATACAACAAAACTTCATAAAAGGTTAATTAAGGTAATAAAGACTAAATTTAAACAAACACAAAATGTAAAACAAAAAAAGCTGGAAAAAAATTAAAGAAGAAGAAATAAAACAAAAATAAAGAAATAATAATACTAAGTAGAGTAGGTAGGTATAAAGAAATGAACATGAAGGTAGGGGTAGTAGGTGTGTTATTAAGTACAAAATCAAAACAAAAATAATGCAACAAAAGCTTATTTACTTTTATATTTTTATTCTTTGCATATCTAAAGAAGACCCAAGAGAGAGAAAAAGAAATGATCAATTTCACTTTAACACATACCGTATTATTTTTTTGTTTCTTTGTAGGTAAGCACTGTAGAAAAGAAACGACGAAGACGAAAACGAAGACAAAGTAACAACAACGATTTGCAACGACGAAGGAACGGAACGGATGAAGTAGAAATAATTTATTTATTATTATTTAAAAATAAAAAAAATATATTCAAGACGTGGACTCTCTATTATAGCCACTGCCACTGCCACAGCGACTACCGGTGCAAGTGAGAAAAGCAATCCATAAAAGTTCGAAAAATTATAGCAGACAGAGTCACAGGCACGGCACGGCACAGAACAGCTAACAGCACAGTCACAAAGTTTAAACTTGGAGCAAATAAAATATGATGATTAAATAAAGCAACAAAAATTAAAGAACACACCACAAAGAATTCTCAACAATTCGCGTTTTCTTTTCAAAAAGAGAATTTTGCTCCACACATTCCCCAACGAACAGCACAAAGCTCAAAAAAGAAATATGTAGCTTTTTAGAGTGTTTACAAATTAAGTTTTTTTTTTTAATTTTTGCCGAGATGTTCTCTCGCGCGTCCGACTACCGTTGGTAGGTAGTACTTCGATGGTGTTTATGTTGTTACTGGTTTGGTTTCTAGTTCGGCTTCCCTCGCAAGGCAAGCTGTACCGTGGAAATTTTCTTGTTTCTTCTTTCTCTAGCCAACGGCGACAGTAGACACCACCAAATGGGTACTTTTCCGAATCTTTCTATATACCTACCTACCTACCCAGTCAAGCCAATGTATGGTATGGTGTACCCATATCCACCACACTGATCACATATAATTCTCATACACATAGACACATTGTCGAGGACCCATATAAATACATTCACACAAAGATGTCGTATATTTTCTTTTAACCCTCATGGTTTTTCTCTTATGTTTTTTGTATTTTATAATGTTTCGAAAATTAGAGTTTTCAGCATACTAGAAATATACAAGGTGATCCTAGCGAAATAAAATTGAATACAAGAAAAAGTAGATACATACATTTTTCCAATTACAACATTTTGGAGTTATAGGTACAAATTTTTTTAATCTATCAAAGATTTTGAAGCATTAAAAGCCGGATCGATATTATTGGAGTTGCGAGACGTCGTTGACGCCAAGATAGGAAACTAAGGTGTACCTACATACATACAATCCATCAAGAACGAGTAACCGAACCCCGTTTAGGAACTTTCAAGTAAATTATGTACAAAATTATACATACTTTACCTATAAATATATATGTAGTTAGGTACACACATAATGTAAATGGCCGAACCTTAATTTTGTGCCGTTTTCTTTCTACGCCGCCACTCTCTCTTTCTTAATTATGAGGGAGTTCATTTTGCATTCGCATATTTTGCTTTAGTGTTTTAGCTGTTTTGTTATTGTGTTATTGCCATCACATTCGTAGATATATATAGGTATAAATACTATGTATATAATAGAGGGATAGAAAAAGGGAAAAGATGGCTGACATATTGTGGCTCCAACAATAGGTGATCGTATTCAAATTTAAAACTTATGATTTTATTTTTATTTAGTAAAGTTGAAAGTACGCATACTACTTAGTTGTTGGCGTGCCGTTTGGGGGGCTATGAGTTACATAAATAGTGTTTGGATTGAAGATGTTAAATTTGAGCTTTTAGTTTTTGATTAATTAGGTGGAGGCGAGAAGAATTATGAGTACTACACATTATTTGTATGAAGAAAGATAAAATGATTTAGTTTATATCTAATAAACTGTATTAAGTAACTGCTATTAATGGGTACATTAATCTTTTGAAGATCATTTGAGCCATTAGTCGAATAAACCCTTGCACGTCATCTGACGGAACAGTACCTTATATCAATATCACAAATTCGTCTTTTATTTAGAAATTCGGTATTCAGTATCAGGAGGAATAAATAAATAGGCATTTACATACAAAATTGTTAGGCAAAAGCTGAGAAAACCTAACAAGAAATTAGATTAAAGAAATTCTCATAGATAGGCCGGGCCTTGTTACTTATAAACGGTGACTTTTAAGAGCTTGAGAACTTTAAAAAAAAAAACGCATAAAATTTGCAAAATCTCATCGATTCGTTATTTGAAACGTTAGATTGGTCCATGACATTTACTTTTTAAAGATAATTTCATTTAAATGTTGACTGCGGCTGCGTCTTAGGTGGTCCATTCGGAAAGTCCAATTTTGGGTAACTTTTTCGAGCATTTCGGCCGGAATAGCCCGAATTTCTGTCTTCCAAAGCTGGAAAAGTTGCTGGCTTATTTGTGTAGACTTTAGACTTGACGTAGCCCCACAAAAAATAGTCTAAAGGCGTCAAATCGCATGATCTTGGTGGCCAACTTACCGGTCCATTCCTTGAGATGAATTGTTCTCCGAAGTTTTCCCTCAAAATGGCCATAGAATCGCGAGCTTTGTGCATGTAGCGCCATCTTGTTGAAACCACATGTCAACCAAGTTCAGTTCTTCCATTTTTGGCAACAAAAAGTTTGTTAGCATTGAACGATAGCGATCGCCATTCACCGTAACGTTGCGTCCAACAGCATCTTTGAAAACATACGGTCCAATGATTACACCAGCGTACAAACCACACCAAACAGTGCATTTTTCGGGATGCATGGGCAGTTCTTGAACGGCTTCTGGTTGCTCTTCACTCCAAATGCGGCAATTTTGCTTATTTACGTAGCCATTCAACCAGAAATGAGCCTCATCGCTGAACAAAATTTGTCGATAAAAAAGCGGATTTTTTGCCAACTTTTCTAGGGCCCATTCACTGAAAATTCGACGTTGTGGCAGATCGTTCGGCTTCAGTTCTTGCACGAGCTGTATTTTATACGGTTTTACACCAAGATCTTTGCGTAAAATCTTCCATGTGGTCGAATAACACAAACCCAATTGCTGCGAACGGCGACGAATCGACATTTCACGGTCTTCAGCAACACTCTCAGAAACAGACGCAATATTCTCTTCTGTACGCATTCGTGTGGTTGGTTTAATGTCCAATAAAGTAAACTGAGTGCGAAACTTGGTCACAATCGCATTAATTGTTTGCTCACTTGGTCGATTATGTAGACCATAAATCGGACGTAAAGCGCGAAACACATTTCGAACCGAACACTGATTTTGGTAATAAAATTCAATGATTTGCAAGCGTTGCTCGTTAGTTAGTCTATTCATGCTTAAATGTCAAAGCATACTGAGCATCTTTCTCTTTGACACTATGTCTGAAATCCCGCGTTATCTGTCAAATACTAATGCATGAAAATCCTAACCTCAAAAAAATCACCCTTTACATAACTCAAAACAATTCCTGTGTGCGAATAATGTCAGAGATGGAGGTTTTTTTTGCCGATTCCGAATGGCAAATTTGAAAAAGGACTTCGACAAAAATTAGAGGAAGAAACTTTAGATAGCACAAGCTGGTAGTGAACCTAAGACTTCTGACATGACAGTCCTTTGCATTTTTTTAAATTAATTTTTATTAATTTTTGTATTAAAACCATCTTAAAGCTTGACAAAAATTCATAAAACTAACCATAACTTACTGGCCCCATACAGACACCCTCAAGTTAAACTATGCGAATCTGAAGTGAAAGGTTAACATTTCATAAGCTGAGTATGCTTTTATCAGTTGGTTAAATTCATTGACTTTCGTCTAAGTTCAACTTTATGAAAAATTCATCAATATTTAATTTCAGGTTATGAGTGTCTCCCTAGAGACAAAAATAAAATCTGTTATATACCTCTTACTTCAAAACAAATCAATGCTTTACATTATATCCTAATCATACTTTTAAAAATTAGTGATAAGTATTGATCTTCCACATGAACGTTTGTATGAAAGGGTCATTTTATTTTAAGTACGTATTGTTTTTTTGTTTAATGTTTTTGATATTTGAAATGGCTGATACAGAGATTTACCATGAAACTAAAACGTTCCTTAACATCAAACTTATATTTCAGTATTGTAATGATATATTCATACAATTTTTGGGTATACTTTCTTAGTATCTAGATGATCCATACGTAACAATAATTTCTTTTTTTAATTTCTCTTCTTTATCGGTTCAGGGTCAACATTCTAGAAATGTTTATTTTTCTCCAAAAGTTAACTTTCCTTATTAGTACACATACACATACGAACAGAACATTTTTCAAACTTTTGTATGATTAAGGGCTCCATACGAACCTAAGAATCTGAACGGTATTTAATGGTTTCTCTTCGTATTCAAATTTCATGCTCCTCTATTTAAGAAATTAGGTGTTTTTGACGATTTTTTTTTATTGATCTGTTTAGCATAAGTTCAGTTAAAAATAAAAGGGATGGTAAGCCGAAGTCTTTAGAATAATGAATAAAAAAGCAATCTTTTTCATAAGTTTGTTCAACTTCGAACAATTGTTGTCGGATTCGAAATTCTATTCAATCCTTACATTCAAGTGTTTTCAAAAAAGAGGAAAACAAGAGCTAATATGACCTGTGAACATTTTTAATTACATCACCTGACATACAATCGTACAATTTAAATCGTTTATAAAATAAACAATACATTTTCTTCAACAATAAACACTTTAAAGGACCTTGGTGTAATAAAACATATAGATTTTTAAGTAGCAAAAGGTAACTCAATATTGGGATTCATCTTACTGAATTCAAAAGAGTTCTGTAATCAATATACTTTAAAATGTCTATTTTACATGTAAGATCCACTTTTGAATATTGTAGTACTATTTGCTGACCTTTGTATGAAGCCCACTATTTGAGAATTGTAAAAATCAAAAAACCATTTACTAGAAACTAGAGTATTAATGAAAAGGCTTAATTTTAATATAGATATGCCTTTCTATGGAACAAGATGTAAATTATTTGACGTTATGTTCATTCCTGACGTATTGGCTAATCATTGATTGTTCCGATATATTAGCTTTAAATTATTTCAATATTCCTGCGAGGTTTCTTAGAAACCGATTTTTTTTTTTAAGATTCCATACCACAGAACCATTAAAATCAATTATAAATTAGGTGGCGCAACAGTCCGTTGAGAACCAGGGCCTAGTGACTTACAACTCTCAACCATTCCTGTGTGCGAGTAATTGCAGGGATGGAGGGGACCTACAGTTTATATGCCGAATCCGAACGGTTAATTTGAGAAAGAACTTTTTCATGACAAGAATTACTCTTGGAGAATTTGTCAGTTCCTCGCAAGAGGCTGTACCCATGAATAAAACGTTAGGTGGCACAGGCAGGGATCGAACCAAAGACCTTTCGCATGACAGTCCAACGCACTAACCATCATGCCACGGGTACTATACCAAAGAACCATTGGGTAGGAGTTTAAGACAAACTAATAGTAAGTAACCTTAAGTAACCTTTATAGTAACAGTGATTAAAATAATTGTAATTTATTATCTAGTAATAACTGAAGAATTGTTACTTTGTTTGATGGAATAAACCAAACTAATCTACACAATCCAAACTAAACACAACTCACACACAGACCATGATTCTTTACATGTTGTGGCACTACCAAATTTAATATTTAACTTTTAAATAATACTTAATTTATTATTAACTATCTCAAAAGCTACTCAAATTATCATTTAAACAAATGTTCTTATGGAGGTGCTTCAACTTTAACAGTAAGTACGATCCAGTTAAAACAACCAGTTCTAAAAATTTGTATTATAATTTATAACTTTTAACTAAATCATTTAGGTACCTATCTACTAAAAATTTAGAAGTCACCGAACCGAAACCTCTTTCTTATTAAAAATTCAGTGATTTTCTCATACCTATCGATTAAAAAGGTAAAAATGTTTATTCTCGTACATATATGTAGGAACTTCTTACAAAGCTAAAACTTTCTTGCTAACTTTAAGATTTTAAATCGTTTACATAATTTGCTCCAGATATTTTTGTATTTTTTCGGCACACAAACTTGTTTCTTGTCAATAAAAGGCATAGTATTAAATAAATAATTACAATTTACAAACACAACCAAAAACCAACTCAAACTTACAAGCAAATACTCAAAAACATATACATACAAAAGTGCCTACAATATCTTCTTTAACATATTTCTATTAGCACCAAAATATCATAAATAAACTAAAATCAATAAAACTAGCTATTTTGAATTCTAAAATATTATTAAAATTTATTATTTACAATCACAAAATTTTGTGTGTTTAGAAGGAAAAACTCGTTTGGTTTAGACGGCACACAGCTAAAGCGCGGCAAACCGCTAAAACTTCTAATTTGAAAATCAAATGTTTGCGAAGCGAAACATTCTATACCTATCTACCTAAAGTTTGTAGCTATTTAAAAATATTTACATATTAATTTATTGTAACAATCAAAAATGTTTCGTGCGCGCGCTGCTCTCTGCTTACATAGGTCGTTTGGTCTTCGTCGTCGTTTTCTTCGTTCTCGTTGTCATCGGAGTAGTGTAATTAATTATTTAAAAAAAAAACTTGTATCTAGAACAAAAAAGCTCTTTCATTATCATCATCAACATTTACAACAAAAAAAAGCTTCCTACCTACCCCAAATCAAAATATCTAATGAAAATCACCCTGACATATAAATTTCTCAAACATATGAATTTAATTTTATACTCACGCGATCTGGCAGTACTTTTCGAGTTAGTACTAAACTAAAACTAAACTAAACACAGCCCACCACATAATGACTTGAAAATTTGTGTATGTATTTCGTGGGGTGGGGGTTTTTGTGTGATATTAAGGGCAACAAGCAGCTAACAGTATCGCGCATGATTCAGGGGTACACTTTCCATGTAAAAACCACAACAACAAAATAATATGAAAACTCATTCCAATCGAAGTATCTATGAATCTATGTATAGGTTCATTGCAGAGAGATCCCATCAAATGAAAATGTAGATCCCATCGGATTCAATTAGGGCTTACGAGCTCTTTGCTTTGCTTTTGCTTGTGCCTTTGCTATACCCTCCCTTACCCATACCCTTAAGCTATACCTATACAAAAAAAAAGTTAAATAAAATCTGTATCTGACATTGAATGGATGAAAAATGTGCGTCATTTATGTGAATTGGTAGATAGATACCTACGAGCTACGACTGTAAGAAGAATAGGGTTTAGGTTTGAAAATTATGTAGGTACGAAGCACAACAAATACCTACGACAAACAAAAAGTGAGATTTTTTATGGGTCTTTTGTTTTGCTGCCCTATGGAAATATCACTCGCTAAATATTCTGATGTACACACACGTGTTTTTCGTTTTGTTTTTCCCTTAGCGGGCGACTTTAGCCCTGAATGGGTAGGTACGCCGTACCTATAAATGTATACAAAACGTATGCGTTGGGTTTTTATATACATTTTACATACATACTACATATATCTCTACTCCAGTCCCAGTGAACAATATCAGTGCCCTTGTGTGCCCTGGCCCTCTCGTTGTTTTATGAGTATAAGACAAAGTTTGTACGTTCGTTCGTTGTTCATTGTTTTGCGCACTCTATCTAATGGGGAACATAACGGCATGATAACGAACAAGGCACTTGGCAAAGGGTTTTAAATTTAGTTTTTATTTTGTTCTAACTGTAACAGTATTGGTGAACAGATATGTACAATCGAGAGCGAGTTTTATTCTAGCTTCATATAGGTACGAGCACGAAAATGGCTGATCTGTGGGTTGAAGAACCAACTCTAAGGCGACAGACGCAGGCTGTTGAACAACGACGTGAACGGGGGAAGATTTTGAGTTTTAAGGAAAATCAATATACAACACATATGGGGTAGATGGAGGTATAGAGATATCATGCTGAACTGACAAAATCGTCTTTTGCTATCCAGCTAGCAAAAAGAAACAGAAGACTTACATAGGTTTAAGCTTTTCAGTCTTATTTCACATGTAATAATAAATTAAGCAACTTTGAACTAGACGTATGTAGATAGTTATATGTAGATACAAAAATAATAGATACGATACGTTTGAGTGAGTAGATATCTATTTGCCCAGGTAAGTAGGAAAGATGAAGGTGTTTAACTTATTCTACCTAAATCAATTTTTTTAAATTGGTTGATCTACAACATAATTTTTGTATGATATTCTTAGCTAAAACAAAATATGTTGTACGAAGTCTTTGGCAACAAAATTGTCCCTGATAGATCTTGGATTTATACACATTTTATTTGATGTGCATATATAGAAAGAAGGCATCCACAAGGATCTTTAAGTTGTCACGATTTCAACATTTTTTCTTTATCTTTCTGTTTCTTTGAACTAAATCAATAAAATGCAAACGCAATCCAAGCTTTTCAAAATATGTTATACGGAAATTACGAACATTTGAACGAAGTTAGGAGATTGTGGCTGATATTCGACACTAGAACTGAACCATTACACTAGGTTTTCGGTTTATGAATTTTGATAAATAAAGTATTTTGATAAATTAAGGATTCAACCGATCGAAGTTTAAATAGTTTCAGCTTCCAATAAATAGAATAACAAGAGTGAAAGGCATGATGATCTTCGTGTCGAATTTGTGTCACCATCAAAGATATGACCATACCTTGAAATTTCAAATTAACACTGATTGACATGTGGTGTTTTCTCCAATGTTTCACAAAAAGCATCAAAGGAGCCACATCATTGTCTAAGCCTTTTTTGGCTATCGTCATTTTTCATTTCAACGTTTCGTCTGAACAAATTGATTTCCATACAAAAATTTTATTGTACTTTATAATTTGATGGTAACGCATACTTTAGTTTTTTTTTTTCAAACAAATTCAGCAATATCAGCCATTTTAAACAGGTCTTAAAAAAATTTATATACTTGTTTGCTTTTTTTAAAAGTTAAGAAACACAAAATACGTATTATAAGAGTATAACATACCAATTCTTTTTGTCCACTTTTTTTTTTTGTTGTTGTTGAACCAATGTTACTATGAATAAAAAGGTCAAAGAAGATGGATCTAAAATAGAAAACGAAAAAATAAAACATTAATATTAAGTGGAAATTTGAATTACTCTACAATAAGTGTAATACAAATGAACAATGAAACAAAATGTAAGTGCTTTTCAGTGTAGGTACATTGTTATTATGATATATTTATACAACTCGCATAATTTAAACATTTTGTTGAAGTTGTTTTATAGGATCGTTGTAAATGTTTTTCTACTACAATAATAGTTACTTGCCCTCTAAAAATCATTGGTTTCTATCATAAATACAGTGATGGAAAAAAATAAAAAAAAAAAACTGATACAAGAAACTCACCAAAATTCTGAACTATCATCTTTATTTGAATTTGGGGTTGAATTTAGAATTTCTTGATCGTCGGTTTAGAAAAACAAAGACACATTTGTTCCAATAAGATGGAAGAAATCTTGTCAAATGATCAAAGATCAAAAACTCGATCCCAAATACACGAAGATGATAGTTAACGAATTTGGTAGAAGAACTATGAGTTTTGCTATCTGAAGCTAGGCCAATTTTAAATGAAAAAAAAAAAAACATGTACTGTTGACTAAATTCGGGCTCTAAGCATCTAAATAATGATGCCACAATGTACTTAATGAAATCCTCAAAATTATTTGATTTAAAAGTAATAAAATATGTCTATGGTGAACTTAAAAAAAACTGCAGACCTAAAGACAAGGATATTCTAAGGTAACAATAAAACAATTTGATGGTATTCCACACTTTTCAAGACATTTGTCAGGGTGGTGAGATCTACACTGTCGGACAAATTAAAGTGCAAAATAGTTTTCTCATTTTCTTATCACTGTTATTTAAGAGTAAAGATCATTTATCGCTCCTTTGTTTTTTCTCTTATTTATTGATAAGAAAATAATAATTTTTAAGAAAAAAACTTCAAATCGAAGAGATATTCAAAGGTAGAAGAATTAATATAAATTTATAATTATTTGACTGAATAGTTTCAATTAATATGTGAAAGACTTTAGAATGAAACTGCTGACGCTGGAAGTGAAGGAATTGCTAGTTTTGGACCGTCAACATGGGTTGACATTCCATAAACTGGCAGAAAAATACGGAATATTAATTTCTGGAGCAAGACAAATCTGCCTTAACTTCGTTAAACGAGGAACTGTTGCCAGTTTTAAGAGTTCTTGCGGAAGAAAGAGGAAGACCACAGCAGTTGATGACCGCAGGATCAAGCTTGAGGCTAGAGGAAACCCCTTATCATCAGCCAGAAATATTAATGAAGACCTCCAGTTAAACATTACTCAAAGGATGGTTCAAAGGCGACTCCATGAAAGCGGTTTAAAAAACTATTTTGCAAAGAAAAAGCCACTGCTTCGAGCAGTCAATATTCGAAAAAGACTAGCTTTTGCTAGAAAGTTTTTATCAAAGCCGCAATCATTCTGGGAAAGTGTTATTTGGTCAGATGAGTCCAAATTTGAACTAAAAAACCAGAAAGCGCGTTTGGTGCAAGCCAAACGAAAGACTCAGCCAAAGGTGTATTCAATAAACCGTCAAACATGGAGGTGGGTCGGTTATGGTCTGGGGTTGTTTCTCCTTCAGTGGCGTCGGAAATATCGTCAAAATCGACACTAAAATGACGGGCGCTAGTTACGTCAATATTGTTAGGGAAAACTTACCTACTTCTGCTCGTAAAATGTCTTTGGAAAGTTATATTTTACAACAAGACAACGACCCCAAACATACGAGCAGAGTAGCCAAGGAGTTTTTTTCCGAAAACAATATTGACGTACTAGAATGGCCACCACAATCCCCAGACCTTAACCCCATTGAACACCTTTGCTCCATTTTAGACGACAGAATTCCATTTAATGATCGTCGAAATTTGACATCGTTTTGGGAAGGCCTACAACATGAATAGGAGAATATTCCAGCTGACATCTTAAAAAATTTGGTCTATAGCATGCCCAAACGTCTTGCAGCAGTTATATAGAATAAAGGAGGAGCCACTAGCTATTAAGTTTCTTACATTAGTAATGTTTTTTTTTTGAAATTTTGAAATTTTTTTGTTTTTTTTTTTGAATTTACACTTTATTTTGTCTTCTTATGTGTTCATGATGTTGTGATATCTTTTCATTTCTTACTTTAATTTTGTATATAACCTACTTATAAGATCGTAAAATAGGCTTAAGATTAAAAATTAATTGTTTGTTCGACTGAAAATGAATTAAAAAACATTCCAAAAATAAACAAATAAGAATAGGAATTTGACTTTGCACTTTATTTTGTCCGACAGTGTATATTGAAAGATGCGATTATGCTATTTGGAATAAATGTGCAACGACCATTTATTTAAGGATTAGCAACAATTTTATATGATATTGTTATTGTTTTCCTAAGTATGGAGCGTTGTAAGATATTTTTTAAGTTTGTGTATACTCTTCCTAATACGCTTTTTATTGCAATCGAATTTGCAAGCTACGAGTAAGATCATTTCTATTATTTTTTCCATTACTGTAAATGTTTTTACAATTCGTTTAACAAAAACCCAGCATTTCAAATATTTAATGTAAATACTTCTCTAGCGAGATATTTGCCTTTGGCTGGTAAGTTATAAAAAATGTATGAATTCAGCCCGTAAGTTTTGTCTAAAGAAGGAATACCTTAACTTTATGTAAGGATATGTGTTTTTGAAAGGTTATTTCAATTGATCTTAATCATAAAGGATGGCTTTTAAAAACTATTTTTATAATGGATTAAAAAAGAATATCTATAAAAAACACTCTGGCGTATACGTAATTAATTTTTTTTTTTTTTTTTCAGTTTTGTAAATTATATTTTTCCTCCGATTTTTGTTTGAGTGGTTTTTTTGTCGGCTTAAACACACCTTCTTTATGAATGCTCAAAATATTAACTATGTATATGTCCACCAGCTAGTCGATTAATCGAGCACAGGATGATCTACCCATGAGAAAACTAAATAGAATACTGAAATAAAATGCCAGAAAATCCCGGTATCTCACAGTACTATTAATTAAGCTTATGTTTTATTATTTATTTGTATCAAGTTTCTTATGATTTTCTGAGTACAACTAAGTTTAATTTTTAAATGAAATAATTAACCCGTTTTTATTAATTATTGAGTCAAGTCAACACACATTAGCCAGAGAGTAAACAAGTAAGTATAAATCATATATGTACATAAATGAGTACTTATTATGCGAAAACAATCATGACCAATGGGTCACATTAATAAATGCTTCATAAACTCAATAATGCATCATAATAATTAGACAATCCTGTTGTTTGTAGTTTTTATCTAATAATCTATGGCTCTGTGTCTCCATCTAATTTAGATCAAACACAACTAATTTAATTAATTGAACTAAAAACATTGTACCAATGTGCAAGTAGGTACTTCAACCTACAACAACAAAAACAAAAACAACATCAATAGAATAGATAGTGCGCTCTTTTACGATTCTCACACACACTTACATTAATTATGTACACCTATGTTTTATCCACTCCCTGTAATCTCAAAATGCACTATAATTTTCTAATTGGAGACACGTCAGCATTATCTCTGCGCACAACAAAACATACATACTACAAAACCTATGTTTTTATTTAGGTACGAACACTTTTGATTACAGGTGAACAGAAACTCAGACGCTTGTTCTCCTGATACTAATTTTCACTTCTTCTTCTACTTCTTCTTTTTGATGAACAAACAATAAGAAAAAACAAGAAGTGAAAGAATAATTAAGCAATTAGGTTCCAATATAAAGTTAACTTGTCTAAATGCATTTGTATACAATGTACAATGCTATTTGCATTATACAAAACTGTTTTAATAAGTAAAAATAAAATTCAATGTTGTCCTCTGATAATAATAGGTAGTATAAATTTAAGTTTGCTTCAAATTAAAAGTCTTTTTTAAATCTTAACGCCAACGTTGATTTAAAAATAAATTTCTTTTTTTAATTATTAAATTTATTAATATTGCAGTTTGATTACTTGAAATCAATAAATAATATAAGAAATGTCAAAGGTTTGACAACAATCATGTTACTTTATTCTTTTTCTTTATTTTGTGTCCCAGCGAGATACTCACACTAAATAAAAGTAAAAAAAGGACAAGAACAAGACCAGCCGGTATAGATATAGTATAATCGAGGGGGAACAGCTGTTTTTGTATATTTTCAGAAGATTTTGATTTAGTTTCTTTTTTCAAGAGCTTAAAATTTGAGCTTTTTTTCAATTTCTTTGGTTACTTTGTCCAAGTTGGCGCCTCTTCGCCTAGAACCAGTCAAACAAAGATAAAGCCGTGCTAACAAGTGGTTAATCAGACGTTGTTAGGTAGGAACATATACATACATAGATTTTGTATTTTTGTAATTTCTTTTCATTAAATAAAATCCATGGGGTCTTTTGATATTTTTGTTTCATCTGATTATAAATTTTGTATTTGTATAATTTTATTAAAAAATTAAACTTGTTTTATGTTTAACAAGAAATACCTACGGAGTGATATACCTATAGTATATGTATATGCATCATTTAAAGCTCAAGGAACATATGACAAGTAATGAGATTGAAAGATTTAACTGAAAATATTTGCTCTTATCATACCAAACAGTTTAGGAAAATTCAAATTTAAATACCTATTCAATGTTTCCCTTGAAAATTTGTTAAAAAGCAGAACAATGAAGACATTGCTTTCTAAGAAAATTCTTTACATTGGTGGTTGCCTGGAAACTTAAAACGGTCAAAGCGGCGCAAAGAATTGTCGAGACGAAAGACAAAAAGAATACAAATTTTCAGAACCACTATATTATGTTGCTTACAAACTTATTTCCTTTATCTTTAAATTCTAAGTGGTATAGTTCAATCTGATCAATTTTCAAGCTAAAGAAATATCACATGATCTCGTTGTTTATTTTACCGAACTATGGAACAAGTCTTTGCATTATTTTGGAGAAAGTAAGAATATTGCACTGATTTTTTTAAAAGGTATTTGATAGTATGGTATCAAGTTGTCTTTTAGAAGATGCGTGCATTTGGTATTGATGATGCCTTCTTTGTGGGGTTAGAAATTACCTTTCGGACCGTTCGACGGGTTCAATCTGATATCCACAAGACAAACGTTGAAGTCTCTAGGGCCCCGTTTTGCCTCTAATTTTTTTTCCGAAAGTTCTAACCCTTTTTCGCTGATTACAGTAACCTCAGATTTTCATATTCGTTTTCAGATTCTCATCCTTGTCCTTCAGATGTAAATTATCCACGGCAGTGTATGATAAGCTAATTACATTCTATCCATAGGTGATACTGGCATTGAGCACACTGAAAAACTTTCTTTTGTAGGTATGTACATATGTGTATCACAAACCATCTCTTGTAACTTAGAGTGTCCGTATGGGACCATTAAGTTAGTTGTAAGTTATGGATAATTAGGCTAGTTTTATGAATTTTTGTCTAGCTTTAAGATAGGTTAAGAATGAATTAATAAAAATGAATTAAAAAAAAAAACATCTCTTGTGGAGTGATCACATATTTGACACCGTTTAATCACATATTTGACACCACTTAAAATGCTGCTAAGTGTTTAGGTTTTCTACGATGATGCAAGAAGTTTTTTACCTTTTCTTATTTGGTTATAATTTACAAAGCTTTAATGCGTCCGAAGCCTGCGTATAATAATAACGTACTTGTGCCTTTTAAATAGAATTGAAAAGAGAGCTCTAAATTGTTTTTTTTTTTGTGTTGTTATTTTTATAAAAAATGCTCTAGTGAGGTAGGCCAGTTGTCCCAATTCAATTCAACAATTCAACGGTAATACCCGTATTTCTAGGTATGTTCATCAGTTTACCCTTGATCCCAATTTCGGACCTACTGTACAAAGATTCTTTTGTTAGCCGTACTGCACGAATGTGAAAGGCTACTACTATTTCCCACTCATAGCCCCTTGAGTGCGAGCACAATACATACAAATAAAAAAGGGCTTAAGCATGATAAAGCTTCGCTTAGAGCTGTTCAATTTGAAATGAAAGCAAAAGAATTATTCATGAACGTCCATATTCATATCCCTGTAACACGTTAGCTCGGTCAATTTGTTCTAAACTCATGGAACACGCTCCAGTTAGCTCTGATTGGAAAAATAAACAGAAACAGAGCGATCAGATGTGTATGAGCTAAAAAAGGAACACAAATACAGCTCATATCATTTCTCTGAACTTAGAAAAAAAATCATCTAATGTTTGTAATACAATACAAAAAAATATATATCCATTTCAAGATTCTGCAAACCAAATGTAAGGACGTTAATGTATTTTTTTCTTCATTATCTTCATCCGTCCTCTACGATTGCCTTATTAATTTATCACCTTTATAATATGAACCTACATATTCATGAAGACCAACGACATAGATATTCCTATTTTTGATCCTCATTTTCATATGGAATTGAAGACATTTATTAACAAAACAAACATTTTTTCATTGCCATCGTATATAAATATACTTAAATATTTTAAACTCTATCAAACGTTGATGAGGACGCTTTAAAACTGTATCATTAAATATACTTCTTTTGTTTATGCGTCACCCTTGGTGCAATTTAAAGCTTTTTTTGCGTTGCTTTTCATAATCCCACATATTATACCTACAGTCTGTTGACATTCATAAAATATAGTACTAATGATCACAATGAACTCTTTGGCTGCTGCTTCTTCTCCTTAGTGTTGTGGTTCTGTGAATCTCATCATTACATGAGTTTCCATGCAATTTTCTAGTTAGCGCGTCTATCATGTGTTCATGTATTCATGTATCCGTGTTAATTCGACGCACGTTCGCATTTTTGTATTTTTGGTAGTGTTGTTGCTTCATTTTTGGACTTGAAGAAGCCACAAATGTAATCAACATCGAGGAAATCCAAAGCAGAAACAGACATAAAGGAAGATAGAAACAGCAGTCCCGAGTTTAAAGCTTACTAAGACTCATGCAAAACTATTAATAAGTTTTAATGTTAAAAAAACAGCACGAAACTATACCTACTTTAGCGACATAGTCATACCTAGTCTTAGTGCATCCTCTTTGACATACCCAACAAATAAATTTGCGTGTGGGCTTATTGGACAGTTCATATAACTATACAGGCACCACACACACTCAAACTCTAGCAAAAAAAAAAGACAAGAAAGAGTGTAGAACAACAAACAGCTTGAAGGTTGGAACAAGAAGGTGATTTCCGTTTAGTTAGTAGAGCTCCAAGCAAAAATAATAAAAAGAAAAAAAAATACAACTCGAGTGTTTCTGCGCAGATGCTATGGATTTTCATTTCCACCCTTCGCCTTTTGAGGACAAAAACGATGACGACGTCGGTTGCGCCGCCATCGCCAACCGTTGTGCTAAATTGTGGAGTTTATTGTAATGGCATATCCACGCTAAAGATCACATGCACAGAACACAGCACACGGCAAAGGCAACCAATGTAGCAGATGTTCCCAATGAATAAATGCCTTGAATTTCAAAACCAGCAACAACATCTTCATCCCCTCATTTAACTTCACATAAATCGATTTTGTCGGTCCCCCGCCATTTTGATCTCTTTCACGTACAAAACCCAACGTTGTATGCGGTGTATGACCAAACGGTGATAAAGAGGAGGACGAGGACGAGAACTAGCAGAGGAAAGGAATGATTCATCATCATTTTCATCATCACTGTAGAGAAGTATATATTATAGTTTTTCATCAACAACCAGCAGTTGAGCAGTATTGCATGGAACATGCATGAGGCTGAGCACTGAAGCACGGAATCATAAAAAGGAGCACAACAAAGTAGGGTGGAAAGCGGTTAGACATCTTTTAGTAGCCAAACTCCTCTACTGCTCACCACTCGACACAATGGGGATGAAAAATGCGATTCGGCATTTGCGCCGTGAAGTTAACAAAAACAAAAAAAAAAACAATACAACATTATGAAGGAAACAAGTCGTCGACAAGGGATCGAAAAAAAGGTTCCAATGTGTACATATGGCGTTTCACTCCAAGTAGGGTGGAAATGGAAACACGAACATGAAAAAGGGATCGCATTGGGGGATCTATGTGCGACACTTACACACAGATGTACGTTGTGCATTCAATGTGATTACATACAGAATATGGGATCATTTTCCACCCCTTGTTGGAAGAGCGGAAACCCAGGATAACAAAAGAGGGAGGATATTCTTATATATCCTACATACACCACACCATTACAATGACAAATTCAATTTAAGGGTATATAATTATTTTGTTAGTGTTTTCGTTGGTAAGTTCGTTGCTTTGAAATGTGGTTCGGTGGGTCGATTTTGTCGGTTGAGAGTTAATAATTTTCAAAAAAAAAAAAAAAATATAGAGAGCTTAAGTACCGAGTAGAATCTATGTAACGCTGCTATGAATCATTGAACATTTAAATGACAGTTAGTTACATTTTTTTTTAGGAATGACGGTGAAAGGGATTTAATTCTTTATGAGAACGATCAATGCTCATTAAATGAGAAGCAGGTGGTGTCTTATTTGGAGTCATGTTAATAGGCATAGAAATAGATACTTAATTTTTTTATTATGAAAATTTAAATAAAAAGCTTCTAAATTTATGTATAGATCGAAGTTTTTCTTTTGTTTCGAAAAACAAAAAATTATTACAAGGTACCACAAAAATTTTTAAAATAAAATATATGTTAGAACTTAAAGACGGAAATTCTAATGTAGTAGGTAGTTTGCATAACAAGTACCTTAAGTGAAAACAATTTTTTTGTTTTTCTATGGATGTTGTCTCTTAAGCTTCTGGCTTTGTAGATAAAACCCACGGGCAATGATTATTATGAATAAAGTACGATTTTTGGATAAGCCATTTGAAATGCGTCCAATTAGTATTACATAAAATATTAATATTTTCTTTCGATTAGACCCAAGGGCACTGAATCGGAAAAAAAGTAAGACGGTTTTTGACTCTGACCAACTTTAGCGCAAACGAGTTTTAAGAAATTTCAACTTTCCAATATTCAATGAGCTTGATTAGGACATTCATCTCATTTCACTGATATACAACATTTTGAATATTACAAAAACCGTAACTTACTGCCTGCTTACTCATAATCAAAAGTATGAAGCACTTCCCGATATCGTAGAAATTTGAAATTTCACACAAAAATAATCGAAAAATTGTGGTAGAATATTGAGATTTAGTAGTGCTAAGCTTATATTTACACACCAACTAATATCTAGGCACTAAGAAGACATAATATCCACACATGATTTTCCTTGATGATTGCCTTTGCAAAATGCAGTGAAATCACACTAAAAACTTAACTATGTAAAAAAGGAGACAAGTTCTTCTGGAAAAAGTAGTGAAGATCTGGTAATATGATTCTTTTCTTAATTTGCAAAAGATTGATAGGTATTTATTAATTTTAACACTGTGATATAGAAGCAACAACAAAAACGAATATTTGCTAGGTATTTAAGAATAATACATTCATAAAATTGAATGTGCAGTTTTTGTTGCCTTTTTCTTCACAAATCATTGTATTCCAAAAACTATGCAATTGAACTCAATTAACGTACAACCAAAAGATCTTCAAACGTAAAAATTAACTTCCCAACTTAACTTCTTTTCAAAGCATTACTATTCTCCATTCACAAAATTGGACATAAAACACCACCTTGCCGGCGGCCTTAATTCCGCTAAAGATCGATCATCTAGGAGAAAAGTTGTCCATTTTCGAGTGAATACTAACAATAATCAGCATTTGATTAACCAATACGCATACTAAGTGAAATATCTACATTCAGCAGTTATTTTAGAATGTCGTTGTGAGTGTTAGAATTTTCTGAATTATATTAATTGAAATTAAATAAAAAACTAATAAACAAAAGCTAAAATTTTACATGAAAAAATTAAGAAATTCAATACCATAGGAAAAAAGAACTCAATACAGAGTTCGATAAAATCTTACACAGTTAAAATCTGGCCCCAAAAAGAACCACTTGAAGTTTAATACTCGTATTCCTAATGATTTTTTTTAGAAACTTGTTTAATATGATGCGAAAAAAAATATTTGTTCTTCCAATCATTTTACTCCTATCCATTTCGTCTAAAATAAGTAAACCAGAAAATTCATTCTCTCCATTTAACCAAACGACGTACGACGACGACAAAAACGAACATCAACGACCGGACGGACCCTCCAACGCTCCAACAATTTTTTTCTCTTCCCGATCATCCGCTACGAAATAAACTTGAAATTCAAAAGAAAACTATAAAAAGCTTTTGCAATTTCGTTTTGTTGAGAAGATTCGCCTTTTTCTCGAATCGAATTGGGTGGAGAAGAATATCATGTATATGTATGACTGGATGAATTGTATAAGCCAAAGCCAACAGTAGAGTGCAGGCCAGCACGACACACTGTAGATCAGTATGGAGTTTAAATTGGAAAAAACAAAAATACACTGAATGTAGTGTTTGACACTATTTTCTCTCAATTTGACAGAAGGGTATACTCTTATTTCTCTAAATAAAGACGATATTTTCTTGAGGACAAACATCGATTGCTTCGAAGTTCGAAGAAGTACTATTGCCGTAGTACCCGTGGCGTGATGGTTAGTGCGTTGGACTGTCATGCCAGAGGTGTTGGGTTTGATCCCTGCCTATGCCATCTTGTTTTTCACGGGTACTTCCTCTTGCGAGGAATTGACGAATTCTCCAATAGTAATTCTTGTCATGAATAGTGCTTTCTTTAATTCGCCGTTCGGATTCGGCTTAAAACTGTAGGTCCGCTACATACCTGGCAACGTTACTCGCACACTGGGATGATTGAGAGTTGTAAGTCACTAGTCCCAAGTTCTCAATGTACTGTTGCGCCACCCAATTTATTTATTTTACTATTGCGATCACAGCTTTAATTCACAATTTTAAAGAATTCAAAGATCGTCTTTTTGCCGAACTAAATGCCCCTTTATACCACTGTACAAAGGTGATATCGCAAAATCTTATATATGCATATAAAAGAGCTAACAATAGCTCTTTGGCTTCAAATAAACATGTTACACAGGTGAAATATGAAAAGGAAAATATTTATTAATTACCACCAAGATTAAGACTCGACGACGATGTGGGGAACCAAAAGAGTACGGATCAGTATGGATAGAACATTGTGGAAATTCAGTAAGATAGGAATAATCGGATCGGATTGGACAGTAAAAGTCGCAGTCTCAATCGAGAAAGATCAACTTGATTGTGAGTGAAAGATTTGCAAATAAATGCAATTTATATTATGTATGCATTCGAAAAATGTATGTAAATATCTAAGGGGGTGAATCAGGTATGATGCTTTTTAATTGTGTGTTTTTTCCAAATTTAAAAGAATGACTTATAAACAAATGTTCATAGCGCAGTACATTGATCAAGACAAGATGCACTGATTACTGCAAAAACATTTTCAGGCAATAAGTGCAAGAAGTTTTGAAGAAACTATTTTGGAACTTTATAATAAATTTAATCCAGAAAAACCTTAAAACATATTTAAGAGGAAGAAGAAGCGCCCGGAAAAGCTTGACGTCTCAAAACTTCGACAGAAACTTTTACTAGATTTCTTAGTAGGTTAGTCTTTTTTTATTGACATTAAGCTTGGGTATACCTACCTAAACGAAATAAAATCGTTAAACTGTAGTTCAAAAGAGCATATAAATAATTTGGTCCAACATAATATTGATTTGATCGAAAGAATATCGTTTTCAAAACTATCAGAAAGATAAATATAGAACCTTTTAAAAAAAGAGTGTTTTTATAATTTATCACCAAATTAGGTAGACCGAAAACATATGCAGATCCACTACATTGGTAAGGCAGAATAATAAAATGCATGGAGCAATACCCTTGGAAGTTTGAATTGCAAGAATTAAGGATTTGCAATTGTTTACCTTTGGAAGTTTGTGTTAGTTGCAATGTGGCGTTGGAGGTTTTATATACAAAATGTTATTTAATGTTATGGCCAAGAATTTAGTTTTATTATAAAAGGGTTTGCAGTTGTTTTAAAAATGATTTCGGAAAAATCGCCACCGCAGTTAGCTTCAATAAGTTCCAACCGAGAGGTCCAATTTTAGACCATTTTTTACAGCAATTGAAAATTCCAAATCGATCTTCTAGGGCTTTTCTGCATAGACAACCAACTTACTCCAACAAAAATATTAAAACTGTGTTAAGTCGCAAGATTTTAAGGCCACGGGAAAGGCTCACGCTCTTCGATAATAAATTAATATATCGCGTGAAAGCTGTCAAAAAAATAAAACAGCAAAAAAAGTATTGCACGTCTAAAAAAATAACACCCGCTACAAAGTTTAAGCTAAAAAGCTTTGAACGAGCTAATGTAGCCATAGCCACTAGGTGTCGTCTCTAAGAGTCTTTCGATGGCAGCACTTTAGGTTTTATATACAAAATTGATGTGGAATTTTAAAACTCAACTTCAAATCTACTTTTCAATTCAATTGCTTAAAAACTTGGGTCAAATTTTTTGCGCGTTTTAGTCAACAGTGTGACTAATTGTTAATTTTGATTGTGCCTAAAGTCCAAGACAGTTACGACTTAAAACAATTGCAATGGAGGTCTTCTTTTCTAACTAAACCATTGTTATCACATGAAACAAAATTGTTCAAGATTTACGAACTGTTGAAATCAAGAACGACTTTTTTGGAAACTCTTGACATTTATTCATTCCTTAAACAAGCTAAATGCAACATATATTTTTTCTAACGTTATAAGTTTTCATTTGAAGTTAATTCTTCGATACTAGTAGCTTTACAGACCTATAATTTCTGACAAAAGTTGTTTTAAATTATCCTAAGAAATTCTAACAATTTCTGTCAATGATATCTACGTGAACTTTTCTTGACATATCACCAACAGTAAACCATAAAATTAAAAAATGTGCAGTTAATAGCTAAACCACAAACGATATACTCTTATGAGGCAATCTAAAATGTTATCTCAAGTTTTGTGCTCGCTTTAGATCGTAAATATCGTAAGCTCTAGCTTAACGCACGAATAGATCTATTTTTTATTTTGTTGGGTTTTGAATGCTGACAACTGCATTGTGATTGAAATTTTGTGTGTTTAATTTCAGAATCTGTTGTTTAATCTACAAAAATAAATAAATCAAAACAATGTAAGTTAACTTAAGTAATCTTTCTTCTCGACACCTGAGGTTTGTACGTCGCGCTTTATGACACACAATATCGTATGTCGGTAAGAAGCATGTCAATAGCCCGACCGACATAACGCGTGGTTGTGGTTAAGCCATAATCGATCTTAAACTGCTAGCGGATTTGTGTTGTATTTAATGCTAAAAATAATTTAATTATTTGAAAATAATAAATAACACGATCTGCCTGAATATTTGTACGTGATGGCAACTCTGTGCTACACAACCACACCGCACGCGAGAAGAGAAGCACAGCCCCCCTTCTAACCGAACCGAATCAAGCGGCCAGAACATAATCATGGAAAACAAATCAACCAACAGTACTTCACACTAAAATTCAATATGGCGGCGGAAACTCCAATTATAATTATGAATTTTCCACCACAAATTTCGTCCCTTGATTTATATTTGCATACAAATTGAATTTTGCTGTTGCAAGTTAAAATGCTAATATTGCTTACTTGTTCTCATTTTTGTCAAATTCGTTACACTAATTATTTTGAGCTCATTTTTCGCTGTACAAAAATATGCCTTTCCTAAGATTATCCAAACCTATGGAGATACCAGAGTATTGCTTATTTCTTTCAAATTAAGTGGAACGAGGGGGGACAATAGAGGAAAATTTGTATTTATATGATAAATTTAAAAGTTAAACTTACCGCTTCAGAGCACAGTACATACAAATTACACAAATTATATGAATGGATTATAATATTTTGAAGTAAAACACAAAAAAATAAACAAATTTTAAAATGTTCCACTTGGTTCTTTTTTGTCTGTCTTTCCTACGCTCTTGACTACGCACACGACCGAACAGTTCAATTTTCCAAGCAGTATTAAAGAAACTACAAATTCGGATATGAAAAGCTTTCCTTGGAATAAAAGACGAAGAGTGCATTTGCTGGAAATTCGAAGTTCGAATTGGAAAATGGTAGAAATGCATTGTTAATGCTAGCTCTCTTTAACTTTTGTAGAACTAATATCACAATTAATCTATCGGTCTCTTTTGTCGGTATAGTATTCGAATAGAAGTATTAAATAATGTACTAGAGTATAGTAGACTTTGTTAAGGAGTGAGTTACACTTCAGTATAATTTCAATCATATTTAATTTAAAAATGAAACATGTATTTTGTGAAAACATTTTCGTTATTTTTAATTAAATAATCTCAAAATGTGCTGTTTTCTATAAGTAATATTTTGTGCATTTGTGCAAGAAGTAAATAAAAAAAAGTAAAAATAAATAGTTCTGTGAAATGTTCCTGAAGTTACTTGAGCTAGCAAGGAAACTACTCTCCGGATTAACAACATTGGAGTTTGATGCAAAAGTTCAAGAAAGTGGAAAATCAAATTGGAAGAGTGTGCATCACAGCAGTTCCCAGCTATTGATCTATTAGAAATGGATTCTTAGTTGGTGTTGTCTATGGGATCTGCGGAAATATGGAAAAACTTTTGGAACTTATATTAATATCACGTATTATGAAACACTTGAACTCTTGTATGTTCGGTGGCAACAATAATAATCAATTTTAAAACGCCATCTCTTCTTTCTAAGTATCAACAAGCTTTTTTTCAAAGAAACTAAGGAAATCTATTATAAAAAAGTTTGACAAAATAAATAAAGTACAAAAAACAAGTTCGAAAGTTCCTCCATATTTCCGCTGAACCTACAGAAGAGCTAGTAGCGTTAAGGAATAAATAACAGCAACATGAAGTTGGCTACTATCAGTCCATTTCTGGTATGTCAATGAACAGGTGCTTTTAAAAGATGGCGTTTTAAAATAAATGGATAGAAATATGCCAATGAACTGAAGCTATGAACTGTAATGACTCCACTAAACATGAAATGTAAATTTTTCCTGGTATTTATCATAGAAGAAATATATTATCCCTTATTTTGCTTTTTTTCCACCAATTAAATGTATTCACCGATAGCGAATTTGGGGGAGCTCACCTTAAATGGGATTTGAGTTTGTTTATAATATATTTCCTCAATGGTGTTTATAAAGTTAGACCTATTCTTAACACTACAAACACAGTAATATTGATAAGCTTTAAAAATAATACCAAAGTACTGTTTCACAATGTAAAATTGAAGTTCTGCGTGGTTACCCACACCTTAAATTAATATCCAGTAAAATCCTCTGGTTCACATCTCGGCTTCTCTTAAGTTTATGTGTTGAGTACATACTTGTACTTGTACTTGTTATTTATAAAGGTTTTGATAAATGAGAGCTTGTGGCTTTATTTATGTAATAATTGGGTAAGGATGTAATTTTTACTAATTCAAATGTTTTTAACGTGACAATTTCGGTCTGTATAAAATGCAATTGCTCAAAGTTTATTTCTTAAAACGAAAATGAATGCCTACATACATCTTTCAAAGATTACAGTTGGTTTCTTTTCACTTCAAATACACGATTTCCTCATGGCTTAATATTGCTGTTGAAAAAACTTCCTTTTTGATTTAAAACACAAATTACGAATATCGTTTTTTTTTTCAGGATAACACATTTTATATTAGTTAACCAGTTATTGGGAAACACAAATGTGTGATATTTATCTTCTGATTAGGCTTCAAGTAGCTTAACTGTTACTTTACTTTTATATCTTGGAATATGCTTTAAAGTAATAAATAATTTAAAGTTGTGACACCCAAAAATATCATTTTAATATTTCGAAATATGACAATAGAGAAACTATCAAATGTTAATTAAAAACAGTAATTCAGTAACAACAATACTAAAGTTTCAGGTTCCACTATAGGTCTTCTATATAATGAATGGTACGGCATACAAAAAAGACCACACAACATGGTAAATCATCATTTTTCATTATGTTGTACTTTGTTGTAGTACCCGTTACGTGATAGCTGGTGCTTAGGGCCAGCTATCTTATGGTTTATTTCTACCAGAGATCTTAGTTTATTCCTACCTATGCCACCTCAGCTTTTTTCACGGGTACTGCCTCTTGTGAGGAATCGGCAGATCCTCCAAGAGTAATTTATGTCATGCAAACATGATTTCTCAAATAAGCCGTTTGGATTTGGCATACAAACTGTAGGTTAATTGCATTCCTGACACTACTCACACACATGAATATTTGAGAGTTTAAAGTTAGGGCCCTGGTTCTCTACGAGTTGTTGCGATACCTTATTTAAATTATTTGTACATTGTTATTCTGCGAAATAAGATTCATAAGTGAATTTTGATTGATTCGTTTCTACGATTTTTACCATTTTCGATTTATCTACCTAATGTATTAACGACTCACATTTTGACATCACAATTGTTCTTTATTTTTTGATTTTGTGTCACAACAATATTAGACAAAATATTATAATCTAAATATGGGTCACTTTTCTTAACAACCAATTATCCTCTACACATATATTTTTCGCTGTGCTTTATATATCTTTAATAATGTACATAGCTAGAAGAACTGAAAGCAATCCTGTCTTTCTAGAATTGGCCAAAATAAATATGATTATGCTTTATTTTGAAGTCTAGATCTTGCTGATATGAATCAAATTTTATAAAAAACACAATAAAAAGGGTTAGAAACTAACTTAACAAATTAAGGATTTTATGCGTTGTTGAAAGAAAAACAATACAGATCAAATTTAATTCATATGCCCATTTACCCGACATATTCAATGATTTGAATACCGTTTACTATTGGCACAGAATTCAACAAGCAAACCAACCAATTACCCACGCGTATTCTTTTGATTTTTTAAGATTAAGATTGTAAGGATCTTAACTTTCAATCATAAAAAAAGTTTCCTTTTTTGGTTTAACCCTACTTTTTTTATTTTTTGTTGACTTACTGTAGACGCATATATCAACAATTTTATTTAAAAGTACAGCATTAAAACTGATATGTACAATGTTGGCTAAAACATTATCAACTAAAACTACCTCCATCTTTATGTCATTCAAAAATGAATAACTTAAACAATTCTGGTTATTTTTTTTTCAAAATTTGTACTTCTAAACAGACCACAAGAGAATATAGTTTTCATAACGGTCCATTTAAATTTGACCTAAGTAGGGTAGTTAACCCAATTTGTTGGTGGTCAAAACAAAAGCAACTTTTTATTGCTTTCTCTTTTTTTTCTCTTATTAATAGGGAAAAGTTAGTTCATTAATTACAAAACCCTTTGCTCATATTAAAGGTGTTGGCAAACGAGTGCAGATGAATCTATTCATTAGGTGTTATTCAGTTCACAGGCAAGCTAATCAGTTCTTAGCTAACTTTTGTAAAATGGTGGGAAACAAATACTCGAAACGAAATAAGAGAAAAAAATAATATAAAAGTGAAATTAAAATATCGGACAAATATTCTATTCCAAAATCAGTGAATTGCCGATTTATAAGATTCTACAAATTTATTTCAACCAAAATTAAGATGAAGAAATTAAAATTTTCTCATGACCACAACAACTGGAACATTTGAAAATGGAAGAACGTACTCTTTTTGAACGAGTCCAAATTCAATTTCAAGGGTTCCGATGGTTTCCGTCTTGTTTACAGACCAACCAAAGAGGCACTGAATCCACGTTACATCAAAGTTACTGTAAAACACGAAGGATGTAACGTAATGGTGTGAGGATTTTTTTAGGGCATAAACTGGTACACTGGTACAAAAATATACGATAATTGAGTCCTAAATTTATTTTTTAATTATTTTATAATCGAGCTAATTTAAGTTGCATTTGTTTTGGCCAACACTGTATTTCTGCAACTTCCTGCTTGCATAATCTAAACGAATTGGTCTAGGTGCGGGGTTGAAAACGATTTCGAATATATAATTCTAAAAGATAGGTCAAATATCTAAATAAACCATTTTTGCGTATTTTATATGGAAGAGTGATACTTTGAAAGTTTATTAAAAATGGGAATAAATGTTTTTTTTTTAATTTGAAAAATTCGCTAAATATTCTTTATTTAGAGTGAAAAATGTGTGCTTCCCTAAAAGAGAGTTGAAACATTTTTCATATAAATGTATTTTTTTTTTAATTTGTGTAAAGTTCAAAAACTTCGATTGTTCATGTTTCGGCTGTATTTAGGCATAAATATTTCGACATAGTTTTATTCAATATCAGGGAGTACCAAAAATGAATTCGGATTAATTCCCCATGTGAAATCAACTTACAATTATCAAATAATTACATAATCTCAAAGAACACACCTAATATCTGCCCATGTGGTTTCTTAGTTAAAATAATCTATTACATTCATCTGTAAATATTTTACAAACGTACTAGACGAAGTCTGATTTTAAATTTAGTTAAATGATTAACAACTTCAAATGTAATAATCTACATTGATTTATTTTTGATTATTAACTATGAAAAGCATTAATAAATATAACTACTTCAAAATTTGCTTAATTTAGAAAACTAAATCGTATGTTCTTCAATCTCCTTAATGCGAATCTATTACATTTTATCGCAAAGGAGGAATTATATACCCATTATTTTTTCCCTATATTTACATTTTATCTTTCTTTTCCCTTTTCCAATACGTGAAGCCAACTGAAAAATGAAAGAAAAAACGTAGACTGCTCTGCTACACTGAACTGAGAATCGACGACGAATAAAACCAGACACAGACGGATAGATAGATACTTGAAGAAGAAAAAAAATTTAATTTTTCTTTTTTTGCTCTCAACTCAGCTCAGCGAAAAAGGAATTAACTTTTCATCAAAAAAGAAAATTTATCAAATTCTGATTAAATAAAGAATCAAAGAAAAATATAAGTTGAACATTTTCATCGGAATTCGCTCTCTGCTGCCGATCTGTGAGTTCAGTGTGTGAAAAAAAATCGAATAAACGAGAACAAAAGAGAACAAGACGAATTTAGAAGAATAAAAAAAAACCAACCCACAAAAGAAAACCAACGTTGATTTTTTACTTTTTTTCTTTTTCTTCAATTTGTGTCTATTCCCATTTTATATTTTTTTTTTCTCGCTCTTCTACTACTCGACTCGACTTGACTCGTTGAGTTTTTTTTCTCTGTCGTGTGTGGTGTTCATTCGTATTGTGCTTTCATTTTTACACCATTCTCCGTGTCTATTTGGTGCCCCTTCTTTGTATTCTTCAAAGGAAAATCGTGAATGATAACAGTAAAATTTGTTTCATCCTACCAAAACCAAACGACGAATACGAAAAATCAAAATAAAATTTCCAAATAATTCACCATCATCTTTTCACTTGTGTTTTTCATTTCGGCGGCGGCGAAGAAAATAAAAACGCGAAAATAAAACGCAACGCAACGACCAACGAAATACGAAAAATAAAATTGCAAATTGATTGAAACAAAATCAAAAAATAAGAGCGAAAGAAAAGAACAAAAAACAAAACTGTATGTCAAGAAAAAATATGTCGGGCGACGACGAGCAACAATTTCTTTGGTTAAATACGGAAAATTGCACCACAAATTGTGATTATCGATAAAAATAAAATAAAGAAAAAAACATGTCTGTCGATAGCAATTTGCTGCGCGAATTATGTATGTAAACTCGAATGAACGTCAAATAAAGAAAAAGTTAATTCGCCCATTTCCAATAAGTGGCGGCCATTAAAATCGTTCGTTCGTAAGTTCGTTGATTTTTATTTTCACTTGTGCTGTCAAATAAAATTTAAAAAAAAAGTGCACTCCCAGTGAAGAAGAAGCGAGAACCATTTTCATTTAAAATTTTCAGTGAATTTAGATTAAAAATCAAATGAAATAATAATACAACATATCTCAATTCTTATTTTCCTACCTAATTAGCTCTTGTGCCAATTTTATAGAAGATTTTACTACTAAAGAAAATCAAATTTATATATTGCATCTCTCTCCCAAAATAAAAATAAAAGAATAAGAGAGAAATGAGCTTCTGTGTGAAAGTGTATGATTGTGAATTAAAATAAAAATAAAAAATTCCCAATCAACCGATTTTGCATGGCGAAAACGAAAAATTAAATAAACCAAAACCAAAACGAGAAAAGAATAATAATAAAAAAAAAACAGAACTAAAAATAAAAATTTTACGTACGGTTGGTGAATTAAAATCAATATAATAAAATAAAACAACATCCTCTAGTTGTGAGTGAGAGTGAGACGAAAAATTGAGTGAAGAAAATTGCACACACAAATTCCTACATATTATCTTATATATGTATGTATGTAGTTCTATATGCAAAAGCAAAATTATTAAATTTTCATCTCCTTTTCCATCTCCGTCTCTGTTGCCACCTCCGGCTACGGCTACGGCTCCGCCGACAAACGAAAACGACAAAAATTTGTTTCCTTTCACATTAAAATCCAAACAAAATAAACAAAAAGAAAAACATCATAGCAAAAGGATCTCTATCAAAGAAGATATACCTATCTTGGAAATAATGTAAATCGCGAGCAGGAACTTTTGTCGATTTGCATTGGAAAAACAGGTAAAGTAAAGAAAATTGTTTTTTTTTTAATTTGTTTTCATTCTATTTCCTTCTATTTTATTTTATGTATTTATTTTCCAATCAAACTAAAATCATCTCTGTAATATATTTTTTTTGAAATTGTATAGAATTGAATTGAACAGAAAAATCCTTTTTTTCTTATGTTTTGATCGAGTTAACGAGTGAGAGCAACGAGATGTAAAAAGAAGTTGGTGAGGGGGAGGGGGAGGGGGAGGGGGGTTGAGTATAGTACAAGGCGAATCAGACAGGAATTTAAGTTCTGTGTTTTTCCTCGTTTGCTTCGTTGTTGCCAGTTCTTCCATCCCATCCATCTACATATTCCATATTGTATGTTTGTTGTTTGTTGTATTGAAGAACCCGGTCTGCAGCTCCCATCGCTGCCGCTGCCGCCGGCCGTACGGATTCCAATTTAAACAACAAAACGTAGCGAACCGATACTACCTAAGCAAAGTAAAGCATAGCATAGCTTATTATCATCATCATCATCATCCACATTGCCATCGCCATCACTAACCTTACCATCCCCAACTAGGTATTCATCCATCCATCCATCCGCTATACTGTATAACAGACGAGACACCTTTGGGGGCTCTTGCTGCTTGGGCTTGGATTGCCATCCATGTAGCAAGTTGTAGTAGTTTTGTGTGCATTTTAATCATTCCTATCCTTTTGTGTTGAATGCTTGCTGCATGTTGGTTCTACTTCTACTTGATTCTTTGCTACTCTACTCTGGCTCTCTGGCAGACCAGACTGCAGCCGACAACATCGAACTGATAGTGCATTTTGATATAAAAAGAACAAACAACTTGAAATAGAAGACGAAAAGACAAATACAACAGAAAAAAAGAAGAAGAAGAAGAAGAAATTGCAAACATAACAAGCTTGTTGCTGCGCTCTGCAGAGGACTTGGTCTTGAACTAAAAGAATCAACTACTTCTACTATAGTACAGGTACCTACCTACATAACTAGATGATAGGTGCTGGGTGCACTATTTGCAGTGTTGCTGCTGATACTCGAATAAGCATATAGTTCCATTGGATATTGAAAATAGTAGCATGCAGTAAAAGGCAAGCAATCTTGATGGTAGGAAAATAATACAAATTATTGGGTAGGGCTAAAGTCTATTATAATTAGGTAGGTACCTCGATGTTTGACTGATGAACGGCAGCAGAGGCCTTTTTAAAGGTGTAATGTGGTTAGTTTGCTGGTAAAATGGTGTAGTTTTGGAAAGCAAGTTTTGTCCCTGATTTCTAAATGTTTCCGTAACCATTAAAATTTAAATAAAATTACAACAGCTTAAAAATATTCTCGTATGTGGGAACTCTGTATATTTTAATTCACTATATTGGACATTGTTGTTATTCATAATGTATAAATCACTAAACAAACCTTGTCCTTTGCTTATGGTTTGTATAATAAGCTTATTTTATAAAAATTTCTTTTATAAAAAACCTCTGTTTTACAAAACTACATACACCAATTGGTTGAGGGTGTCGCAGAAATGAAAGACTTGATTTTTTATTTGTTATGGGCTTATGAAAGAGTGTTCATAGAATTGTGGAAAATGAAGTACTTTAATTTCTCATCAGTAGGTATTGCAGGGAATGCCTACTTTCACTGCATGTTCTCCTAAAGCCCAATGCCTAGTAAATGTTGCAATGATCTTGACTATATTTTGTCAGTGTCTACAATATAACGTTTGAAAGGAGCTTCATAGATATAATGAATTCGATTAAACTTCTACGCCTAAGATTGGACCCTGTGGCAAAGAAAATTGTTATCATATGAAGAAGTCTGGGTGTTGATTGGTTTATTTGTAAATCAATTTATAAATTCTTAAACAAATGCGGGCTTATTGCCTTCTAAAATTTTAATCATTTTTTCTAAAATTAAAGACCTCCACGAATTAGGAAATATGTTTACTTCTATTATAAATCATCAATAGTGTAATTACTCGGTACCCATAATTTCATGTTCAAAATCCAAATTGTTTCATATATGTAAAAAACACAACTGTACAAAATTTGTTGAAGTCAATTTAAACAACAGTATAAAAAACGTTGATTCTTTGAAATTTCTTGGCATTATATTCGATTCTAAATTAAATTTTAAGAACCATTGTATTTATATAAGGAAAAGTTTAACTGTCAGGGTTAATATAATTAAATATTTGTCTTTAAAAAATAGCTTCGCGAAGATTAATACTCTTATAAATTTAACCAAATCCATAGTGTTATCAAGAATTGATTATTGTTTACTAATCTACGGAAAATGCTCCAAATCATCTCTGGGTCTTATCACAACACCTTACCACTCCATTATTAACATATTAACTGAAGCTGGGCTTCTCATTAAACGGACAGAATTGACTTTCTTACGGCAAAAATAATTATAAAAATAAACTCTTCATACAGAACATCCATCCATCCGGAAGTCAAACAAATTTTGAATCGAAAGAGACATCAAAGAATCCAATGAACTTTATGTAGGGCACTCACGTTCGCAAAGAACTTTGATGTTCCGATCTCTATTCAAAACTACGCAAAGAATAGCCAACCACCTTGGAACCTTCGAAGTAACACCATAAACACCGAACTCTGCAACTATCCAAAAAATTCAACCTCTGATGATATATACAAAAAACTTTTTCAAGACATCGCAGGAAACTACAAATCTCTTGGATGGAAAAACTATCATATTTTCGTATAGCCTTTCAATCAATGACAACGAAGCAGCTGACGCAGAAGCCAAATCATCGAAAATAGAACAATTAAAAGCCTTTTTTCAACACAATAAAAAAGACAACTAAAAACTACAAATCTTTTGGATGGAAACTACTATTTACAGACGCATCCAAAGGGGACACGTACATGCACCTCGTTTGCTGTTGTTGGCGGCAACGGTTCCGTTGTCTCCAAAGGTTTATCCTCTCACACATTCACTTTTACTGCCGAAGCGTTCCCAATATACCAAGCGATAACACACTCCCAGAAAAGAAAAACTATCATATTTTCGGATAGCCTTTCAACTATAAAGGCTATAGAAAACATTTCGAACTCGATTTAAATAGTACAAAACAATAAGACACCATCTCATCCTAGATCCCGAAACTTTAAAAATCATCTGGATTCCCGGACACTTTGGAATCAATGGCAACGAAGCAGCTGACGCAGAAGCCAAATCAGCGAAAAAAGAACCATTAAAGCCTTTTTTCAACACAATAAAAAAGATACTACCAATTTACTTCTAGAAAACTGGAAGATCAAAGAAAAGATTCTTGGACAAACTACAACCACTCATACAAATCTAAATTCCAACGGAGACAGAGCAATCTATCCCAGCAACATATCTTTTAAAAAAACTAAAGCTATACACCAGGCTCCGACTGGGCTACTCATACATTACACACAAATACCTGATCAATAAAGAAGCGGCTCCACTCTGGCATTTCTGCGAGGATAACTCCACTTTTACAATGACCCACCTTCTTTCCTGTCCAAAAGTCTCTTCAACCTGCGCAAAACTATCAAAGCAAAACTGGCACCATCTTTTAAAAAATATCAATTTGGACAACATAAATTTTGTATACAATATAATGACGAATTTAAAAATTGAAAACTGCATTAAAAAAAAAAAATAATAATAATAACAATAACAATAATAGCTATCTTTTACAAATTTAAAACATAACTTCCCTAGTAGATAGCCCTGGCAGCTTATTACCAGTCTAACTAATTATTAAATTTGTAATTTATTTACCATCTATAAATATAGCACAAGCCCTCATACGGGGTGCCACACAACATAGCCTTTCCATCTATTCACACTGGACAAAAGGGAACGATCGGATGATCCAAATCAAAATGAATACATTACTACGAAAGTCTATTGTAGCTCTACCATCTACACCTATTGATGCTTTATTGGCAGAAATAAACACACCATTTTTTTTTTAGAAACGAAACAAAGTATACAAACCAAAATTGTTATACAAAGCCCATAGACTGCAAACATCCGCTACACGAAATATGCAGATCTGGTTGCATCTACACCTATTGATGCTTTATTGGCAGAAATAAACACACCATTTTTTTTTTAGAAACGAAACAAAGTATACAAACCAAAATTGTTATACAAAGCCCATAGACTGCAAACATCCGCTACACGAAATATGCAGATCTGGTTGCACAGTTTCCAAAAAAACTAAAAATTGTTTCCAGATTTCTATACCTCCCAGATCTTTCTAGATAGTCAGACTGCTATCAAATCTCTGGACTGTGTCTCTACAAACTCTATAACAGTCCATAACTGTCGATCATCTCTAATAGAGATGGCGCAACAGTTTAATATTCACCTTTGCTGGGTGCCGGGCCTTAGATACGTTCCAGGTAACTGTAAGGCAGATGAACTCACCAGGAACGGTACAGTACAGGCCATCCTACCACGTTTGGCAAGTACTGGCATACCAATCGCTACTTGTAAACTGCTGCTAATGCAAGACGCTGTGAGGAGGGCAGGCACCAGGTGGAACAACATCACCACGTGTCAGGTCACAGAAAACATCTGGCCAAAACTAGATTTAAAACGTTCAATGTTCTTGCTATGTCTAAGCAGATCGCTCGATAATAGGTATCATAACCGGACACTGTCTAATAGGAAAGCACGCCACGCGACTAGGCGTATTCTCAAATGACTCTTGGCAGAAGCTGTATGGACTATGAACGAGGAAGAGGTTGTTCTCTGTACATGCCCTGGCTCTGTTTCGAAATGCAAGAATTACCTAGGAGAATTCTTCTTTAACGATCTAAATCATATCAGCATAATCAGCCTCTCACGTTTCATAAGGGACTCAAACTGGTTCCATTGAGCTTAGGATGAAGCCTCAAGATTCATGTGGTATCAAAATGGGCCATTAAACTGGCCTAAGAGTGTCTGTTTCCATCTTGGAGAGCCACTTTAACCTAACCTAACCTAGATCCTATTTCAATATTCGCGAGATGTAAGACTTCGCAACCTTCTATTTATTTGAGTCTTTTTCTTACCTACATTACAGAGATACTTGAGAAGACTCAGTAATAATTGCAGTTATTTAAACTTAAACTAATCTTTTATCATACTTAGTAAACTTAGGTCCGCAGGCTTATAAAATTCGTGGGTGATCTCTAGCGTTACATATGGCCTCATTACTACTATGCGCCATCATGTGTGGTTTCCGGCCATATGCTTAAGCTCCATTGTTTTTCTCCACGCGATTTTCGGTCTTCCGACATATGCCTTATTAGGTTAGTGGATTCGACTGCATTGCTTGTCCTGCAACATCTCCAACGCAGTCTTAGATTTTCTCACATAGTTAGTAATTTCTTGTTCGGTGCTGCGTTCCAAGATACTGGAAACTCTCTATTTTTTCTTTTTGTTGCTAAGAAATGTTTATCATGTGTATATCATATGCAGATTCTAGATGTATCAGGTATGTTCTCAGAGTCCATCTAATTCCTCTGTGTTCTGTCAGCAAAAAGTCAGCAAGCAGTCATGTCTTAATCCACTTAGAACTTTTAAGTCTTCTGACGAGTACGAGTATTGCTCATTGAAGATCTAACTTCAGATCAAGTCAATTTTGAATGCAATAATTGAATGACTTCTTGGGCATATTTAACGAAATAGAAAACTTACAATTCAACTATTGTAAACCACACACAATTTTTCTCAAAAATAGCAACATAATTATGAAGAATTTATTAGATAAGTGCTGACTTCAAGTTAAGTTCCTTAGGTGATTTTACGTGTCTTGCCAAAGCATCTTTATAAAACATCAGTGTTATCTCCGGAAGATTTATGAGCTATTTGAGGATTTCAACCCTGAAGTACACGAGGCTGCCTATTCTATGATGCACTTTTATTGTAAGAACTTTCTGCATCTAATAAAACCTATCTTGTTCGTCTAAGAACGATGATTTCAAAGCACACTCAGATCAATGTAAATCAATTATGATTCCCTGAAGTATTGAACTTTCCTAAAAGAGTTATAAAACCTATGATATTATGGGTTGTCTTGTTTTAGTTATTTAGAGGCTTTGATATGGCCGGCTACTTCTTGAAATATCTTCAAGGTCTTCAAAGTCTTCAACATTAGTGAAGAAGTGTCTTGCCTTAAAATTTGCTTCTAGTGTGTCAAAATGCTGGGCAGTGACATTAGACATTCTTGTTCTTTCTCGTCACTGCATCATTTGCATTTGAGGTAACCAGGAGTTGTGATTTATTATTGTGCTTACAAGCAGTCGTAAAGTTTGTATGTCTAGATGCATATTCAAGCGGGACTTTGTTTTGTCGAATTTAAGCCATAATTTCCTGGCCTTGACACAGGTTTCAAGGAATGTTATTGGACCTCAATACTTTTTTATCAAGTTAATTTGTAAGTTATACGACCTACAGCGATGATATATGATTTGTAACTTATGACTACTCTGAATTGACTTGATTTGTATTAATTTAACTTAAACTTATGTAATCTATGTATGACGGCCAAGGCACTACGCCTTAGACAACTTTAAATAACGTTTTCCGTTTGCAGCCACCAAAACTGCCTCACCCTTTCTCTCCGGTTCCTATCGGACACAGTCCAACTGAACCGAAGGCGCTCAACTCCGTCCAGTGAAAAGACGTCTCGGCTAAAAAGGAGTCGCCTATGTACAGTTTTACGCCTCACAAGCTAGATTAGCGGAACCGCCTCTCTGTCCTTTATTACCCCTCGATTGTCTAAATAGAGGAAAGCATCAGGCGTTATAAAGGTGCTTTAACGCGCATTTGCATAATATTCGTTATTGGGGTAATAAGCCACAAAAATTAAGCTGTTGATCAAGGACATTGCTCTTGCAACATGCCCCAAATCAAGCTTCACCAACAAATTATCTATTCTATTTATGTTGCCTTTGTTGTATAGGGCCAGGTTGGAATAGTAATGTTTATGGTCCGACTTTAGTGTTCTGTGTAATCCAAGGCAACGTTGAAGACATTTCCTCTCAAACACCCGAAGCTTTTCGATTTGAGATGGGGCAAAGTTGAAAAATATCTGGCACCCATCGGCCGAATGAGGGCAAATTATCTTGTTTTCCCTTCATAAAACCCTGCGGTCAAGACGGCTGCTAAAAAATACTTATTTTGTCAGGGCGAAAGCTCCCCCAGCTCTGGCCGAAATACAAATACTGACCTAACCAGACACCAAGCTACTTTAATACAATTTGGTCCCACGAGCACTAGATTCTATACAACGGAGTCCTGAACAAAATACTTTCACATTTCTGAACGTTGATTTTTAACTTCCAGTTAACGCAATATTGCTGAAACTTGTGGAAGTCTCGCTGCAAAAGTGTCCTGATAACCTCAATTTTTGTTTAAACTAAAGATTTTGAAAAATCCATTTGAAATATGAAACTTATCCATAATTTAGTAAAACATTAACATAAAACTTAAATTTACTTATCTTATCTTTTATCAATTGCTTAGTTTATTACTTTGCGATAAAATTAATAATTTGTGTTTTGAGTGCTTGAACCAGTTTTAAAACAACTTTTTGTTAAAAGCGTTATTATAAATAAAGTTTGATTTGTGTGCTACATTACAAATAGTTTCAAATAGTCCAAAAAGGGTAATCAGGTTCCAACTTCGTTCCACATCAAGTATATACAAAATACTCACAGGCTACTAAGACTTCCTTAAGATGGCAACACTTCTTGAGAAACTTATTTAAAAAAACAAAAACTTTAAAGTTCGAAAAAACCTACCTTCATTAAAAAAAGAAGAAAACTCTTTACAAAATATCCTTCTTTTGAAATATACATATTTTCTTCCTTTCAGCCATCCATTTCGACTTTCGAGTGCAGTATCTGTGTTTTAAGTTTTGTTTGACTTGATTCTTTTTAGTTTTGTAGCCTTTCGTTGTTTTTTGGTTTTTTCTTTTGTATTTTCAACGAGAGGCAGAGGGTTGCGGAAAGAAGATTGAATGTGAATCTGAATGGCGTACAAAAATGCGAGAGAATTTTTCAACTTTTTTGTTTTGATTATGTATTTTTATCCTATGATGAAGAGAAAAATGTACCTGCGTTGGCGGCGCAGCACGGACACGACAGAACAGACACACGAATCCCAGCATAAAGGTGTTTGTTTTTGCTTCTTTTTGCCATTGCCAGTGAATGTGGATGTGGCTGGTGCTGCTTCTACTTGCATAGGTGAATTTATTTTTGTCGTACATTGTGTCGGATTAGATCATGAAAAGGTCGGTGCGGCGGGTGGTGGTGTTTGGGGGTGGTTTGGTTGAAAAGCAGGCAGAAATGAAGAACAAGGAGACACAAACAATGAATGTGATGATGCGCGTGCGAACGCGAAGAGGATAAAGCTCTAAGCACAGCAGAGCACAGCACAGCACATCGTGTTTCGTGTATCTTTACGTTAATGTTGAATAAAAACACAAAATTCATTTTTCCTTCCATCATCTTCTTTTTAGTTCTTTTATCACATTCACAATATTACTGCAGATTCTGCTTTACAAAAAGGGACGTTGGTTGATTCCATTTCCATGGCCATGGTTTCAGCAGCAGCAAAGGCAGTAGAAGAAGACTTTATATAGATATGTATGGAGTATGGACCTATGAAAGAATGCAGCACAGGGCGCCAAACTAGTTTTTCCAGCGATAGAATGGAATTGCTTTTCCTCTTCGTCTTCGCGTATTATCTTTCTTGTCTTTGTTTTTTTTTTTTTGTTTTGTCATTATTTTATTTTTGTTTGTTTGTTACTTGTGGGTATGTTTTGTTGTTTTTGTTTTGCATATTGTTTTTGTTGCTTCTTCTGCGTATTTGTTGATGTAAGTAGAGATCTATCCACCCCCTTTTTTGTTGAGGAAGGTTGTGCTGGATGGAATGGATAGATGCTGTAGCTGTAGCTGTACCAACAGCTTTTCCAAAGAACGTCGATGTTCAACAGTGGAAGGTATGGCTAGGCTGGGAACGTAGGTACAATGTTTTAAATGGAATGTGATTCTATAGTTAGTTAGCCTATTCCTTGAGAGATGGAGATGGACAAACAAAAATGAAATACAAAATAAGCATTATACTTACCTACCTACCGTGTGGTAGAAGTGATGTTAATTGTAAGATATCTTCTTAGGTTGTTTCGTTGATGATAATCTCAATGTCGCTTATTTATTCTGTTGGTATTAAAAATTGTCTTGAGTGGGTGTTCGAAGTTAGGTATTGTAGGTATTTCGCCAAATGAAACCAACAAACTTTAATCAAAACAACATTGAAATTTGAAAAGTGTTATAGCTTTATAGGTAGACGCGTCTTACCTAAATGTCCGAGTTTATGGTCTGTTTCCACTAATTATGGCTATACAACTAATTCAAAAACAGATACATTACCTACCTACCTACCTGAGAACGCAAAAATAACTAATGAATACAATATTTTCTGTAATTAGATGGGTATAAAATATGTTACCAAATTGGTTAAATATATTACCAATTGGCTAAATAAACTTGTGAAGTTAAGAAAAATAAAGCTAAAAATATGTCAAATATGATATTTTTAAAACATACAGCTGTGTTCAAAATAACACTGGTCAACAAAATTTTAACTTTTTTTTGCCACACGGACTTTTTTGATATTTTTTGCTTTAGTAGGTGATCATAAGAAAAAATAAATAGTTAAACAAATTTTTTGGTCAAAGATTTTATTTTATTGATTTATTTAAAATATTGCGAAATAACACAGATCTTGTTAATCAAAACTATATTTTTTTATAAATGACTTAATAAATCTTAGATTTTCTTCCATGTTTCGCTTCTGCTTGGTCCCTTTTAATTGCCAGGCAGTAATCCGCTAACATATTTGGGTTCCATTTGCCCCAGTACCGCTTTTCGATATTCAAAATGTGTTAATGGAACCTCACACCGTGCTCGTCGCTGACAGGCACTAAATTGTCATGAAAAAAATCCAGGTGGGAGTCTAAAACGTGGATCTTAAGTGACATGTTGCAACCCAAAGCTTTATATGTTATTAACAGCTCGCTTACCAACTCCCTGTAGCTGTCACTCTTGTATTTACCCAACAAAATTTGCAACACCATTTTTAAAAGTTTTTAGACGAGATTCTAATAGTTCTGATTGTTTTTTGTACAAATTTAGATTCCGAACTAAATCATTTAAGTCTCCTTGAGTTATGAAACGTGGCACGTTTGTTATTCCTTTAAACTGAAAGTCATCGTCCTCATCAACACATTTACCTGAAGTGGACGGGTGTGAATGGTCATTCTCAACAGACGTAGTTGCAACTTGTAATAGTTATGGCAATTTTTTACAATCAGAGACTGGTCTTATAGCCGAAGATAAGTTAGGGTAAATAACAGTATTTTTTTCTTGTATTTTATACCGTTTATGTCAGTGAGACAAAAATAGGAATCCGAAACGTGATCTCGCTGTTCAGTCGATATCATGGGTACTGCAAACGGCATAGGTCGTGCGCCTTTTTTCCAGTCGTTTGAATTTTGCACACACGTTATGCAACAGACATAAGGAACCCAGGATTTGTCTTGATGGACGACAGAAAAACCAAAACATTGGTGATAACACTCCAACACAAGATTCGTAAAGTTTCGTCTTTGTTTTTTGAATGTCAGTTCTCCGCAAACATAACATAAATAGATAGGAGTATTGTTACACTTCCTCCACATGTTCAAAGGGTTAATAACAAAATAATGCTAAAACAAAAAGGTGTTAAAATGCAACCACAAATATTTTTAAAAAGGTTTACTTGGAAGCGTTTCTGTTAATTTGCTGCGTAGTACAAGTTTTGAGTTATACCGTATCACAACAAAACTGAGGCTAATTGACACTTGACAATTGTGATTTAATAATGGGACTAGATTGACAAAACAAAAGAAGCTGTCAAAGTTTGTGTGACAAAACCAGTGTTGACCAGTGTAATAGGAGTGCTTTTACAAAATTTGCTCAAGTGTTTTTTTTACCAGTAAGTATAACGGGACATTAAAGATGATAAGACAATGAGCTGGTTTGCCATTCATAACCCTTTACATTTGTAACCAGAGATCAAATGATCTTTACTCTCAATCAGGCTATTTAAAGTAATAGGAGTGTGAGTTATATTGTACGTAAAAAAAAATCAAAAACTTAAAAAAATAAACAGTAAGTAAATAAATTTAAATAGGAATATTAAATAGTTCGAATATCGAATATCTAAACAAGTTTGGTTATTTTATGGGCCGAGGAAAGCACTGCACCGACGAAAAACGGGAAATCATAAAAAATTCCGAAATGAAGGAAAAACTCATAAGGATATAAAGTTGATGTTGGGGTGATCTGACCAATTGATCGCCAATGCTGTAAAATATGAAAAAAAAAGTCGAAACCCGGGGACGGAAACGAGAATCGAGTGAAAATGACGATCGTCGTATTGTTCGCTACAGCCTAAAGTATCCTTTTGCGTCCTCTAAGATGATCCAGGAAGATCTAGGACTGGCAGTAAGTAGCGTAACAATAAGAAGGCGATTGTTGGAACACAATCTTTCAGCTCGCAGTCCACGAAAAGTGCCGATGCTTACAAAAAAACATGTAGCCGCTCGTTTGAAATTTGCAAGAAGCCATGCTAATTGGCCTGCAGAGAAATGGTGAAACATTTTGTGGACTGTCGAGACCAAAATTGTTTTATAGGCAATACGTCCGACGTCCAGGAAATTCCGAGTTGAAGCCTCGGTACACCATTAAAACGGTAAAGCATGGAGGTGCTAAAGTGATGGCATGGGGCAGTTTCTCATATGCTGGTGTTGGCCCCATACATCAAATCATTGGCACGATGGACCAGCGCGTTTATGTGGATATAATGTCCAGTGTGATGCTGTCTTATGCGAGTTGGAATATGCCGGTTAAATGGGTATTTCAACAAGACAACGACCCGAAACACACCAGTAAGTCTGCCAAGGAATGGTTTCGGGTCAATGGGGTTGAGGTCAATCCCATACAAAATTTATGGGCAGATGTGAAAAAGGGTGTTTCTCGACGAAGACCCTTGAATTCGAGGCAGTTGTGGGACGCAGTCAAGGAAATACGGAACCAAATTCCAGTTGAGCGTTGTCAGGCCCTTGTGAACTCTATGCCACGCAGATGTGCAGCAATTATAAAAAACAAAGGATTTTCCACAAAATATTGACAAAAAAAATCTTAATATTGAATATTTTCTTTTAGTTTTTTCTACTTTATTTTGTTCACTCCTATTATTTTGAACAATTCGTTTTGGATTTATTTTGATAAAATTCATGTTTTTACTACCTTATTTCTTTTAAACAAAGTAGTCTTTAAGCATAATAATAAAAGACTGGATTACTTTTTTTGTACAAAAGAAAAAATTAATTTAAAAAAATTATACATCTTTTGAGACACGATTTAATCTTAAAAGAACAGGCACTCCTATTTTTTTGAACACAACTGTACGTTAAAACTTCTGTATGAATAAGCGAGGGTTCCTTCAATTAGTGAATTTCCATATGGAACGATTTTTCGTCATTTACAGTGCTGAAAAACTCAATACCACAAATCCAAATTTGTTTAAACAAATAAATTGTTCAAATTACAGCATGTGTTTATAGTCCAGTAATTGACCATTTGAATAGAAGGAGACTTGCGTTTAATCCGGTAGATCCAACTTTCTTCCGGGTTTTTGAACTCGGTGTCTGAACGCAACGTGGCAAAAAATCGACAAACCCGCGACAATCGTTGTTTTCCCTGATTTTCAATTTTTACCCTTATATGATTTCAAACTTACTAAATGTTCTTCATTTTGAGCCCAATCTTATCTCTGTGTACCAAACATTTTCCAAAATACAACCAAACCTCGAGGTCGATAACCCAAATTATTTATAAGACCAATGTTAAAAATAAATGAGAAATTTAAAAAAAAATCCAATAACCGAAAAAAAGCGCTAAACTTGCTATCAAGTTCGGGAACATTAATTGTTAATTCGGCCAACATCATGAACAAGTAAACAAAAAATCAAAACTACCCAATTTACAGCTTGTACTGAAGTATGTAGTTACTTTACTATTTTGATGAAGTTTTTACTGCGCTTAAAGAGCTTAAGCCTACAACTTTTCCAGATTTGCTTGGGATTTACCCAATTGTTTTAAAATCATGCGCTTCCGTCTTAAGTCTGCCTTTACAAATAATTTTTAATAAATCCCTTTCAACAGGAACTTATTTAGATGAATGGAAGACTTCATGTATAATTCCTCTATTCAAATCTGGAATGAAGGATTTGGTTATTAATTATAGGCCTATTTGCCATATGTGCCCAAACTTTTGGACAAACTTATGCACCAAAAAATTGTTTACATAATTGTTAATGCTATTTCCGAATTTCAACACGGGTTTTATAAAGGTCGATCAACGTGCACAAATTTAGTTGAGTTTACCCATTTTTGTTCATCTGTTATGGAATCCGGTGCACAGGTTGATGTGTGCTACACAGATTTTGTAAAAGCGTTCAGCAGAACTAACTTGAATATGATGGCTTAGTTTTAAAATGGTTTGAATCTTATTTATTAGGAAGAAAACAGATTGTCTACATAGGCAACTATCGTTCTAAGGAAATCTTAGCTTTGTCGGGTGTACCAGAAGGAAGCCATTTGGGTCCTTCTTTGTTTTTATTGTACATTAATGATCTTGTAAGTGTTTTTCGTAATTGTCATGTTCTTATATTTGCCGATGACATAAAAATCTTCAAAGAAATAAAATCTATTAACGATTGTTTTGCCTTCCAAAATGAACTTAATAGATTTCATGATTGGTGTATTACTAACGACCTTGTGCTTAATTATGACAAATGTGCTGTAATGACTTATAATCGCATTTTGCATCCAATTTTGTCGGATTATTTAATGAAAACTAAAATAAAATATCTTGGTGTAGTTTTTGATTCCAAACTTTGTTTTGAGCGGCATGTTGACTGCTTAGTTTCAAAAGCTAATTCCCTTTTAGGATTTATTAAAAGAAATTCCTCTGGTTTTAAAGATCCTTATACGGTGAAGTCTCTTTATTGTTCCTTAGTCCGACCGGTCCTTGAGTATTGCAGCATTGTTTGGTTTCCAACTACAGTAAAAAATAGTTAACAGAATTGAAAGAGTGCAGAAAAGTTTTTTGAGATTTGCTTTGAGAAATTTTGTTTTACCTGTTAATGTCTCTTTGAACTATACTTCTAAATGTTTGTTGTTGAGTTTTGAAACTCTTGAAAAGCGAAGGAAGGTTTTTAGTGTTATTTTTATACGTGATATTTTATGTTTTTCAATCAAATGTGATAATTTACTTTTTTTAATGAATGTTTATGCACCGTCAAAATCATTAAGATCAAGAGAATTGTTGTATGCTGAGCGCCACTCTACCTTGTATGGTCAGCGGGAGCCTATTTCTCGTAGTATCAATCTGTTATATATTTTCAAATCTGTTGATATTTTCATATCGTAGATAAATAAATAAATAAATAAATAAATAAATAAATAAATAAAGATAAAAAAGAAACTTAATAAAACATTAAAAAATTGTAATATGGATGAAAATTTAAATACCACTATGAGTTACTTATAGGGGAAATATTCAAGGAAACAATAAGTAATCAATTTTCGAAATTGAGGACTTAGCAGGGTACTAATTATTTTTCCACATGATTCAGGAATCGGAATTTTGGAGATGGAATAGCATGTCTTCTAAACTGTATTCCATAAGTCGTCCAAACTACCAATGTTTGTTGTATGTCCTTGCCTACAGGTTCTCAATAGGAAGAGGTCGAGTACTCTGTGATGGCCACCTCCGAAATTGAAATTGGTTATCTCGCAGCCAAATCGATAAGTTAATGGCATATTATCAATAACATACTGTCCTATACTATTGCTCTTACTATCGGGGTCCACCATGAACCACCGTAGTTAATCCAACGTGGGCTTTGTCATTGGATCCGAATTGGCTTCCCTCATGCAACGAGATATTGGTTCATTACGACCATAGTTCGTTCTATAAGAACGCTCATGAAACAAAATTAAATGAGGAGAATTACTTCTAGGAACGCGTATACATAATATGGTGTGAGACTATGTCCCAGATAAACATTATTCCAAAATATGACGACGACTTTCCAGACTTTGTATTATAAATAACTTGCACCTGGTTTTATAAGGTGGAGTATCAATCCTCCAATTTAATTAAAAAATGCGTATCTTGTAAATTTCCTTTGTACTTTTTCGATTCGCTCACACGAGTTATTATATGTTGGATTCCAAACCATACTGCAGTACTCAAGCACTGATCTAACCAAAGAATTAAAAAGGGACTAAAGTGTGTATGGGTCATTAAATTCTTTAGTGTTTCTCTTAATGTAATCTATGTGCGGTAAGAAGGAAAGTTTTGTATCTAGTACAACTCCTAGATCTTTTTTCTGAATCACACGTTCTAGTTCTGAATCGCTGATAGTGTAATTGAAGTGTATAGGTGAACTGATACGGAAACAGGACATAACTTGACACTTAGAGACATTTAAGTGTAGACAATTTTTGTCACACCAATCAGCCAATCTATTTAAATTATCATTCAACAAAGAACAATCTTGAATATATTTAGTGGTGGGATACAGTTTAAGATCCGCAAGTAGGAGACATGATGAATCATCAATTTTAACAATTTGAAACCTTCGAGTTAAATAGGAGTTTAACCAATCGAAAAGGTTAAAGTGAAAACCAAACTGCAAAAGTTTATTCAAAAGACGCGATCGAAAGCTTTGGCGAAATCAGTAAATATAATATCCGTTTGGAAATTTGATTCAACATTGTTGATTATATAACTACCTATTAATGATAGATTAGTAACCGTAGATCTTCTAGATATAAAACCATGTTGATGTACTGAAACAATGTCTTTTGTTTGAAAAGATAGGTTATCAAATATATCTACAAGTGAAACAGTTTTGGCAGATATTGTTTTGTAAATCTTAATCGATTCTTTCTTTTTTCTTCTTGCAACGCAGGTTTTAAGCCCTGCTTCTATAGTTGGACAATTGCGCTCTAGACGTTTTGAATGGAGTTTTTACTTATCGCGGCTAATATTGTTCTATCCATAGCGTTTATTGTTTTTCGAAGTCATTTGTTTCTTATAGTGTTTTAAAATTTCTTTCCAATTTCAAGTTTTTCATTTTCAAACATATTCATAATGAGTATCCTTAGCTCACGAGTGAATTAACTTAATTTGCTTTAATAAATTAAATTTATGAAAACTTACAAACAAAATTATTAAGTTTATTAAAAATTGTATTTAAATTGATATTAAAATTTTTATTAGAGATGACATTGTGAGTCGCGGTTCATTTTAGCTACAAATATGCTAACGTAATTCACTCAGAGATTAACCGAGGGGTACCTACGATGCAATTTTTGGTTATCAATTTTTTTTAAAGAATAAATGGCAATTGATCAACGATTTCATAAGAGTTTTCCACTACTGTATGTGTCATATGTCCTCAAGGAAATTTGTACCGTACCTTAAGGTCACATACAAAAATATGTATATTTTGATCTAAAAGATTTAGTTATCATGCATCATTTTCGCTCTTTTTTAAAGTTGTCATGTACGATCAAGCCTTAATTTATCGACTGGAAAAAATGACTAGTTGGATTCGGCTCGACACTTTGGTCGTTTGAGAGAGGGCTTGCTACTAAGTTGCTTTCTTAGCCCAAAGAAATAGCGGTTAGCAAGAGTTATTCTTCGTTTGATCTCAGCGCTGGTGTTGTTTTCGGTATTCACAGCGAAGCCTAGGTAGACGTAGTCCTTAACTAACTCTTACGTCTGTATATGGTAACGTTTTGACCGAGACGTCGGTGTTGTAAGTCCTTTCTTGATGATAGTATATACTTTGTTTTGCTCTCGTTAACCGTTAAACCCATTTTTGCCGTCTCTGCCTAAATACTCACAAAGTCTGTAAAGCTGTTTTCAACCTTTATAGAGCAGCGCGAATTCTCCATGGTCATCCTACACAAACGGAAGAGTTTGGCAGGGATGCCAAAACTAGACATGGCTTAATACAGCTCTTCCGTGTAGATTCTGTGACATGCTGCCTTGAAATCGATGAAAAGATGGTGGGTGTTCTTTCCAGGATCTGCCGTAGTGTGAATATTTAATCGACTGTGGACTTTACTGGTCTAAAACAACACTGATAAGGTTGTTGACGATAGGGTATGCTTCTAACTAAATTATTTCCAGTTGCTTTAGATCATTGTTTTTTGCTTTCTATCATTGTATACTCTTTTTCTTTAAAAAATGATGTCGTTTTACTATCCGAACCATTTAAATTAACACTGCATTGGAGGAATTCAGTGGATATTTTCCTCGCCAGTTATTTTTTTTTCTTAAATGTTCTTTTCACCATCAAACCTGTGGATTTTTTTAAATCTTGAATTGCATTTAAGCTATTCAACAAACGGATATGTTTTTATCATAACCGTCTTCAAAAAAAAAACACAATAAAAAGAGCTCTGCAGCTACAGCGGCAATAATCGATGGATAGAGTTAAAACATTTGATGTAGAATTACTTGTTAGTTCAGTTCCTAGTTAGTGTGCTAACTATAATTAAGCTAACTTAAGTTTGCTTTTTCTCACACTAGAGATATCTAAATACAAAAAAGTGTTTCGTCTAAGAACAATACATATTTCCATTTGTCTCTCTAATAGCATTTTTGTAAGGAATCGTAACACATTTAATTGGGTACAATCACTCAAGTAGAATGTCAGGATTTTGTGTTCAAAGACAAATTACACTCTCAAAATTAGGACATAGGTTTCTGGGGATATATAAAGGTTAAATGTATAAATTTTCGAAGGCTAAAAGGCGATGATCTTGATGTTATCTCTAAAATTTATAAACATCCTAGGCTTTACCATAACTCCCTTATCAGAACTTGTGGTCCATTAACTGATTTAATTCTCTGGAAGGGTATTCAAAGAAAAGCGGTCTAAATGACTGGTGACAATAACTAAGTTGATTTATTACGGTCGTACTTTTTTTGCTACAATTATTTTCCAAAATTTTTAATAAATAAGGTGGCGCAAACGTTCGTATATAACCAGGGCCCAGTAAGTTTTAACTCTCAATCATTTCTGTGTGCAGTAATGTCAGGGATGGAGGGACCTACAGTTTGTATGCCCAATCCGAAAGGCTAATTTGAGAAACCACATTTCATGAAAAGAAGGAGGATTCCTCGCAAGAGACAATTTCCGTTGAAGGAACTTTAGGTGGCGCAGTCAGGAACATAACCCAAGACTTATCGCATGACAGTCCTTCGCAATGATTACTACGTCACTACAGTACTACACGGTTATTTTAACGGATTCAAATAGCAATTTGCATTCCACCTTTCAAGCTAATCAACCGTAATACTCCCATCTCCAGGAATGCAGAAATTCGTTCTTTAGCTGAATGTGGATTAATATACCACACGTTTTCCTTGTCATTTAAATATTCAAGAATTCAAAACCAATGTTATCTGATACCTTCCTTTTAACCCATCTCTTACTTCCACTATGCTTGCGCAACTCTGTCTTTGGCATAAAAATGGTACACAAATTTTGATTTGTTCTACAACAAATATTTTACATTGGTCATTTCTGACATTAATTTATTTCTTTGATTTAAATATTTTGAAAAAGACACATAAACTAGAATGCCGGTATAGCCGAGTGAGGAGTAATAAACCTTTACGTTCAAGCCATCCAAGTGAGATTTTCAAAGGTCAACTATTTTCCGAGAGAAAATTGACCTTTTATGAAAGTAATTTTTTGATCTAAAAATAACTTTAATTTTCCTTCTAAAAGGCGTCGATGTTCGAATTATGGACATTGACAAAATTGTAGGACACGCTTTTTTCCTGCGGAGTCATTCCCTAATTTTCAAAACGATTACCATTAACGATATCGTCAATAATTTGCTTCACGTAACTTTGTCACTATCGTCTCGTCTATCGTTTTCAGAATAAGATAACTGAGATGTCAAAATAAACTCAACGAAAGATAATAATAATTCGATAACTTGAAAATGTTATTCAGCTTGGTTTTTGTCTATGGGAAGTTGTGACAATTTGAAACAAATTGCTTTTCACCATTTTTATTGCTACTGTTAACGTTTTTATTTTTTACAGCATTGAAATTATAAGAGCATCTTTTGAAAAACTTTAAACAAAACTATAATGGTTTATAGTATTTTACAGGTGAGAGAGAAAAAATAAAAATACATAGAGGTTGGAAGAGATAGAAGGTCTGATTTATCTCTTATTTGTTTTCATAACAGTATTCATTTTATTTTTGTTCTCAGTTTTAATTTTCACTTTGTAACAAAACTCAATTACACCGAAACATTTTTATTTCAATTTGCTAAGTTAGTATTTGGAAATCAATGACAGACGATACCTATTTAGCTATCGCGCAAACGCAATCGTTTTAGATCACTTTAGATCACGTGAAGTGAGACTATCGTCAAAAGGCTATCGTTTGACGATCATCGTTTTACGGAATGACTCCAATGCTATTTAGAAAGTTTATTAAGATTTTTTACAAATTAAAAAATAGATTGAAATGTGTCTTACCGTATGGCAAATGCGAGCGTTTGTCATGTCAAAGGTCTGAGTTCAATCCCAGCCTGTATCACCTTAAAGTTAAAATAAGACTTTCGATTTGGAAATACTGGACCTTGATTCTATGTAGTATCTTTATTGTATAGGTTGAACCTTGTGGCGAATAAAATATACAGTGTGACTTCTACCATGGAATCTCCCTTAAAAAATATTCATAGCTTAGATTGAGGAGTTCTATTATTTGTTGGTTTAGTATGAATGAATACTAATGAAAGTATTCACCCTAGTTAAAAAATGGCCCTTCTAATCGGGGACTGGAGATGTTAACTTCATATAAATAAAACCACAACATTTTATTCCACAAATATGTTATGGTATTATTGTCCCTACTACAGTAAATATTGGTACACTGGGGTGTGTGTATACAGGCTTTTCTTCTTGTTTTGTTGAATATTTAATTACTTTTCTCCATTTTGGTTTTGTTCACTGCCTAGTTGAGGTTTTACTTTACAATTTCTATTGAACAACAATTTCAATACAAAATTACTCATTGCATTATTGAATTTTACATACCCGTAGATTTAATGAAATGTATGCATTATGCTTTGCAATTTTATTTTTTTTTTTACCAATAAAATTCTGTTGTATTAAATTTTCTAAATATTTATTCTAAAAATATGTATTCGCTCAACCCATTGGTTGATCGGTTGGCATCATACAATCCTCAATTCTAATTTAATTATAAGCTGCATCTGACATTGCAAAGTTCAAGGGTGAAAATGTTTTGCTCTAATAGATTTTCAAAATGATTTTAATGTTGGAGTAACTATCCATAATTTGTTTACAATTAAATTGGATTTAAAAATGCAAAAATAAAAAGTAAAATATTCTTAAAATATGAAGTTTAATTTATAAAAACTAATTGCAAAATCTAATATTAGTATTGAAGCGCAACATCAAAATTCAATTGAATCAATTAAGTATTCAAATTTACAATCTTGTCTCGAAAGATTATTTTTCATTAAAAGAGTTGAGGATGATTAACGGATAATCGACTTAAGATTTGCTTGTATTCGTCATAAGCATCAATTACAGTTATGGATCCACGGTGGGAGGTTGCCGTGGGTGTTATGTGTAACATTATGTTTTATGATTTGAAGCACTTATTGTTCTAAAATAATATAAAAAAAAACGCAAAAAAGAGGCTGGAATGTGACTTACACTAAGAACTTTTTTTTGGTGTCATCTCTCATTTTAAGAAGGAAAACTTAACTTCCAAACTTAAATCTCAAGGCTTTAACGATAAATTTGTTAGTTGGCATTCGTTGTACTTATATACAGCGTAGTTTTTAGGAATGAGAGGTCATCATATTTTATACCAACTCTGGCGTACCACAAGGTAGCCACTTAGGACCTTTACTGTTTATTTTATACGTTAACGACTTACCATCTGTTATAAACACTCATCTGTTTTAATTTACGCTGATGACATTAAAATTTTCAAACGTATTGACTCACTTGACGACTGTTTACTCCTACAGGATGATCTAAATAGTTTCTTGCGAATGGTGTTTTATAATAAGCTTTTACTAAACAAAGACAAATGTAAATCAATGTGTTTTACACGAAAACAAAATGTTTTGACTTTTAATTATCAATTAGAATCTTCTTATTGGACTAAACTCTCTACTTTCTTTTACTTTTTTATAAAACTTACTTTTATTTATAAAACGGGTTTCACATAATTTTCGCGACCCTTATATCTTAAACTTCTTTATATATCATTTGTAAGACCAATATTGGAATATGGCTGCATAATATGAGCTCTCTTTTATTCAGGCCATATAAACAGAATAGAACGAGTACAAAGAAGATTCATGCGCTTCTTCCTCCGTTTCTTCCCATGGTCCAATAGATTCGAACTTACAAACACAGAACAATCATAGGCTCACGCTCATAAATCCTCCATTGCTTTCTGAACACAGAAAGCACATTCAGCTATGCTTTATTTTTAAATTAATCAATGGGTTAGTCATATCACCATCAATTTTGGAATAGTTAAACTTTATTTATAGCCGTTCAAGTATTAGAAGACAAGCTCCTTTACGTCCTATATCAAGCAGATGGAACTATGGTAAAAACAGTCCCCTCAACCAATTGATTTCAGTTTACAACAAGTATTACTTTTTGGTATATTCCGTAAAATATTTTCAATACTTCAGTTTAGCTTTTTTTGGAAATTGCTTAAAGCATTGTAAATCTATAAATCTAAGAATAAATGTAATATTAGTCTTAAATTCAAACCAAATCAAACCAAAACCAAATTATAGCATCGAAGAAATTTTTTGAGTATAAGTATATAGAATTTAAGAGAAATATAGTAAAGTAAATAAGACAAACATTTGTAATTTTGTTGTTCACACATATGAATTTATCCATTTTTCAATACCGCGTGTCAAATCTTCCACTCCACTTCAGAAAAAAACATTCCCAGACCATTACAGTACTATCTTCAATCCTTGACGGTAGGAACTATACAGTCGCAAAGCATCTTTTATTCAGCACTGTGTCGAACGAAAACCCTCTAATTTGTACCTAAATCTTCTGCTTAAATCTTCTTCCGTCCAGTCTCTACCAATTTTAGTCCACTCTAAACGTTTTACGTTGTTTTGCGTACGAAGAATTGGTTTTCAGTCTCATCTAAATAGTCCAGCATCTTTTAGCCTATTAACAATCTTGTTTAGTTGTAAAACTAGGCCGACCTGAACGTGATTTATCTTCAATAAGTATGTTTTGAGCGAAGCAATTAACCTTCTGCGATTAGCCTTCTTTAATAAGAATAATGATAGCAGATGGTTTTTCAATTGTGGTTTCCGCAGCTTCCTATTTTGAACTAGTTCTTTACTCACTAAATAAACAATCTCAAATAAATAGTTTTGTCTTCAAAACGTAGGTTTTATATTAAAAATTTGGGAATTGAGATCTACAATTTTTGAGTTTCAAAAACATGTTGAATCAACAAATGAAATTCATACTTATTAATTATTATGATAAACCAAAGTACGTTGTAGTTTCTGAAATTCATCTTAAGATTCAAGCTCAACAAACGAGATTTGACTTAAAATTTGAATTATTTATTCAACGATTATGTAAGATATTTTTATTTAATAATTGGATTGGCTATTTAACATTTAAAATCAGACTATTTTAAATGAAATCAAACAGACTTTTCATAACGATGCCATTTTGTTAAATATTGTTTTTTTTTTTGGGTATCTAAAGTTATCCTAAAAAAATACCTTAAAATGGGAATCGTGGTCGCTGAAGAGAACATTGTGTTTTCACGCCAGCAGACCGCATATGTCGTTTTACTTACCAGTTTTTTTACGTTAACAAAATTGTTAAATACACGTTTTAAAAAACGGTATGACCACTTGAGAAATTGAAGAAACTTACTTTTGAAGTCAATTTTTCTCTTGTACATATACTATTTTACTTTAAAATCCTTTTTGTATTCAAAAACATATTGTTTTACATAACGTTTTTAAAATAGTTCTCTAGAATTTGGGTTTTAAAATAGTTCTCTAGAATCTGTTTTTTTAAACTCCAATGTAATAGGTAAATAATTTACGAGTTATTGACCTATTTAGAGTTTCTTGCCGAAAAAATGCATCTCCTAAAAAAAGTTGAAGTGAAATTTCAGTTGTAACGCAAGATTTGAATTAAATAGAAAACGCCGTTTTTATTCTTTTGATAGTTATATTTTTATTGACTCGGAAAGTAAATACATAGGATAGGGTTATGTATGGAATAACACATCGGACAAATGGCTTCCACGGCTTTGCATGCACATGCGCACTCTTTTGTTGAAATTTTCCATGACCATTCTGCATAAATGTGGCTGAATTTCGTTGATGCAGAGTTGAATCTCCTCCTTTAATGCACGGGTGGTTGTGGGCTTGTTGACATAGACTTGTGATTTCAAATAACCCCATAAAAAGAAGTCTAATGGTTTTAAATCACACGATCTAGGAGGCCAATTTTGATCACCGAAACGAGAGAGTACACGACCTGGAAATGTCTCATGCAGTAATTGAATTGTTTCACGGGCTGTATGACATGTAGCACCGTCTTGTTGAAACCACATATTGGACACATCGATATCATCCAATTTTGGCAGAAAGAACTGTGTAATCATGTTGCGATATCGAGCACCAGTAACAGTCACTGCTTGGCCAGCATCATTTTCAAAAAAATATGGCCCAATTATGCCTCCAGCCCAAAATCCACGCCATACAGTCACGCGTTTTGGATGCATTTGTTTTTCTACAATCACATGTGGGTTCTCCGAACCCCAAATGCGGCAATTTTGGCGATTGACAAAGCCATCAAGATGAAAATGTGCTTCTTCGCTTAGGATGATTTTGCTCGAAAAATCAGGGTCCATTTGTTGATGTTCAATAATTCATTCAACGAACTCTCTTCTCTGTCCATGGTCATTAGGCTTCAATTGTTGTGTTAATTGATTTTTGTAAGCATGAAGACACAGATCTTTGGTGAGTATACGCTGTAGAGAGGTTCTTGAAATTTGCAATTCTTGTCCACGACGTCGAATTGAGGTTCCTGGATTGTCAGCAACACTCTCACGCACTGCTTCGACATTCACATTTGAACGGCTTGTTTTTGGACGACCAGTGTGTCTGGCGTCTCCAACGGATCCAGTCTCCATGAATTTTTCAATTAATCTCTTCACAGTTGACGAAGTTAAAACACTATTCCGACCATATTTTGTATGAAATTTTCGAACTGCAGCCGCCAAGCCTTCACTATTTTTGAAATATGCTTTAATAATGAAGACACGTTGTTCTATCGTGTAACGCTCCATTTTTATTAACCCTATACTGTTAGCTGTCAAATTGATTTTTTTCAGGGTTGCCAACACTTCACTGCACAAATGGCGGCAAATTCAAATCTTGCGTTAATTTTGGGACACCCTTAATCAAATCAAATGGGGTGGCGCAACAGTCCGTTGTGAACCAGGGCCTAGTGACTTACAACTCTCAAGCATTCCTGTGTGCGAGTACTGTTGTCAAAAATGGAAGGGACCTACAATCCGAACGGCTAATTTGAGAAAGCACTTTTTCATGACAAGAATTACTCTTGAAGGATATGTCAATTCCTAGCAAGAGGCAGTACCCGCGCAAATTAATTTTTTTAAATGAAGGTGGTACAGGCAGGGATTAAACCCAAGACCCCTTGCATGACAGTCCAACGCACTAACCATCATGCCACGGGTACTACCACGGGGACACCCTTAATAAGGTCATTAATTTTTCAATTTTGACAGTAAACTAAATGATCACACGGAGAAAAATTTGAAATGATAACTTTATTTCTTTTCGGAAATATTCACAGCATCCCAATTGATTGGTGGTGTTGCTCTGTGTTGCTAGAACCACATATCAGTCAAGTCAAGTTCTGTTATAAATCAACCATATTGTTCGGAATCGACTGTATCCGTTTCTCCATTGGCATCTTCGAAGAAATACAGAGTGAGTGCGAAAAGTGCCTCATCCCTGAAGAAAGTTTTGTTGAAAAAATCGGTGTTCATTTTCTTTTGGTCCAAAAGCCAAGAAGTGCATTTATGAGTGGAAGGGGGCGTTGTGAATGATCATGTCAACAGGATTCAATTGTTACCAAATTTGAAACTATTAAGTTTATCATTTATGGCAAAAATATAACTAATATAATAGGACTCTAAATAAAAGCTGAGTTTGGAATTTGCCGAATGCCAGCACTATTATTATTATTATTATTATTATTATTATTATAAATTCTTTATTTAAACAAAACTCGAAATACATTTGAAAAATTAAATAAGAACATTAGCATGGCAAAAAATATATTTGCCGTCTGCCTAAAAATTGACATTTATCGAGAATTAAAAAAAAAAGAAAGTTTAAGATTATAGTAAGTTTATAAATAGATTACATAGACAATTGAATAAATGAATTGAATTTAAATAAGCATAATATCCAAGTTTATAATATATATTTCTTCGGTACATCTTAGATAATGGTACATAAATATACATATATTAAAAAATTTAAAATTACTCTAAAAAACTGTTTAGGTAATCTAAGGCATGATCAATAAAATTGTAAAGTTCCTTCCAACCCCACTCTCCGTTTAAAATTTGTTTCGCTTCCTGGTGATTGAGAAAGCTTTTTGAAAAATAAAATCTTCGGAGTTCTTGTAGAATTGGACAAACGGCTAAAAAGTGGTTGACATCTTCGATTTCATTTCGATTGCAGAGGTTACACCTGGGATTATCATTTCTGTGAGGTTTGTAATTCAGATTTAGCATCTCAGTTCTTGCTTTAAACAAAGTACCTATTTGATTTGCAGAAAGATTACTATTAAAATAATTGTTTACAAACAAAGTGTGATTGAGTTGCTTATAGACCAATCTGCTTGGAGAGGTTCGAGCCCTATTCAAGAACTTCAGATACAATGAATCATCAACCAACGCAATACATTCATAAAACCTACCTTTCCAATTGTCAAGAGAAGTTGTACCAAGGTTTAGATTAAATCCGTGCGCATTTGCTATTTCATACCATTCTTTAAACGGCGATTAATTCCTTCGGAATGCGAAATCCATCATTTGTTTATGAAGATTTTCATTTGACCTTTGCATTACTTTTATTATGTAATCGGCATTAAATTTAAGATTTTTTAGAAAAATCGGAGGGATCCCTGATTCCACATGTATAGCGTAAGTTGGTGTATAGAATGCCAGCACTACAACTTACAGTTGTGTTCATAAAAATAGCAGTGCTCCCCAAATAAAACAAAAAGGCCTTTAATATCAACGTTATAATAAATTTCATTAAACTTCATTAAATTGTGAGCTTTGTCACAGTAAAAACCGTTTTTTAAATATATGGCTGTGCATGACAAAGTACTAGATTTATTACGTAAGAAGTAAGAAAAACTGTAATAAGTTATATGAAAGTATACAAATAATGTTAGCTTACAATTAGTACTTTGTTGCATAACCATTGTTTTTTATGATTGCCTCGCATCTACGTGGCATCGAGTCCACTAAAACCTGACACCTCTCGACTGGTATTGCGTTCCACGCATCAAGCACTGCTTCCCACAATTCTTACGAATTTTTAGGTTTTGCTTTATGAACTGCGTTCTCCATCTCCCCACAAATTTTGGATAGGGTTAAGGTCGGGGGATTGAGCGGGCCACTCCATAACGGATCACTTCTTCTGCGCAAACCATGATATTGCATTTTTTGACGTATGCTTTGGGTCATAGTCTTGTTGGTATACCCAAACCAACTGCATTTCCTCTTCAGCATAGGGTAACAAAACCTCCTCGAGAATTTTCACATAGTCGGTTGCATCCCTTATAGCCCCCATAGGATAAATAGGTCCGACCCCGTAATATGTAAAGCAAGCCCATATCATAATTTTTCCTCCACCGTGCATTACTGTTTTTATAGTGTACACTGGATCGATTGCTGCATTTTAGGCTCTTGTCACATATTCCCGACGACCCTTGGACCCAAAAAGGACGACTTTGCTTTCATCGCTCCACAGAACATTTCTGTTTTGCCTAATCTCTATGCGCTTTAACAAACTCCATTCTCTTTGCCACATGCCTTTTCGTCAAGAATGGTACCTTGCGTGGACTTTGGGGTGTTAACTTCGCTTATAAAAGACGTCTTCGTATTGTGACAGCGTTAACAGACAGTTGAAGTCGATTTCTTATTTTCCTAGAGCCTATGGAAGGGTTCTGTTTTGCTAACTGAACAAGTTTTCTGTCAGTTCTTTTAGTAGTCATCTTTTTTAGGCCTAGCGTTTTCGGTTTATTTAGCAACTTTAAGGCGTTACTGACCATTTTTGCTGAGCAGCCTTGGATGTCTTGAATATTTTGGTAGGTTTTTCCTCCCAAACGTAGTACCTAGTATGTTACAAATACTTACAACTTTAAATATTAAAATGTTTACTTACCGAAAAATAAAAAAAAATGAATGTTTAACACTATATTCAGAGAGTTTCAAATAATGTGTGTTCACCGGGAAAAGTAGATTATAACTTCAAGCTAAAAGTCTCTAATATGAAAACGAAAGACCGTTAGATACCAGTAACATGATAATTTATTTTTGTAAAAATGTCCGTTATTTAAATAATTGACAATCTAATAAAATGTGACCAGCACTGCTATTTTTATGAACACAACTGTATAACCACGAAAATGATGACACTGTAAAAGGATATGGTATTGCAATTCCTGCAAACTTGATGACATTGACCAAATTTTTTCTATACAACCATGAATATTTTTCTGAAAAAAAAACATATCTTTTAAAATACATAACCTCTTGTTTTTGTTTTGTTTGAACAATACTGAGATGTAAGATGATAATAAAATAAATCTTTTAATTTATTTTATTATCAACACAAACATTAAACCTGACGAGAACAAACTTCTTAAAAAATTCTCCAAGTTTAAAATTTAACAAAAAGCTTTACAATCGTGACACTTAAACAAAATTGTTAACCTTAAGATCATTGAACCTTAAACTCAAGGTCTCGTACTATTCAAACAATTTGATGTTATAATGAAAAATAAATGTCTAAAGATACATTTTTATCTCTTAGAGATTGATAAAATTACTACTTTATCATCTATTCACTTATTACCTAGAAAATTATTAGGATTTAAGAAAAATTTAACTAAAAACAGAAATTCAATTTATAAAAAAAATAACATACAAATATCATGAATACTAATTGTAAGTATTTTCCTTTTATATTTTCTTTCAGAATCAACCTCAAAATAAAACAACAATTATTTAACAATTGAGCCAAAAACCTAAAGGCATTTAAAAAAAAAGCAAGAAATAAAACTGAAAAGTAAAACCTCTACGAACAAATACATTTTTACTAAAAAAAAAAACACAACAATGGCGGCGCGAAGTCATCAATATTTCAGTCTCAGATGGAATAATTATCAGAACACAATGACCTCTGTGTTCCAGCAACTGCGTGAAGATTTATCATTTGTTGATGTCACATTATCATGTGAAAATGGTTCGCTTAAAGCTCATAAGGTATTATTTTGTTGTAAAATGTATGTTATTTATTAATTTTTTTAAATTTCTATTTTCTGTTTTAGGTGGTTTTATCAGCATGTTCGTCATATTTTCAAAAACTACTGCTGGAGAACCCATGCAAACATCCAACTATCATACTACCCGGTGACATCATATTCACAGATCTCAAAACGATCATAGATTTTGTGTATCGCGGTGAGATTGATGTTACTGAATCTGAACTACAGGTAAGCAATAAAGGATTTTGATTCTGTTAGTGGTTGTACCTTAATGATTGAGTGTCAGTAGAGGTTAATTCTTTTTAATAATAACTCGATCATTAAAAATTAAATTATTGAAACAAAATGATATTATATTAAATGCTGAATACTTGTTAGCTTTAGTTTAAGAGAAACAAAACTAAACTCATCTCAGACCGTAATCTGATTTATGAAAAGATTTAAAGCAGAATATTGTGAGTGAAATGAGCTTTTAACACGCATATAGATATTTCTTATTATTTATTTAAAATACCGGATGACTCGAGTGAGTTAATGTGTTAATAAGTTTCCTTATGACATACATATTTGTTTTGATGATATAAGCATTCTTAGGTTAGATAAGGTGTATTCATAGAATTTGTTCTATAGTTTCAATGAACTACCATTCTAGTGATCAAATTTAGAATCTCATAGGGCTAGGCACTCAAGGGGTTAATAATACCCTTAACATGTTCAAAGTTTAAAAACAATGCGAGCTTTAGGAAGATAGGAAACGATTATATAGGAGATAACGAAGTACATTGGTCTTTAAAGTTTTGAATATTAAAATGAGAGGAAAAAACAGATGGAAACGCATTCCACATTCTCGATGTGCGGTTAAAAAGAATCTCTATACTTGATAGAACTTTCGAAAAGGTTGAGGGGCGAGTAAATAAATTAATTAGATGGCTCAATAGTCCATTGAAGACTAGGGCCTAGTGACTTACAACTCTCAACCACACAGTTTTAAACCTAATTTGAACGGTTAATTTAAGAAAGAATTTTCATGACAAGAATTACTCTTAGAGGATTTGTCAATTTCTCGCCAAAGGCAGTACTCGTGGAAAAAATTTTAGATGGCAAAGTCCTCCATACTTACTATCACCCTACGGATATGAGTGTTAATACTCGCACTAACTGAATTTTTTAAGGGGGCAACTGGCTAATTCCTTAAAACATTGTAAATAATCGGTAAAACAACTAAAGGATGGTGGTGTTCGAATGAAATGTAAATTTTTCGATTATAGTTCTATCGCTTATCATTTTCAAAGTTCTTTTTTGGATTATATCCAAAACACTTAAACTTGTTTTGGGGGAACCTGTCCAAATAAGTGAGTTATTATATTCAAGTTTTGGACGAATGAAGACTTTGTAAATTACAGCGAGATCATGAGGGGTGAAAAATATTTTGCATCCTAATTCTAAGTACCTAGCAGCAATTTTGGCAATGTTGAATATGTGATCATTCCATAAGAGGTTATCATTTTGCCAATGTTTGAAATTAGGTAATCGTTTAGTTATTTATTATATGTGAATTTGAACAAGCACTGAAAGAAATGTGGTCCTTTCATAAATCATAAATCAAATTTTAAAATTTTGGAAAGACTTTTCAAGAAGTTTAAAGTTAAAAATACATTCTTTTTTAATTTAAATTGCACTCTAAATTATTATTGCATAATAACTAGTTGCTGTCTATTTACTCTACATGATCAATTTCCAAATAATTTCTAAATTATATGCCTTCTATTTTAAGGTGTTATTTAATGCAAACAGTTTTCTTTTTTAAATGTGACAGTCTACAAGTAAATGATTCATTGATCCAATTTTGTCCTCTTCTCTTCTTATTGTTTTTTGTATTTTCACTTTTCTTGAATACTTTATATCAGGATTAATTTATTTAATCTTTCCCAACAAACATTTAAGCTCAAAAGAAATTGAATTTACAAAGAGAAAATCTTTTTATTCATCTTAAAGATGTAGATATACCTTTCTTCTTATCAAAATTATCAAACACAATTATTATCTTATTATGTCAATAATTAGCGTCTAGTGAACTTTTAAAATTGTATGCACATAATATTTATATGAAAGTTTTTAGTAAATGAATTGACAGATCCTTCAAAATTAACTAGAGTCGTTCGAATTCGTCAAAAAATTAGGTCTCCTTAATCCCTATAATTGGTATGTTTACATGGTGGGTCGAATTTTCTTTATTTTGTTTTAATTTAAAAAGTCTTGTCATTCGTTAAAACCAATAAAATGGTTTAGTAATCTACTTATGTCTTCTGTATTTTTTTGTATCAAGAACATTTCTTGGTTACAGAACTTTTAATGTTTAAAAGTAATACTTTTAAGAGAACCAGGAATTTTTGCTAAAATAGTTTGAATTCCATAGTTATATTTGAAACCTGTCGAAATTTAATGATGGGTGGAATTATTTTCATCAATTTGTTTGATAAGGACATTAAAGCCGATATGGCTTAGTTCAAAATAAAATTAGAAGTTAAAGTAGGGAAAATCACGTAAACATTAATTCATTTTTCTTTTATTTTTAAACTATTTACTATTGTATTCTTCTTTCTCTTTTTTATCTAAGCCAAAACTGATAAGCTTCTATAATATTATCATTCTACTCATTGTTTGTAGATATTAAAACATTAGGTCTACGAGTAAATACAATATATGCAAAAGATAGTAAAAGCTTTAAGTATTTACGCTCGTTTCCATTTACATTCTATAATTTATTTAAATATAATTGAAAAATAGACAACAAAAAAAGAAAAGGTATTATGGCTTTTTTTCATATGTTATGTACACAGCCGGATATTTGTTAATTTTTACAAACCATACAACAATGGTGTTGGTGTAGGTCTATTTGAATCAATTAAATTTGAAATATATTTATGTGTAAACTATGCCGATTCTGTTACCATGCTTAATTCTTTCGAGGTGATTCATTTTGTATGGTTACGGTAAAATTAGAATAAAAGTCTTATAAGTCAAAATATAAGGTTTTTTTTGTTTTCATTTTAATTTTTAAATCAATGTAACGTAAAAAGTATGTACATATACATTAATTGTAAGAGCACTTTAGCACACTTGATAACATAAAATTATATAAACTGACTTGGTTATAGAATTTTATTGCAACAGACAAAAAGAGAATGGTAATTTAATTATAGTTAGATATAAGTATATGTTGTTTTTGTTGTAATGTTTATTATCCATTACATTCAATGGAATATGATTTTTTTTACAAGTAATTCAAATAGTATTTGTTATATTCTCGCTTCATAGACATATGTATAAGATCATTAGTATGATTTCAGTTCAAACTGAATTATAGCAGATCAGGCATTATGTAGACTTTTTTGAAAGGCCTAAACATCTATACTAAACAAAATATAGACTTGGATCACATGTTAAGAATTTTTAAAAAACGACTTGACATTTTATTTGTCCAATCGAAGAACGCACGTCGCTTCAAATAGTCCATAGACTTCATTTCTTTAGACATTTTGATCTTATGCAAAATACGCCATAAAAGGATCTAGGCGATGCTAAATTTTTGAGAAGATCGTGGAATTGTTTAATTTGGAGGAATGAACGGCAGTGATATTTTCGACACATCAACATCAAACAACGAATACGGAGGCTTAAATTTTTAACTAAGCTTGCTATTGCCTGGCTTTTAAGGTGAGAGTTGCTTCCGAAAATTGGAGTTAATGTTCTTGCGTTAACCGACTCTGAATTTCAGTAGAAAATGCAGAATTAAAATGTTGAGCCTACTTAATAATTTGACAGAGAGTTCGATGATTAGTGAAAGAGTGCGTTACGATATCTTGCATTACATTACTTTCTTTTAAAACTTGGAAAAAACTAAATTTCCACTTACTATTCTTTGATACGTTTCGATTTACAAAGTTTTTTTGTATGATTTTTCGTATATTTTCTTTAATAAGTTGTAATATTGCAAAATTGATTACGATTCTTGAATCGTAATATACAAATATTATAGCCAAATCTTGCAAATATTGCTCAAATGAAGAATTATTTTTGATCGTAAACCCTATCGATAGATCGAATCAAATGATCCAAATTTAAAGATTTTTGACGCAACCAGGCCGTTGATAAATATAAAAAAAAAACAACGTTGACCTACATATCGTCAATGGAAAACAAAAGTCTAAACACATCCTATTGGGTTCTGTCTCTACACATTATACACAGGAAGATTAAGTTTAGACTGACGAATTTGTAAAAATGCAACCAACCCTTCTTCACAAATAAATCTAACATTGTCATACCTTAACAAAAGCTATACAATTCTATTTGCATGATAACATACGAATGTGAACTAAAGATATTCTAAACCTCCACTTGGCTGCAAGCAAAATTGATATTGCGAAAGCTTGATGCTTAACGCTCAAGAAACTTAATCCTCTTGTTAGTATTCACACTAGCTCAGTTTTATAGCCTTTAAACGCTAACTACATCCTTCCAAGCAGCTTATTATTACCTTTAATACCTTCGAAAGAACATCATTGTTTGAGTTATTTTTGAGAGCAACAGCTCTTTTAACATCTGCCCCAAGATGGTCTATCGGATTTAGGTCTGCACTTGATGATGCCCATTCCAGAAGTGTTATCGATTAGTCCCTAAAGAACTGTTTCGTAATTCCAGCAGTGTGCTTGGGGTCGTTGTCTTGCTGAAACTTCCAAATCACTGGCATGTTTTCATCGGCCCAATCCACTAATCGTTCCTTAAGAATGTCAATGTATTTAAAGGCTGTCAGCGTTCCATCGATTCGATGGATTGGGCAAACTCCACAACACGAGAAACAACCCCAATAGTTATGTTCTAGTTGTGCGTGGCACTATCGGGACATCGAATGCAACCGAGAGTTGGCGTTGTATCTCTGTGGAGCTTATTTTTGGGTCTTTTTTGGCCAGCATACTAATTGGCAGCTTGTCTTACGGGCTCGTTTTTTACAAGGTACATTTTCAGCAGTCCTGAAGTTTTGAAAATGCTTAATTGCATTGAAAACTTTCTTTACAGAACAATTCATTTGAGATGCAATTGCTCTATAGGACTCGCTATCCTTGTAGGTACAGCTCTTTAATTTTCCCATTGCAATTACCTCCAAAATTTTAAAATTATCTTTAAAAACGATTGCAGACGATTCAGAATTTTCTACTACCAATGCAAAATAAAAAGATTATTTTTACTTCACCCAAATCAAAAGTAATTTAACTGTTTCTAATTAGTTGACCAGTTGAAGGAACACTTTTTACACTCTACCTAATTTTTCCACATTTCTAATTAGTTGTCCACAGCTGTATATGTATTTACATATGTACATGCGTTTTAGATTAAAATTCATATAATGGAAGTCTTACAATTTTTGTGCTTAAAAACTACATAGACGAAGTTTGTTGGCGGTACATCGTCTGCACTTTCAGTACGGTTGCACTATTATCAAAATGGCTGTGGAGCACGCTCACCAATTTTGACCACAAAAATAATCCTATAACAATCGATGATTGGTGGAAAAGTGTGTTCACAAATTTCCAATTTACAAGCATAAAAGATCATAAGAACAATACAATATTTTGTATTCATTGTTTCATTTATTTGGTAGTTTCGCTCAAAACGACCGACCTAAGTATTAAAGGCGGCCCTTAGCCGTTGTGGATATCGACCTAAAGTGGCACTGTTTCAATTGATATTTTTGACACTGGTTCCGTAACCTCTAATTTAAGAACTTAACAATTCCTCTGAAGCCTTAAACGTACGCTCAAAAAATATTGACTGCAAAAATAATCTTATGGATTGAAATATGGATTTTTCTTGAGCCAAGCTGAAGCTTTTCTAAAACCTACGATAATGACCCTTAGGCACATGAAAAGGTTTTTTTTAAACCCTTTTCTATACCCTCTACCCCTTATTTTTGGTACAACTTAACAATTGTTTTCACATTAATTTACAGAAATGGGGCGATATGACATTTTGGAGTGAGACTTTTAATTAAACTATTACAGAAGCTTTACATTTGACCCTTAGAACAACAGTTTTAGTTTGTAGCGTAAATTGAATCGTTTTCTGTTTTACAAACTTTTTTAACGGTAGAAATCTCTTTGTTGGAAAAAAGAATTATTTAATACTTATATTTCTCGCCCTTTGACTCTTTCCACAATAACTTTTTAGAGTGACCTGTTAGGAAATGATCTATAGGGCTTCGACAAGCCTTTATGTGAACATTTTCCCTTATAAACATTAAAATGGATCTTGTAAATATTCGCTGGACATTATCTTTTTTCCGAAAGGTTTTTAGTGGTATCCGTTTTCGTACTGCTTTCATAAGCCTACAAATGTGGTGAGAACGCGAACGACTATCTTTTGGACTGTTATCCATTTCTGAAAACATAGCAAAAAAGTGGAGAGACTCATTTAAGAGTATCATTGCAGTTGTCAATGATTTTTAAAACATGACTATTTAGCCAAAACTCATTCTTTACCAATGTAAGACAATAATTACGATTCTATTTTCGCAACTGAAACCAAATTGACATTTATTCATTTAGTTCTAATGTAAATGTTTTTTTTTTTTGTTTTACTTTAATTTTAAAGATTTTCTAATAATTTTCAGTTTAAAGGTTCTTTATTAAGGTGAGCACCTTATTTAAGAGACACATGTTTAGTTTGGTGACTTAATTTCCTAACTTTTTCAATTATAAATTTTACAAAAAGCTTTTACACGGATAAAATGTTCTTCAACATTGTTCCAAAAATTGTATTATTCTTGTCAACTTTAAAAGAATACTTCCGGTTATTTCAAAAGAATACAAATAAAACTCGACAATCAGCTTCAAAGTTTAGTTTTCACAGATTATGATACCGGTTTAAAGAAAATTTAACTGAAGAAATATTTTGTTTAAATCATTATAAAGGGTGATTTTTTAAAAGTTACAGGAAAGTTTTTCAAAAAAAAAAAAAAAAAAACACATACAATTCAGGAAAATGCATGAAGTCTTTATTTTAATCAATAGTACGGTCCATATAATTAATGTTTGAAGATTATTTCATGCAAATGTTGACCTTGACTGCGCCTCAAATGGTCCATCCGCTTAGTCTAATTTTGGCAAACTTTTTCCAACATTTCGGCCGGTATCTGACGAATAAATGCTTCAATGTTGTCTTCCAATGCGTCAATTGAAACTGGCTTGTCTGTATAGACATGAGGTTTAAAATATCCCAACAAAAAATAGTAAAAATGCGTTAAATCGCACGATCTAGGCGGCTAATTGACTGGTCCCGAACGTGAAATGAAATGTTTACCGAGCTCGCCTCTCAATAAGTCCATTGTTGCGCGTGCTGTCTGGCATGTGGCACCGTCTTGTTGAACCCACATGTCATGCAAGTCAAGCTCTTGCATTTTGGGCAAAAAAAGTTGGATATCATCTCACGGTAGTGCTCACCATTCACACTTACGTTACGATTCGTATCATCTTTGAAGAAGTACGGTCCATTGATGCCACCAGCCCATAAATCGCACCAAACTGTGACTTTTTCTGAATGCATTGGTAGCTCTGGTAGTGCTTTTGGCTGATAGTCATTTTAAAATCGACAATTCTGCCATTGAGCCAAAAATGAGCTTCGTCGCTAAACACACAATTTTTCGGTAAAAGAAGAAAAGAAGCGCCCGATGAACTTTCTTAACAGAGCACGCATTTTGATAATAAAATTCAATAATTTGCAAGCGTTGTTCGTTTTTAAGCCGATTCATGGTAAAATTATAGACCAAACTGAAAATGTTTGACAGTGAAACAAAACACGAAACGTGTGAAACCAGTGTTGCCAAATGGATTATAGCTACAAAATTATGTAGAATAACAAATTTCTATTCTTATATCTATCTCTTAAGGTTAATTTATTATTCACATATCTTTTACCTAAAATCCTCTTGAAATAATTTGTTTTTGAAGACTCACACGCACATAATTTGAAATTAAAAGTTAAAAGTTTTTTCAACTTTCAAAGCTCTAAGGAAACATGGACAATTTCCGCTTAGTCGAAAAACTTCTAAGAACTCCTTGAACAACCTTACGACAGGTTCAGGAATAAGCTACAAGGATTCTTTGCAATTTCGATAGTTCAGATCTAAACCAATGTTTGACTCGATTACGGTTTGTTTCTTGGCTATTTTTGTTTGTGTGTATCTTCGAAAAAATTCGAAATCTTGTAACAGACAAGTCACTCTTTATGGATGGTCTTAACATTTTCACTCGACCAATAGTTTTCCACTCAATTAGAGTGATTTTTTTTGTGGGCTTTTTTTCCGGTGTTTTTAATGATTTTTTATCATAATTTTTCTTTTCATAAAAAGAATGAGACGGAACGATATGTTGAGGAAGTGGGTTGTTGTGAAAAAGAAGGTGGCAAAAGGTAAAGCAAAAGCAAGCTATGTCGAGTCAAGCTTGAGCGTGAGCCGGTAGCTGGAGCCGGGTGGTTCTGCAGCTCTCTAGCCGGTGATGGGTGGTTGAGTTGAAGTGTGTTGTTGTTGTGGACTGGGTGAGGGTTGGTTGGAGACGGAGAAATACCAACCGAAGTCGAACCGCCATACCATCGCCATCTACCAGCCGGCTTTTGCTTTTGGTTTTCCCAAGTACAAGTAGCCTCTCCGTCTGCAACGACAATTTGTATTTTTCTTTTGTTGGATGATTCTTTTTTTCTTCTGCTCTGTGAAGCCCTTGTTCTTGTGTGTTGTTCTTGTCTTCATCCGGTGCTTATTTTTTTTTTCTTTTTGTTGCTTGGATTTTTTCTCTCTGTATGTGCAGAATTTTTTTTCGCGACGGAGACGGATAAATACATTGACAGTTTTGTTTATGTGTGCATTTTTTTTCGTGTGTATGAATGTTGGCCCCAATATTGAAGTTGGGATGGGTAAAAAAAATATATCAAGTCTTACTGCCGGCGGGAGAGTAAGGTTCCTCTTTTTTCTTTTTTGTAAGCTCCTCATATTCCCCATGATTGGCTAGCGATGATTATTATTATTGGAGCTGGAGAAATGACTGCTTTGAATGTAGTTTGTCTTGCCTGTCGCTCTGTCCGCCCTGTCTGTTTATCTGTCTGTCAATAAATCGTCCAGTCTGCCTTCTGCCCGTGTGGGTCATTTTGAGTTGTGTTCCTTTTTTTGAAGAATCTTCTCATTATATTTTTATTTACCTACAAAAATCTTCCTACTCATCGTCTCACCGCCCGGTCCGTTAGCAGCTACTAGCCACTACAACCACTTCTCAGCCTGCTGCTCTTGCTCTTACTCTCAAGGGTTGGCTGGCGTTGGCTTTAGCTTAGACTTTTTAGAAGAAGCTCTCTTCATACTTCGTCTTCTGCATCTTCAACCACCACCGCCACGCCACCCCGCTGCTGGGTGCTTCTTCCTTGATCCATTTCCTTGGATTCATTTTTTCTTTTATATTCGTTTCTTTCATGCACATACTAACGTCCGCCTTGCTGTCGCTTTGCCTCGCGGATTTTTTTCTTGCCACCTTTTATGTGTGTGAATTTTTTTCCCTCTTCTTTGTTTCTCTGCTCTCCCCAATTTCCATTTCCAGTTATTTATTTGTCGTCGTGGTCGTCATCGCTTTTGGTTTTGGTATCGTATATCGTCGTCGTCGTCGTTCGTCGTAGCTGTTATATTTATATTGAATGAATGATGAAACACGACGAACGAAACGAAGGAAGAACAAATGGATGTGTGAAATTTTCGTGCTCGTTTGTCGTATCGTTTGGATTGAGTTTGTTGAGTCTCTTCTGATTGTGACTTGACTGGTGTGGTGCTTCTCTGCTTGCTTCTTCTTCGTGGTGTGGTACTTCTTTTGGATTAGGAAAAAACCCTTGAAGATTCCCTTTCATTTCAAGTTCGACCTCGACTCGACGACGGAGTGGTTTAGGTTATGAGAATTTCGTTCCTTGATTCTCCAAACTACTAACATCATCTTTGGCAGCTAAAAGCAAATACAAAAATACAAAATAAAAAAAATCAAAATAAAATAAAAGTTCACACATCTTGTGAAAAAGAAGAAGAAGAAGAATAAACAGTGAAACAAAGTGTTCTTGAAAAAGTGAAACGGTGGAAGAAAGGGTTATCCAAATATTTAAATCGCAGCGCGAATTCCAAAGTCAGTTTTCTGTTTGTTATCTTTTTGTCATTCAAGTTCAAACAATTCAACCGTTTTTTTTTGTCTACTCTCGTCTTATATCCTGCCTATACTTTTAAATTCGTAAACAAACCGTTAATATATAATAAATATTTCTGCATTATTTTTCGTTAGATTTTCCATTTCTGTTTGTCCTTTTTTTCCTATCGCAGCCAAAGGTACATAATAATTTTTATAACGTGTGAAATAATAAGTTTTGATTGTTGACTCATAAGTTTTTTTTAAATATTGTCTTGATTTTCTTTTGTTCACATCATAACGGTGGTATTAGCTTAATATCTTCAATACCGCTAAATTTTTTAAAATTCATTGCGCTTTCTTTGATTATCAACATCTTATTGTTTTTTTTTTCTTCTCTTTGTATTTTTTTTTATCTCTCAAAGTTGAAAAAAATCAACTTTATGAGTTCATCGACTTCAAAAAAAATTTAAGTTTCTTTGGCATAAATAATAACCTCGTGGAAGATTTGAGTCGAACAAAAAATCATTGAAGAGGCTCAGAAGTTTATTGTCATTCTGAGGTAAAATTTAAAAGAAAAAAAAAACATTGTGATTTTGTATTCTTAGTTGATACCTAAAATAATTATGTTGATGTTCTCTCTGAATAGTTGACTCTCAGTTATCTACAAATAAACAATTTTGGGATTTCATATTTTGGATTATCGTATATCCGAAAGGTAAGATATTATAAGAAATAAACTACATACCTATTGTATATCTACCAATCTATATATAACTAAATTGATAATCTATCTTACTAACTTATAGGTAGGTACTAATGTTTTGCATAGGCATGTTAGGTATTTGTGTCACAGATGTTTTTAACAATAATATGATAACTTTTTCTATTTAGTGTCAAATGGATAGAATAAGTAGGTTAGAATAATAACAACTTGGTATCTAACTGGTCTAAATGTTGTAGGTAGGTATTTTGACATATTTTGGATATCTAGGTAGGTTACATTTCAAGAATATTTTAAAAGACTTAGTTATTGTTTTTCGATTTTAATTACTTTTTTTTAAAGAATTCATCAAATCAATTATGACGCAATATAAGGGAATGGACTAAGTAGTTGGAATCCTCCTCAAAATTTGTTTTGAAAGAAAAAAGTTGAATCTTGTGTAGTCAGCCCCGTAAACCCTAGTAGTGTGCTTTTGAGTATTCAGTAGTTGGCTCATATGTTAAGTTCTACATTCTGACCAAAGTCAACAATTATCATAAGCAAAAAAATATCTTGTTGCTCTTTCTTATTAACATTCTTATTGTTATTACAAAAAGTTAAAAGAAAATTTCTTTAATCACCTTCTTTTGTGGTGTTGAAATAAACAATTGAATATCGAGAGTTTTTCAAAGTTTCCATACTCAATACCTAGATAAAGGAATCGATTTTAGAACACTTCGTTTCGCCTGGGAAATACTTTAAATAAACAATACCAATGTATGAAAAATAGACTTAGAATCATACAATTTACCTATAATATTGAAATCTGGGACGACTTTCCAGTAATTGCTTAGAGTTTTGATTTTGTTTGTAAAACTAAGGGTTTCTTAGAATAGCTTAAATCATACAGAGAAATGTTATCCTTTTCAGTTTTACCCAACTTTTTAAAAATTCTTTTCACACCACTAACAACTATTTGAATGAATAGTACAACGTAAAGACAGATAGGTTTGGAAGGGGGTAAGCTGCCCCCTACAACCCCCCTGCTTGTCTCACCAGATTTTGGTGGGATGTTAGGAAGACTAGAAGACATAAAATAATGTGTTTGTTCTATTCTATGTTTTTTTTTTGAAAAACTCGTAGAACTTAAAACAATACTCTGGATACAAATGAACTTGTGTAGAATTTTCCAATAAAATTTGTGCTTCGAACAAAAAGCATTGAATTGAAATGATGTCTATTTGATTGCAATGTGGATGATATGTCATTAACAATCAAAAACAATATCAGTTTAATGGCTGCAACGGCTGCGATTACAGCATTATATCCTTTTCAGGATCAATTTGCACATATGCATCTGTATGTCCTCGATAACTTGACGAATTTCATCTATAGTATTGAATCGATTGTAAAGTATTAACATAAATCTTATCTTTTACGTTTACTGAAAGAAAATTATGACGTTGTGATCGCTTCTTCGCAAAGAAATACGATCAGTAATATTCTCTTTGAAAAATTGCGATATTTTCTTTGCATGCAAAATGTTGGGTTGTTGGTTTTAACAATTTCAATGTCAAAAGATGACAGCTTCAAAAATCACCTGCCACTTTAACTTTAAGAAATTTGCTAAATCCATATTCCATCTGTCATTATTCTAGGCATAATTTATTGCCAGTTTTAATTGAAAGAGTTTATCAGTGAGCTACAAAAATATATTCGAAATGTGAAGATTTCGAAATGTTTGAAGACTCAGCTTTGTGCAGAACAGTGCGAGCAAATCCTTTCGAAAAGGTTTATAATGGAGACTTTAAACTCCCTTATGAAACAGGACGTTGTACTTCTGTAAATTTAATACTATGAAAGCAATAGATGGGATGTTACAGATTGGAATTCCAGTTAATATGGCCAGTTAAGTTTGTTTGCTTTGTGTTTTTTTTAATGAACTGTCACTGTTTAGCCATGTTCGGATACAAATCTTTTAAGAAATGGGAATTAGCAATTTAAAAGTTAGCCAAACGAAAAAGAAATGTTTTCATGGTTTGGAGCCTTTAGTAAATTGCTAAATATTAACAAAATTGCTACTAAGTAAAATGTTAAGCCTGTAACAGTAGGTTGTTTTAAATTTAATTCCGACAATTAAGAAGTTTGATTGAAAAACAAAAATGGACAGCTGTTAAGTTTTACGTTAAAGAATTTGAATGTTGTGTAAATAATTCTGGATTTGATTTATCTTCTTTTCCAAATCAGAATCGTTATTTTTTTCCAAGTAAGAGCTTTTGGAAGAGTCCAAAAGGTTTTCAGATTACAAATAAAACGATATTATTGACTTTCGATGTCATATAAAAGTATGGATAATGTGGATTTCTTTTTCTCGTCTGGCTTTATATCGGATAAGAGCGCTACAAAAGTTTTTTCTTAATAAATCAAAAACGGTTTTGGATTTCAATAGAATTCTTTATTTCTGTGAAAGTACGTTCGATGCCATTGTATATGGAACTCGATTTCTTTTGCATGGCTACCACTGGCACGCTTGCAGAAGTCCAAACGCTGCATAAATCGGCCGATAATGCAGCAATTTCGATATTCGTACAATACAAAGTTCATCAATAGTCGCTGACTTATTGGCATAGAACATAGATTTGACGTAGCCCCATAGGAAATGGTCTAGGAGCGTCAAATCCCACGACCGAGACGGCCAAGCGACTGGAACATTTCGTGGATAACACGTTCTCAAAACTTGATTTTCAATAAATTGATCGTGACATTCGCTGTGTGGCTTGTGGTTCCGTCCTGTTGAAACCACATGTACACCAAGTCCATATCATCCAATTGGAGCCAAAAATGTGCGGTTATAATTCAACGGTAGTGATCCCCATTCACAGTAACGAGCCGGTCTTGATCATTATGGAAGAATTACGGCCCAATGACGCCGCCGACGACGGCCCATAAACCACGCCAAACCGTAATGATTTCAGGATGCAATGATGACTGATGGAGTACGTGTGGATTGCTGCCTGACCAATACCGCATATTTTGTTTATTGACGAAGCCATTCAGCCAGAAATGAGCCTCATCGCTGAAGATGATTTTTCGATGAAAATCCGAATCATTTTCAAGTTGTCTCTCAGTCCAATTCACGAACATACGACGCTCTGGTGGTGAAGCGGCTTCAGATCTTGTTTCAATTTAAACTTGTAAGGATCAAGGCCAACGAGACGTCACGCTTGAGAACGACGTGTGAGAGACACATTTGGGCTTGCTGCAACTGAAGCCTCTGCGGCAGCAATATTCTCGACACTACGAGCATTTCTTAGTCTCATTGGCACGGGAACATTTTGTATTGTGCATGTGGATGTCCACTAGACGTTCAATTTTTGATCTGCTAAGACGGTTATGACAACCATAAATTGGACGGAGCGCTCTTAACGTTGAAACCACTGACTCAGAATTTTGGTAGTAAATTTTAATAATTTTGACTCGATGTTGGCTCGTGTATCATTCCATCATGAAATGGCAAACCTTTCTGAAGAGAAATGTCTAAAAAATGTCGCTCTACTTTTGTACCGTCCTGATGTTTGAAAAACCCGTACATATATGTTTACTCTTCTTGTCTTCTCCTATTACTCTTATGTCTGTTATTTTTTTTTTAAATACTTGTTAGGTATCAATGCGTGGTTAAAGTTTTAATAAATTAATTATTTTCTTATAATGAAATTGTTTTCAATATTCACGTATCAATTTTTAAATGAAAATTGTTATTGTTAAAGTCAGTTATTGGTATTGTATAAAAACGAACCCAATACAGGCAAAAGACAAAAAGACTATCAAAAATCAAATTTTATTTGTCACAATTTTAATCAAGCGATTATCGTTATAGCTTAATCAATCGGCTGTACCTTCTAATCAAAGGTTTATTATTCAATTTTTTGTTTAGGTCTGGCCAAACCCACTTTGGTCATTAAATAATATTGTCGTTTGCATCTTCGCCGTCGTCTCGTCGTCCTTCGACGTTGTTGTCGTTGTCATTCTTGTCGTCGTCGTCGTCTTCGTCGTCACTGTCTTTAACCCTGAATAAAGAAGACATTATTTCACTAATGGTTTTTAGCTATAACACTTAAATTGCATTGTGTTTCTGTCCTGGTTATTTTGTTGTCCTTAAGTTTTTGTTGCCAAACAAATGGGTGGGTCTCAAATTTGTCTTAAAAAATAAAAAAAAATATATATTAGCCAACTATACACTAAAATAAAAATGAGTCCCAATTCCAATGGACTTAGGCGAAGCCAAAAAATACAGTGGCGGCCGACGAGGCGACAAACAACTTTAGACTTCAATATATTGTCTATAGTGGGTGTGTTTGTTTGCTGTAGAAATTATGAAACGATTTTTTTTTTCTTTTGCCTTCTTGGAACTTATATTTTGGCAAGTCAGTCAGTTATGGTGTCTTATATCTCTGAATGTCCCTGTTTGGTACTTTCAGTGGGGGCGAACTTAAATTTGTAAAAAGAAAACAACAAGGAATATTATAAATCGAATAAGTATAAATGAAACGTAATACGCAACCTATACACATCGACGGGAAATCGACATTTTTGATATTAATATTAAGATTAAAAGTCGGATTGGAATTTGATTTGTTTGGAATATTGAGTGATTCATATATAAAAAAGATATCATACCAATTTGAAACCGGGTACACTCATTGTACGAGGTTGACTACACTACTTTGAGAAGAAACATAATTCTGTAAGTATCAACTATTTTACTGATGCTTTGATTAGTCTTTGATATAAAAGGTTATACCTTATAAAGAATATCTAAGTTTTCTTGTGGAAGAAAACGCGATTAAAATTCGATAGAATCGTATTCCTTTTAGAAAAAAACGACACTCTTCGCAACCACCTTGATTCTATGTAGTATCAAAATTCATAAAGTATGAATTCCTTATCGACACTGTTGTGGGTGTGGGTCGACCTGTCATCAGCATCCCTTGATGTTTGTGATTTAAAAGGCGTGTTTAAAAACACATTTTAAATAAAGAAGAGAAGCAGCAGCACATCACCCCAATCTTTAATTGATATGCATCTTTTCTTTTTTGCACTGTGCTGTGCACTCGTTTCAGGCCCCATTATTCACCCACTTTTCTATCTCAATCCCATGCTCTAGTCCCGTATAGTCTAACCGGTACATAGAAAAACATAAGGAAGATGAAAATAAAATGTAAGGTTAGGTGGCAGTGGACAGAAATAGCCCCATAGCAGAGCTACAACATTCACAACCAAACCATTTCTTTCATGCGTTTGCTGTTCAGTTTTTTTGTTGGTGTTTTTGTTGATGTTTTTTTATTTTTTTTTTTTTTTTTCAAAAACACATCTTCGCTAGAACTTGTGTCGTATCGTAAGTCTGAGACTGACTACTGTGATGGAGGAGGTAAAAGTGATGGTAGATGGTAGATGATTGCTGGAGCTCTGCTGGGATTGGGATTTCCTATTCGCACTCGTCGTCATCATCGTCGTCGTGGTGTAAGGTGTAAGAGCCATTTCGAAAAGAGCACTTGGTCCATATATGTAAAGGTACACATAGGTATAATAGAACTTGATGACGATGGCGAGACATGCAAGGATATAAAGGAAAAAGAAGGAATAGCATTGAAAACTTGAATATTTTCGCTCATCATATAGGCATTTCTTTTTTAGAAGGTTGGATCTTATAAGTTATTCAAAATAGGGTAAATGTTTTGTGTATGATGTTGGAAGGAATATTTATTTATAGTGCATAATCAAGCAAACGAAAAACAATTAATTTGTTGACATTTTGTCAATTGACAAACTTTTTCAAAGTTCATTTAAAAAAAAAATTATATTTTAAATAAATGTCATCTATCAGCTTGTGATTGATCGTGAAAAATCTTAAGTTTTGTATCTGAAGCGGTATTTGCGAAAACAATGTGTTGGTATTATGATAATTGGCAGCAGAGGTTCTTTTTGTCCAATCCATGAAAAAGGGTTTATGAAAAACATATTTTACAAAGAACTGTCTTCTCTATAAATAAGACTGAAATTTGGATTTTGGATTGTAAAGAAGCTAATGGGTTAGAAATTCTCATTAGTTTTTTTAAAAATGTTTATGTCTCAAAAAATCTGCACCAAATTATTTTTAAAGTTCATGGTCAGAATATACATAGACTTATAAAATCATTCGGAGATTGCGCCGCAGATCCCGCGCCGCTGAAACACAAACACAAAATATGAAGACTTAATGGCTGGAACACAAACACAGCTTTGGCTTCGTCTGCATTACGTTGGGCCTGCTTCGAGATTGCTTTAAATGACACTCTTCCAATATGACATTTCTAAAATGGCACTTCTGTCATTAGCAACTGTTATTTTTAATGTAAGTTTTGAAATCGATACAATTAAATTTAAAGCAAATGTTCATCAAATTTGAACTAGAGCTTTACGTAACATTACGTTATTTCTTAACGATTGGCAATTGAAACGTGAGGTCGAAGCTTAATTGTGATAGCATGCATTGAATTCCTCTGACTGAACTTTTAAACGTCAGGCGAAGTTGAAGCTGAAGCGTGTTTGTGTTTCAGCCATTAAGTCTTCATATTTTGTTTATTTAATTTGGTGGTACCCGTGGCATGACGGTTAGTGCGTTGGACTGTCATGCTAGAGGTCTTGGGTTCGATCCCTGCCTATTCCATCTAAAGTCTTTTCACGGGTACTGCCTCTTGCGAGGAATTGACAAATTCTCCAAGATTAACTATTGTCATGAAAAAGTGCTTTCTTAAAATTAGCCGTTCGGAGTCGGCATATAAACTGTAGGTTCCCTCCATTCCTGACAACATTACTGGCACACAGGAATGGTTGAGAGTTGTAAGTCACTAGGCCTTGGTTCTCAACGGACTGTCGCGCCACCCAATTTATTTATTTATTTAATGTGTGTTAAAAGTTTTTTTTTTTTAAATGGAGTGGAGTATAGATTATTAAATTTCCATAGAAATTAATTGTTAGTTATCCGATTTATCAAATTGAAAATTTTGTCATTTATCGATGTTTCAAGGTCCTTAGAATCTTAATCAAATAGTTTAACGATAGTATACGTTCTGGATACCTTTTTTCTTCGGCCATATCTCAAGAACGAAAAGAAATATCGACTTCAAATAAGTCTAACAGATAAAAACATTAACCCCCAGTTTCACAATGAAGGTTTACACTTCAGTTCAGTTGAACTTCGTTCAATTAGATTTAATGATAAATAGCTGGCAGCATTAATCGATGTTTTCGAGCATTATGACGCTACGTGTCCAGATCGTCACTTATATGAATAAAAAAAAAAATATTACCTCGGGACTGAATCCGTACATGGATACAATCTTTAGCTGCAATAACTCTAGAAAACTTTTCAAGTTGCTAAAATCCGTTTACAATTTTCAGCTTATCCTCATCTGTCGTCGGGAATTTTATGTATTTTTTCCGAAGTAGGGCAATGTGATGGGAGGCTTTTTTACAAATTCTACCAGCTGACAATTTCGATACTTCACAAAAATCTCCCTCAGTTATAAGCAAAGATCCACTTGCATAGAAGCGCAAGGTTAACAAAAGTTTGCTTTCGGCAGATATTTAATGGCTCCTGAATACAAAAAATTGTATTCAATATTATTTAGGCCGAATTCTTCGACATTCGTAATCTGTCAAAGAATTCCAGATCGCCCCAATAATTGGAGTGATTTCTTCTCCAATGAATGCATCTTTCTCTACTTATATTGGCTTAACTTACTTACTTAAGGTGGCGCTACAGTCCGGGGCAGACCTGGGCCTCAACCAACAAGCGTCTCCAGCCAGCTCTGTCCCTAGCTAGCTGTCTCCAGTTTCGCACGCCAAGTCTGTTGAGGTCCTCTCTCACCTGGGTGCGCCACCTGAGTCGCGGTCTTCCTCTACTGCGCCGTCCCTCGGGATTGGATTCGAAGACCTTCCGGGCTGGAGCGTTGATGTCTATCCGCTCTACATGAGCTAGCCATCTAAGCCGTTGGACTTTAATTCTTCTAACTAGGTCAGTATCGCTGTACAACCCGTACAGTTCGTCGTTATATCTTCTCATCCATTCTCCATTTATGCGTACGGGACCAAAAATCACCCGAAGAATTTTTCTCTCGAAGCATCCTAAGACGCTCTCATCTTTCTTTGAAAGGGTCCAGGCCTCAGCGCCATAAATAAGAACCGGGATGATGAGTGTCTTATAGATGGTGGTTTTAGATGCTCGAGAAAGGACTTTACTTCTCAATTGCCTTCTAAGTCCAAAGATTTGCAAGAGTTATTCTTCGTTTGATTTCAGCGCTGGTGTCGTTGTCTGTGTTAATAGCGGTGCCTAGGTAGATAAAGTCCTTAACTACTTCAAAGTTATAGCTGTCCATGGTGACGTTTTGTTCAAGACGTCGTTGTTCAGTGTCCTTTTTTGATGACAGCATTTACTTGGTCTTGCCCTCATTGACCACTAAATTCATCTTCTTCGCTTCCGTCGCAATGCTCAAAAACGCTTCAATGACATCACGCTTTGGTCTTCCAATTATATCAATATCATCTGCGTATCCGAATAATTGGATGGACCTTTAAAAGATTGTGCCTCTAGTGTTGACGGTTGAGTTTTGTCTAAAACCTTTTTTTACATCAAATGCATCGGTAAGATCTTTTCCGACCTTGATAGAGCAGCGTGCATTCTCCATCGTCATTCTGCACAAACGGATAAGTTTGACAGGGATGCCAAAACTAGACATTGCTCTGTAGAGCTCTTCCCTATAGATGCTGTCATACGCGGCTTTAAAATCGATAAAAAGGTGGTGGGTATGGATTTGAAGTTCCTGGGTTTTTTCCAAGATCTGCCGTAGTGTGAATATTTGGTCGATAGTGTACTTTCCTGGTCTGAAGCCACACTGATAAGTAATCAGGTTGATGACGAATGGCTTCAGACGGTCACATAATACGGCAGAGAGGATCTTATACGCAATGTTAAGGATACTGATGCCTCTGTAGTTGGCGCAATTTAGATGATCTCCTTTCTTATGTATTGGGCCTACTATGCTGAGGTTCTATTCATCGGGCATGCTTCCTTCCGACCATATCTTACAGATAAGTTGGTGCATGCTCCTAACCAACTTATCTCCAGCTGCTTTAAAGAGCTCGGCATTCAAGCCATCCGCTCCAGCGGCTTTATTAGACTTCAGCCTAGATATGGCAATCTTTACTTCGTCTATGTATGTCGGGATTGTTGGCTTTTGTCGTCTATGTTGAATGGATCATCCTGACTGACAGCGGAATTCAGTTCGTCGTCGCCGTTATACAGTCTGCAGAAGTGGTCCTTCCATATCCTCAGCATTGACTGCGGTTCCACAATGATGTTTCCACTTTCGTTTTTGCAGCCTTCGGTTCTAGGTTTATATACCTGTGAATTTCGTTTCACCTGTTCATAAAACTTTCGAACTTCATTCCTGCTTTTAAACCTCTCAACTTCTTCGACTGCACGATTCTCATGCCCTCTCTTTTTCCCTCTGAGAAGTTGGCGTTCCTCTCACCCCTTCTGCTCATAGAGATCATTAGCAGCTATTGTCTTCTTATGCCCGCCGACATTCCCCATCAATCCAGGGGTTCCTTGTTGGTGGCTGTTTGAAACCCAGCACATCAGAGGCTGCTTTTCTGATTGCATCTTGGCAATGTTGCCACTGGTTTTCGATACATTGTGTTGGCAGCAGAGAACTTCGAGAGAGGTTTCTTGTAACTCAGTCGGAAACAGCGCACATATCAGGCTAAAGTTGCCGAATTTAGCCTTGATGCGTATGGTCATGAGGCGCTCATTGATGCACCTATAGCTCAAGACTTCTTGCCTAAGTCTGGCTCCAATGAACAAGCCAAATCCAAATAAGCACCGTTGGATCTCGTGGAAGCAGTCACCATAGTAGATATCGCTGTTTTTCATCCTCTTTTTGCCCGGCCCATTCCATCGTATTTCCTAAATGGCGGTGATGTCTGCTTTATAGCAGTCTAGGGCCTCCGCTACTTCCTCGGCCGCACGTGGTCTGTTAAGGGACCTAATATTCCACGTACATATCCGAAGTTCGTTGTCCTTATTTCGTTTGCGTGGGTTGTCAACAGTGAATCCGTCCGTATCCGAGGCTTGTTGGTGCTTCGAAACTATGATGTTTATACGTGGCCAGGAAGTCACCCCGAAGGTACAACCCCCAACCTGGAGGGCCAGATCCTTAGTATAACTCCAAGGAAGGGGAGCCGGATAAACCGCTCTTTACAGGCTCCGAATATGTCGAACAAGCCCTATAAGGTGTTCACTAAGTAGTTCAACCTTACTGGAACTGTCGACGCCACCGTTGATTCTATCTCGAGAATTCGTCCGCTGCCGCCTGGATAAGGAGAGGTGCCTAAGTGAAAACACCTCTACCCCCTCTCTCGTTTGCTGCCCCCAACAACTTTCCACTGGGATTGGAACCCAATATAGGAGTTGATAGACAGAGGTGGGTTTTGAGAAAAACCTGTGGACGCTTGTGTCCTCTTAAATGCACATGTCTACCATTTCAACATCACTTATATTGTCAATTAATATAAAATTCTCCTCGTTGCTGATATCTTCAAAATCACTTTCACAACTCGATAACATTTTTAAAGCACAATTATTATTTTGTGAAAAAACTAATATTTCGCGACGTTGTAAAACACTTTTCTTCACAAGCGCACAATTTATCAAATGGCAGCTGTCAAATTGAAATGTCATCGTGGGAAGTGGTTCCAAACTCTGAACTGAAGTTTAAAAGGCAGAATACTTTTGGTTACCTTGCAACTGCAAGTCGAACTGAATTTAAGGATTAAACGAAACTGTGAAACCGAATAAATTCTTGAACTGAAGTTTAAACCGAAAGTGGAGTTTTAACTTCCACTGTTAAACTTGGGGTAAAAGATTCAGAAATAACTTTGTAAAAAAATATTTAAAATAAAAGTTAACAAATATAAAATTTTTTGAACCAATAACGTGACACCAAATTAGGGGAAAGAACAATAGCTAAGCCGCCAAATATTGATAATGGAATTTTCTAGAGGGGTCAAAAACGAGCAATTATTACTATGGGAGGGGGTTCAAGATGTAGGGTCACAGTTAAAAAAAAAACTTAAAATAAAGTGCTATACGAATTTTGAAAGCTAGAATTTCCGTTCTGTAATCTAAAACTTAAGTTAAGTTATTTAGGGTAGTAGATTTTGAAAAATTCGGATGCATCGGATATCATATCGTATCGTGTCCAACATTTGTATATATTTGAAAATGAATAACAAATGTTTTTTTATAAATCAAAAAAACTTAAAACAAAATAGTTTGTCACCTCAAAAATAATTGAATTCCCATAATCAAAATCCTTAAGCACATTTTTCCAAAAATGTAATGTCCCAATTTTCGTTATTCCCAAGGCAATGGTTTCCAATCATTATTTATCCCAATGCCAAGATTTTGCAATAATAATGTTGAAAATTGTATAATTGGACACCAATTTTTTGGGATGTTTTCTTTTTGAAGCATCCAGGAATTTTTTTTTAACCAGAAGTAAAGTTTTGAAAAGTCGTAATCATCTGAACTTTACGAAAAGTACACTCAAATGATGAAAACAAACATGCGTTGACGGAGTTTGAAAAAATTAGATTTTGGGCTTTCGTTTGTGGATTTCTTAAAGTGTGGGGATTTTGGTTTTGGAGATTTTGAACTTGGGCATTATGTCGGTATCCCTGCTAGATTTCCTTCAAAATAGTACATTTTGAATATGTACGTGACAAAAAAAATTGTTTCTCCCATCAACGACAAATTTACGACGGTTAAATGTTACACAGTCTTTTAATTTAAATTTATTTTAACCGTTTTTAAATAATGCTTACTTGATTATCAATGCTACTGGCTAATTAAAAAAATAGACGCGGACATTTTTCAGGGCAATTTTTTTTTATTTTTACGAAATCCCGACAATTAATCCAATTATTAGTTTCCTAAAATAGTGATAATGCTTACTTGACGCAAATAAGAACAATAGACCAACGAATGGGACGTACCAAGTTTAAATATTTTAACTTAGGGATTTTAACTTCTCAAAGCTTAGGGGACATTTTTTACATTGTTACATTTTATTCGAGTTGCGAAAAGAATTAGAGATATTTGTTTTAAACTTAAACTTGAATATGGGGATAGAAAGACAAAAATTTTATTAGAATTGACTTTGATAAATAAATAAGAGATATGAAATATTTTTGTGAATTCAGATTCTTAGCAATAAGGACATGTTTTTAAGCTTAACAGCTCACTCAAAGGCCACACATTTGTATGCTACGAAAGGCTTGGTCAAAAGCAAAATCTCAATTATTGAAGTTATCCTGATCCAAAGTTTCAACTAAGATATACTATTCATGTGCAAATTTAGATATTAAAAAATATAAGAGTAACTATTTATTTCATTTTTTTAGATACTCAGTTTTGCTCAAACTCAATCAAAAAATAAATCAGAACAACGTCTGTCCTGTCAGCTAGTGGCAAGTAAAACTGACGTTTAATCTTGACAGTAAAGCGCATTAGATCATTGAGATTTGAAAAATTGTTTTACTTTTCCAATGTTCATGAAGAACAATTTTAAATTTTGTTTGTGAAGTTGTTGTATATTCAAATTTGTGAGATGTAGGGTGAGTTCAAAAATGCAACTAGTTGGACAAGCCATGCTGTAAAAATTCATGCAATAACAAATCGTTTTATTTTTTGGCAATTATTTTACCTACTCATCTTGTTCTGACATTTTCTTGCAGAGCGTTAACAGAAATGAAATGACCGCAGGTTTGATCGCATTTCAGCTGTCAGACTGTTTTTTTGAACAGAGTTACCGACTGCAGTAATACAGTGTGTTTACATTTATGAACGCAAATCTTGCATTACTGCTGAACTTTAGCATTAATGAATTTACCCGTAATCTTGTCAAACTGACAACCTTAAATTATTCTCTTGATATACATATTATTTAAGAAAAATTTGTAAAAGTTGCTTTTGACCTAAAACTAATTTTATCTTATTAAAAATACTGATTTTAAGATTAAGTGATTTATTTTAGAAAAATCCAGTTGTCAGTGGTTTTTTTTTTTATAAAACCTGTAAAATAATAATAATTGATAAAAACTGATGTTCGATTCCAATATCTCAAGAATGAATGGAGGTATTGAATTCAAAATTAATATTTTCTATGCAATATTTTCTTTTTAACGTAAGATCTTTTTTTTTTTTTGAAAAATTGAAAGTATTTTTTTATAAGAAGTAAGAGCTTTCAAAAAATTAAACCAAAATTGAGTTTCGGGAACAAAAACAGATTTTGAAATCAAACTTATTTTAATATAAACAAAATATTGTTGCTAAATTTCAGACGAATTTTTAGGGAAATAAAAAACAATTGACAAAAAATTAAAATTAAATACAAAATATTTTATGGAACTTTTAGAAATGTCGACAGACGAACACGAATAGAAAGTTATAAGTGTGGGTCGTATCCCAGCTTCTTTAAAAAAAATATTTTCCTATTTTAAGAAATGCACAGGTTCAAATTTAAGACGTTTGAGGATAGGGAAGGACTATCTAACGAAAGTAGTATTTATTTTTGATGTGCTGGATTTTATATTTTTTTAAACAGTAGCAGGATTCAAATCTAATTTGTTACCAAATAAATTTTATTAAAAAGTTAACTTATTTCTTGTGAAGATTTGAGATTAGAAAAAAACAATGTTTAATTTGTACTTAGTCTTTTAATTTAAATTTATTTTAACCGTTTTTAAGGTATTGTTTACTTGACTATCAAGTTAACGTTGCTAGGGGTTAATTAAAAAAAAGACGTGACAATTTGATTTCTTTTAGGACAATTCTACGACGAAGTCATGAAAATTAATCCAATTATTAGTTTCCTAAAATATTGGTAATGCTAACTTGACGGACATACTCACAATAGAATAATGAATGGGACATACCAAGTTTAAATAGTTTGACTTCAAGACTTCTCAAAACTTAAGGGTATTTTTTTAAATTATAATATTTTATTTAAGTTTGAAGAAGAATTAGAAATATTTGTTTTTAAATTAAACTTGAATATGGAAAGACAAAATATTGCCTCAGTAAAAAAAATCATTCTTTTAAAAGCAAAATCTCAATTATTGAAGTTATTCTGATCCATAGTTTCTAGTTTAAACTTATATATACTATTTGTGTGCAAAATTAAATATTTAAAAAAATATAAGAGTAAACATATTTTTAATTCTTTTTCTATTTATTTAATTTGTTTAGTTTTACTTGTTAGCCGGTAATACATTTTTTTATGATAAACTCAATAAAAAAATAAATCAGAACAATGCCTGCCCTGTCAGCTAGTACAAGTGGAACTGACGTTTATTCTTGACAGTAAAGCGCATTAGATCATTTTGATTTGAAAAATTGTTTTACTTTTCCAATGCTAACGAAGAACAATTTTAAATTTTGTTGGTGAAGTTGTTGTACATATATTCAAATTTGTGAGATGTAGGGTGGGTTCAAAAATGCAACTAGTTGGACAAGCCATGCCGGAAAAATTCATGCAATGCATTTATGAACAGAAAAACTACTGCGAGAATTCGGCAGATATACAATATCAAAAACCAATTCATAAATGCATCTATAAAAAAAGGAATGACAAAAATAATTAAGTTTTTTCTTTGAGTTACGCGGGTTTTAGTGTCTTAACAAAATTCGTATTGGAAATGTTTCCAACTTTATAATTTCTTTGAAGTAAGAATATTATATTTCAGCTTATTAATAACAAATCATTTTATTTTTCGCCAAAAATTTTATAAATATGCATTCAATTATTTTACTTACTCATCTTGTTTTGACATTTTCCTGCAGAGCGGCAACAGAAATAAAATGACTGCAGGTTTGATCGCATTTCAGCTGTCAGACTGTTTTTTTGAACAGAGTTACCGACTGCAGTAATGCAGCGTATTCACATTATTTATGAACGCAAAACTTGCATTACTGCTGCATTTTAACATTAATGAACATACCCGTAGACTTGTCAAAGTGACAACCTGAAATTATTCTCTTATGATATAAGTGAATCGTAGAAATACAGTTGTGCAGAATTTCCGATGTTTTTTTTACAAGGAAATTGTTTTACGATGTGTTACAAATTAACAAAAGGATTAGTTTTAGGAATGTGAGATAATCTTTTTTTTTATTCAAAAAACCCGTCTATAAAAATGGAAAATAAAAAACATATTTTAATCAATTTTCCTGGCATTAGTTCATCAATACTATTGAGTACGTGAAATTATAGAATGTTTGATTTATCATGTCTGTGATAAGACTTATATTTTAGTATACTTGTGTTGCCAATATTTTAAATAAAAAATACATTGGTTTTTATTTTTTCCTCACGAATATATAGAAAACTTCTGTTGTGACACTCTTGCCGTCTTATATGTCATTGTGATTAATGGTACCAAAGCAAGAACTTGGAAAAAAAAAACGATCAAAGTCCATTTCCTAAAACCGCTGACGAACTGCTATTGCATATTCATACTTCGATGCTTCTTCCAATTCAAAATGTATAACACGCCTTAACTGTATGCAGGCAGCAATGCCAAGCTACCCACTAAGTTGCAAAATGTACGATATATATACCTTTACTGACCATCTACGGCTATGGTCTTCCTGCATCGTCGTCGTTTCCTCACAACGACAGTGGAGGTGCTTTAGCAGCACTAGCACTACCACTACCCATATCCATCACGGCGAACCACGCCATTGTCGTCATGAGAATTGTCTGCCCCCCTGCATGAAACCTTCTTCCTCCATGCCAATTTTTTTTTAATTACATAAGAAATGGGGGCTCTGGCGTCATGAGCAGCAGTTTGTGTCTGTGCTATCACAACTACACAACCAACTCAAGCACTATGTATTTTTTCCGGATCAGTTATTAGGATGGAGATTCTCTTCTTTTTTTTTTTGTTTTTGTAAAAAGTGTTGTTGGATCAACCCGAAGAAGCTAAGGAAAAAAAATCTAGGGCCAAACGCCCAGTATGACCCCTCTGCCTTATGTCACCGTTGTTATGTTGGCACGGACGCCCTTAAAGAGTTTTCTTGGCTAAGCTAAAGCTGGACGTCTCATCTTCCGTCCGTCCATTTTGTGTGTGCGTCGTCGTCGTTGTCGTTCGAGAAAAGGAATAATTCACCGTCAACCTGCAGATGGTTGTTATGTATATATTGCTGGTTCTGCTTCTGTACGAGATTGAGTTTGAGTATCTGTCGTGTGTCAATGGAATAGTTGGCTTGGCCAGTGGTCCAGTCAGTTCAGCGCTGCTGGAACAGCAACTAACTGAACTGAATGCTTTTATAGATTTTAGTTTGTTGCTGTTTCAAGTTTTAGCATTTTAAAAGTTCTCTCTCTCTTGGGTGGTTAATCCTGAATACAAAAAAAAAAACAAGAAAAAAGTTTCTTAATCGTGTAGAGAATGCTTCTGCTCTTCATCTCTGCTTTTATTCATCGTTTTCTTTTTTTTATTCTTCCTGGCTGCAAAAGTTCCTTGGACAAACCTTTCGAGACTTCAAACAAAAACTAAAAGTAGGTACGAATGACGAAGACCTGATCCTTTTTTTTTTTGTTAGGGATGTTAAGTGACTTCTCTTGTTTGCGGCTTTGTTATTATTTTGATTGTATAGCGATTGTTGTTTGGACTATGGCTTGGGAAAATTTGTTATGGATTCCTCAATGGATGATAGCGTTATATCAAATGCGCTTTTGTATATTTAAACTTGTTAATTTCAAGTTTTTATTTTATCCTAATGCCACATTTAAACTAAAGCATGTTTCTTCTAAAGATGATGGGCATAGAAATCTATACTATAATTATTAAAATTAACAATAAAAGGGGCTGTATTAGGAGGACTTGATTTTTTTTTTCTGTTTGTGTTGTTTATCGACGATAATAATATGATTCAGAAACAGTATCAAGTTGTTTAGTTTAAAAGGGGTACAGAAGGTAACATCCATCCTTTTTATGGCCTAAAAAACGTCAAAAATTCACATATGTAACTATTAAAGTGATAACAATTAAAAATTCATAAGACGCTGAAAAGTGGATGTTTTCCAGTCAAGCTGTTTTCAACAATCACTCCTATTTTTTCTTGTTATACTCGTCTAAATACTTGATTGAGGATGATCGAAATCTGGCTCATGCACTTAGTTTAGAAAGATGTGTTTATTTTTAAAGATACAGTGACGGACAAAACAATAAGACTAGTAGGGATGCCTTAACAATGAGCTCTCTCTCTTTAATATGAAGACCGTTATATTTTTTTTGTGTGTGTAAATCATCGTCGATAAACGGTAAACTTTTGATTCAAGCAAAAATAATATAGAATAAATAGCTTATAATTGTGAAAAACTAAACAAACATAAAAAAACATTCATTAGAGGTGGACGAAACAATAAGACCAGGTAACTTCTGTTTAAATGTATGTTGAAATTATTGTTATTTGATTAAAATATTTTACAGAACAGCATTCTTGGAATAAAATTCTTTCAATTACAAAGAGAATTCACAAGAAGAAAGAAAAAAAAATGGGTCGCGGAGTACATTGCACTCAAACCATTAGGGAAATTATCCTCAAACTGGTACAGGATGGAAAGTCGCAGCGGGAAGTGGAAGTGGAAGGAAATAATTGGGCGATCCAAGACATTGGAAGGCAGACCATGGAAAACATCCCAAAAGCTTGATGCTCAAATAAAACGTTTTTGTAAGAAGGACCCGTTTAAGTCTTCTGGGGATATTAAAAAGGAGCTAGACTTGCCTATCTGTGAAAGAACAGTTAGGAGACGGCTTAAGGAGCAGCATCTCTTTGGAAGAAGTCCTAGGGAAGTACCACTTCTTACCAGAAGACACCGACAGAATAGAATAAAATTCGCCAAAGACTATTCAAATTATGTAGGCCCAGATAATGGACAAAAATGACAAAATATTCTATGGTCCGACGAAACAAAGTTGAATTTAGTTGGATCAGGCGGTAAGAGATGGGTAGGACGTCCAAAAAATGCTGCACATCAACATCAATGTACAACGAAAACGGTAAAGCACGCAGGTGGAAACATCATGGTGTGGGGATGTTTTTCGTGTGATGGGGTAGGTCCAATTTATATCCAAAGAAAATGGACCAGCATTTATACACAAAAATATTGGAGGAGGTTATGCTTCCGTATGCCGAATATGAAATGAGGTTGAGGTGGATAGAAGAGAAAATGATCGATGTAGTGGCTTGGCCTTCTCAATCTCCAGATTTGAACCCTTTGGAAGACTTATGTGTCATTGTTAAAAAAGACTCGCTGGAAAAAAATCTAAAAATACGGAAGATTTGTGGAACAATTTTTAAAAAGCTTGGTATGCAATACCACAAAGTACCTGCAGCAAACTTGTGGAGTCAATGCCGCAAAGAATACAAGATGTGGTGCGAAACAAGGGATATAGCACCAAATACTAACATCCAAGTGTAGAAAGTATCAAAAACACAATAAAAATAATTTATTTAATAAATGGTCCTATAGTTTTGTCCATTCAAACGTAACCTTTTTTTTCTTTATTTTCTGTTTTAATAAGTAAGTGAACATTTTGGAAAAAAATGTATTAATTAATTTACTCTTAACACTTATAATAAATATCAAACTTAAAAAAAAATGTTGTTTGAAAACAAAACATTTTTTAAGTTTTTTGCGTGTTACTAAGAACTATAAAAATGGTCCTATTGTTTTGTCCATCACTGTATATGTCCAATGCAAAAACCGGAAACTCAAAAATTACGAGGACATGCGCCATTAACACAAATTTCCAACACCGAATGGATACTTAATATTCTTTTGGGCATAAAAAGGTGTCCATGATTTGACCCGAGATACAAAAAACGATTGGTAAAAGTTCGTACTGAAATTAATCTAATGTGTCTGAAGAGAATTGATACCGTACAAAATTTGAATCGTGAACCAATTTCTTCTAGTAATACGAACCCAAATTCTTTATTTTGAGCTGCTTTCCTGTATGTCATAAAGGATATTCCGGATCAGCTCATCTTCACTGATACAAGTTGACCTGCGCACTTAAGTCTACAGAGCATAACTTAGTAATATAATAGACTTTGAGCTATTTTGTGAACAATTTGTTATTAAAAAATTGTTAAACGTTTGTGTTCGTTAAAGAAACCTTAAAACTCAAAGTGAAACTCTTACGATCCCGTACCAAATAGAAAGGTCTAAGCGAGCTTACATTTTATTTTGTATGAAAATAATTACTAATTTAATGAAAGAGCACAATTATCGTCAAAGTGATGTATTATCCAAATATTGCAAGTTTCTACTATCAATAACACTGTTCAATAAGGAGGCAATTAAATTATAATTTTTCGAAGGTTTAAAAATCACTCTATTAGATCAGGTTTTTGAAATACATATCACCTTTTAAAAGTATTTCGAGACTTTTTGAAACTGTGTTTATTCATAAATCTATAATCACTATCTTTAATGTACCGGTAAAATATTTTCAGTATCTTATTTAATTTCCAAGAAATCGTCATTACAGTTCTTTCTATCTTATACCTTAAAGTAATTCTGAAACATTCATATCAAAATTGTTTTTAACAGAAAAAAATATTATAAGTTTTGTAAAGGTTATCACATAAAGTTTTAAAAATATATTGCACAAAATGTAAGAATAATGTTGAAAACGGTTATTTGTATGTCGAATACTTAGTACTGAAAAAACTACGTGTTTATGACATCATTTATTTATCAATAAATGTATTTTTAAATTACATATTAAAAATACTATTATAAATTGGTATTGTGAATTAACGTAATTTGTAGCCCAATATGACATTCATGTCAATTATAAATTTAGTACACAAAAGTCAAATTCTTCATTCTTAACCTTGATTGATTAAAAGGGTCATTTTGCTTTCTCATATTTATTTTGTTCATTTGAGAATATTCAAGATTATTAAGAGTTATCAATAAATACTTATAACGTAAATTTAATCCTTTCTTTTATTTGAAGTTCTGGAATATACGTAACACCGGCAAAGTCAAAAACATTGATCCAGCTCGAAGGACCAATTTGTCATGGAAAAATTCGATGAATAGAATATGGTGTTGTAACAGTAGCCGTGGCATAAATGGCTTACTTTTCTCATTACAATAAAATGAAAATCCATAGATTTCTTAAATATGAAAATCAGACCTCTTATTGAGAAAACCTATATTTCAGTCTACATTAAGTGGGGTGTAAGATCACCAATAATTAAGTACAAATCAAACACTTGCTTTAACATTTAGAAATAACAAAAAAATATCAGCAGTAGAATTACTGCAGATAAAATGTAAAATAAAATCGTTCTCGAATAGAGATTTGACTTTTTATTCAAGTATCAAAATCAATTTTCAAAATTTTGATACCTCCTTGATTCTCTATGGATGTGTTCGTAGAGTTGTATCGAACATACAAAACGTTATGAAGTCATTTTAAAACTCATTATAAACTCTAATGTTTTGACAGAACTTATTTTCATTTTATTTAAACAAATAATTGTCAATTGAATTACTTGTGTGTTTTTCCAATGAGCTGATCACACAATTTTCATAAAATCTTTTTTGTTAATGTATGTTACCAATTTTTGCATAGACTTAGGCGCCAGTTGTAGCTATCATTGAAATTGTTCCGAAAAAAAATTGAATCGAAATTTGACGGTGTTTCCCTTTGATTAGAAATGAAAATTATATACTGATCGATCGGATATCACACAAATAAATTTTTTGAGAAAAAAAAGTGTATCTGCACATTTATTTTTCTCTTAAAAATGTATTTTTCTATTTTCCGGACGGAGATTTATTTTCCTGAACAGCTGATACTTTTATGGTCAAAAGTGAAACGAATCGTTCCACTGATTTTTGTTTCAATTTCACACAATTCCAATGACAGTTTTCTGTGAGTGAAAATTTTTCGCTTGCATTCAAACAAGAAACATTTTTCAATGACAGAAATTATTAAGGATAGCTATAGACGACCTGTCAAAAAATATTTTTTTTTAAATTATCTGCAAATCGTTGTAATCTTTTGTATAATTAATTGTTGAACTAAATAAAAATATAGTTTTGTTTTTGTAAGCTGACACTATTGTTTATTTATATGAAATAAGACATAAGCTGCAATATTTGTTTTTCTATTTTGCAACAAACAAGTTTGTTTTTGTGTCAACAAATAAAGCGCCATCTGTTTCACGCGAAGATCTACACATAGTTAGACCATAATTTACGAACGAACCCATTGCCTTCAGTTTGTATTTCATTCCGCTTGAACTTATAAAATAGAAAATATGAAAACAAATATAAATAATTTTGTATATTTTTATATTAAGTTGACATTAGTTCTAATCGGAATATCGCTTAGTTTTCTATTATTTTGTAATACTTCCGCGGATAGTTTTAGAGGCAACTTCTCATTGTACTATTTATAGAATCTCAAACAAATTATTGTTAAAAAACAAACATGATTTTGCACATTTTAAAACGTCAATTCTAAACAAAAACACTTTTCAATTATAAGAAATCAATTGACATTAATGTAAGGATAATAAAATTTGCATTGTCGCTGTCGGCGAAAAGAAATAAAGCTCATGTAAAAGAAATGTCAAAATATGCGAACATCCACAGTTCGTAGCTCATGTGCAAGATGCTTAATGATGTGTTCACTAGTTGTGGATTGCGAATTTACATTTGACAATTCGTAGAAGATACGTTGTTGGTCGTGTAAAAAATATTGAAATGAAAAATTTCGTAATTTAAACTAATTTTCCAATCTTTTTTTAGTTACATTGTTAGATGCGATGCTATTTGCTCCAAGCGATTGCTTTTAAATATTTATTCGCTTTCGCAGGTCGCAGCGCATGTGGAAGTCACTTATTATTATTATATTCGTTGAAGTGTGGATCGTATGTGAAACGAATTGAGTTTGACAGTTCATTAAAATAAGATTTTAATTCTCGACCAACAATTTTGGGAAATAGTGTTTTTTGAAAAGCAGTTTTTGCACAAATTTAAAGTTAAACAAATTAAAAATTAGTCTTTTTTCATTTTGATGGATCATCAATTCATAAATATCATCAATTTCCAACATTTGTTTAACCAAAACAAGAAAAATTGACAAGTGAACATCCAAAAATGTATCTAAAAGAAGTGGTATATCCTTATTTCTTTGAAAACAAAAGCAAAAATTCTTATACCTAACCTACCCACCTTATATTTATACATACCTACTTCTCGATACTCCATAAAAGAGCTGTTAGTTCGCATAAAGTACATAGTGCGTTAGACTCCTGCGTCTACCATCAGCCAGCCAGAATGGATACCTAGTTTGTAACGTATGAGAATATCCCTATATGGGTAAAGAAAGAAATATAAATAAAAATCTAACCTAGTCTTAGTCAGTAACGGTATAGGAACCAACTATGTTAAGGATCTTCCATGTCTATAGGCTATAGTGATAATTTTTATAAACTACCTCAACGAATAGCGACTATTTGCAGCTTAACAACGACACAAACAAAAAAGAAGAAAAACGATTGTGTCTGGTCTGGTCTGGCCTATTCTGGACCGGCTCTGCATGTTCCAAAGCCATAATACACTCTGCACTCCATTGCCGAGATTCTTACACGTATTTTGCAATCTGGAAAACAATTGTCATCGCCAGCAAGCCTACTCGACTAAATGCCTGGACAAATGTTTCTTCCATTTTTATGCTCCCATCGCCATCACCACCGCCACCATTACCAGCTCCAACTACTCTATAGGTACCATCACTATCGCACAATCCTTACCGCGCGCCGCGCAGCACAAAGCTCCATTGGGCCAAGAGAAAAGAATTGCAGTCAGGAAATAAATGAAAGGAACAAAAAAATGAGAGAAGAATTACGAAGAAGTACAAAAAAATTAAAAACCTGAAACCCATCAGCTATCAGCATTTCAAGTAGCGCCCTTGTGTTGTTTTACCCTGTGTCCCCGTCCGGGTCTCTGGTCTTGATACCGTTCTCATCCTCATACTTTTTCCTGGGATACCGCACCCACTCCAATCCTCAACCAACAACCCCATATACGGGTTCGGGTTGTAGTTAGTAGCCTTGTCGGGGATCATCATCGCACATGAGAACAAGAGAGAGAGAGAGAGATTGTGGGACTCCTGCTTTAGCCTTAGCTTCAATTTGAGCTCCACCAGCTCTAGATCTACTATAGGTTTTCGGTATTTGGTACTCTACCAACACCACAGACGACGACGTCAACCAAGAACGAGAGAAGAGGGCACGTTTTTAAAAATGGAATTAATTTCTTTTGTATTCGTTATTTAGTTCGCTCTTTCAGAAAGAAGGCTCCCGCTCTCTCCATCTCTTTCCAACCTGTTTGCCTTGTGTTATTTTTGTCTCAATCGACTTTGGATTAAAAAGAAGGAAAAAAATGCCAACGGAAACTTTTTTCAACTTTTTTTTTTTTCTTTTTTTTTCATCCCATCCAGCTTCTGTCTGCTGGTTTGGTTTCGTAAGAACCGTTTTTTTTTCTGCTCGCCTGTCTTTGGAAATGTATGATGGTGTGTGGTGGTGTCGTCTATACTAACGAAGGGATGTTGTATCTTTGAGTACACATCTACAAGTTTCTACAGAGAAAAAATTAAGTTCATATAGATGCCGGGCCAGGCAAGGGTAAGTGGTGATGGTAACAGCAAAGGAGACGACAACGACAACGACGACGATGAACGGGCCAGACGTTGGTAAGGAAAACGAAGACGATGAGGAGGAAGATGACGGCGGGCGGTAGTGTCAGTGCGGGTGAAGGCGGTAGCGGTGTTGGTGGTGTAGTCAGTAAAAAAATCCAATAGGTTGGATGGATGGGGGGAGGTTGATGATGTTGATGATGATGAAGGAAACGAAAGAAAAAAAAAAGATCTGTGAATAAAAAAGGGAACAAATCGGAAAGAAGGAAAAAAATTGCTTTACATACCTACACGACAACGAAACGGGAAGGTGGATGTTAATGGGGAAGTACTTCTCGTAAAAGGAAACCTCTTCGCCAGTTTTCTACCACTTGCCACTCGCCATTGCCTACCTACATACAAGGTATAGCTTGGTCTTCTTTTTCTTCTTCCACCACTTCGTTCGTCATCCGGGGTTGACCCCCTTCTACTCTTTGGTCGTCTTAAAAGCCCATCAAACTTAAATGTAGTTACATTTCTTCAATAGGTAGGTAGGTATAAATATGTACAGGACCGACTGACTGTTGAGACTGTCAGACCGAAGCGACAGGCCGAGAGCTTGGGATGAAAAAATTAAAAAAAAAAGATGAGAAAAAAATCGACCGAAAAGAGAATGATGGAGAAAAAATTGTTTCAAATCTCAACCAACCAAATGGCGAATAAAGGCACAAGCACAAGATAAAAAACAGAAAAACCTTTTTCATGCATGACAGACTCAAATAGATTTGTTTGAATTTAAATCCTGATGCTGCTACTACTTCTATAGGTACTTCTGCTGCTGCTGCTGCTTTGGTTTTGGCTTCGACTTCGGCTGATCTGCTGGTGGTATAACTCTGGTAAACTTAGGTACTCCTGATACTGATGGATATAAAGCTCTCTCCCAAGCTATAGCACTAATTCTATCTACATATCATACCTCTTCTAAGGCAGCTACAAATAGACATAGATAGGTACGAGTATATGCGGGGAGAGAATTATTTTCATTTAAAAATTCACTCAAGTCTCACATAGTTTAGTTAGTATCAAAACATGTATCTACATATCTTTATACCTACATAATGCTAGAATATATTTATATCTATCTACTTACAAAGATATGTACATTTATCTGGGTATCCGAGAGGATAATCTTAAATCGGATTTTGCATTGCAATAGATGCAAACATTTATTCAACTGAGAACAACAACAACAAAAAAATTGAAAGAATTCAAAAAATCTTGGAAATTCTATTAAAACATTTTGCAATTGAAGATATTCATATTATGCGTGTTATCAAGATGACTTATGTCAGTGTAGATGGTGATGACGTCAGTAGTCGATGAATTGGTCGAAATACTTGGGAAATTTAAAAAAACTTCAATAAACCTTGAACAAAACCGGGATCATTTATCCTTGTTTAAATATAATATTATAGAGGCCTTGATGTGTAGTCGCCTTGAAATTAGGTAATTTAAAAGAATGGGTTTGATAGGAGTGATAATTATGTAAACAAAAATGTGTATACGCCCAGATAACCTATAACATTCGGGATGGGTACGATTGACGGCCTGTTAAAATCTCGGAATCGTGTTAAAAAATGTAATTTTTTACCAACTATATGAAAGTTTAAAAAAAAGCACATACAACTCAGAAAAATTCATGAAATCTTTATTTGAATCAATAGTACGGTCCATGTTATTTAATGTTTGAATTGGTCCAATTTTGTCATACTCTTTCCAACATATCGGCCGGTATCTCCCGAATAATAGCTTAAACACAAACAAGCCTCAGCTTCGACTTCGCCTGACGTTTATGAGTTCAGCCATAGGAATTCAATGGATGCTATAACAATGAAGCTTCGATTGCACGCTTCATTTGACAATCGTAAGGAAATAACGTAATGTGACTCCAAACGGGAGCTCTAGTTTAAATTTGCTGAGCATTTGCTTTGTCTGACAGATAACAGCTGTTTCGAAACTCATTTTTTTTATTTTGAGAAAAAATAACAGCTGCTAATGACAGAAGTGCCATTTTAGAAATGTCATATTGTAAGTGTCATTCAAATCAATGTCGAAGCAGGCCCAACGTAACGCAGACTAAGCCGCAGCTGAAGCGTGTTTGTGTTTCGCAATGAACTTTCTTAACAGCACATATTTTGATAATAAAATTCAATAATTTGCAAGCGTTTCATTTGACAATCGTAAGAAAATAACGTAATGTGACTCCAAACGGGAGCTCTAGTTCAAATTTGCTGAGCATTTGCTTTGTCTGACAGCTCAACAGCTGTTTCGAAACTCATATTTTTTTTATTTTGAAAAAAAAAAAAAATAACAGCTGCTAATGACAGAAGTGCCATTTTAGAAATTTCATATTGTAAGTGTCATTCAAAGCAATGTCGAAGCAGGCCCAACATAACGCAGACTTAACCGAAGCTGAAGCGTGTTTGTGTTTCGCGATGAACTTTCTTAACAGCACATATTTTGATAATAAAATTCAATAATTTGCAAGCGTTTCATTTGACAATCGTAAGGAAATAACGTAATGTGACTCCAAACGGGAGCTCTAGTTCAAATTTGCTGAACATTTGCTTTGTACAGCTCAACAGCTGTTTCGAAACTCATATTTTTTTTATTTTGAAAAAAAAAAAAAAAAATAACAGCTGCTAATGACAGAAGTGCCATTTTAGAAATGTCATATTGTAAGTGTCATTCAAAGCAATGTCGAAGCAGGCCCAACGTAACGCAGACTAATCCGAAGCTGAAGCGTGTTTGTGTTTCGCGATGAACTTTCTTAACAGCACATATTTTGATAATAAAATTCAATAATTTGCAAGCGTTTCATTTGACAATCGTAAGAAAATAACGTAATGTGACTCCAAACGGGAGCTCTAGTTCAAATTTGCTGAACATTTGCTTTGTCTGACAGCTCAACAGCTGTTTCGAAACTCATATTTTTTTTATTTTGAAAAAAAAAAAAAAAATAACAGCTGCTAATGACAGAAGTGCCATTTTAGAAATGTCATATTGCAAGTGTCATTCAAATCAATGTCGAAGCAGGCCCAACGTAACGCAGACTAAGCCGAAGCTGAAGCGTGTTTGTGTTTCGCGATGAACTTTCTTAACAGCACATATTTTGATAATAAAATTCAATAATTTGCAAGCGTTTCATTTGACAATCGTAAGAAAATAACGTAATGTGACTCCAAACGGGAGCTCTAGTTAAAATTTGCTGAGCATTTGCTTTGTCTGACAGCTCAACAGCTGTTTCGAAACTCATTTTTTTTATTTTGAGAAAAAATAACAGCTGCTAATGACAGAAGTGCCATTTTAGAGATGTCATATTGTAAGTTTCATTCAAAGCAATGTAGAAGCAGGCCCAACGTAACGCAGACTAAGCCGAAGCTGAAGCGTGTTTGTGTTTCTGAATGCACTTTCTTAACAGCACATATTTTGATAATAAAATTCAATAAATTGCAAGCGTTTCATTTGACAATCGTAAGAAAATAACGTAATGTGACTCGAAACGGGAGCTCTAGTTCAAATTTGCTGAGCATTTGCTTTGTCTGACAGCTCAACAGCTGTTTCGAAACTCATATTTTTTTTATTTTTGAAAAAAACAAAAAATAACAGCTGCTAATGACAGAAGTGCCATTTTAGAAATGTCATATTGTAAGTGTCATTCAAATCAATGTCGAAGCAGGCCCAACGTAACGCCGAAAGTTTTTTTAGTTTTCGCGATGAACTTTCTTAACAACACACATTTGATAATAAAATTCAATAATTTGCAAGCGTTGTTCGTTTGTAAGACGATTCATGGTTAAATTATAGACCAAACTGAAGATGTTTGACAGTGAAACAAAACACAAAACGTCGTCAGCTGTATAAACCAGTGTTGCCAAAAAGATAATAGCTTTTTAGCTATACTTTTTATATAGGTTATTTTGACACTTTCTCGCATAATGATAGCCTGCAAAATTAAAATCTAGAAATTTATAATCTCGCATTGAAATATTTTTAAATAAAAGATTTTAAAAATTCAAAATTCAAAATAAAAGCTTGATTTCGTGACCAATGATTTAAGTTTGCGGTCAATCGTACCGCTCTTATAACATTATTATATCCATTTCAGAGGCAACAGATCCTCCATCATTTTTTTGGTGAATCGGTCCCAGTCTAAACATTGAAAAACATCCCCACACCATAACGTTTTTTAGTAGCTTTGGTGTAACGTGAATTCAGTGAGTCTTTGGCTGGTGTGCGAACACGACAGAAACCATTGAAACCCTTGAAATTAAATTTGGACTCGTTCAATAAGATCACCATTTTCTAACGGTCCCGTTGAGGTGGCCATGAGGGAATTTTAATCTCGCCAGCTTGTTTTTGGTGGAAATTAAAAGCTTTTCCACAGCTTTGAAAAATTTTCGTCCACCATTAACAGCTCGTTCAGGGCGAGTTAATTTAGTATTTCTCTCAATGCTATAAAAGGGTCTTTTAAAGGGATTTTACTATCGCAGAATCCTCGTTTGGTTGTTTTTCTTGTTCTGCCACCTCGATGAACCATTTGGAATGACTTTTGGGTTTGTAAAATTTTACTAATCGGCAAATCACTTATTTTGGAATGGATTATTTTTCCAATATTTGAATTTCACTTTTAATTTTATTTTGTCACAGTATTTGTTTCCGTCCATTTTAAAAAAAATTTAGCTAAGAACACTTATTAACTTAATAAATAGATTCAACTGCACTCGTTTACCAACACCTTTAATATGAGCAATGGTTTTTGTAGTTAACGAACTAACTTACCGCTATTAATAAGAAAAAGAGAGATAGCAATAAAAAAGTTGCTTATAGTTTGACCAATCAAAATTGGGTTAACTGTCATTCTTATGTCGTATTTAATGAACCGTTATGAAAAATATTTTTTTGACCTATTTAGAAGTACATACATAATGTATTAAATTTTGAAAAAAAAATAATATGATTTGTTTAAGTTATTGATCTTTGAATGACATAAAGATGGAGTTGCTAATGTTTTGGCCAACACTGTACATAATTATTATAAGATTTGCTGATGAGATCTTTTCCAAAAATCAATCACAAAGATTAAAAGTATCTAGCTCAAATCTATACTCGCACGCAAATCAAATGATTTATTACTTCCAACGTCGCGTCAGGCTGTCTTATCATTCAAAATATACATACACCTCATTGTGAATGTTGACTGAAGTTTTCTTTATTTCAAGGTCTAAAATATCTTAGAAAGATTTAGGTACATATGTGTTTTGGTTTTTTTAATGAGAGCTCATTGGCTTTTCTATGAAAAAAAAAATGCCTCTAACCACGGAACATTGTGAGCTCTAAGCATTCTCTTTTGCAAAATTTGCTAAGAAAAAAATATTTAAACAATCATAATAAAGCAATTTGAGAGTTTTTTTAAAAAGTTCTTTGAACTTAAACTAGAATACAACAAAAATAATAATAATTATATTGCAAACTACATAATGTTTTATATAAGTTCAAACCTAGAATGATACTTTGCTTGCTTTAAGTTTCTCGATGGTAATTTATGAAATTATTTGTTTCTGCTAAAAAGAAAAAAAATTGTAGGTACATTGAACGTGTATCATTTCAAGCAACATAAAAACGAACCATCATCCGGAAAAAGCTAATTATGTGTTCATTCATATAAAGATAATTTTTTTTTGTCTCATTTAATATTTTAATTTACGTACATATATATGTACATACAGTGTGGAGCAAAAGTCTTGGTACCCGTGTGGGTATTCTTGATAAATGAGTTGTGTAAATGATATTAAGACACAATTTTCAATTTACGTTTTGATTTATTCAAGTTTAAGTTTATTTAACAAATTAACAGAAGAAAAACAGAAAAATATCCTTCAAGGATCTTAAAAAAGTTAAAATAAAAGTATTACTGCCCTATTATGGTTATCAAATATCAACACGATATTTGATAAAAGTTGATAATTATCAACAAAATTAATGAATCGGTATTATAGTGATCAATTATCAATATTTTTGATAAATAGTGAATTAAAAGATCTATTGTGAATAGATTTATTGATAAACTCGGTATTACGGCTATCAAACATATTGATACTCATCAAATATTCTATCAGCTACAAAATCTTCGTTGACAAATGTATCAAATATTCGTAAATGGTAAAGAATTGTAATTTAAATGCGATTTATAAGTTTTTTTTATAGTTTTTATTGAATATACAAATTGAAGAACGAAATGCATTCACCAGAATTGTTGGCTGAAGGCATAAACTGAGGAACGAAGGTTTATCGTGCAAGCTAAAAAAACATTATTACGAGATGCTTCAAACCCACTGGACAAATTATAATTTCATGAATTAAAATAAGCAAATTAAACTTGGTAGGTATTACGGCTGTCAAATCCTCAGGATTTTCCTCCATTACTTCCACAAGCCTTTCTATTTGTTTTCTGTTGCTAACTATTCTACTCCTAAATAAACAAAATATTAAGAAAAAAGAGAAATTTATTTAATGAAAACAACTTACATCATTCCGCCGATATTATTTATAGACCAAAACACAAGAACTTAACACAAATGACAAACGTCAAACACCAAACAAAACCTATTCGCAATCGTATATTGATTAGTATTCACAATGGATAAAAAATCATCATTTGATACTCATAATACCAAATTATCAATAAATTGATACAAGTTATCAGTTATCAAATAATTGATAGTTGATAGCCATAATAGGGCTGTTAGTCCCTAACAACAATAGTGCAAAAGTCTTGGTACCCTAGAAGGACAAAAGAATTTAATTCGGTTTCGAACGTTTTATGTTAAGAATATAATTACCTAATATTTTGTGGGAAAACCTTTGAGCCTAAGAACCTCTTTTAAACGATTTGGCAAGTTTTGACGTGACATCTGACCCTATTAATTCCCATTGTGATACCGGGAGCTCTTTAAGGTGGGTTTTGCTCGTTATATTGTGTTTTCGAAGTCGTTTCTCTAAGACATCCCATAAATGTTTGATTGGGTTAAGGGGGGGGGGGGGGGTGTAACTACCATGTGGGGCGTGTTGTAGGCGATCCACAACTTTACATTTGTAGCCGGATGCTTGAGATCGTTATCCTGTTGGAAGTGATATGTGTTTACGATCCCAAGTTTCTCTGCACTTTGTTGTAAGTTTTGTTTTAAAATGTTCAAATAAACTTCCTTGTTCATAATTCTATCAATTATTGTCAAATTCCCGACACCACTGAATGACATACACTTCTATACCATTACACCACCGCCACCGTGTTTCACAGTTTTAATTGTGTTTTTAGGATTCAAGGCTTCGCCTTGTTTTTTCCACACTCTAATTCTCCCATCTGAGCCAAAAATGTTGAATTTCGACTCACCGGAGAATATTACGTTGTCCCAAAATTCATTTGATTTATTTTTATAATCCTTTGCAAAGTCCAATCTTTTCTTTTTATTTATTTCACTTACGAACGGCTTTTTACGAGGTGTGCACGACTTAAACCCAGATCTCTGGAGCGATCTTGCAACTGTCCACGGAGAAACTGTTTTATTTAAACTAGTATGTATATCGGTAGCAATCTTTGGAGCACTTTTGAATTGATCTTTTTTTTTATTATACTCTCGATTTTTCGTTCATCTCTTTCTGTAAGCTTGCGCGGACGACCAGACCTGACTTTATTTTCGATTCGGTTTTCTTTTTTGTAACGGTTAATCACATTTTTTATGGTAGATTTGGGTCGTCCAACTATTTTATTAATATCCGCAAAACTTTTACCTTGCTCATGGCAATTAATAATAATTTAACGCTCATTTACCGTTAATTTTTGTCTAACCATCGCTTTTTTGGTTTTAAACAATAAAATTTCTTTAACCTTAACCTGCACGACCGATCGCTTTGTACTGATTGACACACACATGTCATATTACAAGCTTCATGCAAAAAAAAAAAAACAAAGCCAACAGGACCGTTACAAATTTAAACAGTTAAAACTAGTAAAGTGCAGAAGCACCTAGACTTTTGCACTACTTTTTTCATAGATTTCAAGGTTTTATTATTTTTTGCTAGAACATAAAATTTGTTTTTGAATTTTTTCTATTGGTAAAACAAAGAATAAGGTTTTATCATTATAAATAACTTGATGCATGAAAATTAAGTCCTTAAGTTTTCTTTTCTTTCAAAGCTTTTAATGACATGGCACTTTGAGTACCATGACTTATGCTCGACACTGTACATTTCGTAACCTTATGATTGTATGTTCATTTTTATTGTATTCGAATTCATTACTCACATTAAACATACATTTAGTCGAATCAGCAAAATAAAAATAAAATAAAATCAAAACTAAACTAAATTGCAAATTAATTTTATAAAACTTATGGTTTTTCTTTGTGTATTCTTTTCTTTCTTGTTTTTTTGTTTGTTTCGTCAATATAAGTTCATTGATTTTTTAAGTGTCATATTGTAATTGATTATAAATTTGTATAATACCATTAAAAATCATTTTCGTGTTCCAGTTTATAATTTATTTAAATTAAATGTAATATGCATACCTAAATTATTAGTGTGGCGCTTATTTTTGTATTTGAAATTATTTTGAATATTTTTTTTAATATTTTGTGATATTTTTGTATTTTCATCCATTTAAAAGTTAGATCATCTCTTAGTTTATTTCATCATGAATCATTTTGACAACTTGAAAGTTCTTTCGCTTAAAAAGTGACATAAGTCAATACTACCATAAATTTCCGTTTATTATGGAGAGCAAAACAGACATGATAATTACTCCTCAATGTTTGAAAAAAAAAAATCGAAAAACTCTGATACAGTCAAACTTCTCTATAGCGATCTTCTACATAACGAAGATCTCTCTTACGAATTGATTTTGAGTACACATCCTTTTGGTTACTTTTTTGGTGTATTTCGATCTCCTTATAACGAATTTCCATAATTCAAATTTTTCTCTACAACGAACAAATTTTGTTGCTGGAAATCCAAATCTCATACGTTTTTGTTTCCACATAACGAAAAAACCTTATAAGGGGATTTCTCCAAAATGTGAAATGTAAGCAAGCTATGTTCAGGCTTCAGTGAATATACATACAAAATTGAAAATGTCAGGAAGTAGCAATTCTCTTGAGAAAAAGTTGTTGATAATTAATAAAGTTGAAGAAGGATAGACTAAAAAAACATATATTTGGAATAACTCCCAGTAGCTTATGAACAATTTTAAAAAACAAAGCAGTGATTTTAAGAAATGTAAAAGACGAGGAATTAAGCACTAAACGCAAAGGCCTTCGAAAATGTTTTTTCGAGGATATTGATGAAGCAATGCTGAAATGGATAACCTCCGCTCGTGGTAGGAATCTTCCTATCTCTAGACCATTGATGAGACAAAAAGCCAAGGAGTTCGCCAATGCAATGGGGCGTGAAGTATTCGAAGCAAATACAGGATGGTAAGGTTAGGTTAGGTTAGGTTATAGTGGCTGTCCAAGATGGAAACGGACACACTTAGGCCAGTTTAATGGCCCATTGTGATACCACATGAATCTTGAGGCTTCCTCCTAATCTCAATGGAACCAACTAGAGTCCCTTACGAAACGTGAGAGGCTGATTATACTGATATGATTTAGATCGTTAAAGAAGAATTCTCCTAGGTAATTCTTGCGTTTTCGAGCTAGAGCAGGGCATGTGCAGAGAAGATGAAGAACCGTTTTTTCCTCTTCCTCGTCCATACAGCTTCTGCAAAAGTCATTTGAGAATACGCCTAGTCTCGTGGCGTGCTTTCCTATTAGACAGTGTCCGGTTATGACACCTATTATCGAGCTTATATGCGATCTGCTTAGAGAGAGCAAGCACCTTGAACGTTTTATATCCAGTGTTGGCCAGATGTTTTTTGTGGCTTGACACGTGGAGATGTTGTTCCACCTCGTGCCTGCCCTCCTCGCAGCGTCTTGCATTAGCAACAGCTTATAAGTAGCGATTGGTATGCCAGTACTTGCCAAACGTGGTAGGATGGGCTTTACTGTACCGTTCCTGGCGACTTCATCTGCCTTACAGTTACCTGGAATGTCTCTATGGCCCGGCACCCAGCAAAGGTGAATATTAAACTGTTGCGCCATCTCCATTAGAGATGATCGACAGTTATGGACTGTTATAGAGTTTGTAGAGACAGAGTCCAGAGATTTGATAGCGGCCTGGCTGTCAGAGAAAATACGGATATCAGATGTTGATATCACGTTTTCTTTGAGCCAAGACAAGACTTCCTTAATCGCCAAAAGTTTTGCCTGGAACACGCTACAATGATTGGGAAGGCGGAATGAGAGACTTAATTTCAGTCGTTCAGAGTACACACCTCCACCAACCCCTTCTTTGGTTTTTGAGCCATCTGTGTGAAAATGGATTGACTCATCCTCCAAGAATGTCCTATCCTCCCAAAAAGATCTGGTAGGTATATAAATCTGGAAGTTTCTGTCGAATTGTAATTGGGGGATGGTGTAGTCTGTGTGCTTTGGAATTGATTCTAAGTACCTTAGAATTACGGAGTGGCCAATGTTGTTGTTAGTCCACTGCGACGAAGCATTGAGGCGAATAGCAGAGCTTGCAGCTATTTGTTTGCTAAATATGTCAAGAGGTGTAAGGTAGAGCAAGGTGTCCAGTGCTGCAGACGGAGTCGTGCGAAGCGATCCGCTTATACATAGGCAGGCTGAACGTTGGACTTTATTTAACTTATCCCTGTTTATACCTTTCTCTAAAGCAGTCCACCATACTGCCACACCCTACGTTAAAATCGGTCTGATTACCGATGTGTATAGCCAATGCGTGATTCTGGGCTGTAAACCCCATTTATTACCAATAGCTTTTTTGCAAGAAAAGAGAGGAACAGTAGCTTTTTTGACTCTTTCCTGTACGTTGCGTTTCCAATTTAGTTTTTTGTCTAAGACAAGACCTAGGTATTTAGCCTCGTCTGAGAATTTTAATTGGATTCCTTTAATATAAGGAGGGTTGACAAATGGAATTTTGTATCTCCTCGAAAATAAGACCAGATCGGTTTTGTGTGAGTTAACACCCAGTCCACACCGATCAGCCCAAAGTATTAGTCTGTCTAAGGCATTTTGTAATAGTTCTTTTAGGATATTAAGATGCTTTCCTGAAACTGCTATATCAACGTCGTCCTCATAGGCTATCACTCTGAAACCCTCCGCATCTAGACTAGTTAGGATTTCATTCACCACTAGGTTCCAGAGGAGAGGGGATAGAACACCACCTTGCGGTGTCCCTCTGTCTGGTAAGACAATTTTATGAAACGGCACGGAATCGTTCAAAAAACCCTGTGTGGGGAAAGTGCAGATGTCAACACACAGGATCGTAATGATTGGATTTTAAATGTTTTGCCACGATTGCTAAAGAATTTCAACAAAAACAACATCTTTAATGTTGATGAGACTGGTTTGTTTTTCAAATACTTACCCAATAAAATGCTGGCATTTAAAAATAAGAAATGCTTTGGTGGGAAATGAAACAAGAAAGAAAGCAAGCAATATGACTGGGTCGAAAAAAGCTTAAATTGCTTGATATAGAGAAAGCCAAAAATCCAAGATGTTTTAAGTACAAGATGTTGCATGTAGATTATGAGTTCAATAAAAACGCATGGATAACAAGTGAAATTTTTACAAAATGATTTTTAAAGTTGGACAACAAATTTCTTTTGCAAAAGAGGAAGGTTCTTTTTTGTTAATAACTGCACGGCGCATCCTAAGAATGTAAAAGATAAATTGAAAAACATTGAGCTTGCCTATTTACCTCCTAACATTACTTCTTTACTTCAGCCAATGGAACAAGGCATTATCAACAACTTAAAACAACATTACGTAAAATGTATTTTGACGAACATATCGACCCAAATGGACGAGAGCAAATCTATTTCTGTGATAGGCGTTCGAAATATAAGCAAAGTATGGAATGTAAAATGGAAGAATGTAATCCAAACTAAAATCACTGTCTTCTTTAAATAAAAGTTATAACAAAAAATGTCTGTATAAGGAATTTTCTATATAACGTATCATAATTTTGTGGTCCCGTGCAAATTCGCTATAAGGAAGTTTGACTGTAGAACATATTTTTAGGTATTCAAATAAAGGGTTTTTTTTTTGTCTTGTAAATGATTTCATCTGTTCGAATCTTAAAACTCAGTATTATCAAAATTGGACCATTTTTTGTAACTAATATAAATATATTGGGATAATATGCATACATATGTGGAAAAAGGTTTTAAAATTTATTTCAGCTCCAATTTTTAAAATCACGATTGAGATATAGGGCCCACCAAATAACTTCTTTTTTTTTTTGAAAATGTTATATATAAGTGTAGCTTCGGCTGTGTTGCATGTAGCGCCGCGCCCCGTCCTGTTGAAACCAAAAATTCGTTCAACATGGCCCGATAACTTTTTGAGTATTTTCGAAGAAAAATGGGCCAATTATTCCTCTGGACCAAAATCCGCACCAAACAATGACTTGTTTTTGGTGTATCAGCTTTTCAATGCGGGTTTTCTGTGCCCTAATACGACAATTTTGCTTGTTTACACACCCGCCAAGATCAAAATGAGTTTCATCTGAAAAGATGATTTTTCTTTTGGCAAAATCGGCATCTTCTCTAAGCGTTGTTCAATTGTTCCACATTCCACATGCGTTCCACTTAAAAGCTGAAATTTTGACAAATAAATTAATTTCAATTTTAAATTAATGATTTTGTATTTATTTGCTATTTTAAGAATCTTAAAGTTAATGGAGCAACAATGACGAGGAAGAATGTCATGTAGCTCGTAAGTACCGATTTATTAGTATGGGTTCACCTAAAATTTGACCATGGTTGACTGTAATCAAATCATTTAAAGGCATTTTAGAAGCAGTGACTCCGTGGATTGGTTTGAAAAATAGTTTGCAAGCAAACAAAATCATAGAAAACACCTCACACAAATCCGTTTGGGTTCACATATCAAGAATTAATCCTTGCTTAACGCCAATAACACACTTTTTCTAAATCCTCCTCCGCCAGTCGCTTTTGTTTGTCAAATTTGGCGTCAAACCAAAAGTTATACTTAATTTCATATGCATTTAACAATTTCACAACGTTCTGCCATTCCTTTCCGTTTCTTGTTTTTGGTGCAATACTATTTAATTCTTTGGACAAGGAGCAAGAACTCCCATTAAAAATTAGTTTATTGACTTGTGGAAATAGCTCTGCAAAAATATCAAAAAGCTGTTTCATCTGTTTGAAATTTGTTATTTTAACACTAAAAAACTTACAATTCTAAAAACAAAATAAAATACTTACAAATTTGAAGTACTTTTTAGCTCTGTCGTTTGCAATTTCTTAATCGATAAAATTTAAAGTTCTTACAGACATTTTTGTTTTTGAAACGACAAACGCAATGCAGACAACAATTGTATTACGACAAATGTCACTAAATGAATGCATTCCACATAACAAAAAACAACAATTGGCCTTGAACGCTATAAGTAATGCCAAAAACTTGTTTTCATACGGTGGTGTTCAACGACTATCGATATAAAGGTGAATTACTTGTTATTCCTTAAAATATATTTAAGATTCATACATTATTCCGTTTCTATTTAACTTTGCATATCTTCAAAAATGAAATAATTCCTAAAAATTATATTATTTTTAAGCATGTTATCCGAAAAATTGTTCAAAATAAAACGGTTAAAATAATCACTTCGCATCTGACGAAAAGTGAAAACATCCTTTAAAAAAAAAATGTTCGAATCACTTTTTTCTTCTTTTTTTCTAATAAATTCTCACTTAAAATTTTCTAAAGGTTTAAGAATCAATGAGGGTTTTGTAGATGTAAAGCACCAAGTAGTCACTTTCATATCAAATCATAACCATTGGAAAACATAAAAAGAAAATAAATACATATACCTACAAATAGATCTTTCGATCGTATGTACATATGTAGGTTCATAATGTTAACCAATGATCTTGAAAAATATACATAGCTTTAAACCTATGTAACATAAATGGTAAAACAATACTTGAAACTTCGATTTCTGAGAACGACACAAAATGCTGGCGCTGCATTGATGCTCTCGTCAGTCTCAGTTATCATAACTTCAACACCAACAACCTCAACATTGTTGTAAACTCTCCAGACTATGACCGTGTGTCGTCTGCGGCTTCAGACAACGTGTCGTGCTTTTTTTTTTCTTCTTTAACTTTGTTTTTTTCAATCGATAATAAGTTTGCGGTTTGACTAGGATTTTATTTTTTTCTTCGACTTCTTGTATGTTTTTCCAGCCTCCACGCGGTCGTCGCATAGTCGTAAGCTCGTAACTCGTCGATGGCGGTGATGTGAGTGCGAGAGATGAAAAGTAAAGTGATACTTTAGAAATACAGTCTGTCTCTGTGGTACGGGTATTTGCTGTAAAGTCATCATCTTCGTTGTCGTCGTCAAGTCGTCGAATGTCCACAGCTCCGTACGAATGTACCTAATGTATACTCGTACGTACCTACCTACCTACCTAGGTACTGCAATTCCTGTGTAGCTTGTAGAAAATATCACATTTGAAGCGTGACGTATTTTTTCAGCTTATACGCTCTCTACTTACCTTGGAGTCGTTTATGTTGTTGTTGCTTGTTCTTCTACATATAAAGCTTCACCATCGCGCCGCGCTGCGCCGTCATCCTTAAGCTATATTATCAATGAATGCACTTAATGCACTTCTATGTGTTCCTCTCCTCTGCTGATGTGGTAGCTAAAAAGAAATCAAACGATGATGATGATGATGATGGAATGACGGATAGGAGAATAGAGAGGGTAAAAGAGACTATGTTGACGTTGTTGAAAAAAGGGGGGTTGAAATAAAATAAAATCGACGTCAATGTACTTTATCGACATATGGCATTGCAGAAGCACATCAAGTTGCACTTGTGTTTCGTTTAAGCGATAATTGTAGCAACTTAATGCAAAGGTACATAAATACCATAGTATGGATGCATGCGTACAGCAAACATGTATAGAACAGTGCTGTGCAAAAAAAAACATTTGCAAAGGAGTACCTAGTAATTTTTAAAATCTATCGAAAATTAACAAAAAAGACAATTAAACTACAGACAAATGTACGAAAGCGTTATTTGAATTGAAACTGTGTTTTATACAGTTTAATCTTTAGAGATAATATTTCATGCAAATGTTGGCTGCGACTTTCGGCCATGGTCCGCTTGGTCTAGTTTTAGTATATATTACCCGTGTTTTGTTGGAATATCTATCAATAGTGTAGTAAGATTTCATACGAATAACAAAAACAATATCCGCAGTATGAATACTACCGATAAAAGTTAAATTATAATCTTACTACAGATGGGTTTTTGACATTTATACGAGTCTCGAATGGATCTTATGTGATTTCGTTCTCAAATGTTGGTACGATTAATATTGTATTTGTATCTCAATGGCTGCGTTCGTTGAGTAGTTTTGCATTTGCAATCATATGTTTTCCATTGGGGAAAAAAACAATCTGTTAATGTTGATATTATTTAGTTTTGTTACTGAAAATGGACTAACTGGGCTTATTTTGCAGGAGAAAACAATAGAAAAGATAAGTTTTGCTATGTCACCAAAGGTTTATCTCAGTTAAGATTAAATAAATCCCCACCGTTATCGAGTTGAATCAAACTCATTTCAACTCGATTTAGGTATGTAAAGAATAGAGGTGAGCTTCAACCTCACTTCAACACAAAATGTTAATTTAGTAGTTTTCGAACAAACCCCCTCCTTGAAGCAATTGTTGAATGATTTTTTTTTGTAGAATATCAATTTCCAGATGTGTTCTTACCATTTCTTCTTGATAATATTGTCCATTTTATTAGTTTTAGTTAGTGTTTTTTGCTGAATTTCAACTTTTGATTTTGACAAAACTTTCTTCTATTTGTTTATTTTTTTAAATTATTATTCTGACAGGTCTTCTTTCTTTTCTACTGTACCTCAAAAAGTTTTTACTTCATTGTTGGCTTCTAGTGCGTAAATATATAGCTCCACAAAATAGCCTAGGTGTTAAATATAACGATCTAGGAGGTCAATTCTTTAAGGATTTAAGTAATAAACTCGTCACATGCACTCAATAAATTTGATGTTTGTATTATAACAATTTTGCCTGTCTTATTGTTCAAAGAATAAATAAATACGATATTTAGCAGTTGTTCTAAATTCAAGTTGTTAGTATATATGGGCATTTCCACAGTATTTTTAACTTTCATGTTACCACAGTATATTAAGCCTTAGAAATGAAATTGGCACTTTCTAAGTGGATAGATTTTCGTATCATGACTTATTTCAATTATGTAATGTACTTTTGACTTGATTGGATTAAAATTTTTAATTAAAATTAATAAAAAATAGGCTTAAATATTGCAAATTTCAAGCGTACCAGATGCAAATTTATTAAGTTTTATAAACAAAAAACATTTCAACGACCTTTGACCCAACTTAACATCATTAATTTATAATTATTTATAATACACACTGATAGAAAAACCTCGAAAGAAAGGTGTGCTACCATTTAAAAAATAGTACAAAGCAATTAAATTAGAGTACCTCCGTTTTTACAAATATTAAAATCTGATCTTTTTCTCTATATAACTTTCTCAACGATCGATTCTGGTAGAATTTTATAGACTTAAATTATTCTCTATCAATCAATAAATCAATTAAAATTTAATTGGATCATGTGCCTCTATTTAAAAATAAATAATGTCATTTTAAAGTTTAAAATTGAAAACGTGATTGGTATAGAATATGTAATTTTTTTAGCGGCACACCTATCGATAAGATCTTACAGAAAAATAAATGATTGTGAATGATAATTTTACGTATAATCAATAGTAAAAACAAGCCGTTGATCGAAATTTTTAAGTTTCAAAGTTTTTACGACAGTACAAAATCAAATTTTTGTATGAAATGAGGGTTTTTCATTGAATGCACACATATCCACTGCACTGCACAGAACTGAAGATATTTTTAAACGATGTTTCAAAATGAATCACGCAAGTATTTTCTTGTTATTTAGATGATAAACAACCAAGAAAATGTTTGTTTATAGATGTGCCTCAAAATAAAAAAAAAAAAATTTCAATTGTTGAAAATGAAAGATTCTGTGGAAATGCCTATATATAAAAAGGCGGTTATACTAAATCTTAAAATCTATTTTTTGGCTTAAGACCTTTTTACCCAATACGCCAAAAAAATTTACCGGCCTTGAACATGTAGTAAAATTTTAAAGAACTCGTCTCTCAATTGCTCAATTGTAACTTGTTCTTTGTGTTAGTGGTACCGTCTTGTTGAAATTGAAGTCAAGCTCTTACCATGTACACATAATCTTCGAAGAAATACTGCCCAATGGTTCCGCCAACCTATAATACTCACCAAAAAGTCAATTTGTCTGGATTCTGGATAGTTTGTTCAATACTTCTGGCTGCTGTTCACTCCAAATACGACAGCCTTACTTGTTGATGTATCCATTTAACCAGAAACGAGCTTCGTCGCTGAACACAATTTTATGATAAAAAAGTGGATCTTCGGCCAAATTTCAAATAGTCTATTTATCTATTTTACGTTACGTAAAATAGCGTTGCGCTATGTCGTTCGGTTTACATTCTTTCGCTAGCTGTGTTTGGAAAGGTTCCACACTAAAATCTTTCCGCTAAATCGTCCACGTAGTGGATTAACAGAGGCCGAATTAATGTGACCGATGCCGAACCGATAATTCAATTTCATCAGCCACCACGAACACTGGGTCAAAATTGCTATAGTCTGTCCGATAAAAATTGGCAGTACAGGCCTTATGGGAGAGCTTTTTAAAAATCAGTGGCGCGCTATTTTCTACACCATACCCAATTGAAGGAAACTCCTTTAAAAAGTTTAATAAAACACCCATGAATTTTCGATGGCATCCAACGTAAATCCCACAACGACCTACCTGGCACACACTTGAGCATGCACTGATCGTTCTCTGCTGCTTTTCAACCCTCATTAAATCACACACATTCAGAGTTGCATTTTTCAATTTCTTAACTCACTTCGTATTTTTTTCTTACTTTTTCAATGGGTTTCTGTTCAGGAGCTTTTGCTTTGAGAGCTTTTTTAAAAGTTCTTAACGATGAGTGTTATCGTGTTGTGTTTTGACTTTTGCATTTCTTTTAAAGTTCTGGAAATCAGTTAAAATGCAGTTATAAAAATCAAAGCCATTTTATTTGAGGAAGTATATTATTTGCGTAGATTCTTGTGCCTTGCGGTAGGTTTGTTCATTTTGCCAAAAATGTGGGAAATGGACGTTTTTTCGGAAGATGCTGTGGAAAGCCTCATCATAAATTTAGATGAAGAGAGCAGCAGCAGTAACTACTCTTCGGATTAAAATGTATATATGTATATGTAAATATTATGAAACATGAATTGTTATTTATTTTTGTTTTGCTTGTTTATTTTATTTTTTTGTTATCTTAATATTTATGAATACATTTTTTTTTGTTTGTTTTTTTATCAAAAAGGGATTAGGTGATTAGGTCTACTGGGGATACCCTTCAAAAACGCGCCATTTATCTTACCTCTTGGTGGTGTGGAAAAAGATAATTTTTATTTCATTTTCATATATAATTATGAACAAAATGAAATTTCAATGTAAAAAAGAAGAATGGTAACCCTGCAGTTATTTTTTTTTAGCTTTTTCAAATTCAAAATGCGCATTACGGCAACCATGTAAGATCTTTTTTGAGAAAGGTACTTATGCGTAGGAAAAGAGTGCGAACGAGGTGCATATATCCCTATCTTCCCTGTACTGCCAATTTTTATCGGACAGACTATACCATATTTTCCTCAGTTCGCACTCTATGCAAGCCTGTTTGTGGTTTGATGTCCAACAAAAGCCCGAACAGCCACTTCTGCATTTCGATTAAGCCAACCGTGCTTCAGAGCACGGATGTTGGTTTGTTGTTTGTAAAACTATGTATGGTTTTATTTTATACAAACTAAAGAGATCAAATACGCAACGTGCTTCAATTTGGAAAACCAGGGTTGCGAAAAAAAATCTCAGAAAAATCATCCATTATAATAACCTACCTAGGGAGCCTTAGTTTAGATATCTTTGAAATTAATCTGTGTTTGCTAGAAATTCAGTTAATTGGTTGCAAATATTTTGCACAGTACTGTATGTATATAATATGTTTATTAAAAATAAATGCATGTATCTTTATAACGCACAACGGTAAAATTATAGCCATTATGGGACTTGTTACTCCTATTCCTATAATACTTCGAAGGAACTAGAAAAAAACTAGAATAATCAATAAATAGAAAATTCTATTTTATTTCTTTTTTTTTAATGTTTTCAATCGATATAATGTTTGAATCTTATAATTACATTTTACCGTTTAAATTTGATTTGTTTCGAATTAAATTAATAAGATTACGTTTTCTTTTTTCTTTTCTTTTGCAGGTGAGTTGAATTTGGATATATACATAACCTATAAGAATAAATGAGTGAGTAAGTATAGTTTATTAGATGAGCCAGATTAAAAAATTGTCCCAGTATTTTGTAAAAATTCGAAGAATTCAATTTTGTTAACGTCAATTGATAAGCATTGAAATGTAGTTTTGTAAATTATTTTAACAGTCACAACAGTTTGGGTGGATTTACAAACGTAGAAAATCTGCTCTAGTACAATTGCATTTCTTTTTTAATGCATTTGTGAACGCACTCACATTGCAGAATGTTTGCAGTAAACAAAACGGCCTTACATAATTAGATTTGTATTTAAACAAAGTTCATAAACGTCAGAACTGCCAAACAAATTTTGCTAAACTTGATTTTCGATTTGATTACTGAGAAAGAAAAGAAAATTTAATAAATTTTGCAAAGAAAAATAGAAAAAAAAATAAAAAAAATATTGCATATTGCCAAAAATACATTCTTCATGAAGGTAAATTCCGCTTTATTCTTACTAGTAAGTTCCCGCTTTCTCCTCTTTCAGCAGCCAAACAAATGTAACTGTAGAAACTGCCCGACATTAACTACAGTCTGACGGTAGGTACTGCAGTCTAGTTAGGTTGGTTCGATTGAAAATCTGACTTTATGAATGTAGATAATGCAGTTCTTAGTTAGACTGACGATTATGAACTCACAGTTTATCGGATTGCTTTGTGTAATTATATCAAACTTTCAGTTTTATCAACTATCAATTGATTTGCTTTTATAGTTAACTCTTAATTTTGTCAACTATCAATTGATTTTTTTATATTATTGATTAATTTTGATAAATATGTTGAAAAGAGGAAGAACATACATACGTTGGCAGAGACAGAAAGTTAAATAGTTGATTTTGGGATTTGAACTCTCAAGCCGAGAAAAGGACAAGAGGTTAATTAATAGAAGGACTCTTGTCTAGCTCAAGAAAAAATTGCAAACAAAGCCTATCTCGGAAATAATTCCAATAGCTTTCCAATCGAAGTTTAACCTCTACTATATTTGTACATTTCAATTCGGAAATGAGATAGGTTTCACATTGGTTTTTCAAACTTAAACTGCGTCCAATCTGAAATCAAATTTAAACGAATGGACACTATCTTTGAAATTTCATTTGAACGTGAAGAATATTTTAATATAATTGGAATTCAATTTCAACCAAAAATTAAACTTTATATTCAGACTCAAATAAACTTAAGCTCGAACTCGTACTGTGTTCGTAAAAAAGCTTAAATAATGTTGTTAGAACCCCAATAGACCAAATTCAAGTATATATAGAACAGAACAGGGACGCGTGGATAGAAAAAAAAAATAAGTTAGTGTTATCCTTTAATAAATAAAGGATTTTCTAAAAACGCCTTGTCAACCGAAATTTATTTATGAACGCACCCTTTTACTAATCTTCGAACTGTCATTGTCAATTTTTTCAACACACTCAAAATTTGTATGATGGTAAAGTACACGAACCAGAAACGTCTGCAAACATTTTCTATCGAAATTCGGAGTCAGTGACCGGAACTTTAATTCCAATTATCACGCACAAAGAGACAAGTTAAGTGCTAAAATGTATAAAAGCAATTATTTAAGTCCTGATTTTATTCCCATCCTCGAAAATTAGAAACTCAATTGATGTTAATTAATTGTTATCGGAAAGTAGTGCAATTTTTGTCAGTTTAGGGTAAAAACAAAATTACTTCGATAGAATTTTTGTCACCCCAATTTCCGAATTTCAATCGAAAGTGAATTGACTTTTCAATTTCATTTGAAATGAAATTGCATGTTCTTCAATTCGATCGATTTCGAAAACTTCGCAACTGCTTCGAACTGTCAGAACTAAAAAAAGGAAGCAGAATTCAAGAGAAAAAATAAAAAGACAAATTTTGGGAGACAAATCAAATATATTGGATTTAACTGACACAATGTATCTAAGCGTGAGAAAATTATGTAGAATTGTTCTGATAAATAAAGGAAATTCTTGATTTCCTCTTTTGAGCTTTTATTGTAGTTTTAGAACAAGCAAAGACGCTTTTTAAAATGTTCTAAGGGAAAAAGCACCTCTTCGATTCCTTTAATTCAAAATCTTGCTGCTTCCCTGAGATTCCTAGCAGAAGAAAGTTATCAAAAATCAATTCACAGAAATAACAAATGTGATTTGAATGCGTTCAAAAAAATGAAATAAACCGAAATACAGAACATCAACATCCATTTGCATGTTCGGAAACCTAATTCACAATAACGAATTGTAGAACACCCAAATTCACTTTCGCAGAGTATATTCACAATAAGTGAAATGCATAACATGGACACAAGTCTTATCTTGAAATAAATATTTTAAATCATAAAGTGGTGGTGGAGGAGTGACATTGATAATATACATAAATATTTGTGAAAAAGAAAAACGCAATAAGCGAACTCTATAACTCTATAAATTACAACAAATCTTGAAAGAAAAAATGAACTGTCAAATGTTATCAAAATAATCACAAACGTTACAAGATTTGCAGTATGCAATAGGTAGGTAGACATATTAATTTTTCTTTTCAAACGAAGCTCTAATTGGAATCAAGACTAAATTTTAACAATTTCAAGATATATATGTACATAGGTACCTACCTAGACAGGTACTTTTAAGTAAATCTACGGGTAGTGGCGCTCAGTTTTGTTAAATTGCACGACTACTATTTTCATCTAAATATATTATCACGAATTTCTTTAAAATGAAACAAAATATTGGAACTTCTCTTAGTGTCTCAAAAAACAAATTTAGCCTTAAAAGTTTGCATGTGGTCTCTCAAAAAAACCTATAGAAACTTCTACCTGCAAATTAGTCGCAAAGGTTCTTGGAAACATGTATACAAATACAATATCTGACGTTTAAGGGGTCTCTAGGTAATACATAAACATAAACCAATACATAAAACTTGATAGTTTTTTTTTTATTTAATTTTTTGTTTTGCTGTATTGTTGTCAGTGTTGTCGTTGTAGTCGATTGTTTCACATTTGTTCATTTTAAGCCATCATCGTCATCATACCTCTATAAATGTATGTATGTATCTACCGAAACTACCTGATGTTGCCGCTGCCAAAAAAAAACACTATTCCTGCATATATATGTATATATACAGTGACGGACAAAACAATATAACCACTGTTTGTTTATTAATATTCAAATATTAAGAATCAGAAATTGGAAGTTTATCTATTACCAATGGCATGCCGAATCTTCGATCTTAATTTACATGAAACAATAATATGAATATGTATTTTTTTGTTTTGTTAATATTTTTTTTTAAATAATATCTTTTGATGCGATTTATTTTTAGTTGTTTTTGTAACAGTTCAAGGAATTATAAATTGCAAAATAATTACAAGAATTATATATTATTTCTATAAAATCTGAAAAAATAAAAAGTGGTTCAATTGTTTTGTTTGTTACTGTGGACAAGACAACATAACAAAAAAAACTCTGACACAACATATTGCTGCCCATGCTTCAACACCACATCAACACTTATAAATAAGTTGAAAACACACAAAAACAATTTCGTATTAAATAAAATAAATAAATAAGTTAGCTTATATTTATTTCTTACCCCTCTTAGTCTTCTGTGTACTGTGGACACATCTGAAATCGTGTCTCATATGCTTATTGCTCAGCGCAAGGCCGTAGCTAGAAATATAAAATAGAAGGAGTATTGTTGTTCTTTACGTTCAGTAAGCAAGGTAATACATGTGTTAAAGTTGTCCTATAATTCCAAAATTGCCAGCGGAAGCAAAAAAATATCAATGTGACAGCTGACAGTTTCGGGGTTAGTAAACATCATGCGCTGTGTGAAAATAAAACTCATTTTCATCTTGTTGACTAAGGTCAAACTCTGGTATTTAGGGTATAGAAAAACCGAAAGTTATTATTGAGAAACAAACAAAAGTCAAAACGCTTTAATGTTTGGTGTGATTTTAATGCTGTAGGCATTATTGGACAATTATTAAACAATGCAACTCCCCACGATAACCCAGCAACCATATATAACCATTAGTGCATATCATTTTCTAATCATGTAATCGACATTTTTTGTATAAAGAACTTGCCATAGGATTTTTAACAACATTGGCGGACAATTATAAATGATTCAGTAAATTGCTTAATTCAATTAACTATTTATAAACGAATTTGACATCTTACTATCACTTAACATATCGCTAAAGTTAAATTCACAGAATGACTATTTTAGCTTTTATTAATTTGTTGAATTTATATGACACCTGTGAAATTATTCTTAAAAGAGCAATGGATGGAATGTGCAGTCAACAGTTAGGAACTTTAATTCGTTGGTCTGTTTGGCGCAACATTCCATGAAGAACCAGGGCCTAGTGACTTACAACTCTCAACCGTTCCTGTGTGCGAGTAATGTTGTCAGTAATGAAAGGGACTTACAATTTACATGCCGAATCCGAAAGGCTAATTTGAGAAAGCACTTTTTCATGACAAGAATTACTCTTATAGAATTTTTCAATTCCTCCAAGTTAGGTGGCACAGGCAGGGATTGAACCCAGGACCCTTGCATGACAGTCCAAAGCAATAACCACACCCTACGGGTAATACAATTTACTAGTTTGTAAATTGCTAAATATTAAGCAAATTAATAAATAGTAAATTGTTAAACCCAGGGTCTTAAAAATTTTGCGCGATTTTACTTATTGGGATGTTTTAAAATTAAAGGTCGGAACAAACAAGCCTATGAATACCAACGCCTTAAGCATTATTGAAGTGAATTAATCGGTTTGTTTATATTTCTCAGAATTTTCTAAGACAGATTAATAGAGCAGAAAAATGAAACATAAAGACAATTAACTTTTTCTCACTTACCAATTTAAATAACTTTGCATTTCTTTTCTTGAAAAATCTAATTCGACAAATTGTGTTTTCATATTTCTGATTCCAAAAAAGAGAAGTTTGGTGTATATTTCTCATAATATGGAAATATTTGATATCTTCTAATATAAACAGGTTTAATGAAATTAAGCTTCATTTATTCGATACTTATTAAATTTTAAATTATCGGTTATCAAAAAACATTTACTTTTACTGAACATTTATGTTTATGATTACCCTAGAAACCTATCCATATTTGGAGTGGACATTTCTTATTTATTTCAAGGTTTTTATTAAATAAAAGTTTTTATACATTTGTAATATTTATTTTATTCACTTTTATTAATATTTAAATAGAATAACAAAACATTTGTATTAAAACTTCTATTTAACAAATTTAGTACACACTATAATTTGAGGGCCTCCAAAAATATTATCAATCAAATAAGGTACAAGGTGATGCAGCACCCTGGTTAGGGTTTAAGGAGTAACTTTAGTATCCATTATTAATTTCTTACTTGACAAACTTATTTTTTCTTATTTTAAGAATTGTTGGGTCCATTATATTTAATAAAACTGTAGTAGAAAATTACAGTAAATGATACATACTCGCCAGAATACCCAACGGCTATTTATCTGATGTACTATCCTCTATATAACCTCAAACCTAATTCAACATCCGTACTGTTTTATCAAAATTAAATTACCCTTGAAAAGGACATAATGATGTAATATTTCCGTTTAACTCTGTCTTAAAGTTACGACAGTAAAATACAAACCGCATTTTTTTAAAATTTAGTTTGTACATCTCAGAAATTAAATTTGTTAAAATTGTTTTATTGTACATGCAAGATGCAACTGGAACAAAGGTTTTTTCAATCCCAGGTTTCATTTTAAATAACCCGCAATCTCACGTGACATTTTTTGACATTTGACAGATAAAAACGCGCCACTTCTTTCTATGCTTGCGCCTATTAGAAAAACTGCGAATCTACATATTACAAATACCGACTGTCAAAAATGTTTCTTTATTTTGGTTCAAAATGCTTTTGTTTTAATATTAAAATTTTAATATTTGTTTTTATTCTGTAGTATTTTGGTAAAATACCCCTTAAACAAGGCTGAATCTCAGATTTTCATCTCACCTTAACTTTTCTGTAAATTAGACATACAATCTCCACACCTTTTATTTTAACTCTTGACAAATGAAAATAAACAAAACGTCAAACTAATTTGACAGTGTTAACTTTCCAAATTTGTAATTTTAACTATTTGTTTAATCACTCATTCTCAATATTTATTCCCATAGCTACGGCCTTGCTTAACTATCTGCAAGCCTACCTGTTGATCGTTCCCTCTTTGTTTAAGTCTCTATTGAAGCTACCTGTCGCTTGCGCTCCTGCAGAGAGTGTTCTTTTGCTGTCGCCGTTGTTGTCGGCACGGCACCAAATCATTTTTACTCATTTTCTTTTTTTTCTCGTCATCGCTATACACTACCATCATCATCATCGTCGTCAATTCCAATTCCAAGTTTCAACATTTTGTTACGCCGCGGTTCGGTTCGGCTGCGGCTCTGGTCTGTTGCTTTATTTTTTCACCTTTTGTCTTCTGTTACTGTTCGAGTTCGACTCCGAATGCCTGCCACGGCCACCGCATTTTGTTCAAGCCTCAGCACTTTTTTTTTGTTGAAGTTCGGTTTCGGTCGTGTTTGTCAATTTGTTTTAAATATCGCGCTTTTATTACCGTTGCCGTGCGTCCTCTAAGCATAATCTACTCTTCGTCCTCAATCTTCTATAAAGTACGTACCTAGGTACCTTTGTTGTTTTGTTTACTCTTCTATGCTTTGCTATGCACTTTTTGTAAAATGTAAAAACAAACAAAAAAAAAGAAGTAAAAATATAAAAAAGTGATTAACAAAAATTGAAACTGTATTTTTGTTGTCAACATCTAAAATAACGTGTTTTTTTTGTTGGTGTGTTCCCTTTTTCGTTGCGAATATTTTGCATTTTCTTACGTTTTCCTTTTCTACTTCTTATCGTTTATGTGCCTTTTTTTATTTTGTTCATATCGGTATCTGTTGTAATAGCCTTGTTTTATATTTTTTTGTTCTTTTATGATTTTACAAGGATTTAATAATCATTAAAATAAAATATAAAAATACAAACAAAATCATAACATTTTGCAAAAAGAAGAACAAAACAAAGTTATTGAGAGTAAGTGAATACGGAATAAGAAGTAATAAATGTACCAACAACAAAAGAAATACAAGAAAAACGGAATTGAGTTGAGTTGAGAGTGAAATGATGTGCAAAATTTGACATTGAAAAAATTTGTTGTGCGTTTTTGTTTTGTGTCGGATTTTCTCAAATTTTTGTTTGTTTTTGATTTTCAAATTTTCTTTTTTTGTTTTGTGCTTCTAGGATAAAAAGAAGATATATTCGTCTTTTATTTTAGAATTGTCTTAAAGTTTGAACAATCTTAAGGATTTTATGATTCACTTTTGGATTTCGAACGGAACGCAACACGTGCTTTCAAAAAGCCTTTAATCATTTTATACTCAAGGTAATCTTTTGTTTAAATTTAGTCCATGGAATGGAGTTTTCCTTTTATTTTTATTCTTGCTTTTTAATTTTAAGCCCAAAACTGGTTGGTATCGTTTGGTTTTGGTTCTAAGTGTACAACAATATATGTTTGTAGGTATTCAGTTGAGTGTTTTCGAAGAATTGGTATTGGACAGGAATTATGATTGAATTCCTTGGGTTACGTTGCGATGTGAATATTTATGTGTACCTACCTCTGCCAATGGTGATGATGATGATGAAACCGGTTTGATATTCCTTCTTTTCAGACACGAGTAAATACCGTGTATAAGTAGATATTATGTAGATACCTTACCTACCTATCTACCTACTTGTCTACCTTCTCCTACCTGTTTTAATTTAGGTAATACATAAAGGACACGATTTGGATTTTTGAATTTATTAAAGAAAACAAAAAATAAACTGTAAGTAGGTTTCTCTAGGGAAATTATCCATGTCATGCATTAAGTTCGAAAGTTTGTTTTTGATTTTCTATTCAGAAAAAAAAAGTTTTGCATTTCGACTTTTTTTCAAAGGAAAATAAATAAAAGTAAAAAAGTACTAAATTACATATTTTCAATGAGTCATAAAATTGGATTTTAGTGCTTACTTCAATACCTGCATATAGTTTAAAAAAAATTGTTAAATAACAATTTTACCTTATCTCTTTTATCATGTTGGTCAGTCTTATAAGATTTTTAAATAGAAATGACTCAAAACTTATCAAAAAATGTCTGATTAAATTATAGAAATTATGAAGTATTTTTTTGTTTTTAAAACCCAGCGTAAAAGAGAAAAAAATCTTAAACTCGGGGCCGAATTACCGCATCATTCACCGAGTCATACGTCGTGAATTTGTTATTACCTACCACTTACGATATCGAACAAGTCTAGTACAATTATTTGACATTTTATCATCACTCATCGAAATGGTTTACACTTGCAAGTTAAACAGCTCACTGATAGTGGATAACAGATACGATTTCTTTTTTAAAATGTAAGGACCTTGTACCTATTTTAAATTTATTATATTTGTGTTAAATTAAACTAAAATCAATTCTGAACTAAAAACGTATTTGTAGAATTTATAACCTGGCATTAATATTTAGCCAAAAACATTGCAAAAATGACCTCTGTTTTTATTTTTATATTCTTGACTTTTGAATCGCTCGATAAAAAAAAAACATTATTTGCAATCCTTTTTAACCAACAAATAAATAAAACGAATACAAAAATCTATTCTATCAACAAATAAAGTGACAATTAAACTCAGTAGCGGCTCGAAGTAGTAGAATATAACTACTTCAATTATTGAAAAAATGAGATGATACGTCAAAGTACGAATGTTGTCATTACACACTCTATCACTTCACTGAAATGTTGATTCGGACCCGTTATTTTATTTGTCTTATTTTTAAAACACAGTAGGTATTTTATTTCTTTAACTAATAAATAATAAAAAAAAAAACATTTATTTAGGTAGGTATACGAGTTAAAAAAATTTACTTTTGAAATTGATAATGATAGTATTTGAAATTCAGACTTATACAAGAAAATCCATAATATTTTTGACACTTCTTTGAGTAAAAATTTCATATATCTCTGAAATTGTTTTGCATACAATATTGGATTCTAATAAGGAACTATACAATTTCTTTATTGACAGCTTCGCAAATGCAAAAAACGGATTTTTTAAAAATTAAAACGAAATTATAGTAAAAAATATAATACAGTGAGTAAAATAAGGCAAAGAAATTGTATATGTAGATGTACACGTGATTTCGATGACATTTTTTATTCAAAATACATTCGCGAAAAAATAACATTTTCATTAGTTAAAGTTTTTTTTTTTTTATGATGAAATCTTCTTAGCGATGAAACAGAAAAATTAAATCATCCTGCTATATGCAATTAATTTTTTCTAAATTATCTTTCCTTCTACACTAAAGCAACTAGCCTCTTCCGCCATTTTTATTGTTTTGACGATCATTATTTTAATTTCCCGGCTTTCAAATATCAAATTGTTTGTGTTCAGCATTTTACTCCGTTTACTCTGTTATTTTATTCTGAGCTCACGGAGCGTGCTCTGAACATGTTCAGAACTAAAAAAGAAACACGAATTCGAAGCTCTGAACTATCAAAGCTCAAAAAGTAACATATTTATTTTCTTGACAGTTCGAGCTCTGCTCTGAACTAAAAAAGAACTAAAAAAGAAAAACGCCAATTGCATATGACAGTTGAGACTACATCATCAGTTCAAAGATGGCAACACTGTTTGTAGTAGAAGTGATTTTGACAGATGAATTGTATCTTCTTGCCTTGGACGGTCCCGGAAGTAACAACATTAATTAAAACGGTCAGGGAATAAGAATTTTACTAACATTTTCTCAAATTATTTGTATTGCAAGATTAAACAAATTATTTACTAGCTTTATATTCTCTAATTTTCACCTAACTTTGATGCTCAAAAAAAATTCTCACAACTTTTAATAGCTTAACGAGTTCAGTTACAGGTCATCGTTGTTGCCCTGTCATAGAATAAGAATTATGTAACTTGTCTTTATATCTACATATGTACATACATACATACATAAAGAGATTGCTTTATAAATCTTTAACCATAGTTCAGGCAAAACCTGATTGCAGAGTTTTATCTTATGTTTTCTTTAAAATTTTAATCGGATTACACTATGTATATAAAAATCCCATAAAAAGAACAACACATTTTGTGGTAACAATTAAAACTAAAATGACTTTCGGTTTTAATTTCTTTAACTGAAAATCCGTTTTCATATAAGAATAATTTCTCTTTCACTTATCAGCATCACGCTTAGAACCGAACCTTTAATGATTTATATTCATAACAACACGAATTGTTTTTCTTCCGAAAATAAAAAGGAAACAGAACTTTTTGTCCATCCATTTTTGTAAGTGAACATTTTTCTTTTTTGTATGTTGAAGCAAAAACCTGTTTTCACTTGTGGCACACATGAAAGGTTTAAATACCTATAATTTTTTTTTTTGTGTGTGTTCCTTTGTCTGTCCGTCCGTTCGGTAAACATTTGTGAGTGTACCAGCTCCCGTCCTTGCCAACAAAAAGTATCTTCCTTACCAAAGGGTCGTTTTTTAAAAGTCTTTTTGAGTCTTCCCATAATCGTAGTTTAACTATTGTTAAGGGGTGTGAAATTAAATCTGACACTGGTCTTACAATATTCTCTGAATCAGTTAACTTCTATGTACAACATAAAAACTTCCAGTAGGTATAAGATTTTGTCTACAAGTGTTTGAGAAAAGGTATCAGGCTCCCACTTCAATTCAATTTAAAGAAGAAACAAATCAAAAGTACTCTTGTCATGTAACGAAACATACTAATTATGACAGTTTCTCAAATGACGTTAATGGTGGATTTTAGTTCTTTTGCACTTTCAAATTTGCAGAAAAAAAAGGATGCAATATAAAGTGATATCACATTAGTTGGAAAGAGATAAATAAACATCTTCATTAATGCAGAATATAGAAAGTTCTATAATACAGATGGAGCCACTATTTTATTCTTCCGGTTTTTCGGCATACATCATATTTCGCTCTTCTTCTCTAAAATTGCAGATTCCAATGTTACCAATCTCATTTTATATGGACAGTAGTAATGAGCAAAAAATTAATGTAGTGATGGAAAAGCTGAGTTGAAAATCGAATTATAATCCAACTCGATCATATAACTGAGTACTAAACCTTATGTGAGTGGTTCACATTCATATGTAGTTTAGTTCGGTTCGATTCACGCCATGTGTGAAAAAATCGTATTCAGTACTTGATAAAACAAACAAAATGAATGATTCTTACTTTATTAGGCACCATTCACATTGTGTTCATTTATTTGGACTAGACTACATTTCTGGATTAAAAACTAAATTTAAAGATGAAAATGATAATCAACTTTTGCCTTTCCGATAAAAACAGAATTTTGAATGAACAATGAACATCGGTATATTGTTTAAAAACTGTTTACATAAACATTCGAATAAACATTGCAAAATGTCAAACCAACTTTTTAATCCACAAAGTTTGTGAACAAATCTTTGACGTTTAGCAAAAATGATTTAAGTCAGAAACTAATCACCCAGACTCAAGACGTTAATATGAAAATAAATTTGAACTTTTCTGTCTTGTTGTCTAAAGATTTAAATTAATACGATACTTAGCAGTTGTTCTAGACTCAAGTTGTTAGTATTGAATGAATGAGACAAAAAAAAGGTTGTTACACGAAATAGAAAATCTAATATGAAATTTTTTTCAATTAAGACTATTGGCCCACATGTAAGCCAGAGAAGTTTCGAGCGACCAAACCGATCGTGCGTCGAGGCGAAGAAAAATTTGTTTTTATTCGATACAAAGTCAGTCGTTGTTCCATATTCAAAACAATAGTTCAGAATTTAATTTTTACATTGAGTCCAGTTAATTTCATCCGTGAGGTGCTTTAATCTCTTCAACAAACTGAACGAAAAGTGAACCACGATTGATCAATTGGACCTTAAATTACATATTTTTTTTAAAACGGAGATTTATTACAAATTTTAGTCGTTTTTTTTTTCATTTTAAAAAAGAAACTAGCTCAAACTAATGAAATGGACAATTTTCAAGAAAAAATGGTAAGAAAACATCTGAAAATTGAGATTCTATAAAAAAAGTTAATTTTACAATTGCATCGTTGACATAAAATAAAAACTTCGAGAAGGGGTTTGTTCGTAGACATTAACATGTGGTATTGAAGCGAGCTTGAAGCTCGTCTCAATTCTTTATAGAACTGAATCGAGTTGAAATAAGCGGGGATCGGAGTCGATTCAAAATTTGTGAAGAAAAACCTGTGTGGAGGAGTTAGATTTACAGAAAAGCATTATGGTCTGTTTATTTGCATGTTTGTGTACAAAAAATATAGTGTTATTTTAATCAAATTAAAAAACAAAATTGCACATGAAGTAGGTAGCATATTCTTATATGGTGCTGAACTATTCAGTTCTTCATTGTTTATAACGAATCAACTATCTCACTTGGACTTCATAAGAAACATAGAAACACCATTTGCATTTTAGAAAGTGCTGCCAAACTTAATCATTTTTAAATCTACATGTGCGCTGGAAACACCAACAAGATTTATTTAATCTAAACCTAGATAAAACTTTGGTGGAAACATATCAAAACTTAATTATCTTTTCTATTGTTTTCTCTTCAAAATAAGCCCAGTTAGTCCATTTTCATTAACAAAACTAAATAATATCAACAGTAATAGATTGATTTTTTTTCGCCAATGGAAAACATATGATTCTAAATGCACAACTACTCAAAGAACACAGCCATCGAAATACAAATGCAATATCATTCCATTCGAGACTCGTATAAATGCCAAAAACGCATCTGTAGTAAGATTCTACTTCAACTTTTATCGGCAGTATTCCTACTGCGGATATTGTTTTTGTTATTCGTGTAAAATACTACTATACTATTGATTAAAATAAATTTTTAATAAAACGGGCAATTTCAATTAGATAACTTAATTAATAAATCAGTTAATTTTTATCTAGATTTGTACTAAATACATATATTTAAAAGTTTATTGGTTTAGGTTTTATATGTTCTTACTTTTCTTAGAACTTGGTTTAAAACAACTAAACCGATATTTAAAGCGAGAGAGTGTCAACCTTGATACCAAACCAGAAGTAGAAATCAGCCGACCGTGTGTGTGAACTCTTTGTTATATATTTCTTGAGCAACCCTGTAAAAACACATCGGTACAGACACAGAGTATGACTATTCCCTGATGGTAACAATAAAAATGGTGTAATCGCTTGCTACTAAACACCACATTTAAAGTTGTGATTATAATCGTACAATCATTACAATCATCATCATCATCGTCTAAAGTCGTCTTCATCGTGCATGAAGTATGAACAAAACTCAGGAAAAGAGTTGGAAAACCTTTTTAGCCACAAAATTCAGCTCCTTCGTTCAGCTATGTATTGTATTTGTATATTGTTTATCCTGGTGTTTTGTTGTCGTGTCTTCGTCGTCGTGTCTTCGTCGTCGTCTTCTTCTTCGACGTTGTTTTCTTCTTTTTCATCGTAGTCGTATAATCGACGACGAAGTGGTTGGTTAAACTAAAGAAGTTGTGTAGTTGATCATGATGGCTTCCCAGTGGCCATAACCATGACTCTTTGAGGTCAACAAACAGCTGGTTATAGTTTCAAAGCCGACAACAACGGAGACGCTTAAGACTCCATTAAAAAAAAGCATCTACCTACCAATACAATAAATTGTATATTCACATTGTGTGCCAACTTCGAAATGTCTTGAAGCATATTAAAAACTCGCTGCTCTAATACATAGCCGCTTATGTATATATAGATTGACTCTTATGAATGTCTTGAGAATGTCTATATACCTGTAGACTTTTTGTATGTACCCAACACACTATGCGTGGTTTAATTTTTTTTTTAATTCTTTGGTCTTACTTTGAGTTTTGAAAAAAAAAAAGAAGAAAAATCCAAGTAATTGAACCAGGTAAGGTAACCAAGCTATAACCGAGCAGAGAGCACCACTCATCCATTCTATAACCAGTTGAATGGTTACGGCAGGTAAACGCAACAAAACTCATCCAGCCAGACAGACACAAAATAAAACTACCAAAGTGTATTGATGTTGAGGAGGTGCACTGAAGCATTATCATCATCATCGTGAGTCGCCTCTTGATATCTGGTTTTTGGTAGTAGAGTAGCACAGTCCTAGTTTTTCTTCAAGTCATGTTATAATAATATTTATGTGATCCAAGAAACTGGGACTTCTTTCTGGCATATCCACCACATACTCCACTTGCTCTTTCATGTGTAATCTCTTTCGTCGTGGTGGTCATCAGACGAAAGAGGTTTTTTAAGTAAAAAAACGAACAAAAATGATTGTACCTATATTAAAATGTGGTCTGATTTTACTATGAAGCAAAATATACATGCGTTATAAATTATAATTTTGTATACCTTTTAGGCATCAGGTATTGAGTTTTTAAGACTGGAATTGTTTAAATTATTTATTCAAATATTAAGGTTCATTTGCCAGCGATGCATTTACATTTGTTAAACATAAAATATTCAATGAATACGCCTATTTAAAATATTTAACTAAAAAAACAATCTGCCAAATCCCTTAGTGACAGCTTACACTTGAAAACTGTCAGATGATGCGATTGAATGTACAAATTTATAATTTAAAAAATTAATTTAAATCTTTTTTTTTAACTTCCCATAGGAAGTTATTGTTATTGGTCCGATTTGTCAAATTGAAAATTTTGACATTTCTCGACGTTTTAAGGTCCCTAGATGCGAAATAAAAGATTTATAGAAAGATGTCTGTGCGTGCGTTGTTTTTTTCGTCATTAATAGCTTAAGAAACAGAAGAGATATTGACTTCAAATAAATTTTGTTATACAGATAATAATGCAGAAAGATGAAGAAAGGACTCTCAAGAAAATTGCGGGGGTGGAAAATTGTCATCTCGAAAATTTTAAGAATAAAAAATGATTTCATCTCCAAAACAATTTTGTGCAACGAAAAATAACGCTTAACAAATGGTAAAATTTTACGAAAAATCGAATTGACAGTTTTTTATAATTAATAAAAACATAAGAAAAACATTACTCAAAGTTGGTAAAAATATCTAAAATATCTTTTCAAAACTTTGAGATATTGGCTTTAAAATACTTTTATCTTTTGAAAAATATTATTGTCAACATTCGGAAAAATGTTGACAAAAATAGAATTGACAGTTTCTTTTACAAAAAATAAAAACCTAAACAAAAAAATTAATAAAAGTTGGTAAGAATTGACTTTCGACTCAAATATCTTTTCAAGAATTTGAGATTATGGCTACCAACTAATTTTAACTTATAAGAAATATTGCAACATTCGGAAAAGTGTTGAGAAAAATCAAATTGACAGTTTTTTTTTTACAAAAAAATAAAAGCCTACAAAAAATTAAAGTTGATAAAAATTGAGTTTGGACTCAAATATCTTTTAGATATTTATCTTTGAGATATTGGCTTAAAACTACTTTTGTCTTTTAAAAAATATTGTTGTCAACTCAGTAAAATCGAATAGACATTTTTTTAACAACAAAAAAATAACAACCTAAATAAATTTCAGCAAAAGTTGGTAAAACTTGAAAGAAAAAATTTGAGATTATGGCTTCCAACTAATGTTCACTTATAAGAAATATTGTTTTAAAAATCGAAAAATCAAATTGACAAAATTGGTAAAAATTGATTTTCGACTCAAATAATGTTCAAAACTTTCGGATGTTGGCTTTAAACTACTTTTATCTTTTAAAAAATATTGCTGTCAACATGCAGTAAAATTAAGAGAAAAATCTAATTGACATTTTTTTAGAAAAAATAAAAACAAAAACAATACTAAAACTTGGTAAAAATGTACTTACGATTTAAAAAATTAAAAATATTGTCTTAAAACATTTTTTATTTCACAGAAAATATTTATTTCGATATTCATTACTTTTTTTTTTTTCTTATAAAAATCAAACAGTCTGTTTTTTTTCATAAAATAAATTAAAAAATAGTACGCTAATTTAGTAAAAATTGATATTCGGTTCTTGATATCTCTCAAATTAATTTCGTTCATCCAATTTGTAAAAATTTAAGAAATGCTACTAAAATTACTAACAAATTGTTTCGAATACAAATCTATTTAACAAAACTAGATTTTCAAACTAAACTTTTTTTTTCATCCCAGCCTTTTTTTTTAATTAATTGAAGCTTTTGCTTGAACTGTATCACAAAAGTACTAATTTCCACTAAGTTTCAAAATTAATTTTTTTAAGTTTATAAGCAAATAAGTACTGCTGTGGTTAGGACTGTCATGCCTATGCCAGAGGTTTTGAGTTTCCTCTCTCGAGGAATTGGCAAGCCTTGATGCGTTATTCTTATCATGAAAAAAACGGAACCCTCCATCCCTGACATTACTCGCGTATACACAAATTCTAAGATTTCTTGCATTTATCGTAATCGGTCCGACTAGTCGAATGACCAATTTTGACGGGATCGTAACGAAATCTCGCCAAACAAAATCCCGCGTAACGAAAACCCGCCGATTAAATTTGGTATATTTTGTGTGACACACGCACAGAAAATGGTCGGAGTAACGAAATCCCGCCGATCGCTTGTTATTTTCTTTGAAAATTTATTTTGATAGATTGTTAGGCTATTCGTATGTAAAATTTGATTTTGAAACTTATTCCGGCTAAGTTAGCTTCTTCAGGGTATTTGTGAAAAAATTGATTTTTAGCACGCTTAAAGCCGTATTTAAGCTAAAATCGATTTTTTTTGGAAAAAACGATCCAAAAGTAGAAATCTTATTTTCAACTCTTTGAAGCTCTCAAAAGAACTTTTAAAACGCTTAAACACCGTTTTAAGCTAGTAAATTTTCAAGCGCTTAAGAACATTCCTAGAATGAACGTTCTAAAACGTTTATTAATGGGCGAACTCAACACGCTTAAAATGCTTTTTAAGCGTAAAGGGAGATTCACATATCGAATCAACCAAAACGCGAAAAAGCACTTCGAGCCCTGTCGCCACCCCAAATAGAGCGCTGGTTGAACTTCAAGTTCATATCTCTATGTGAGGTGTTCACCTCACGGAGTTCTAAGAAGAACTGAAAATAATGCGAAATGAGCACTACTTTTATACTCTTTTTTAAAGGATGCATGGCAGTTTTTTCAATTGGGTTTGGATACGCCTCCTTCGTACTTGTTGATTCTCATAATTGAGAGTGAGATAGGAAATTTTGCGAAAGCAATCATACAGGATTACAGTCAATTACTTTTGTCTAAAAAAGTTGTTGACATAGGTGCCTAAACGCCATTTTAAGCGTCCTTGACCCATCCCCTAAGCATGCTAAAAATGTCCTTTAAGCATTCAAGGAATCTTGCTATTCCTGAATGCTAAGAACATTCCAAGCAATGCTTTACTTACCATAAACCCCTCACTCCATACCTACCTGTTCAGGAGCATTCATTCCCAACTACCTTTGCATGAATCCCGCCGTTTCCAAAAATATTCTTCGTTAAGTACAATTTTGAAACGACAAATTTTTTTCCTTCGTTCCACAGATTCTCACGATTTGATACAACCAACAAAACCAATACAGTGCTGTCTTTCAAACAATCTAAAAAGTATCCATGATTCTCATCGAAGAGTGTCTTCTTTCATATGAAAACAGCGGTGTCAAAATAATTTGAAAAGGGAGCGAAACGGCGGGATTTCGTTACCCGGGATTTTGTTATGCGGGATTCTGTTCTGCAGGATTTCGTTTTGCGGGATTTCGTTACGCGGGATTTCGTGATGCGGGATCTCGTAGCCAACCCATTTTGACATTTCTCGACTTTTCAAGGTCACTTAAATCTAAATTAAAGATATTAAGAAACATGTCTGTGTGTTCGTGTGTACATATGTATGTCCAGGATACCATTTTTGTTCTTCCATATCTCAAGAACCCATGGACCGACTACAAATAAATATTGTGTTAACAGATAGTACCTAACATGAAAAGATGCAGAAATTACTTTAAAAAAAATGAGAATTTTGGTTAAAATATTATTTGCTAACTTTAAGTTATTTTTTTTAGAAATATGCAATTGACAACTTTTTTTTTTACAAAAAATGAAAACCTGATAATTCCTTCAAATGTTAACTTTAATTTTTTTTCCACAAATTTCTTTTTCAAAAATTTGCTGAGAATTTTGGCGTTTGGAAATCTCTTATCGCCACCCTCAGCAGCGTTAGACACTCTCCTCCATCTGACACCCCTCGACATATTCAGCAAACAAATGGCAGCGAGTACAGCTATAAGACTCAACGCCTCATCTCAATGGACCAACAACAATGTGGGGCATTCCATCTTTTTGAACTTCTTTGGTTCTATACCCCAATTTGGAAAAAACTTTAAAATCAATTCTATCTAGAGATGAATGGGAAGACAAAAAACTCCTGGATGACAAATGCATCCATTTGTATACAGATCGATCCAAGACAAATGAGGCAGTTGGAAGTGGTGTTTATTAAGAAATTTGTATCTAAGCATCTCATTCCGCCTCCCTAATCATTGTAGCGTCTACCAAGCGATCAAAGGGGTTCTCTCCTGGCTAAGAGAAAACGTGATATCAATTCCTGATATCCGCATCATCTTTGACAGTCAGGCTGCTATCAAATCTCTTGACAGTGCCTCAACCAAATCTCTAACGGCCCTCGATTGTCGAGTGTCTCTCATGGAGATGGCGCAGCAATTTAACATTCACCTTTGTTGGGTACCTGGTGACAGAGACATCACAGGAAATTGTAGAGCCGATGAACTCGCTAAAAATGGAACCGTCATGCCTATTTCACCTGAAAGAGAGGAAATAGGTATACCGATAGCTGCATGTAAACTTCTGCTAAAAGAAACAGCTTTTGCTATGGCGAACTCTAAGTGGTACAATTTATAAACATGCGCAGCCACAAAACTCATATGGCCTTCACTGGACCTAAAGTGCTCTAAAGACTTGTTATCTCAAAGCAGACTTCATATTAGTTCCCTAATAGGTGTCCTTACGGGACACTGTCTTATAGGCAGACACGCAATACGACTTGGTGTAGCCTCAAATGACTTCTGCAGGAGCTGTATGGACGAGGAAGAAGAGCAAACAATCTTTCATCTCCTCTGCACTTGCCTTGCTCTTTCACTAAGACGCAAACTTCATCTGGGAGAATATTCTTTTGATAATCCTAGTGAACTAGCTAAAAAGGATATCAAATATCTTCTTCGCTTTATAAAAAGTTCAAAACAGTTCGACTAGTGGGAAGTAATTCTCTAGATTCATGTGGTATCACAATGGGCCTTTTCTTTTGGCCTAAGTTTGTGGATTATGAATCCGCAGCCACTTTAACCTAACGTAACCTATCGCCATTTTTTTTTTCAATAATATTTATCTGGATTTGCAGAGGCAAAATTAATTTTATTTTCTTGAACCTGGAAGAAATCTTAAATAAAAATACTTAAATAAAGATCTTAATCAATTTATTGACAAAAGTTTTTAGAATATTCAGCATTATAACAACTTTTTTTCACTGATTAAAAAATAAAAATTTGTTCGGCTATAAATGTATTCACCTTTATTTTCCGTCGAATTGAAAATTTAAAAAGACTTTCTTTAAAGTAAATCTTTTTGACAGTAATAATATTGGGTATCTTATTATTTTATCTTGTTCCTTTAGTTTAAAAAATAATGTCTGTCTGACTTGTACATATGTATATCCCTTTTTATCCATCAAGCATGAACGAAATACAACTATGAGATGTCAAGTTGGAAACAATTTTTGTTTTTATAAAAAACGATTCGACGATCTATTATTTGAACATTTTATTTCTTTATAAGGTTTTGACTTTTTGTTAAAGCGTCTACAGTTCGGGGTTGAACTAATATTAGGGAATTTCAGATGACAGTTAAGTTTGACATGTGTCAAATATCAGCGTTACCACCCTTAAAACAACGAAATTAATAACCGTCTATAAGAATGGAATGAGAGTTTTATTAAAAATTCAGGAATTTGCAAGTTTGTAAGGTTGCGATGTTTTGCAAGTAATGTGAGCTCTTGCGCGATAATTATAAAGATTTTTTTTTTTCATTGGTAAAAAATAAAAAAAATGATTTCAAGTTTGAAATATAGTTTTCCTTTCATATAGTATAAAAACTATAAAGTCTGCCTTCATTTTTAAAGCTATGTATAACCAATCCTTTACTTTTATAAATTCATTCTAACAGAATAAAGATAATTGTATATGCATCAGCAGCTACACCAAAGTACATACATAGATGGATAAGGTATTAATGTATGTAAGTTTACTTATAAACATATCTATACCGGTATAGATACATATGTAAAATCTAACATTCTTCTATTCAATTTCTTGATATCGCAATTGATTTTCGTGATTTGATTTTGTAATTGCTCGAGATCATAACATCAACAACAAAAAGAAAAACAACAACAACTAGAAGCTATAACATTCCCTTCTACAACATACTCAAATTAATTGCCAGAATCGTCATGGTTTAAAATTTAACGAATATAGTCATAGAAACTGAATTCCAACGATTCGACTGTTAAGACTTAACTACAAATGGAAAAAATATATACAAAATCTAATACAAACTAGCCATTGGCATTAAGATTGAAGATAGATTGTTGGCTGGTAAACTAACACTGCAGTTCACTTGATTGATGCAGATAGGTGAAATTCAAGTTCGAAATTTTTTCAAATTTCGTCCAAACTTTATGAAAATTAGATGTGTCAAACTTTAAATTTCACAGAATAAAGTTGCTATAAAGTGACACTATAAAACAAAATGGCTACTTTGTTTTTGACAAGAAGTGCTCCTTATGTGCTTTTGATGTACTCCTTTAAAACATTTGAAAACATCATACTCCGAAATTACGGAGCAGATAATAAAAAGCTGTTAAAATTATAAAGTGAAAACTCATTCCAAAACAGTCATCGAAATGTCAAAACGAACGTGAAAGCTTTATTTTTTTACATTTGATATTTTTTATATTGCAAACTTAATGATCAAATGACAATTTTCAATGTTCTTACGTAAACAAACCTCAATTTCATTAATTTTAAACATTTTCAATAATTTTTTGCATAAATATCCAAAATGAATATTCTTTTTTATGCTATTCTTTTTTGTGACTTATAAGTGATTTAATCAAAAGAATCGCAGTGTATAATGTAGAAGAGTGATAATAAACTAGGACTGGTATGTTTTTTTTTCATTTTTTGAACGATGAGTACTGCTGAAAGATTGCTCCATAGAATATATAAAACTAGGATTGGGATGATAGCAACCGATGTGGAACCGTTACGGAGTATTTATTTTCCGGTTCGATACGGTGATATGATTTGAATGGTTTAGTTTTAGTATAGGTATGGAAAGACATGCAATTTGCAATAGAGATTTACCAATTTTATGAATCAAAAATTGGTTTTGTTGCTTTTGGTTTTGAAGATTCTTTAAATTCAAATGTAATATATTTTTGTGTTTCATCTCGGAGTATTTATTTTAAATTTTTATCTCATATACAAGTATATGGAGGTACTCTAAAATTTCCCTAAATTAAATTACCCAAACATTTGCCAATTTTGAAAAGAAAATACAAATTTGTATCTTGTTTTTATATAGTTTGGGTTTGTAAGGTTGAAAGTTATTGTTTTAGGCGTTGTTCACATTACATTCATTTTGAATACGTATTGAACCCTAATTTAGTTTCATATTTTTTTTACAAACAATTTTTTATTTATTATGTCATACTGATATCTTTTTGGAAACATGATGAATTCGGAAGATTTTTAATCAGCCCTAAACGAAATTTTATATTAACCGGAATTTTGTATGATATCCGAAGAATCACCAAATCCGCTCGTAATGGAAAATGTATTTATTATTATCGTATTTGACAATATATTTTATCGGATTTGTAAAAGTTTCAGATTACGATGAAAATTGAATACTTGATTGGACTTAAAACAGATTCATTTATTGAATCATCAAGTTTATTGGTGAATTCAACGAACTATTTTGATGACTCAACGAATCGATTTAGTGTACCATGTGTCAAAACGCCACAAGAAAACAAAATGTAAAACTATTGTTATTTGGGTTTGGGTTTTCCAATGATTTGTTTTGTCGATGGAAATAACGTAACTGCAGCTGTCAAATTTGTAGCCAGACTTTCACAGCCGAACAAATCAGATATTACATCAGTCAAACTGACAGATCAAAATTATTATGTTTCGAAAATTTAGATCTGTAAGTCTTGTTCAATGAAAAACGAAAAAGGCAGACGAGCGTCTAAATGGTAGGCATCAACGTATTGAATTCTCATTCGATCATCAGAAACTAGAATAACCGCCAATGTTCCGAATTTCGATCGAAAGTGAATTGAAATCACTTTTTTAATTTCTCGTGAAATGAAATTGCATGTGCTTCAATTCGATCGATTTCGAAAACTTCGAAATTGCTTCGAACTGTCAGAACTGAAGGATCATCCATTTTTGTTTTGTTTCTGAAGTAAATTTTTTGCTGTTTTGAAGATGGATTTAATATTATTGGCAATTTTAAGTGAAAAGATTAAGAGGAATTCAAGAGAAAAAATAAGAAGACAAATTTTGCGAGACAAATCAAATATATTGGATTACACCTGACACAATATAAGTGTGTGAAAATTATGTAGAATTCTTTTGATAAATAAAGACGCTTTTTATATGTTCTTTTATAATACCTTACGATTCCTTCAATTCAAAAACTTGCTGCTTCCCTCCGATTCCTAGCAGAATGAAGCTTTCAAAGATCAATTCACAGAAATCAAAAAATGGAACAAACCAAAATACAGAGCATCCATTTGCATGTTCGAAAATCCAATTCACAATAACGAGTTGTGGAACACCCAAATTGACTTTCGCAAAGTGTATTCACAGTAAGTGAAATGCAGAACATGGGCAAACATTTAATCTTTATCCTTCTTCAGCGAAAAAAAACCAAACAAGCACTCAATTTTATTATTAGTAGAATTAAAAAACTCTTTTAAGCTGGATCACAGGACCTAGAGAGAATATCCAGCAACTACTTGAAGACAACCTTGTTAACTCTTAAACATTTTTGAAATCTAAGAATTAAGTTGTTCAATGAAACTAGAAAAACAAATTTAGAATATACCTTTGTGAATTTACAAATACTTACAACCATTGAAAAAACTTTGATGTTCTTCTAACTCCTTTTCAAACAAATTTTTTGCTGCAATACTGAACACTTTTTAATTTCATTAAATCTAATTATCAATTTCAAAATGTTTATTTTGAAAGTATTCACTGTCAAATACTTTGAAACAACTGTTTCTAACACAAAAAAAAATGTTCATTCCCGAGTTTGAAGGGAAAAATTGTCTCCCAGGGAATTCGGAATAGGAGAATTTTACTTTTAGGAGAATTGTTTTCCTCGGGAATATTTAGAATGGGATTGGTAAGTTTTGATTTAAATATTTTAAATTAAGTGTTTATTGAACTAATTAATTGTTTGCTAAGTTAACAAAATGTTTTTTAACTGAGAAAATTCCATTAAAATGTGTGTACATTTCTTTTTTCAATATAAGCCTGTTGGGATTTCATAAGACTAATAAAATTATATGGAATTACAAATGAAAACATTCTGCTTCACGTTTTTTCTTCAAATAATGTTGACAAAAAAACAACTTAATGCTTTTCCTCTATTTCTGAACGCATCCTTTCGAATTTTTTGACGTTTAGAGTTGAGTTTGTCTGAATTATCAATCAATCAATGGCTACTTTTAAATGCAAAGTTTTTATTTTCCTTTACTGAAACTTTTGTATACAATCTTCTGTCAAATACTTTGAAACAACTGTTTCGCACACACAAAATTTTCATTCCCGAGTTTAAAGGGAAAAATTGTCTCCCGGGGAATTCTGAAAAGAAGAATTTTACTTTTAGGAGAATTGTTTTCCTCGGGAATATTTAGAATGGGGCTGGTAAGTTTTGGTTTAAATATTTTAAATTTATTGTTTATTGAATTAATTAATTGTTTGCTAAGTTAACAAAATGTTTTTTAACTGAGAAAATTCCATTAAAATGTGTGTACATTTCTTTTTCAATGTATGTCTGTTGGGCTTTCATAAAACTATGTAAAATTATATGGAATTACAAATGAATACATTCTGATTCACTTCAACGTTTTTTCTTCAAATAATGTTACAAAAACAACTTAATGATTTTCCTCTATTTCTGAACGCATCCTTTCGAATTTTTTGACGTTTAGAGTTGAGTTTGTCTGAATTATCAATCAATCAATGGCTACTTTAACATGCACAACTCTGATTTCTGGTTTAAGAAGCTAAGATTTGTTAAGCCCTTCACACAAATTCCATCATGATTGGTAACATTTACGAATCGCAAAGAAAACTATAGCCTACTCACGTTTGTAGTTGAAAATCCAATACAATTTCGAATTAAGGACGGGTTTGGTTATTATAGTTTGTTTTCGGAAAAAAATGGTTTTCGTGACAGGGCTCAATAATCAACTTGGGAAACATTTTAAAAATTCAAATATTCTTTCAAATCATATGAATAAAAATTCATCCATTTAAAATGATGCATTTTATTAGCATATCTATGTATATTGTATCTACCATTGCTTATATTTACATAAGAGCTAACAAAAACCTAGAAGTTTTTTTTTTTTAAAAAGAAAGAAAGGTGGGAAGGGAAGATGTTGGCTGACTTAAAAAAAAAGAAGAAAACAAAACAATTGTTACCACAAAAACTTCCAGTCCAGTTAACTACCTCAAGGGGAAATTGAACATAATTATATGCAAGGAAAAAAACACGACTCGTTCGTAGGTACCTATATACTTTCAAGTACATAAGTCACATATTCGTGTGCATCATCGACATCGACAAACTAACCCGACGAACTTTTCTTGAAAAAAAAAAAATTAAAAAAAAAATTCTACAAAAATAAATAAAGACTCGCCACGGTATGGGTTCAGTGGCGGTCGATTTGCCATTTTTATGGTTTCAGGAACGATATAATACTGTCGAAGCAGCACTCTTTATGCTTGCCTCACTGGCATTGCTGCTGCAAGAGCGAACAACCAACCAACCTCATATTGCACAGCAGCAGTTTAGAAGCGAAGCAGCCATCAGAAGCAACTTGATATTCCACGTCAACTCCATCAGCGCATTATGATGATGTATAACTAGCTACCTTACCTATGCCCATGCTGCTATGAGCGCTTAAGCTATATAAACTCTGCGCTTCGTCATCATTGTCGTCGTTGTCGTTGTCGATCCCGATATCGCTTCCCAGTAGGAAATTTGCTCACCAATGAAAATTTTGTGTGAAATCGCCAAGGAAATCAGCTACTCGAATCATTGAGGAATAGCATGCAATGAAATCCTTACTGAAAGGCATTGCGTTTTTCCTATGATTATACAATCCACCCTATCTTTTTCCTTGTAAAATATTTCATTCCCGATATGAAGCACGAGATGGGTATTTTGTTTTTGTTTATATTTGCCTTTTTCTTCTCTACCTGCCACTGAATAATACGGAGATTGGCTTCAGTTTTAGAATTTCAATGCTCGGGTTTTTTACATACAATAAAAAATTGCCGTTCCCGTTCGTCAGCCTGGTTTGCTTCGAGAAACAAAGTTATTTCCAACAACAACGACCGACGGTGATGGCGACGCATGGTTGAAGGATTGCAATGTTCGGGTTTTTTACATATCATAAAACTTCGATTCGCGATCCTCAGCCTGGTTTGCTTAGAAACAAAGTTATTTCCAACAACAACGCACAGTGTTCGGGGTAAGTGATTTGTTTTGAAAGCATTGTTGTTTTTTCGAGAAACTGTTTATCAGTTGAATTCCATTGTTCATAGTGTCAACAAGTGAGTAAAGCTTAAAATTATTAAATAGAAAATAAATTATAAGCGTAAAAAAGTGAATATTTAGGAAATTGGTAGGTAATTGTGTTCAAATGGACAAGGAAAATATTCAGGTAATTTTATGTAAATTACAAATCCCTTTCTACAATTATCTAGTCCTATTTTTTTGCTCTTTTTCTAAAGGCTTCCGGATCAAAACAGTCGGCAATGGACTTCATTGAATTTTCACCCTCAAAGCAGCCAAGGCGGATTTTTAAGAAAACGGTAATTATAACTATTATTATTTTATTACATTAAATTTCTATATATCTGCTTTACATTTTGTATAGAATCAACAAGATATGATAGACGAAATGAGAGCGGACATTAAACGTTTGTGTGTTACCACGGAGCAGCTAAAAAATGGGATCTGCACATTGGCAGCATTTTTTTCAATAAAATCATAAAAATTTACATGACTGTTTTTTTTTTTAAATATTTGTATCCAAAGATTTAGGTATGAGTAAAAAATAATTCGATAATAAAAACATGATTGACTTCATTTATGCACATTCACGAAATTTTTCACCAGGTCAATTTGCATTAGTGAATGAGTTACATTGGCTTCCCTTAGGAAACCACTGGCCAATATTCATATATGAAAAAGGCGTTCAATTTTGCAAAGTGAATTCCTTGGTGAACATTCACCACATTTTTCACCAATGTAAAGTACACAAGTATATCAGCAACTCCACTAACCCAGTGATTTCCCCGGTGTGAATTCGCGGTATTTTTCAGCAACTACAATTCACTTTGGAATACACCAAATGCACTTGCTTGGTGATTTCCTCACTGAACAGTCACCATGAAATTCACAACTTGGTGAACGCCAATCCAATCCCCATGTTAATTTCACTGATGTTTTCACCATGTTTTCATGGGGTGTAGCTTCCATTCACCAAGGAATAAGTTGGTGATTCACCTATGAATTTTTTGAAATTTCCTACTGGGTTTCCAAGCAACCAACCAGCTAACCAATACCACCGCTCCTTCTTATGGGCTCCTTCAGCTGTTGTGGAGTATTTAAAATGCGCAGCCCTATTGTGGTTTTGTACACTTCAATCAAAGAATTATAATGCGAAATCAATTTACGGCGACGTATGTTGAGTTTGAGTAGTTATGGGTACCTGCCTACCTACCTTCCAACCAACCAAGCCAACATACATTGTATTTGGCTGCCAGCATTCTTTTAGCTGCTGCTTCCCGACAATTGAAAGAGAGCATCAGAATCAGAAGCATTGGAAAAAATGCCAACCTTTCTGCCATCAATCGATTGGCTTGAGCTTGAGCTTGAGAAGTAGAAGCTGAAGCGTACCTAATGGATGCAGAATTAAAAAATACAACAATAACGTCAGAGACACAAAAAAAAGAATAAGAGTCTGAATCTGAATTCGAACAACACCACGAGTGGAGCCACAAAATGGATGAATGGCGCAGTTGAAAAACGACTGCAAAACAAAAAAATTGCGTGGAGAAAGTCAATTAGATTCACCATCGCCAATGCAAAAATAAAATACCACAAGCCCCCCCCCCCATCCTGAAGACGAACGACAAACGGGGAGTGTTTAAAATCGTAGGTAAAACTAAAGAAAATAAAAAAATTCATTCCTTCCAAAAAGTCTTTGCTTGGATATCGATGTGGAGTGTGGTGGGGGTTTTGGTAAATAATGTCGAATACGATTGGAATTTTTAATCGAAATGCCGCCAAACCTGATGAATACCAACATTTAAATATCTGAATTTAATTCGGTTCAACAACGAAATGTGAAGTGCTATAAATATAATAATCTCTTGAATGGGAGGAAACTTTGTAAACAGGACATTAAATTGAAAAAGGGTGTTTTTTTACTATCCTTTGAATTTGAATAACATACTTTATATCCATGATTTATTATTAAGTTGGATAGAGTAGGACAAAATGTTTTTCCATTTTGACATTAATACTTTAGGGTTTCTCAAGGACTCATCTTTTCTGAAAATTTGTTTCCCTCAAAAATTCTATTTTAAATAATGAAAAAAACATGCTCAAAAATATTGCTCAAAATTGTTTGTCTTCGTTTATGAATTTGTACTCTGTAAAATGTTCGAACCGAACAAAACAATCATCTAGTACTTTTTCTGTTTATAGAATATGTCATCCGAGTTCGAATTATTTCTCATGAGATGTGTCAAAGCAGAAGTACAAAAAAAAATCAAAACGATGGATAAGCACACATGAATTCTACCATAAATTCAAATTGCTTTTGTCTGGTATGCACATTTTTCGCTGATGATTCCCTGTAATGAAATTTATTTGCTTCAATTTTGAATAAATTTATTATTTCCTTACTTACATTTTATCTATTTTACACAATTTTCGAATTGTAATCCGTTACCTCTCTTGATGTAGAAACAAAATTTCCGTTTTCGAACGCTAATGACATTCGGAAACGCATTGACAGGTACAAAAAATCCTAATGCGGATTTGTCATTCCGTAAGTACTAGATTTCGTATCCGCATTAGAAATAGAGTACAAAATATTCGTTTTATTTGCTGTCGAAACGCATTACATAGTAGGGCCACAGGAATATAACAAACTGCTTTTACTCATTTAACTGTCAAATATGACAGCATTATGTGACGTTGGCGCAATAGGTTGACGTTTATGATTGGCTGTTTCTTTTTTATGAATTAAAAATGTGTTTTACATGTTGTCGATGGATTCGACTTATATCACTATTTTTAAAATCAGTTAATTTGTCAACTGACAGAATATTTTGACAGCTGTCTATTTGGTCAAATAATATATTGATAAATTAAAATAACTTATTTTCGAAGCTAATGTCTCCAGTATACACAAAATCATTACTTAACGTCTGGTAATACACCCTTTGAACATTTTAATATTTTTGTCTATTTTTAAGGAAAAAAATGTTAAATTTAATTTTATATTCAATTCATGAATTCCCACCAAGTGACAAACAAAAAATAAACTATACATTACGTCCTTCTTTAGTGTTATCGTATCGTGGAATTTCTATTTGCTCACATAATTCGATCTGAAAGCGTCATTTTAATATTGAATACAAATGAAGTTGATTTTTATCAAATAAAATCCTATAAATCTATAGTAGCATAGTTGATAGTTGGTATAGTTGAAATTTTCAATTTGAATATTTTAATGTTGTTGTACTCTACTAGTTCAAAAAATGTATTTATTCCCTTTTGAGTATTTAATTCTGTGTGTTTTGTTTCCTCTTTTTTTACTGTCTTAAAGAATTTACAGTAGAGAAAGGGAAATCATCTTTGGAAACTCAAAATTCTTAAACTAAACTCAACAAAATAGTAGAGTTGAAGTTTTAATTTAAAACAATTTTGGCATCTTACATTTTTGCTTAACTTTAGTACAATAAAGTTTGCGTCACAAAATGGCTACTTTAACTATTGACATTTCCAATTCACAGATTTAGTTCTGTTCACGAGCTGTCACTTTTTAGACGTGTTTGGATGTTTAAGTATTTAATTCTGTGTTTTGTTTCCTCTTTTTTTTCGTTTTTCATTGACTTGGAGAATTTACAAAAGGAAAATTGAAATCATCTTTCGAAACTCAAAATTCTTAAACTTAATTCTAGAAAATAGTAGAGTTGAAGCTTTAATTTAAAACAATTTTGGCTTCTTATATTTTTGCTTAACATTGTACTAAAGTTTACGTCACAAAATGGCTGCTTCAACTATTGACATTTCCAATTCACAGATTTAGTTCTGTTCACGAGCTGTCACTTTTTAGACGTGTTTAGATGTTTAGTATTTTTAATTCTGTGTTTTGTTTCCTCTTTTTTTTCGGTTTTCATTGACTTGGAGAATTTACAAAAGGAAAATTGAAATCATCTTTCGAAACTCAAAATTTTTAAACTAAACTCTACAAAATAGTAGAGTTGAAGCTTTAATTTTAAAACAATTTCGGCTTCTTACATTTTTGCTTAACATTGTACTAAAGTTTACGTCACAAAATGGCTACTTCAACTATTGACATTTCCAATTCACAGACTTAGTTCTATTCACGAGCTGTCACTATTTAGACATGTTAATTTGTTTTAGTACTTCATTCTGTGTTTTGTTTCCTCTTTTTTTTCGGTTTTCATTGACTTGGAGAATTTACAAAAGGGAAACGGAAATTATCTTTGGAAACTCAAAATTCTTAAACTTAATTCAAGAAAAAAGTAGGGTTGAATCTTTAATTTAAAATAATTTTGGCTTCTTACATTTTTGCTTAACATTGTACTAAAGTTTACGTCACAAAATGGCTACTTCAACTATTGACATTTCCAATTCACAGACTTAGTTCTATTCACGAGCTGTCACTATTTAGACATGTTAATTTGTTTTAGTACTTCATTCTGTGTTTTGTTTCCTCTTTTTTTTCGGTTTTCATTGACTTGGAGAATTTACAAAAGGGAAACGGAAATTATCTTTGGAAACTCAAAATTCTTAAACTTAATTCAAGAAAAAAGTAGGGTTGAATCTTTAATTTAAAATAATTTTGGCTTCTTACATTTTTGCTTAACATTGTACTAAAGTTTACGTCACAAAATGGCTACTTCAACTATTGACATTTCCAATTCACAGATTTAGTTTTGTTCACGAGCTGTCACTTTTTAGACGTGTTTAGATGTAAGTGATGCTAATAAATGTTGAATTAGTTAGCAACAAAATTAAAATGCTTTCTTTTTTTTTATATTTGGCCGAAAACTGCGTTTTCGCAAAATCGTTTATGGAACGCTGATGATGTCTGCTGTATAAACGTTTTTATATTCAGCCCATTCCAAAGCCTTATTGAAAATGGCGATTGCTTCTCTAGGCTCCATTCTGGTATGTGCTGTTTTCAGAATACTGTCCTCGTTTTCACATTCGTCACTGATCAAAACCTCGTTCGTTTCGGTGTCGTTTGGTAGATCTCATTCCATTCATGGACATCAGCAAATGTTCAAACCTCTGGATTAATTGCGTGAAAAAGCTCTAGTGTACGTCTCTCTTGAGAGTTGATTGGTGAACAAATTCTTGCTCTCAAAACAGCTAGTGGGATATCCTCTTCAGTCTTTTTCATTTCTTATTGAGCGTAAAATATTCGTCCAGCATTTTGCTATTGTTTCTTTTTCAAGACGTTGCCAACCCGAATTTAGATAATGTTAATTTGTTTAATGCTTCAATAATATCAGTTTTTTCGGCCACAATAGATGCCAGAAGTCTATTTCTATAGAAAAGTTTTGTTAGTCTTATAGCATTTTGGTCAATCGGTTGTATAAGCGGCATGACAATCGGCGGCATAAACATCGCAGTTATTAACCCGTCCTCATATGTTATTTCGTTTTCGGGTGGATGAGATGGAGCGTTATCAATTAAAATAAGAGCTTTGGTGGGCAACCCTTGTCGTTTTAAAAATGTTCTGACCTAAACATGAAAACATTTTTGAATCAATGCAAAATTGCAATCTGTTTCCAAGAAAAGTGACGCGTTGATTTTCTGCCAGTAGCATTTTTTCCTTGAGATGATACGTATGTCTTATCAGGAAGCTTTCAAAATAATCCGCATTCATCAGCATTGTATATTTGATTGTGAGATAGACCTAGCTCTTTTATTTTGGCTTGCAGCTTGTTTTTGAAAGGGTCTAACGCTTCTTTAATCTTTGCAACCATCCGTCACTCGCTTATAATCGCCCTGAGTTTCATTAATTTTTGAATGGAAAAATTAAGCTTTTTCCTTAACCTTCAATCCATTGACTGGATAATTTTTTTCTCGCTGTTTGATGCACCAACGGTAAAGAGCTTTTTCAATTTTAGGAAGTTCAGGACGCTTCAAGGTCTTCCGCATTCCAGGTCCAGAAAATGTATTGTTAACACATTTTAAAATGTTCTCCAATTTTTTGTTGATAGCGCAAGCAAATTGTTGATTTTGCAACATTGTATTGGTTTGCTCCTCCTTAAATTTTTCTAAAACACTTACTTTGTCCTTCAAAGACAAGAATTTTGGTACTTTTTGCGACAGTTTTCACTAAGCCAAGCCAAACTAAAGAAAATAATACCTGAAAAATTCTTAACAGGATTCCCTATTTGAGATTTGAAAAACCGAAAAACGATTAAAGGAAGCTATGTTCACGGTACAGAGTAGTCAATGTAAAAAAAAAGTGTTCAAGTAAAACGGTGTTTTTGTTATCGCGAGTCTACTGTAAACGGGAAACATCTGTCAGTGACAAAATAACTTATGATTTAAATAAAAACCGCTAGGTGGCCGACCGTGTTTAATAACCCAAATTATATTGAAAGGAATATATTGGAAGATTTTATGAATATCTAATTTGAGTCTGAGCGTTTAGAAAAAAAATGTTTAAAGCCTTTAATTTATCTTTAAATATCTCTGAGCTTACAAATCTCAAGCTATTTTTTGTAGTATTTCTTTAGAATAAAACTACATACTCCTTGCAAATGAACCCATGTGAGTACATACTAAGTTTGTAAACAAAATTCAATTTGTCATGTCCTTATTAAAATGAAATAAAATATATATTTGTAGATAGGTAAACGTTTTCCATCATTATTTATGTATATTCCCGTTGGGAGAGACATTTTATGTTAGACCTCATAGCCTATAAACCTAATTTCATTATTTTTCTTTTTCTTTTCAATTCACATATGAATCGTAAAAAAAAAACAAAACGCAATAAGAATATTTCTAAATTGGATTTTAAGGAGTTATGATGTGTTTTTATTTTTATTTTTATTGGTATCTTTTCAATTTGTTGACATTATTGCTATCATTGTCGGCGGCAGAGGCAAAGACAAAAATAAATAAGAACACTCACATCTCACATAAAAAAAAACGACTATAGGGAATATAAAGCTGATGGATTCCCTTAAACAATTTTAAAATAAATTTGTTACCTACAGTACTGTGCAAAATATTGGAAACTAGAACCTCAAACATTTTTCTTTAAAAAAAAAAAAAACAATTTTTTAGAAAATCGAACAGCAAAATTCTTTCATATGTTTTTTAAACTCTTCTGAGATTACGTTTTAATTGTTGGAGAAAAAAAATTAACACACTTCACTTAAACAAAAAATAATAAATAACTAAATACTTTCATAGTTGATAAAATTGCTGTGCAAAACATTTGCAACTTAGATCTTACAAATAAATTTCAAACTTTTTTCTTATTTTTTTATAACTGCTGTATATCTCCTAGACATTGAAGCTATATGGTTATTAAAAAGCGTTTTTGGAATGCCATTCAACTGCCTCTGAAATCCAGCGAAGATGTCACTTTTGTGCTTAATATGTTGTTCCAAATCTTTCTCTACACAATTTACCAGGTTCTCTATAGGGGCTCTCCATGGATGGTTAGGTTAGGTTAGGTTATAGTGGCTGTCCAGGATGAAAAACGGACACACTTAGACCAGTCCTCTTTATGGTAAAGCCTTAATCTGTTTTTTGCAATCCACTTTGTGGTCAACTTCGACTTGTATTCGGGATCATTATCGTGTTGGAACGTGCTTTCCCCAATGGGCATAAGGCAGCATGGTGTTACAAAGAATGTCTCCATAGTCTTCAGACTTCATTATGCCCTCCACTTGTCGAATTGGTCTGATTCCGAAAGAAGCAGCCCAAGACCAAAACTGAACCACCTCTATTATGTTTGACCGTCCCTTTAGTGTATTTTGTATTAAGCCTCTCACCTCTTGGCCTTCTGACATGTTCTTTTTCACCCGATCTTTGCATATTTAACTTTGATTCGTCAGAAATCCCCATTTTTGAGGACTCAAATTGAGATGAGTTTTTGGAAAACCCAAACGAGCTTTCACATTTTTTTTTTGAAATAAATGGCTCTTTTGCTATGGAAAACAACGCAATCCGGCCTGCAGTGTGCAGCTTCTGATAGTTGATGGGGCAATGGGTAACCTAAGTTAAATTTGTGTTTGCCTGGATGATTCCGTGGGTTTTCTTCGGAAGAAATTTATTATTTTGAAATCATCTTTTACTGTGGTGCTTAGAGCCCGTCCTCCTCTATAACACCTTTTCACTTTTGATAATTCTACAAAAAGTTGATGTTTTAAAGGAATATTTCTTCAAATTTCTTTTTGTGATGCTCCTTCTTTGAAAGCTCTCAAATGTCTGGTTTTTATTTTTTATTATATTTTTTAAACTTAAAAATAATTTATCTTTAAAAGCCGTTTTATGGATCAAAGTCCCGGCAAATCAAGCTACACATATAAACTTACCAACCTTAAAATAAATCAGATTAACCGTTATCAAAATGAGACGAAAAGATAATTCGACACTTGGTGCAAATGTTTTGCACAGCTGAAATCATTATTGTTTTTGTAAAAGTAGTGTTTTAAGATTATGAGCAAAAAATTCTAAAGCAATACAAAGAATTTGATTTTAACAACTTTAATATACATGAATGTTCGATTTTTTGATTGGCGGCGATAGTTGCAAAAGTTTTACACAGTACTGTATAAGTACATACCTACCAAATTGTCATTCTGCGTTTCTTGAAGCACTATGAAAATATGTATTGTTGAGTGAAGAAGGATATTTATTGTGGTTGCTTTTGCTATCGAAATTCATATGAGTGAATATTTTTGGAAATTTTATATCAAATGCAACTCAAATTTCAAATCGGTATCGAAGGGTTCCGGAATCCAGTTATCCGAACCTATCCAAATAGCGTCAGATCATTATTTAGCTTTCGTAGTAATCCGTATACATATAGGCCATTATCCGGATATCCGATTGTGCATCCTAATAAGATTCTGATACAACCGAGTTTAGTCGATAAAATCGAGCATTGGCAGCACACATTTTGGTTCAATCAAGTATCCTCGATTGTTTCGCCAGATTTGGCAGCACACAAACTTCAAATTGACGTTTCAAACAAAAGTTTTTACTCGACAGAAATTAGTTATCGTTGGCAGTGATTTTTGTATGAGGAAAATGGAAAAGCAAAATTATATGTCAATAAAAAAAAACTGCGAACTGTTGATTGCTATTATTTCGTTTAGATGATTGCAAATCTAGACAAATTGATATGTAAAATAGAATTCATAATATTACCACAATTGCATTCAAGCTTTGGAACCCCTTTCGGTTGAAAATAGATGTGCTCGTTTTCTTTTGTTCTTAAAATAGGAATATGAGTGCCATCAACGCAGGCCACTATTTGCGGTAGTTGCTGCACAAAGCTAAAAAAAATTGTTTTACAAATGTTATACATGATCTTTCTTTTCTTTTTAAATATTTACTCATTTTTACTGAATTCGAATGGTTTGCTATTATCTTTCAAATATCTTCTTTTGATTTTAGCACAGGACACTTTCTAGCCTTCACTTCCACTCTCAAAACCAAAGAAGAATATTTCGAAAAATACTTAAAATTGAAACTAAAGTGTGGTTTTTTTGAGGTTAGGATTTTCATGCATTAGTATTTGACAGATCACGCGGGATTTCAGACATGGTGTCAAAGAGAAAGATGCACAGTATGCTTTGACATTTCATCATGAATAGACTTACTAACGAGCAACGCTTGCAAATCATTGAATTTTATTACCAAAATCAGTGTTCGGTTCGAAATGTGTTTCGCGCTTTACGTCCGATTTATGGTCTACATAATCGACCAAGTGAGCAAACAATTAATTCGATTGTGACCAAGTTTCGCACTCAGTTTACTTTATTGGACATTAAACCAACCACACGAATGCGTACAGTGCGTACAGAAGAGAATATTGCGTCTGTTTCTGAGAGTGTTGCTGAAGACCGTGAAATGTCGATTCGTCGCCGTTCGCAGCAATTGGGTTTGTGTTATTCGACCACATGGAAGATTTTACGCAAAGATCTTGGTGTAAAACCATATAAAATACAGCTCGTGCAAAGCCAAACGATCTACCACAACGTCGAATTTTCAGTGAATGGGCCCTAGAAAAGTTGGCAGAAAATCCGCTTTTTTATCGACAAATTTTGTTCAGCGATGAGGCTCTATTCTGGTTGAATGGCTACGTAAATAAGCAAAATTGCCGCATTTGGAGTGAAGAGCAACCAGAAGCCGTTCAAGAACTGCCCATGCATCCCGAAAAATGCACTGTTTGGTGTGGTTTGTACGCTGGTGGAATCATTGGACCGTATTTTTTCAAAGATGCTGTTGGACGCAACGTTACGGTGAATGGCGATCGCTATCGTTCAATGCTAACAAACTTTTTGTTGCCAAAAATGGAAGAACTGAACTTGGTTGACATGTGGTTTCAACAAGATTAAGCTACATGCCACACAGCTCGCGATTCTATGGCCATTTTGAGGGAAAACTTCGGAGAACAATTCATCTCAAGGAATGGACCGGTAAGTTGGCCACCAGGACCATGCGATTTGACGCCTTTAGACTATTTTTTGTGGGGCTACGTCAAGTCTAAAGTCTACACAAATAAGCCAGCAACTATTCCAGCTTTGGAAGACAACATTTCCGAAGAAATTCGGGCTATTCCGGCCGAAATGCTCGAAAAAGTTACCCAAAATTGGACTTTCCGAATGGACCACCTAAGACGCAGCCGCGGTCAACATTTAAATGAAATTATCTTCAAAAAGTAAATGTCATGGACCAATCTAACGTTTCAAATAAAGAATCGATGAGATTTTGCAAATTGTATGCGTTTTTTTTTTTAAAAAAGTTCTCAAGCTCTTAAAAAATCACCGTTTAGAATGAAATAATTCAAAGAAAACTCACTTGACATTTAATGTTATAGTTCACAATGACTCTTTTAAGAAAAAGTCACAATGGAACTCGTCTCAAATTACGTGCTGTCAAAAATAATTTGTTTCGTGTTGATCGACAATCCTCGATTGCATTAAGTTACGTGCTGGCACCCCAGCGTTTTTAGGATAGAAATTTTAAAGCACTAATTTAAATGTTCATAATATACGTCATAATCCGAGGTGTTACACGACATCCGATTCTTTGGATAGATCCCCTTAGAAAGTACGATCAAATGACTATTGTTCCTATTATCCTTCTCTATGGATTCTAATTAGTAAAGCTATTTTCAAAGTTTCAGGATTACAGAGCTATCCGGATAGTTTGAAGCACTAGGCTCAATGTTGAAGAATACATATAAAGTTTTATTCAACGAGTATTTGTGTGCAGAAGCTCCTAGACCAGACAGCCTTTATTGTGTTTAGAATTTTTTGATAACATGACCTTCGGTCCAAATCTTTAAGAAGCTTATTATTTGACCTTTGATTTGATAGGTAGTCTTTAAAAGTCTATTGTTTTAGTCAATTTTTGTGAGGTCAACTACCCTTGTAATAATAATACTTGCCGGTCTTCAATTTGTTTTTATCTCTTTTTCCATTCATAGCACGACAAGTTGCTATTTTATTCAATTCAATTGAGTAACAAAAATGTATTCCTGTTTTTCCTTTTTTCTCTCATTTTCCATTCACCTTTTATTGCTGCTGGCACACATCATTTTCATTTCTGTGTGTGTGTGTGTAAGCAGCGTTTTTATGTGTTACAGGGGGTGAGAAGAGAAAAAAAAGACAAAAAAAAAGACCTCAATGAAGATGGTGATGGAGCAAAATAAACAGCCAGATAAACTGACTACACACCAAAATAAGCACAAAAACAAATTTAAACGAGCCACAAATAAAATAGCCAATAAAAAGATACACAACCCCAGAGCTAAAGTACACTTCCCATGATAGTACCTACCTTACCTATACTCACTTCATTCGTTTAGTCAATCTATGAATGGGCTTCCCTATTCCAAAAAAAAAGCAGGATCAAGTAGGTAGTCCTCTTCTGAAGGCTGTGTTGTTTTTTGTTTTGTTTTGTTTGCTGGTGTGCTGTGGCATTGTGGGGGGAGGGGGTGGTGTAGCATGCTAAGGTACCTTACCTACATACTCACTATAATGTATCTGCCACGCCATGTGTATCACGATGATGATTGCTAAAATGTTGTGTGTAACATAAGCTATATACCTAGCTACGCAAGAAAACAAAACCAAAAAAAAGAAAACAGGAAAAAAGGTGAAAACGTTGTGAAAATTTTGCACATCGCGTCGTCGTCGGCGGCGTCATGGGAGCTAGTTGGTACTTGGTGGTGGGGAGCCCAGCCAGCATCAGCAGACAGCAGACTCTATTGTCGATATAATGCATGAATTTCGCGGAATGAAATCCTCGTCTCATGGGATGAGGGCGGGCAAAGAACGAACGAAAACTCAACAAGTTTTGTCCCGGGCGCCATTGTAGATACGTAGTACATATAGGTAATAGTCATAGTCGTTGTCGTAGCGACCGAACGAGCGACGTTTTATTTTATTTTACTATGCTCTTTGACTGTTGCTGTTTCGACTACGATTCTGACGCTATTCTCGTTGACTTTTAAGTACATGTGTTCTCCAGTTCCAGTTCCAGATAACCAAGCTACCAGCTACAGTATCAAAAACAAGTGGCGGCTCCAGCCGTCATCATAAGTGTGTGGAGGATTTTCCTTTTGGTTTTTTCCTCCTTCTCCTTCGTCTCCACCTCCACCTCTGTTGCTGCTTTGCTCTGCTCTGCTCTGCTACTTTTGTGTGTTTTGTGTGCTTCGCTGCTGGCTGCTGCTTTTTTGTTCTTCGATTGTATTATTTTCCTCCTCATCGTCGTCATCGTCATCGTCGTAGTCATTGTCGACATCGTCAGACTTTTATTTATTTTTATTTGTTTTTTATTATTTCATTTTTCTTCATTTTACTATCAGCTTGTTTGGGAGTTCCCTTTATTTTTATATTTTTGTTTGTTTATTTTTTTTTCTACGTTTTCCAGCCTTTTCTTTTACTTATTTTTCTTTTTATGAATTTTTGTGTCTGATATTTATTTTTGTTTTGTATTATGTGAAATTTTGCTGTTTTTCGTTACATATCTTTCATCCGTTGCTTTGGTGTAATAGAGGAGAGACGACAACAAAACATCCAACGATAACGGTTTTTATTTAACAAAAAAAAAATAAAATAAAAAGAACAAGAGTGTGTGTTATATTATTATCTTTTTTATTTGGTGAAGGTCGTTTCTGTTTTTGTTGCTTGTCCTTTTTGGAGTGTTTTTCTCTGTTTACTAATTTTATTGGGTTTTAGTTGTTTTTGTTGTTGTTTGTGTTTATTTTCACCGGTTTTGTGTTGTTATTTGATTATTTTCTTATGTTTTATATATTTTTGCAGTGTTACGTTTTGACGTTTTGTACGTTTTCATTTGATTTTCGGTTTTTGTTTAGGTTTTTATAAAACCTATGCTAATAGAAAAGATGTTGGGGTTTTTCTTTTATAATTTATTTTTTTTTGTTTGACATTTTATACCTACCTGGTTTGAGCTTTTGTTTATATTATTATAAATACGTTCGTTATAATATGTATATGTATTTGATATTTTAATAGCTTCTGCAAGTGCAGCAACAGTTATAGATATTTTGTATTGCCTCAAAAATCATTAACCTAATGTTTTAGTAGGGATTTAAATTTACGTTTTAGTTGGTTTATGTCACAAGTTGCTCTTATTCGGTTCTAAGTACTTAAAAGAGTAAATAAAGTTTATGTTTATGTCAAAATTCGATACATTTAAGTCCACGGTTACACGAGTTCATGATCAAATTTTGAAGGAGCTCTTTAACTTACGTTTCGTTTAACGTATACGTTTTGAAATTGATTACGAGTATGACGTCAGTTACATTTCTGTCTATATTGATGTAGCTCAGCAGATAGACCGTTTTGCAAGGAGCCAAAGAGGGCCGACAAAATTAGCTGAGTAGTTGACTTGAATTTGATCATTTTCACAGTACCTAATGACAGTGCTGCCAAAGTACCATAAGTTATGTTCAATAGAATTAAAAAAAAAAAAGAATTTGCCTTTTATGGTTACTTGAGCTAGAATTCACTACATTATTATACAAATTGAAATTCAAATTGATTTAAAAACAAAAAAAAACTGATGTGACCTTAAATCAAAACAACAATAAGGGCTCAAGCCGATTATATTTTATACATGATAGGTATTTATTTTGTTTGAAAATGGTATAGGGGTAAAACCCTTTTGAATTCTTTCAACTTTTAATCTATTTATTTAAAATAACGAATAATTCATGTCAGTTATTTTCAATCCCTTCAAATTGAATTATGTATGAAGCCGTAGTTTATTTTTTTTGTTTTTAGCATGTTTTTATGTGTATTGTAATAATTGATTTTGCTAACATTTGAGTCTAGCAAAATGTATAAATTATGTATGGCTTCCATGTGACAATGGGGTTTAGTTAAATGTTTTTTTTTTTTTTAATTGAATATTATGTATAAACATCCATGAATTCAATGTAGTTTATTTTTTATAAGCTTTAATAAAATTTTCTATCCTCTAGTGGTAATTCTTGAATTGAAAACATTCGACTATTTTTGTATGTGTTTGGATTTTGACAGTTTGTAGGACAGCAAGATTGCGCTTTGTATGTTTCAAGGAAAACACAAGTTCCCTCGTTTTAGATGTGGATATTCCAAGAAGTGTACATCTGCATAATCTAAGAATAATTTTGGTTTCATTTTCTCAAAAGTATTATTAAAGTGGCGCAACAGTCCATTGAGAACTAGGGCCTAGTAACTAACAACGTCCTGTGTGCGAGTACTGTTGTCAGTGATGGAGATGACCTACAGTTTAAAGCCGAATCCGAATTTTAGAAAGCACTTTTCATGACAAGAATTACTCTTAGAGGATTTGGCAATTTCTCGCAAGAGGCAGTACCCGTGAAAAAAAACTTTAGATGACACAAGCAGGGATTGAATACAAGATCTCTGGCATGACATTCTAACGCTCTAAACAAAACACACATCTAACAATTTTATTGAAAATTGTATTTCTTTAAAAAGATTGGGTTTTATTTAACTTAAGTAATGTTGGTCGTTAAAACGAAAATATTATGTATACCAGGACATTTTTATGAGCCATTAAACAATAGTTGGTCGTGCTAAGCTGCTTGGTTTTCCGTTTTTTGCAACCGCATAAGGTCAAAAAAATACTTCAATCGCTGGAAAAAAGAGGTGTATGTTAAATTCGATCAGCATTTGCTGTAGCAGCTATGTGATTTTTTAAGGTATAGAACTATGAAATAGAATAGAAGATTTTAATAAATTGACACACAGTTGATCGAATTTTCGATGACTTTTTAAACTCCGACAATAATGGCTGAAACACAAACACGCTTCGTTTGCGTTACGTTGGGCCTGCTTCGAGGTTGCTTTGAATGAGACTTCCAATATGATATTTCTAAAATGGCACTTCTGTCATTAGAAGCTGTTATTTTTTCTCAAAATAAAAAAAAAATATGACTCTTGAAATCGAAAAAATAAATTTAACGTGGAAGTAGCTTACAAAGCATATAATAACCAATGGGAGTCCCTCCGAAAGCAAATGTTTTTTGTTTGTTGACTTTTTTTTACACCTGTGGAGCCGTCAGACAAAGCAAATGTTCAGCAAATTTTAACTAGAGCTTCCGTTTATAGTCACATAACGTAAAATTACGTTCTTTTCCATATGATTGTCAGACTAAACCTTACGTCAAAACTTCATTGTGGTAGCATGCATTGAATGCCTATGGCTGGCATCGTAAATGTCAGGCGAAGCCGAAGCTGAAGCTTGTTTGTGTTTCAGCCATAATTCGCCCAATGTTGTCCACCAAGTGATCAGTCGTGACAAGTTTATAGTCGTAGACTAACGACTTCTTGGTTGATTAATCACACAAGAATAATTCAGAATCATGGCTCTTTAGCGGTCACCATTGATTGTGACGTTCTGGACAGCATCGTTGAAAAAAAATACAGTTCATTTACTTCACACAACAATATGGCGCAACAGTCAGTTTTTGTTTATATTAAGGTTACTCAACATATACACTTATCATCATTCAAAATACGTCAGTTTTGTTTATTTACGTATCCATTCAATCAAAATTGTGCTTTATTGCTAAACAAAATTCTATTGATATGTATTTTGAACAGAACAATCATTTTCAAAATAAATTTGCATAATTTGAAGACTTTAACGTTTTCAGGCGTCAGTTTATTCATGTTGAAATTCCAAAAATGGCCTCCATTTAAAATAATTTTGCCAACTTAAAGTTATATTTCCAAATGATCGTGAATTAATATGATACACGGGCTTACGACACAAGTAACGATTATATATTAGTGTGATAAGATAACCATAATCATCACGTAATGTGCAAAAATTGGCTAAGTTCGGCCATTTTTCTTAGTATAATAAGTTTTAATAATTTTGACAAGTTCAATTGTTAGGCGATCTACATATGTAATTAATAACATGACTCTTCAAATGACAGCTTAGTTTGACAGGTGTCAAATGCCATTTCTACCAATTTAAAATAAAGAAATAAATAATGGTATGTACCTACTGGTGTATGTTTCAATTTTCTTAAAAAAAAAAACTTGATATCAGTTTTTGTGTGGTCCACGGACGTTTCTAGTAAAAAGAATGTATTAATTATATATTTTCCCCACCATACACTACCACAAATAAAAAAATTAAAAAGCGAAGAGACTTAAAGTAAATTTACATTCCTCTAAGTTCCTTTATTTTATTTATGCAGTGACCTTGACAAAAATAAGTTTTTTATTCTGTTTTCTGATCATTTTTTCCTTACTCTGTTTCCACATAAGATTCTTAAAGTATGAAAGAGGTATGAACCTCCATTGCAAAGGCAAAGGTCTTATCTATATATTCTCTATCTTCCTTTATTTAACTTTAATGTGTTTTTAACTTCTTTTTTGTTGTTGTTACATTTCCTTTTTTTGTTCTTTAATACACAAATAAAAAAGAAATAGTCTTTTAAGTTATGTATTTTTATCCACACTTTTCTGTGTGTTTTTCTTTCTATACAATTCCCCCTATCATATGTAGAGAATAAGAAGAAGCCGTATTCATCTCGACGACGAACGACGAGTACCTACGAAAGTAAAAAGTCTCTTCTTCGTCTAGCTCTCAAAAATGTTCATCTTGTGGCCGGCGATGCGATGTGGTCTTGGTGTGGTGGGTTTTTACTTTAAAATGAAAAAAGTTCTTTTGAGCGCGTATTTTCGTGTTTTCCTTCGACGATTATTTTCTTGAAATAAAAAGTCATCCTATATTACTTGCGAGATATTTTGTTGTCCTCTTTGTGTCCTTTTTTTTATTGTTATTATTTTTTAAAGCCCATCACACATTGCCAATGAAACTCCTTTCTTTTTGTATATTTCTTATTTTTATTGCAGCTACAATTTTGTTGACTTTTACTTTTTGGTAAATCTATTATTAGGGTGTGTATACATCAGTATAGGAAGGAATTTACTTGTTTTTCTTTTATTTTATTGCAATACCGCTTTTGTGCTTTTCTTGTGTGTAATATGCTTTAGTAACCCACTTACCTATTTTTCCTATGACGTCAGTAATACACTTTTATTTGCGTCAAATAAATGCGACTGCAACTGAAATTCTTCAATGATTTTATAATAAATCAAAAATAAAAAAAAAAGAACTAAATCAGCACACACAATTATTTCATTATTTAAATTAAAAAAAAAAAAAAAAACAAACAAACAAAAATGTGCTGGACTTTCATTAAAAAAATAAAACTTCTCTGACGTCAGTCGTAGTAGGTACGTACCTTTATAAGCATATTTACAATTTATTTGTTTAAGTTAAGTATCATTGTTGTTGTTTGTTGGTATTATGTATTCATTAAACTTGTTAGTGCTCATTGTACAACGTGTAGGTATTAATTTTGTTGTGTTGCTGACCACCCTATACCCTCCTTCCGTTTCAATAAATATGGCCCCTTTCTCTCTCTCCCCCTCCCGCCTACTCGCCTCAACTTCTATGAAATCCCCTTTTGGAAAGTCTCACGTTTAGTGCTAATTTATTACGCAAATGTATTCATTTGTATGCCGTGTGCTCTTTTGGGGTGAGCTCCGGTTTTGGGGGACCTGAGGCGGCAGTATAACAATATACATATATATTTCAAAAAGAATAAAATAACAACAACAAACGAAAATTGTTCGTGTTTAAATTGAAAAAAAAGGCAGCAGTGGCAGCGGTTCAAAAAAAAATAAAAAAGTTCATTAAACTCTTGTTGAACTTAACACTTACTTGGACTTGGCCACTCACCTGTGGTTGGTATTTTTCGGAATTTTGTTGTTTATTCTTCTTTGGCAATAATAATAATAATAATTATTGTGTGTATGAATACGAATTTTCATACATATGAAGATGTGGTGGGGGTCTTAGGATCAAATTTGTTTTTAAGCACGATGGTATTGTTTTTTCTTTGTTGGTGTGTGAGGTACATAACATACATACATAAGTTAATGAATTTGTATCTAATTTTGTTAAATTAAATACGTTTTTTTTCATCTAATATGCTTTGAGGAATATTAATACAAAATTAATTTGTTATTAAGTATGGTCCATTTTCTCTTTAAAATAAATAAATGTGACGTGAAGCAATTTTGAAATGATTTCTACTAAATACACTACCGGTCAAAAGTTTGAGACCACCTTCAAAGGGTTGCTTTATTTGTACCTTGGCGCTTGGGTTTATGAATGAATATAGGATTTTTGTACATGCATTGTTAACTTAGACCATTCATAAAAGGTGCAAGTGAAAAAACCCCAGATATTAATCCTTTTCTGTAAATTATGAGAAATTTTGTGAAAAAAGGTAAAAAAAGCCCAGTATTGGGTTTTTGGCATCTATTTGGATTTCCCATAGTTTTTATTTTTTATGACTTTTTACATTCAATTTGGAGTTTTTTTATGACTGCGGTAATATTAAAGGGTAAAAAAAATTTTAAATTTGAATATCTACATATTCTGGATTTTGTATAAAAAGCTCTGTTTGATCCAATTTAAATTTATTTGAGACTGTGATCTTCTCCAGCAAACAGTGCGCATCATGGGAAAAGTTAAAAGTTAAGTTAAGGAATTAACTACTGAAACTTGATCTGCGATTATGACCTTTATTAAAGAAGGCTATTCACAAAGCAGCAGTTCACAGGACCATACAGCGTTACTATAGTACCGGCGGTTTAAAGAATAAACCGAGTTCAGGACGACCTAGAGTTACGACGAAAACCGAAGATCTGCATATCATCACCATAAGCAAGCGTTCTAGGAAGAAAACAGCATCAGAAATACGTGCCGAGATCAATGAAATCCGGGAAGAACCATTATCTGTATCAACGATACAACGAAGGCTAAGGCGTGCTGGACTTTTTGGGCGCGTTGCAGTGCGAAAACCACTTTTACGACCCCAAAACATGATCAAACGGTTGGAATGGGCTAAAACCCATAAGGATTGGACAGATGAAGACTTCAACAGAGTCTTATAAAGCGATGAGTCCAAGTTTGAGATATTTGGCTCAAATCGCAGAGTGTTCGTCAGGCGCAGTACTGAACAGAAGATGCTACCAGACTGTTTAGTCCCAACTGTAAAGCATGGAGGCGGTTCAGTAATGGTGTGGGGATGTTTTTCCTTGGAGTAAGAGATCTAACACGAGTGATCGGAAGAATGGATAAAGAAGTCTATAAAACAATATTGGAAGACCACGTTTTGGTATCTGGACTCCGATTAATCGGTGAAGGTTTTGTATTACAGCAAGACAATGACCCGAAACACACTTCAAAATTTTGCCGTGGATACCTAAAACAAGAAGAAGATGAGGAAATTCTAAAAGTAATGGTATGGCCACCGCAGTCTCCAGAAATTAACCCCATTGAGCTCTTATGGGAAGAGTTTGACAGAAATGTCCGGAATCACCACATAACATCGGAATCTGTTCTTTGGGTAACTGTACAAATTTGCTGGAATAACATTCCACAAGAAAAAATACAAAACCTTGTAAGAAGATTGCCCTGAATTGAAGAAAAAATTATTAAATTTAAAGGAGGGTTTTTTAATGAAAACTCAATTTAGAGCTTTTATTTTTTTTAAATAAATAATTTATGTTTAGTTTATATTTTTCTATCATTTACATCTAGACATGATCTTCACTTTTTTCAGGTAATAACTTTTTTCTTAAAACTTCAGTTTAGGGGTTAAAACTCGATATTTCTCATATTTCAAAGGTGGTCTCAAACTTTTGACCGGTAGTGTACATTTTTAAAATGGCGATCGGCTAAATGGAGCACTTATTTTTCTTTTACCAATATCAGGGATGTTAGTTGAAATTTTCCGGTTTTATCAATAGATGTCTCTAGTGATTTACCGTTGTATGTCATATTTTTCTATTGACATTTGCCTTCAAAAATACATACTTTTTATTTAAAAAATAGTGTCATAGTTGCTTTAGTCAGTGCAAGTGTCAAGTTTTGTTGCAAGGATATCGCATTCGTGAATTTCGTTGCTTTTTTGTATTCCTTAAAAAAAAAACAGCTGAAGTTCATCGGTTGCTGATTGAAACTAGTGGGGAATATTCTACAATCATTAGAATATGTGAGACAAAATTTTTCGCCGGTCTATTCACTTCGTGAATAAATAGCTTTTCTTATAAGACAATGTTCTGTGTTTGGTGGGACCCTTGTGGTGTGGTGCGACTACCAACTTTTCGTATCGATGGGACACCGACTCGCAGAGTAGTGCTTCGTCAATATTAAAGAAGTCAAAAAATGGCTCGTAGAATGGTTTGCCTCGAAAGGGAACATTTTTTTATGAAAGATGGAAAAAATGTTTTAAATTCAATGGTCAACATTTTGAATACAATTTTTTTTAAATTAAATGTTTCCTATATCGAAAAATCAAGAAAATTTCAAGAGTAACTCTTGATTATAAAACACATGGCTTTGAATAATAAAATTTTATTTGTTTATATTATAGTTATGTCATAAGCAAACGTAAAGAAGCATTTTGATATAATCACCAATGTTACAGCACCCAAATTAGTTTAAGTGACACTGTCAATTATTTTCCAAACCAAAGTGGAACCAAAGTCGGTAAAATAATCTGCACTACCGACAAATCTGCAATCGCAACTTTTTAGAGTTTCATACATTTTCTATTATTCTTTTATTTGAGTGGGTTTTAAATTGAATCTGAAGTGAATTTTTATTTAAATGAAAACTAAACAAAAATAAACAACGAAATGGAAATTTTATTAAAAAGTTTATCCTAATGAAATTTTCAGTGTTTTTTCGTCATTATGAGAAAAATAAAAACAACAAAAAAAACAAAAATGACTTGGGGTTTATCTGAAAAACAACGTAAAAAAATACAGAAAAAAGACTTATCTTTTTGAAATTAGTACTTATTGCTTTTTAAAATCTTTCACTTTAAAGTAGGTTCCAATATGCGAATTCAAAAATTAAATATTTTTTATAAGTGATTCAAATTTTGATACTCGTGTAGAAAGATATAAAACTTCTTCCTGGGCGTAACACTAATGAAAACCGTAAAAGATCTTAATTCGAACATAATTTAAACAAATTTGTTGTTTATCCATTTTTTTTGTTGCATTTTATAAGGATTTTTTACTTTCGATTTTTTCAAATTCATCTTAATGGCCACTGTAGAGGCAAAGTTATAGTCCCAAGAAAACAACATAACAAAGAAACATGTACTTAAAGATCATCTTGAATGTTGTAGTTGATTTGAGCATGTCCCAAACTAACAGCGGCAATAATCAAGTTCAGAAATGATAAGGTAGTCTTTCTAGGGCTCGATAATGTAGTACATTATTAATTATTAAGTGAACAAACATACCTAATGTGACTCGTTTGTTTATGTTCAACTGCACAAAACCGAGCAATTCGCAAAACATAAATACAATTAAATCTAATTTTACCAATTCAGTCCATGTTTTGTACTCCCTCTACCTTAGAATCTTCAACTAGAGTACTAGACTAAAATATTACAAACGTTTGTAATATCTAGTATTTATAATTATTTATAAGTTTCATAAATTTCAATAAAATTAATATTTATTCTTTCTTTTCTTTTTAGGTAAGAACCACATGACAAAAATATGACAATAACTAAAAAAGTGTGAGTTGCATGACACGATTATAATTTATTTTTTGTCAACAATTTTTATTTCACTAAGGATCTTGCACATAAGCTACAAACAGCGAACTGTGGATATTCGCATATTTTTCTTTCACATGAGCTTTATTTCTATTCGCAGACAGAGACGAATTGTCAATTTATAATTACCCCTTTCAACAAAAAAAAGAAGAGTGGTATAACTTTGGGGTTGAGTTGAGCGCGAGCAATTTATTCGTTAGAATGTGGATGGTATGTGGAACGCTATTAGAGTTTGACAGTTCGTAGCAACCACACTGCAATTCGTTCCTACCAAATTGTTTTTACAAAATTGTCTTGTTTCGGAAAATGTAAATTTTATTACCGTAAAATAAGTGTCAAATCACGTTTGTTCGTCCATTCGTTGTTCGCTCTTATGTGCAAAGCTCTTTACTATAAATTTTGGTTTGAATTTTTTTTCTTCAATTTAATACATTACAGATGATATAATAAGTAGTACCCGTGGCATGATGGTTAGTGCGTTGGACTGTCATGCAAGGGGTCTTGGGTTCAATCCCTGCCTGTGCCACCTTAATTTAAAAAAAAATAATTTTCGCGGGTACTGCCTCTTGCGAGGAATTGACAAATCCTTCAAGAGTAATTCTTGTCATGAAAAAGTGCTTTCTCAAACTAGCCGTTCGGATTCCTAAAATCGTAGGTCCCTTCCATTCCTGACAACAGTACTCGCACACAGGAATCTTTGAGAGTTGTAAGTCACTGGGCCCTGGTTCACAATGGACTGTTGCGCCACCCAATTTAATTTAATTTAAGATTAAATTTTGTTTTAAAACTTAAAACGACGAAGTAGAACCGACATTGTTATACTTTTCATTCAAATGATTCAATTTAAAAGTTACGTAACATCCACCAAAAATACATAACGGGTGTAGTTTTCAATCTGGAAATACTTTTTTTCGCTCTTTTTGACAGTTGTCACTTGATTTCTGTTTGGTTTGCCATTTTATAATAAATAGACATGGCTCTTAACAAGAATTTAATCGAAGCAGTCATGGCTGTCATTTTTCCGAAATCATTTTTAAAACATAATGGCAAACCTTTAACTTTATTAATAAATCTATATAATTAATATGTATTTTTTTTCTTCTTGAAAACCACCACGTCTAAGAAAACACCCTTAACATTTACAGCTGTGGACAACTTATTAGAAACACAAATTGAATTCACTTTTAAAGCAGTATCTGTATTTTTTTTTTTGAAAAAAAATTTTTTTTTTTCAAAATATATTTTTTAAACTTAAAACAATGTTTCCCAAACATAACATTTATTTCATATGGCAGTTTCTGCCATACACATAGTACAATATTTTATATTTCATGTTTAATAAAGTTCCCCTGAGGAAGGCAGCAACCCCTGCCGAAACGTCGGGAAAAGTTAATGTAACAACCTTGTTTCATTGCCACGATCAAAGTGACCAAAAAAAGCCGAAGGAAAACCTAATTTTTCCTATACACATAAGTATATATTCATTGGTCAATACATTATCTTTTAATCTAATACAAATGTTGATCCATTCTGCGGTCTATTTTTACAATGGGTTCCACACCGAATCATAAAAATGATGCCCATACCATAATGGAACCACCACCATGCTTAACAGTTTTTACAGTTTTTACTGTGTACCTCGGATTGCTTTCTTGCTTTGGTGGTCGCCAAACATGACGCTTTCCATCTGATCCGAGTCTATTGAATTTTGACTCATAACTCCATAAGACAGTTTTCCAAAATGAAAAGGTTTGGTTCCATAGCTTCGAGCAAACTCAAGTCTTGCTTTAATATTTTTCTTTGAGACGAGAGGCTTGTGCTGTCCCATGTATGCAATCAAATCCTGCCTATAGTTCTGCTACTCACTGATATATGTCTTCCATCACTCTGGTTTGAAGTTCCTTTGATGTAAGAAATGGTTTTTTTTGGCATAAGAAACAATAATACGATCATCAGCAGGTGTTGTCTTTTTAGGAGGTGGCTTTCTCTGAATAGGGTTCGTTGTATGATGGATTTCAATATACTTTATTGCATTGTAAACCAATTTTCTTGATCGTCCCATATCATTAGCGATTTCCTGAATCGTTTTACCGTTATTTTTCATTTGAATAATGGTTTTTCTTAGTTCTGCCGAACACGATTGTTTTCGACCCATCTTACCAATAAATATTATTAAATTATAGAATAAAACACTCAAATCGACTTACTTTTTATTTAAAGATTTCAATTTTCATCAAATAAAAAGTTTTACTTTAATTTAAAAATATTTCTTAGAACATGTGCTAATTGTATGACCACAGTAATTTGAATGATACACATTGCATTGTTTGCGTTTAGAAAAGAGAAGAGAATAACTAAGTAACGGGATATTTAAAAGAAACAACAGGGTGATACTACTTAGAATTTCAAAATATAAAACTTTTTTTAAAATTCTTACTTCTCATTATTATAAAGCATCATAAACATAAAAAAGGCTTTTTGTTGCAGTTAACATAAAACGTTTAGACGTTTCTCGCCCTTGACAAATATGGAACTGGAAAATAAAACTTATACCCAGTTAACATGAAATGTTTAGACCTTTCTCGCCCTTGACAAACATGGAACTGAAAAATAAAACTTATACCCTTTTAACATAAAACGTTTAGACGTTTCTCGCCCTTGACAAATATGAAACTAGAAAATAAAACTTATAACTAGTTAACATAAAATGTTTAGACCTTTCTCGCCCTTGACAAATATGGAAACTGAAAAATAAAACTTATACCCTGTTAACATAAAACGTTCAGACGTTTCTCGCCCTTGACAAATATGGAACTGGAAAATAAAACTTATACCCTGTTAACATAAGACGTTTAGACGTTTCTCGCCCTTGACAAATATGGAACTGGAAAATAAAACTTATACCCAGTTAACATAAAATTTTTAGACCTTTCTCGTCCTTGACAAATATGGAAACTGGAAAATAAAACTTATACCCTGTTAACATAAAACGTTTAGACAATTCTCGCCCTTGACAAATATGGAACTGGAAAATAAAACTTATACCCAGTTAACATAAAATGTTTAGACCTTTCTCGAACTTGACAAATATAGAACTGGAAAACAAAACTTATACCCTGTTAACATAAAACGTTTAGACGTTTCTCGCCCTTGACAAATATGGAACTGGAAAATAAAACTTATACCCTGTTAACATAAGACGTTTAGACGTTTCTCGCCCTTGACAAATATGGAACTGGAAAATAAAACTTATACCCAGTTAACATAAAATTTTTAGACCTTTCTCGTCCTTGACAAATATGGAAACTGGAAAATAAAACTTATACCCTGTTAACATAAAACGTTTAGACGTTTCTCGCCCTTGACAAATATGGAACTGGAAAATAAAACTTATACCCAGTTAACATAAAATGTTTAGACCTTTCTCGCCCTTGACAAATATAGAACTGGAAAACAAAACTTATACCCTGTTAACATAAAACGTTTAGACGTTTCTCGCCCTTGACAAATATGGAACTGGAAAATAAAACTTATAGCCAGTTAACATAAAACGTTTAGACGTTTCTCGCCCTTGACAATTATGGAACTGGAAAATAAAACTTATACCCAGTTAACATAAAATGTTTAGACCTTTCTCGCCCTTGACAAATATGGAACTGGAAAATAAAACTTATACCCAGTTAACATAAAATTTTTAGACCTTTCTCGCCCTTGACAAGTATGGAAACTGGAAAATAAAACTTATACCCTGTTAACATAAAACGTGACAAATATAGAACTGGAAAACAAAACTTATACCCTGTTAACATAAAACGTTTAGACGTTTCTCGCCCTTGACAAATATGGAACTGGAAAATAAAACTTATAGCCAGTTAACATAAAACGTTTAGACGTTTCTCGCCCTTGACAATTATGGAACTGGAAAATAAAACTTATACCCTGTTAACATAAAACGTTTAGACGTTTCTCGCCCTTGACAAATATGGAACTGGAAAATAAAACTTATACCCTACCAAGTTATTATTAAATTTTGAAAGATTTTTGATTGGAATAAAAAAAAGTTTATTTTTCTACTTCAACGTAATTCGATATTACAAAACAAAAAAACCATTCGAACAAGATCGAAACTTGTTTTATTTTTTCAAAACTATTGGATTACAAACGTATTTTTCATTTAAGATATTCTATACTCTTTTAGATATGTGTATGAAAGTTCATATACAGAATATACATAGTCTTTTAAAAAAGTATTTTAGACTTTAACGAAAAAGAAAAATGAAAACCAAAAAGATTTAACTGATTTTTATACATAAAATATATTATGTACTTGCACACTGCTACATTTTTCTGTTGGCTGGTGTGATTTCGTTTGACATTAACAACTTTTCCATCTATTCTTCACCCTTCGCCTTCGGGATATTTTTTCAAATCCTCTTCAGCAATTAAGGAATCTATTTAGTGACGCATCAGCAGCAATAACAACAACAAAAACGGCAAAAATACCCTTTTTTTCTCGAGCTACAAAAATTAAAAATAAGCAAAAGAAATGTTCTATATAACTAAACTAATACTTAAAACTCAAATAGCGTTCTCAAGTGCAGGAATGAGATTCCCATTGCAAAGCAATGGCAGGACGAAAAAAAAAAAAAAAAAAAACTTTTTGAAAAACGCCAGCAGAGGAGGAGGAGTGATGTGATGAGGAGGATGGGATGGAAAATGATGAGGCTGATGGGGTGGGTTGAGGTTGGGGGTTGTGGTAATTATTGATTTTGTGTCGTTAGCTTAAAAGAGTCCGTACCTAGGAAGCTTCGGCTTTCTTATGTTCGTTCGCTTCTCTCTCTCTCCCAATTCGTTGGTTGCTATTTTTCACGCCAAGTTCTGCCAGGCTGGTGGCTGATGGTTAGTTGGAAGGAACACAAGGATGAGACTTTTTCCACCTCACTCTCTCTCTCTCTTTGTGACCCACACCCCTTGCCAGTTCCAAACCGAAACCCAAACTCAAACCCTGCAGCCAACTAACTGAAACATTTCTATATAAAAATCTAGTTAGGGTGGCATTTTTTCAAAATGTAAAATGTGGACAAAAAAAAATCCTTGCTTTTTAGATTTTTTCCCGCAACCACAACACCCTTTTAGCTGGCTTTGGCTTGCCCCTTCCACTAACCGCCAAGGAGGAGATTTTTTCCACCATCCATATCCCCCGCGCAAAAGGGAAAAAGTTTTAAGTTTTTTCCAACTTATTTTTGCTTTTTTGTTTTTGTATCTTCCGGAGGAAAACATTTCCATTTGCCAACTGTATATAAATATTTTTTTTTTCGTCGTCGATGGAAATTTTCTTTTTTAATTTATTTCCTCCAGTAAAAGCAATAATGTCGTGCTCTATGTGTCGTGGTTATATTTTTTCTTCAGGGTTTTTCTAGAGTTTTTTTTTTTTTTTTATTTGTGCAAATTAAGATGGCCGCGCTGAAGAACGGAAGCGGGAATAGAGGTAGGAGCTGGAGAAGGAGCAGTGGCATCAGCTACTTACCAATCGTAATCGACAGAAACGAGAAACGACACAGTCAGACATTTGGACATTATTGCCCAGAACCATCAGAGGGCTATACTATACCAGCAGGGCCGGCCACCATTAAAAGAGACTTGGCCCAGGCCAACCTATACTCCTTCTAGTATAACAAGAGAATCAAATTGTCTGGGAAGAAGACGAATATTAGATTTGTCTTTTGTTCGACGTGGTTTGGTAGCTTGGTGGTGGGATGGTTATTTCTTTTTTTAACTATTTTGTTGCTTGTTTAGATCTTTTTATGTAAGAGTTGTTCCCTCTGTGTGGATTTAAGACAAAACGATTAATTGTCCAACCATCACGTTGCACCCGAAGGCATTCCTATCAATTTGGCGATGTATTTGTACTCTGAAGAAGCTTATTTTCTTTCTATTTCCTATTCTTCCTCTCAAATTGCTTTGTAATTTGAAATGTTTGCATGGAAAGACCAATTGGAATGGACACGGACTACGAACAGTGGGAATAGGGGTCACAGGCACATCAGGGCTTGGATTTTTTATTTGTTCCTTTTTTTTTCGGTTCAGTTCGACTTGAAGGGAAGAAAGCAACGAAAGGGCAATGATTATTATCTTGCCATAGCTCCCAGAGTAAGTCTTAACGTCTTGAATTAAGTAATCCAAAGTTGTTGTTTTTTTTCGTCTTATTTTGATTAAGTATAATAAATCAATGCATAGGTATGTATATTTTCATTTCTTCAGATTTGTCGACGCCAACTCTAACGCCGACGACGAACGCTTAAGTCAAAATGATATGTTAGCGTGTCCGTGTCGTGCTTCTTGTTTAACTTTCACAATACAATTTTAATCTTTGGTTTAAAGATTAAGTTTCCCAACGAAAATGGTTATTTTTTTTTAAGTTTAGCACTGTGGTAAAAATAGCATTTTAAGTTAAACCTCAAGGGTAGTTCACACGACTAATCGTCTTGGAAGCTCTACAAATATTTTTGGAATGAACGTGTGAATCTTGTTTAAGTTTATGGGATTTAAAGTTTGCTAATGCAGCAAGTATTTGTCTACAATCTTTATTCATTCAGATTAATGCAAATAACAGCAATGCAAGGAATATTTTATATCCATGGTTTAAGCACCGTTTACTAATCTGGAGCAAATCACTTAAATGTATACTTCCCAAGTTCAATAGCGGATCCAGGGGGGGTCAAGAACATAATATGAATCGAATATTCAGCCCTATTCCAGTACAAATTTATCAACTTTTGACCAATTGACGATCCAGGGGGGTCATATGTGCCAAAAAGCTTATGCAGTTAAGTTGTATAAGTAAAGATTTGATTTTAAGATTTATTAGTAGTTTAACGATATTCACCATAAAGTGGTTTGCTGTCAAAAACAACTCAAATTTTGATTTTCGCTCAATTTAGAATTTGAAAAACCTTAGTCATGCTCTAAATTGTTTTCGTAAAAATTGTTTCTAAGAAAAAGAGTAAATATTTAGGTTCTTAAGAAGAAACCTTGAATAAGAGGTCATCAATTTTATAAACGGTGATTTTTTAAGAGCTTGAGAACTTTTTTAAAATAAAAAACGCATAAAATTTGCAAAATCTCATCCATTCTTTATTTGAAACGTTAGATTGGTCCATGACATTTACTTTTTGAAGATAATTTCATTTAAATGTTGACCGCGGCTGCGTCTTAGGTGGTCCATTCGGAAAGTCCAATTTTGGGTAACTTTTTCGAGCATTTCGGCCGGAATAGCCCGAATTTCTTCGGAAATGTTGTCTTTCAAAGCTGGAATAGTTGCTGGCTTATTTGTGTAGACTTTAGACTTGACGTAGCCCCACAAAAAATAGTCTAAAGGCGTCAAATCGCATGATCTTGGTGGCCAACTTACCGGTCCATTCCTTGAGATGAATTGTTCTCCGAAGTTTTCCCTCAAAATGGCCATAGAATCGCGAGCTGTGTGCATGTAGCGCCATCTTGTTGAAACCACATGTCAACCAAGTTCAGTTCTTCCTTTTTTGGCAACAAAAAGTTTGTTAGCATTGAACGATAGCGATCGCCATTCACCGTAACGTTGCGTCCAACAGCATCTTTGAAAACATACGGTCCAATGATTCCACCAGGGTACAAACCACACCAAACAGTGCATTTTTCGGGATGCATGGGCAGTTCTTGAACGGCTTCTGGTTGCTCTTCACTCCAAATGCGGCAATTTTGCTTATTTACGTAGCCATTCAACCAGAAATGAGCCTCATCGCTGAACAAAATTTGTCGATAAAAAAGCGGATTTTCTGCCAACTTTTCTAGGGCCTATTCACTGAAAATTCGACGTTGTGGCAGATCGTTCGGCTTCAGTTCTTGCACGAGCTGTATTTTATACGGTTTTACACCAAGATCTTTGCGTAAAATCTTCCATGTGGTCGAATAACACAAACCCAATTGCTGCGAACGGCGACGAATCGACATTTCACGGTCTTCACCTCTCAGAAACAGACGCAATATTCTCTTCTGTACGCACTGTACGCATTCGTGTGGTTGGTTTAATGCCCAATAAAGTAAACTGAGTGCGAAACTTGGTCATAATCGCATTAATTGTTTGCTCACTTGGTCGATTATGTAGACCATAAATCGGACGTAAAGCGCGAAACACATTTCGAACCGAACACTGATTTTGGTAATAAAATTCAATGATTTGCAAGCGTTGCTCGTTAGTAAGTCTATTCATGATGAATGTCAAAGCATACTGAGCATCTTTCTCTTTGACACCATGTCTGAAATCCCGCGTGATCTGTCAAATACTAATGCATGAAAATCCTAACCTCAAAAAAATCACCCTTTATTAAGTTGCTTTTGAATTCCTTAACCTAGCCCTCGATTTTATCATTACATTTTTTTGTCACACATAAATAGTGATTATTGAAGTGATTTTTACTGCGACATAACGGAACTTTATAGCAAGTTTTGCTTTAGTAAACAATTTCAAACTAGAGTTTTTAATCAAATATGACATTACGACGGTAGAGAAGTCGAAAAAAGTGAGTAACCCGATTTCTTCTGTCTGTCTGTCTTTCCTGACCCCTACAGTCCAAACAATTGTGTTGATTGAAATTAAGATTTTCAGCCGATTAGTGTAGGGCGTTTTTTTTTTTTCATTTTATTAATACGAAAAATAACAGCAGTCCCCAAACAATTTTGTTGGTTCAATCTTGTGATTTTTCTAAAACTTTCTCTTAATTTTGTGTTCTTAATTTGGCTTCTTTCTACAAGAAAAACATATTTTCGTGTTGCTCCAGAAGGTTACTCCTCAAAAAACCTTTATTTTGCTTTTAAGTTTTCTCAAGAACTAATGGAACGATTTCAAAATTCTTCTCTTTCTGTGCAAACTCTTCTCAATGATCAAATTGATGATGATTTTGTATGATCAAAAATGTATTTTTTTTTTATTTTTAATAAAATACTAATTTTGTTTACAAAACTCGATATCTCAAAAGGGACAACATTTTTTGACGAAATTTAAATGTAAAATGTTCATATATTTAGAAGATCTTTATTTAGTGCTTATAACAAAAATATTTTTAAGACAAAATTTAAAATGATTTTCGAAAAAACAAAAAAATAGGTTAATCTAGATTTTTTGACAAATAAAATGGCATTTAAATTTTTTGAGAAAAACTTTTTTTGTAGGTACACTTTTAAATCTTGAATTATAGGAAATATTTTTAAACAGACTTTTTAGAATAAATTATCAAGTTCTAGCGACCCAGTCGTGCATTTCATTTCTTTCAAAATTGGCTTTCTGTTAAATACAAAAGATCTTAAAAAATTAAATAAATCTACGTTTAAAGTGAATTTGCTTTGAATGCTCTTGAACTAAGATTCAAACACGAATTTCAGTAATACAAGTGTCCCCAAAAAATCAAGTGCCATTTTTGTTAAACTAATGGCTAAGTGAAAAACATAATAAACGTTTCATATCTATTGATATAAAAGCTTTGAAACGTGTTATTTGTGAGTACTACAAAACTTTTCTTCCCAACTTATTTGTTTACTTACCTTACTTTGTTTTAATTTAATTTTTTAAGAGAAATTATGCACTTAAATGCAACTATTTCCTTAAATTTAGGAACCAAACCTTTTTGTCTCTATAATTTTTAAGTTTTGTTGACGCCATTATAAGATCAAAATACGAGTAAGCAGATTGATAACGATAGTTATTAGAGACTCCCGGAAATTTAGTAAAAAAAAAAACGTCAAAAAAAGCCCGGCATTTTTACATACAAGATCCTTTCTCATTTTCTGAATTTTTAAATTTTTGCAGCGTTCTTCGCATTAATAGAAATGCGAACAAGAAAAGTGTGTTTTGTTTTTGAAAGAACAACGTTTCAAAACAATTTCAATCAATAAGCTATTGTCTTTTAGCTCTTAAATATGGCACATTTAGAAAACCACTCCAACCTAACCTAACCTATCCCTTCGAACTCCATTTTATCTGAAATTTAGCAACATTAAAAATCATCTTGTTATGTAGCAATGAGCTAGTAAAATTTTAAAATTTAAAAACAATCAGTAATGCTAACTTGCTATAGGGATGATTCCTTAAGTCATTGTTAGACAATTATTCAAATAGGCGTTCATGCAGGGTTTTAAATTAAAACGACTTTTTGACAGTTTTAAAAATGAGAAAATTAAATTTATCAATAGAAATTACCTTACTTACTTACTTAAGGTGGCGCTACAGTCCGGGGCGGACCTGGGCCTCAACCAACAAGCGTCTCCAGCCAGCTCGGTCCCTAGCTAGCTGTCTCCAGTTTCGCACACCAAGTTGGTTGAGGTCCTCTCCCACCTGGGTGCGCCACCTGAGTCGCGGTCTTCCTCTACTGCGCCGTCCCTCGGGATTGGATTCGAAGACCTTCCGGGCTGGAGCGTTGATGTCCATCCGCTCTACATGACCTAGCCATCTAAGCCGTTGGACTTTGATTCTGCTAACTAGGTCAGTGTCGCTGTACAGCCCGTACAGCTCGTCGTTATATCTTCTCCTCCATTCTCCATCTATGCGTACGGGACCAAAAATCGCCCGAAGAATTTTTCTCTCGAAGCATCCTAAGACGCTCTCATCTTTCTTTGACAGGGTCCAGGCCTCAGCGCCATAAATGAGAACCGGGATGATGAGTGTCTTATAGATGGTGATTTTACATGCTCGAGAGAGGACTTTACTTCTCAATTGCCTTCTAAGTCCAAAGAAGCAGCGATTTGCAAGAGTTATTCTTCGTTTGATTTCAGCGCTGGTGTCGTTGTCTGCATTAATAGCGGTGCCTAGGTAGACAAAGTCCTTAACTACCTCAAAGTTATAGCTGTCCATGGTGACGTTTTGCCCAAGACGTCGTCGTTCAGTGTCCTTTTTTGATGACAGCATATACTTGGTCTTGCCCTCATTGACCACTAAACCCATCTTCTTCGCTTCCGTCGCAATGCTCAAAAACGCTCCACTGACATCACGCTTTGATCTTCCAATTATGTCAATATCATCTGCGTATCCGAGTAATTGGATGGATCTTTGGAAGATTGTGCCTCTAGTGTTTACGGTTGAGTTTTGCACAATTCTTTCCAGAACGATGTTGAAGAAGTCGCATGACAGTGCATCGCCTTGTCTAAAACCTTTTTTGACATCAAATGCATCGGTAAGATCTTTTCCGACCTTGATAGAGCAGCGTGCATTCTCCATCGTCATTCTGCACAAACGGATAAGTTTGACAGGGATGCCAAAACTAGACATTGCTCGGTAGAGCTCTTCCCTATAGATGCTGTCATACGCGGCTTTAAAATCGATAAAGAGATGGTGGATATCGATTTGAAGCTCCTAGGTTTTTTCCAAGATCTGCCGTAGTGTGAATATTTGGTCGATAGTGTACTTTCCTGGTCTGAAGCCACACTGATAAGTAATCAGGTTGATGACGAATGGCTTCAGATGGTCACATAATACGGCAGAGAGGATCTTATACGCAATGTTAAGGAGACTGATGCCTCTGTAGTTGGCACAGTTTAGAGGGTCTCCTTTCTTATGTATCGGGCACACTATGCTGAGATTCCACTCATCGGGCATGCTTTCTTCCGACCAAATTTTGCAGATGAGTTGGTGCATGCTCCCTACCAAGTCATCGCCTGCTGCTTTGAATAGTTCGGCGGTGATGCCGTCAGCTCCAGCAGCTTTGTTTGACTTAAGTTTAGATATAGCTATCTTCACTTCGTCAAGGTCGGGTAGGCGGAATTGTTGATCTGCGTCGCCGAGGTTGAGTGGTTCTATCTCCCTTACAGCGGAGTTCGGTTCGTCATCGCCGTTATATAATTTGGAGAAGTGATCTTTCCATATTCTCAGCATCGACTGTGGTTCTACTACGATGTTCCCTTGATCGTCTTTACAGGCTTCGGTTCGTGGCTGGTACCCTTGGGAGGTTTTTTTTACCTTTTGGTAAAATTTACGAACCTCATTCCTGTTGTGACATCCCTCTATCTCCTCGATCGCGCGCTTCTCATGCTCTCTTTTTTTCCGTCTAAGAAGCCGGTGTTCCTCTCTCCTCTTCTGCTCGTAGAGCTCGCGAGCAGTTCTAGTCCTTTTGTGCAGCGCCGTTTTGTATGCCTCTTGTTTCGCTGCGTGCGCTTGCCGGCATTCGTCGTCAAACCAGGGGTTTCGCTGTGGTGGCCGTGTGAAACCTAGCACTTCAGAGGCGGCATCTCTGATGGCTGCAAGGCAATGTTGCCACTGGTTTTCAATGCTTAATGCAGGAAGCATAGGACTCCTTAGGAGGTTACTAGAGACTCGATCGGATTGTAGCCGTCTAACGTCGAATCTTCTCACAGTACCACCTTGTTTTGGCTTGGATCGGGATATCCGTAGCCGTACCTTGGCTACAACGAGGTAGTGGTCCGAGTCAATGTTGGCCTCTCGGAATGTTCGGATATCCTGGATACTGGAGAAGTGTCGTGCGTCGATCGCAATGTGGTCAATCTGGTTGACGGTTGATTGATCAGGAGATTTCCATGTCCCCTTGTGGATATTAAGATGCGTGAACTGCGTACTAGCTACCAGAACGTCTCGCCCCGCAGCGAAATCGACCAGCCTGAATCCGTTGTCGGAGGTGGTGTCGTGCAGGCTGTATCTCCCGATTATGCCACCAAAGATGTCTTCTCTTCCTAGCTTGGCATTAAAATCTCCTAAGACAATTTTAATGTCATAGCCAGGGCACTGCTCATATGTCTTGTCCAAGAGCTCGAAGAACATATCTTTGGTGTCTTCATCTTTCTCCTCTGTTGGGGCATGCGCGCATATTAGGCTTATGTTGGCGAATTTAGCCTTGATGCGGATTGTCGTGATGCGCTCGCTCACACTGTTGAAACTCAAGACTTTTTGCCTGAGCCTAGTTCCAACAACAAATCCACACCCAAATAGACGCTGTCTTTGTTCTCGGTAGCAGTCGCCGTAGTAGATATCGCAGTCTTTTAGTTTGCGTTTACCCGGTCCATCCCATCGCACTTCTTGGATGGCTGTAATATCTGCCTTGCAGCAGTTTAGGGCTTCCGCTAATTGTTCGGCTGCACGTGGTCTGTTAAGGGACCTAACATTCCACGTACATATCCGAAGTTCGTTGTCCTTATTTCGTTTGCGTGGGTTGTCAACAGTGAATCCGTCCGTATCCGAGGCTTGTTGTTGCTTCGAAACTATGATGTTTTTACGTGGCCAGGAAGTCACCCCGACGGCACAACCCCCAACCTGGAGGGCCAGATCCTTAGTATAACTCCAAGGAAGGGGAGCCGGGTGAACCGCTCCTTATAGGCCTGGGCTCCGAATATGTCGAAGAAGCCCTATAAGGTGTTCACTAAGTAGTTTGACCTTACTGGAACTGTAGACGCCACCGTTGATTCTATCTCGAGAATTCGTCCGCTGCCGCCTGGATAAGGAGAGGTGCCTTAGTGGAAACACCTCTCCCCCCCTCTCTCGTTTGCTGCCCCCAACAACTTTCCACTGGGGTTGGAACCCAATCTCCAGTTGAGGTACTAGGCACCCGATGTTCACCGCGGGGAGGTGAGAGTAGGAGTTGATAGACAGAGGTGGGTTTTGAGAAAAAACCTGTGGACGCTTGTGTCCTCTTGAATGCACATGTCTACCATTTGAACATTAGAAATTACCAGATGACATAATAATGTCCATTGTGTTCAAACGAATTCCAAGTACAAAATATTTTATATATGAAACAGAAACAGGAAATTGGTTGCGAAACATTTTTCTCGAACATTTCTAAAGACCCATTCGTCATTCACCTTTATTGCGAAGGGGAATTAATAAATTGATGTTTTCAATTTTATATTATCAATTTTATTTAAATAGCACATATTGTTGACCCATTGTGAATACTTTTCAATAATTTATTTTGAATGCAAATATCGGTATTGTGAACAACATTTTTCTTATTAGCTATCAATGGCTGCGTTCAATTTCGTTTTGGATAGGTTATCTTGGATAGGGGGATTTTTAGATACCTTGTTGACCGAGTTTGATAGCTGTATTAAGATAGCTGTCAAAAAATAAAAAAACTCTCAGATGTTCACAAAAAGCAGAGAAAAATTTAAGCTTCGAAGTCAAAATTCTTTTAAAATAAAACATTTAATGGATAATTCAACTGATTCGTCGGACGATGATGAATTGATAGGTGCGTAAAAATTTAATAAATAAGAGATAACCTTAATCTGTAATCTATGTTAAGTTTCCTCTTAACTCGAAAAGACCCCAGAGGATGGCACAAGAGAACTTATTGTTTTGGTGTCACTAACTTGTGCCTCGTTGAGGTAAATTTCAGCCATCATCTTAAAGTATGACCAATTCATTCGCCTCGACCAGTCGACATTTTCTTGTTATTGTCTATGATAATGTTATAATGCTTTTCATATTTTTTAATTTTATTTCTTATTCCTTCTCATCAAAAATTGACCCGTGTTCTTTAAGAACTTTTGCTATTTCCTGAAAAATTCTTCCTCGCTTGGTCTCAGAGAAGGTCCTTTCTCTTTCTGCACTCCTACAAGAAGAGCAGAATGGATTTATGTTACCAACCTTAAAAAAGGGGATTGGGTGGTTCTTCTTTGGGGTTTTGAATTATCTGAAAGAATAACTTACCTTTCACAAGCTGTTAGCATCTGTCTGCTTTTATACATACAAACAAAAAACTTAGATTGATTTATTTTCACAAGAATAATTATATATTTACCTGTATTTTGTTCTAACTCTGGAACAGGATGAGGTTCTTCTTTAGAATGCTGGACACTAGAATGGAGGTAAGACCTAGCATATTGGTCACCTTCAAAACGAGAAAAAAATCAATTTTAAAGTTTAAAAAAATACATCATAATTACCTTCTAAAATTCTGAGCAAATAGCTTCTCAATCGCGTATTATGTTCAGAACCTCCTCAAATACAACTTCAACTAACATTCTGTATCTTTTTGTCCCCCAACAAATACAAAATGCTGAAATCAATTTTCAAGTTTCTTTAAATTCCACCAGCTGTCAGCTGTTCTGTCAGATTCCTACATACCCCAGAAATTCTTGGATTACTTTTTTTGACATCTCAGCTGTTTTTGATCAGCTGTTATTTTACACGTAAAACATGCGGATACCCTATCTGTCTGAGATTGAACGCAGCCAATATGTCTTTTAATTGTAAATAGTACCGATGAGTTGATAGTAGCTAGGAAATATTTGAAAACTGATTTTGTTAATTATTTTCTTGTGCATATAAGTACAGTTATTGGAAGAGAACACTGAGCTCGCCAAGTTATTTTTTTCCAAAGCTGTAGATGGAACCAAGTTTGAAAATATTGCTGTAGAGCTTAATAGCTTAGTTGATATTGGTAGAGTATAGATCGCTCTAAAATTACAAAATTAAAAAGAAAATAGAAATAAGACCCGCTGGTAGTTGCCTCAACGGACTTCTTAATTTTATTTCCGCATTCTACTAGCCCCTTCTAAAAAGAGTTCTTTATCATTTTCTGTGCACGTTCATCTTCCACAAGACAAATTAAACCATCACCTAAGAAACTCACATTCACAATATACAACAACTGATATTATTTACAATAGCATACTATTTTATTAATTGATAAATTTTATCAACCATCTTATTTGAATGCACCTAAAACAGTTCATAAACTTAAACTTTTTCGGAATTTAGAAGCGAGAAAGTACCAGTAAATTTTCTAGGCTTACAATTGTGTTCTTATATTTTTGGAATAAATTAATAAATTATACTATTCACAATACGAGGGTGTTCAAAAAGTACCCGGAATTTTTAAATTTCGCGGGTCTGGAGAGTCCGAAGGTCAATTTTGTTTTGTATTGTGTTGGTATACTTACCCCTTAAGTATTATGTAATTTTCAGTATATTCACTGTTTACTTTGTCTGTGGTAGTTGCTAAGGTTCGACGTGTTTTTATGAGCTCGGCGATTTTTGCTTGTTTAAACAATGGAAGAATTGAAGAGTCAAAGAATTTTATTAAATTTTGCATTTTAAATGAAATAAAGTGTAACAAAATGTGTGAAATGTTACAAAAAGCCTATGGTGAGTCTGCTATAAAAAAAAGAAGTGTTTACGAGTGGAATAAGCGTTTTCAAGATGGCCGCGAACACGTTGAAGATGACGAACGCTCCGGTCCACCCAGCACGTCAATAATCGATGAAAATGTGAAAAAAAGTGGACAAAATAGTTATGAATGATCGCCGAATCACAAGTAGAGAAGTTGGCATGTCAATTGGGTCATGTCATAATATTTTTTCAAATGTTTTGGAAATGAGACGAGTGGCGACTGTTGAATTTTTTGGCAAAAAAACAATACCTTAGATGTGCTCCAACCTATTCATATTCACCGTATATATGTAGCTCGGTATGACTTTTTCCTGTTTCCAAAGTTAAAAAGACCCATAAAAGGACGGCATTTTTCCTCGATTGAAGAAACAAAGGTCGAATCGCTGAGTATGCTCAAGAAACATATCAAAAAGAGAATATCAAGAGTGCTTCGATGATTGAAAAAAACGCTGGCATAAGTGTAGGGGGAAACGAATAAATACACATTTTAAAAAACGAAAATTCCGTGTACTTTTTGAACACACCTCGTAGATCTCATCTCCACGTAGTTAAAGACTGATATTTAAAATAAAGTTCCCCGAAATGTCATTATTGACCTCTTGTCCAGAAGCATTTGCAATTTTCTATTACTTAAATATTTGTTTTGATTCAATATAAGCTTAGCCCAAAATTTTCACGGTAAACTATTATACCACGTCCTCAAACAAATAAATGTTTTGTTTTTTTTTAATTCATCACAAAAATTATGGTATTATTATTATTTATGAAATAATGAGATTTCTCAAAAAAGCTAAAAGGAAGAGTTGGTATCGTATAATGCAGAAAACGTGTTTCATTTAAGAACTTTTTATGTTTTATAAATATCCATTTTACACTTATTTGTAAATTATCCAAATGTAGTTTAAATTAAATGGTCACATTTTAAAAAGTAGTTCTGTTTTCGAAATGCAATAACTTACAATAACATTAACCAATTTGTAACCCCATAAATTACCTAATCAGTTCTAAAGTTAGTTTTATTTAGTTTCATTACGATTTTATCCTTTTTGAAGACATTCTACCAGACAGAGATTTTGAAAACAATTAAAATGTGAATAAAACTTTTCCGCTTAAACTTATCGCTTTTCAAAAAAGTGTTGTATTCAAAACGGAGCTAAGGATAGGTTCATGAAAAATGTGCTTGAATTTCGAGATTTTAAATTAATTTATCTATCGATAAATTTGAATTTAACAAAAAAAAAACATAATTTTTAAAACAGAATCCTCTTCCAATCAAAAGCCTAATCCTCTAAGCACTATTTGGATTTTTTGTTCTAATGTTGTTAGCTACAAAAAGCATAATCGATTGTCCAGCAGAAGCAGTTCTGGGAGTGAAATAACACAGCATATAAAAATAACTTTTAAGTTGTTATTGTTGTAGTTTGTGCATCTAGAAGAGGAGCCCTTTACAATTCCACTCCTTTTCGGAATACATTTTTTTTAAAACATTTTTCTCATTCATTTCTTTCATTGTATAAGTTGACCATCTGACAAATCTCTCTTCTGAGTCTGTCTGTCGCTTGTATGCTATGCTCTAGCAACAGCTCTCAATGGTCTAGGAGGTGTGGGCTTTTTTGGATGGGTAGGGGGAGGGGGAGCTGGGAAGAAGGTTGTGTCTCAACCAAAGTTTTTTTCGTTTTTTTAATGTCCCTTGTGCAATGAAGGGAATCCGTTTAAAAAACCTTCTCCAGTTGTCCTTTTTTTCTTTTTTTTTTATTTTGTTGAAAGACTACTTCCCTCTCTTTTATTTCCAAGCTTAATGCTAGTTCTTCCAAGTCTTCTGGTTCTGGTCCTGGTGCTAGTGCTGGTTGGGGCTGTCTGATTAATACGAGTAAAAAAATGCTTCGAAAAATACTACACCATCGGAAGAAAGGAAAAAAGAACGAAACGAATCTGGTTAGGAAAAAATAACTCCTCGGAAGCACGAGAAATGCAGATTCCTATGGTATATGAGGCGAAAGGAAAAAAAAAGACCGTCCACAATTTGTACATAAATATAGGGGTTGCTTGGCTATAGTTTTTTTTCGGATTTTTACTGCTACACCGCCGCGCCGGCCGCCGACGAGGGTGAGTTTAAGCAAAGACATGGTGTCAAATCAACTCAAACAGTAAGACAAAGACAGAAAGCTTTTTTATTTTGAGTTGTTGTTGGCTGTGCTCTATAAAATAAAAACCCAGGCCCACCATCACCCATCCGATATTCTGTTGTGCTGAGCTGATGGTACGTATACTCCAACTCCTGAAGACCCCAAGGATACAAATGAAACACTTATACAAAAAAAATCCTGGGAAGAAGAATGCGAAATTATACAAGTGCCAGTAATTGGAGATACTACAACAACAAAAAATAGCTGAAGCGGCGAACATGTTACTAGCTCTAGCTACGTGGTTGGGTATGGTTTGCCGTCAGTGTGGGGGGTAAAATGGGAAAGGGAAACGGGGCAGCTTATCAAGGGTACCGTGGGCGCTTCTCAGCTAGTCATTCATCCAGCGATGAAACTTCTTCCATTTACATAAAAGCGAAGTGATGAGAAAAAATCCCTTTTTTAAGTTTTTTTTTTCTGTTTTTTCCTTTTCTGCAAAGGCCCTCCTCATACTCTCTACCTATTACCCTGAAAAACTTATTTTCTTTTTTAAATACCCTTTTTCTTTGGATTTTTTTTTCCTCCTTAAATCCTCAACGTGTATAGTTGCTCGCTCGTCAATGTATTTGTAATGGAGAACTTTGGAAAAAAATTAACTTTCATTCTAATACACAAGCTTTTAGGTCGAGTGCTTCTAATATACACGTAGAACGTATAAATATTTCGATATCTCTATATTTCGACGTCGTCGTTCATCGCTCGTAGTTTTCGTTGTCGTTGTCGTCCTATAAGGTGACCAAGAGCGTTCTTAATTTTTTTTTATTTTTTATTTTTGGTTGCCTTATTTTTTCCTTCAATTTATTAAGGTTCTATTTTGAAATGCACTCAGACAAGCTCTAAATGGGATGCCTGCCCTGTGGTTTCATTTCTCCGCTTTATCATTATTGCCAGCGGACTTAAAATTGTTCACTTTGATTTTTCTTCTTGCATATACATTATACATACATACATATGTATATTATATTTTAGTATATGAAGTACTTTTTTAGTATTATGTTTTGATTGAGAATTTAAATTTTTCAATCTTCCAAGAGGTAGTTTTGAATTTCTTCTTAAAATTACATAACTTATTAGCTTAATAAAAGTACAAAAAGACTATAATTTCCCAATTAAAGTAAGCTAGTTTCAGTTCGAATGTCACTAAATATAAAAAGTACCTTTGATTATCACTTTGGATTCTCATTAACTCAAAAACTATTTTTTTAACTTCTTTTAGGCCTATCACGAACCCCATCAGAACATTCAGAAACATTTACGAATTCTGAAAAACCGTATCACGAAATTCGTTTGTAGTGTAAAATTATTCTTCACTATGAACGTATTGGTATATAGTTTCTTTCCGCGATTCGTAAAAGTTTCCGAGTTCTTTATAGGATCCGTAAAAGGCATTTATGTATAGTTTTCAGCGGAACTGCCGGAAACGTTGCTCAATTAGTTAAGTTGTTAATTCTAATTTCTCGAGAAAGCCTCCGTTTATATTTAAGTCGGGATACCTGTTTCAAATTTCATATCAGCGCTTGACACCACATAAAAGTGTATTACACTCGAACTGAAGTCTCCAACCCAATCTATTTTCAAAAACAACAGCCTGTTCTGGTTCAACAAATTAATTAAGAAGTATGTATGTTATGAAATTATAACGACGCTGAAAATAACCGATATTAACAGTCTTACAGATTTTTTCCCTACTTAAAAGTTGTGTAGGTACCCTGGAAGTAATGGTTAGTGCGTAGGACTGTCATGCTCGGTCTTGGGTTCAATTCCTGCTTGTGCCACCTAAAGTTTTTTCACGGGTACAGCCTCCTTCTAGGAATTGACTAATCCACCAAGAAAGATTCTTGTAACGAAAAGTACTTTCTCAAATCAGAAATAGAGATGGTATAAAACTGTAGGTCCCCCTCTGATATGACTCATACACAGGGTTAGTTAAGAGTTTAAGTCACTAGACCCTAGTTCTATACGAACTGGAAAAAGTGTATGAAGTCATTAGTATTCTGCTCTAAAATATTCAAGGCTGACGTATTAAGCACTTTACAGAACAGTTTGCTACCGAAATCTGTTTTCCTATAGGGAAAATCTACAAGTTGAATGTTTTACCAAAAATGTTCTGTTAGAGTAACGACGAATACAATATTCTGATTGAATCAGACTCCACGATAAACTTATTCGGTTCATCTCAATATTGCAAAAATGTTCCTGATAAATATTTGAATAAATATTTGAATGTCTTCTATTTTGTCAAAAAATGATACTAATCGTTTCACTGAGTAATGTGTTCCAATTTTATACAATTCCAGTGACATAAATACCTGATGGTTTTCAATCAAGCATTTTTTCCAATGACACGAATGTTCCTATTACTGCGTTCAATCTCAAATAGATAGGGTATCCGGATACATTTTTGCTGAACTTTTTACGTGTAAAAGAACAACTGATACAAAACAGAGTGGATGTCAAAAAAGTAGAACAACTGATTCTGAAGGAACTTGATAATTTATTTCAAATTTGTATGTTTTTCGGTAAAAGTCCAGTGCATTATTATTAATGTTATCCATTGAAATTTGTTAATTTACAATATTTTTGAAACTCGAAATCTAAATGTTTGTCAGCTTTTTGTGAACAGTTGCAAGTTGTCTTTGTTTTTTACGAGCTACCTCAAATTAGATATCTAATTCGTCCAATAAAATAAATAAATTAGGTGGCTCAACAGTCCGTTGAGAACTGGAGCCTAGTGACTTACAGCTCTCAACCATACCTTTGTGCTAGTAATGTTGTCAGGAATGGAAGGGAATTTGAGAAAACACTTTTCATAAAAATAATTACTCTTGGAGAATTTGTCCTCGCAAGAGGCAGTACCCATGAAAAAAAAACCTTAGATGGCACATGCAGGGATCGAACCCAAGACCTTTAGCATGACAGTCTAACCATCATGCGACGGGTACTCGTCCAAGAAGGCATATCCAGGATAGCCTATCCAACTCGAGATTAAACGCAAATAATGTTGAAAACCAATGACAGATTATATCTGCATAATATATATCTGACCCCAAGTCTGAAATTCGATGAAAATATTTTATTTACGACTCTTTAAGACATTCGTATAACTAAAACGGATCGTCACCGACACGGGCTGGAATTTGGTCGATATTTCTGTTTATCTATGTCAATAACATATCGATTTCAAGCTACTATTTTGCTATTGTTTTTAATGTTGTAATAAACGAATCTGATGTTTAAAGAGAAATGATTTTTATCTTTTTTTTATGGATTTTTCATTGAATCAAATGTTAAACAATTCTCTCAATAGAAATCTCAATGATATTAAAGAATACAACTAATGTCTTATAGCCATCAATTCATTAAATTCAAGTAATATGAAGTTATTTTATTCTGAAACACAACATACAATTCAACATTTACATTCATTCAGGGTTTCTATGGCTTGTTCTTTGAACTTTTTAACTTTTTGTATACTTTTCATAAAATAAAATCAAAGGGTATCTATACATTAACTTTTTCCTACCCTATTAACTCTTAAACTAATTTATATTTGTCTTTAAAAATAGACTATATTGTGAGTACGTATAAATGTATAGGTATAAATCTAAACCCTTATCCCAAACCTTATTCAAATCCACCACCTCCACCTCTGCCTCTTTTATCTTAAAGATAAAACGAAGAAGAAAAAATCATTTCTTACATTAACACTAGAAAAAGTGTAAAATAAAGAAAAAAAAGTGCGTTGATTTCGTTATGTATAAACACTTTCCCCTTTCACTCATTTGCCATCCCCCTACCCTCTATTTCTACAGAAAAAAAATGAAAACTCAAAAAAAAAAAAAACTTAAAAAATGAACTTTAAATTAAATAAGAAGAAAAAAATGAATGAATTTGAGATTTTTTTTCCCTGTACTTTCGTTTCGGGGTGTTTTAAAACAGTGCGAGTATTAAAATTAAGAAGGAGTAAATATTTGCTTGGCCAATTGCAAGGGTGTACAACTTTTTCTGTGCTTCTTAAAGAAAAAAGGAAAAGAAACGAACCAACACCAACATCTTCGCCGTGGTAGTCGTCTTCGTGTCGGTCGGTTAACAACCGACAAGGCAGGCAAGTAAAAGGAGGCAGGAACTTGAAGACGAAGGAAAAAATTACTTGAAATTAAAAAAGTTTAAAATTTAGTTATTTTTTTATGTTTTAATTAAGTTTCATTTCTTATTATAAAAAATCAACTTCAAACAAAACAAACAATTTATAAGGTACCTACCTTCCTACACATATTTTTATCCTTAAATATTAAATATATGTATATGTATTTGTTGTTTTTGTTATCTTTATGTAACTTAAATATTTGTTCTTTTTAATTTTTCCAGGGTCTTCTGAGGACCGCTGAGCAGTTGAAAATAAAGGGGCTTTGTGAAACAGCCGAAAGTGTCGATGAGGCCGAAGCAGCAACAGCTACCATCACATTATCAGAAAATATAACACAAACGGTTGTTGGAAATATTGTGAATTCATCACAGGGTAATGAAATAGTCACTACACACACAATTGAAAACAACACAAATACGCATACAACAACAGCAAATCTACAAAGTAATAACAATAATATTAATTCAAGTATTAATGCAATAGTTGGTACTCCAACGGCCACATCGACTCCGCAACTGCGAAAATCACGGGTCAGAAAACGTTCAAAGTCTCCGGATACTAATCATCAGCAGCAGCAGCAACATCAACAGCAGCAGCAACAACAACATCAGCACCAACAGCAGCACCAGCAACAACATCAGCAACAGCAGCAGCAGCAACAACAACAACAACACCAACATCATCAGCAACAAACAATATTAAGTCAGAATCTTAATACAGCGGCAATAGTGAGCCTGCAACAGACCTCATCTGGTAATTATATACCGGTATCGGGAGGCCAAACGATAACGACGACAGCTGTTAGCCAACACAGCCCTGAAGATTCTAATCCGGATAAGCCAAGTGCTCAGAAAATCTGCAAAACTGAATCAGCAAGCTCACCGGCATCGAATAATGGCAGTGTAACTGTTGCACCTGGAACAGCCATTGTAACACAAATCGTTGTTGCCCAAAACGTTAAAGATAATAAAAACATGACCAGTATAGGAATGGGAATGGTAAGTTTCTACTTTTTTTATTTTTATGCACAGAAGTTATTTAAAATTTTGTTGAAATACAGTTTTTCAAAAATAAGCACGAATTTTGAGTTCAAAATCTTTCGATCAATGATCATTTGACCAATAAATTGTCTGGGATAGAAGAATGAACAGGTTCAGACAACATAAGGGACTTAATTTGCAGTCAACTACATTCTTTGAACCAAGGCCTAATTGCCTTAGTTTTTCAGTTGTCATACATTTCAAATTTGGAAGTTTAGATAACTAGCCTTTACCTTCAACTGTTCACACGGAAAATACCAAAACTTTATTAACAATAAGAAAATCACCTCACATAGGTTTCAAATGGAAGTATTTCTTTTAAATAATTTAAATGAAATTGAAATGTCTCTGTTGATAGTGTAGGTTTCTCTCGGCTGTTTATTTTGGCGACTTCAAATTGTAAGAATCAACTAAGTTGATGTCCATCACTTCAATATTTTATTGGAAACTTACTTAAGGTGGCTGTACAGTCCAGAGCGCACCTGGACCTCAACCAACTTACGTCTCCAACCAGCTCAGTCCCTAGTTAACTGTCTCCAGTTGCGCACTCCCAAGTTGGTTGAGGTCCTCTCCCACTTGTGTGCGCCACCTAAGTCGCGGTCTTCCTCTACTGCGCCATCCCTCGTAATTGGATTCGAAGACATTTTGGGCTAGGGCGTTGATATCTTTTCGTTGTTCATGACCCAGCCATCTAAGTCGTTGGACTTTTACAGTTTGTCGTTATATCTCCCCCTCGATTCTCCAGCTATACATACGGGACCAAAAACGACCCGAAGAATTTTTCTTTTGAAGCATCCTAAGACGCTCTCATCTTTCTTTGACAAGATCTAGGCCTCACCACCATAAATGAGAATCGAGATGATGACCGTATTATCGATGGTTATTTTAGATGTCAAGTCAAAAGTAAGTAAGTCAAATGAAACAGCGATTTGCAAGAGTTATTCTTCGTTTGAATTCAGCGCTGGTTTCTTCGTTGTCTGAATTTATAGTCTTGTCTATGTAGACAAAGTTCTCTACTACCTTAAAGTTACAGATGTCCATAGTAACTTTTTGTCCGAGACGTCTTCGTTCAAAGTCCTTTTTTGATGATAGCATGTACTTGATCTTGCCCTCGTTGACCAATAAACTCATCTTCTCCGCTTCTCTCGCAATTCTCAAAATTGCTCCACTGACATCACGCTTCGATCTTCCAATTATGTCATTATCATCGGCGTATCCGAGTAATTGGATGGACCTTTGAAAGATTGTGCCTGTAGTGTTGACGGTTGAATTTTGAACAATTCATTTCAGAAGGTTGTTAAAGAAGTCGCATGACAGTGCATCGCTTTGATTAAGCAGTGTGCATTCTCCATCACCATTGTGCAAAATCGCATAAGTTTGACAGGGATGCCAAAAGTAGACATTACTCTGTCCCTATAGATGCTGTCACACACGGCTCTTAAATCGATATGGGTATTGATTTGAAGTTCCTAGTCATTAGTAATGTTAGTAAAGTAATCTGGTCATAATGGAAACCTTTTGACCCTCTCTCGATTGCTAGCCACAAAAACTTTCCACTGGGGTTAGAACCCAATTTCCAGTTTGTGTACTAGCCACGTGATGTTTACCGCGAAGCAATGAGATTAGGAGTTTTTAGGCAGAGAGATTCTGATAGTTTTCTAATAAATTGTTTAAACTCATATTCACCAACGGAATTTAGTTCTGAAAGAAAGATCTTAAAATTTCAAGTTTTTTGCTCTAAACTGTATCAGATTTGAAGTCCAAAACTCGTGTGTCTTATTCTTCATTCAGAATTTTAAAAGAAAAATCATATACATATGTATATTTTTGCAATTACTAACAACTTTGAAATTTTGTTATTCATGATGTTTCTTTCATTTTTCAGAATGGCGGTCTCCTCGGAGTACCAATGGGCTTTTTAGATTTTGCACCCGAACCACCAGCACCATCGGCAACACCTGTAACAGTGACGGAGCACGTCGATTTGTCGTGCAATCCAAGTCAGGACACCAGAGATTTATCAAGTGAGTTGGTACTATATCGTTTTTTCTCTCTACTTTCTATATAAATGTATAAATGTAAAGCTGCTGTTTTTTATTTCTTCTTTTTTTTTAAATTTAATTTTCGTTCTTTAAACACAATTTTTGTATATATTTCATTTTTTTCACCTTTCTTTCTATATTTTAAATATATATTCTATTTATTTTATCCATGTTATATGGGCTGAACTGTGCTTATGTTATTTACGACAACAACAAAATAAAAAAAATTATGTCGCTGTAAATTTGGCCTTTTACGATATACATAGTTTCTAAGAAGAGTAATTATTTTAATTTATGTATAAATATTTTTCTCCTTATTTTTACTTTTTTGGTCTGCATTCATTATTTGTGTTTTTGATTTATTCTACCAATTTATTTCAAAATCGGTTATGGCAAAAAAACAAAAATAATCAAAATATAGTCAAAAGATATTTCAAGTTTGGTTGTTCAAAGTTTAAATGAAATTTTCAAAGATGGTCCCAAGATTGTCACTATTTTGTATTCGTATAAAGAGCAGTTTTTTAAAACAAAACATACATTATTCAAATATATATGAATTTTAGAACGTTTGTCTGTCCAATTTGTTCTCTTGCATAATATATTCTGGTGCTGGATTAACCGTGCATTTTATTTTTTCCTCTGTCTACTGCTCTTTATCTTTGTATTTCTTTTCCTTATGCTCATATTCTATCATTTTTGTTTTGTTTTGAAAAATTGATTCTCGAATCAACAATCAAAACATTATGGCTTCAAATAAAAGAAAAAAAACAACCAAACCAACTTGAATCTCTTACAACTGCCAATTTTTGTTTATTTGTTTGTTTTTGTTTTTTTTTTTTCTTTCTTTTCGAAATACAAATTTTGACTAGCAGACACAGCACCAACAAATGGTGGTGAAGTTCATATTAAATTCGAGACTCTTCGTTCTTTAGATCCCACCGAAGCGCTCGACATTGACAATCATTTAGCACAACATATGATCCAACGGCTTGATCAATCACCGATGCATACAATCCACCATCAGTCGTCAACTGGCGACGAGAGTAATTCAAATTTAATTCAGCATATTAAGAGTGAAGTGATTGAGGTGAAGCATCATCATCAGCAGCAGCAGCAACAACAGTTGCATGCGCAGACCTTATCACAGCAAGGACAATCACAACAACAACAACAACACCAGCAACAACAGCAGCAGCAACACCAACAGCAGCAGCAGCAGCAACAACAACAACAACAACACCAACAACAGCAGCAGCAGCAACAACAACAGCAACATCAGCAGCATCAAGATATCTCTGGTGCAACTGTAATGGAAATTGATCCTAGCAATATCAAACACGAGCCAGGAATGATTATCACACCGGAAATTGTTACAATGATGGCAACGGGTCATATGGGTAAGTTTTAGAGGTTTTAAAATTATAACTTGTTTTGAATTTGAATTCATATAAAAAGGTAGACAAAAATGTTACTAGGAATTTGTTATATACAGTGCCTTGCATAAGTATAACCGCACCTGAAAAAATCCGTTTTATAGAAAACTTAAAATAGCAGTTACTGCTTACTATTGAGTTGCATAACTGATCAAGTAAATTGCGTAGAAAATAAAGTACCGTCATTTCCTCTCCTGGTGTTTAAAAATTAAAAACAGATTTTGCAACCTCTATATTCCCCAAAGCTAAAAATTATTTTTGGCAATCCCTGCCTGTGCCACCTTAGTTTAAAAAATAATCGCGGGTACTGCCTCTTGCGAGGAATTGACAAATCCTTAAGAGTAATTCTTGTCATGAAAAAGTGCTTTCTCAAATTAGCCGTTCGGATTCGGCCTAAAATTGTAGGTCCCTTCCATTCCTGACAACATTACTCGCACACAGAAATGGTTGAGATTTGTAAGTCACTAGGCCCTTGTTCCCAACGGACTGTTGCGCCACCCAATTTAATTTAATTTTAATTTTTATTCACTAGATTTTTTAATATATACTCATCTAGAGAGTTCCATTCTGTCACATCTGCCTCTGGCAGCACGGAAACACTAGCAAACTGCCTATTATGGGCATACATTTTGCGGGTTAAAATTCCCCAAAGATTTTCGATGGGGTTGCAATCTGCAGAACGTGACTGCTAGTCCATCAAATGAATGTTTTTTGATCGGAACCCACTTAAACTTGGACGACCTACATGATTTGAGGCATTATCTTGCTGAAAAATATGCTCAACTCGACGAAATCGTCCTAAATAAGGTACCAAATTCTCCTTAAGGACCAAAGTGTAGTCAGAACCGTTAATTCTAGTAGAGGTGAAGGCAAGTGCAACCTTTCCACGCTCGCAGAAGGCCCCCCTAACCATACAGCTGCCACCACCAAATTTCCTCTTGAAAAAAAAATTTTTTCTTTCCTCTAATCGTGGTAATATCCGCTAAGACCTTCTAGTCCATTAAATTGAACTTTTTTTTATCACTGAAAATAACCTAATAAAAAACGGTACTTTGGTTTCTTCTCAATTGGATTAATCAGTGATGCAGCCCAATAAAAAATTGTAAGGAGTTAATTGTATTTAAAGTTTTCTATAAAACGCATTTTTTTCAGGTGCGGCACTGTATATTTTTAAGGCCCTTGAAAACTTGATATCAATTCTAGTCACTATCTACCTTTTTCAGAGAAAACTTAATTCTAAGCTCAAAAAATTCTCTACCTTAAGATAGTTGCTTTTCAATAAACTTCTTTAGTTCACTACTTTGTTTCGAATTATGTTTCCCAAAGAGAAATATTCATAAGCTTCCTAAGGTAAATCCTTTAAGAGAGTTTTGAAACCCCTTAGCAAGGGAAAACTGCGTCTAGCAGCAACGATTTTGAGCGATTAGTTTATCTGGCAAGAAAAAAATGAAAAAAGTAACCTTTCATGCATTTCTGTTTTTAAAGAAAACCACTTAAATCGAAAGCAAAATATATTTCTTTAGAAGAACAAAACATTTATTTTATATATATAACAAAATGAGAGGACCATTTAGTACCTGAAGCTTTTTCAGTACCCTGTAACTGGCCTATAACGTGTTTTAGAGCTCAAACTGTACATTCAGAACACACTGTATATGGTCAGTTAGATTTTGTATGGATGCAGTCCCAAATATTGGGGCCTTCGACAGGCCAAGTTCCTGTGAGCTACGCGGTTAAGTTTTCGGCCGATCGTGTGGGAGTTTCGTTGGCTGATTTTCACTCTGCCGTTGGAATTGAAATTAGCCGACAAACGTTGAATTGTCGACTAGGAAGCAAGAACATTTATCCCATAAAAAGACCAACGCATCGTTGCTACTAGAAAATACCCATTTTGATAATAAAGTTTCTACATTTGCACGTGTTGCTCAACGGTGCACCTTCCCATCATGATTTATCTTTAGTGAGTGATGAAAAGAAGATATTTTGACACAACGAGTTGTCAAAATCAACCCGTTCCTTAATCGATAATATAATCCATGCGCCTCTTCCTTAAGAAATGTTAGTTTTTTTGTTATTTAACTTTAAACGTTTATGTAACTTCTTCGTTTTTTACTGGGCAGCGATTCTGTCTAATTTAATTTACTAAAAGTTATTTTCTTCCTTTCCTTATTACTCGGTATACAACCACCCTAACTATAAACAAATATAATTCATATACTTTCCTGTAAAAAGCTTTTAAATCTTATAAAGCCTAAGGATACTTTAAAGTCTCTATATGAGTCCTACATTGAAACGTATTTCCCTTGCTAATAATATGAGCAGAGAATAAGTTAAAATTAAGATTAATGCTTGAGGCATTCAAATTTAAATCGTTTTTTTTCTATAGTGTGTAACTTTTTAGAACCAAATTATATTTCACACGAAACTTAACACAATTTAGCTTTTTTCGTCATAATTCATATTAGTTAGTACTTTCAAGTGCGTTTTTATTCGTCGTGTACTCATGTTTTTCATTTTTTTTGTTTTTACACCATTGTTCCAAGATACTTTGAATTCAGAAGATTTCAATTTAGTTAACAAGTTCGAAACTAGGTCCCCCTAATATTCGTTATAAAGATTATGTCCTTGGGATCGTTAAAATTTGATTCCATCAATTTTTCTGGCTTGAAATAAAAAAATAATTAACAAGCTTTCTCTTCAATAAATTAAATCCATATTCCCTTTAAAAAAAAAAAAACTTGTAAACTCCAAACAAAAATAATTGTATAAGCGAACTCAAATACAATCTACAATAAAATGAAAATAACTTTTATTAAACCTTTCATAACATACAATTTTAAGACATTTTTCTAACAAATCATTTATTTCTGATAATTACAGATATATACTCAGATGCCAGTGAGGATTCGTTGATGATTGCAAATGGTTCCCCAAATGACAATAACGAGCCACACTATACAAATTTGGACCAACAACAAGATATCAAAGGTCAGTTTAATGGTCCCAAAACTTGGACACAAGATGATATGAATTCAGCTTTAGATGCATTAAAGAATCAAAATATGAGTTTGACGAAAGCCTCAGTGACGTATGGCATCCCATCGACAACATTGTGGCAACGTGCCCATCGCATGGGCATCGAAACACCCAAAAAAGAAGGCGGTACCAAATCATGGAATGAAGATTCATTAAACAGCGCACTTGAGGCATTAAGAACTGGTCAAATATCAGCTAATAAAGCCTCGAAGGCGTATGGTATTCCGTCCTCGACATTATATAAAATTGCCCGACGTGAGGGTATAAGATTGGCAGCACCATTTAATGCGGCACCAACAACATGGACGCCTGAAGATTTGGAGCGTGCATTAGAAGCAATTCGTGCTGGTCATACGTCCGTCCAAAAGGCTAGCTCAGAATTTGGTATACCAACAGGTAAAGTTAGAATTCACAAGGATTCTTTTTTTGTTTCTTTATTTTTATTTGTTGTTATTAACATTTTGTTTATTTCTTTTTTGATTTAAGGCACACTTTATGGTCGCTGTAAGCGAGAAGGTATTGAGCTATCCCGCTCTAATCCAACACCATGGTCAGAAGATGCTATGAATGAAGCATTGAACTCTGTTAGGTAAGTCAAATTTTACGATTTTTAAAACATTCGGGTTCTTTTAAAAAAACTGCACAACATTTGAGTTTTCACTTTTTGTTTTAATCCGAGCTTAACGCGTTGATCGACACTCATTTGTGTATTAGGTCTATTAACTCATAAAACAAGCGAATTAATAAATCTGTTTTTTTGATTTACTTTACTTTAATTGTGTTTATATTTAAAAAATTAGTAGGCCCTTAATCATTACATTACCCACCCGAATTATTATTGCCTTTAAGCACACAATAGTTCCTACTCTGCTTATTGGTTGCTTAAAATTTGATATAGAGCAACGTTTTACACAATTTTATTGTAAAAGATAAAATGAAACAAGGCAGTAAACAAAAAGTAATAAATGAAAACACGTAAACAATATTTGACTTAAGAATGAACTAATCGACGAACAAACTTGATTTTACACTAAAAACATATTTAAATGATAAGAAACCAATTGACACTAATGTTGAGATAATACAATTTGTATTTTGTTCTCTAAAACAGGAAAATTTTTAGAAAAAAACTAATTGCATATTTATGAATCACATTTATTTCAGGCGTCAAATGGACCAACGCTATGACTGTTTTTTTAGTTAATTTGATTAAAAAAAAATTTGAACGCCTTCATACAGAGAAAATTTCAAATCATCACAGTTTAGTGCTCAAGTTGTTTTATAATTAAATTAGAGAGCTCTAAACATACTCTGCTCAGAACTCTACTTTAATCTACTCTGTTCGCTCAGACTCTGCTCAGTGCTCAGCTCTGAACTAAAAAATTACTAGTTCCATGTCCATCTGACTTTCCGCAAAATTTCCCCAAGTCTTATTTTCTTTAATATGCATTTTAAAGCACTTCTTCTAACATTTCTTTCTTACAAGAAAAAAATTCTGCTTTGGTATCATTAAAACGCCACCGCCGAAATATCAACAACTATTGATGTTGTAATTTTTCTACCCGAAAACGTAAAAGAAACTAAACATGCAAAATAGGCTCTATCATTTTCGCAAAAAAAGTAGCGTTCACTTATCATAACAACGTTGTGATTTGCATCATCTTTAAAGAAATAAGATATTAAATAGTGTCTTCTGTTTGCATTGGTAGCTCTTGCAATATTTCTGAACGCTCTTCTTTACAAGTACGGAGGTTTTGCTTGTTCAGTATATACTTATACTTTCAACCAGAAATGAACTTCGTCGCTGTACCCAACTTTTCCATTAAAATAGTGGATCTTCGGCCAACTTTTTAAGAGCCCATTCACCAAAAATTGAGTTGTGTGGTACCTATTTGACAGAATATAGCATAGTTCTTTCGTTAAGAAATCATAACCATATGTACCCTAGCTTGTTTTGAAGAGTTGCTTAAGAACAAGTCCTAACAAAAACTCGGTTTCATATTATGTGACAAAATGTGTTGATACCGGTTTAACACTAATGTTAGAGCCTTGTCATAACGTGAAGAAATTTGGTTGACCCCAACGTATATAATATCAATATCGTGACGTCATACTAAAATATTATCTCAGAAATAATTGTATGCCATGACGTTTTCAAGACCTGGTGACATTTATATCGATTATCTTGAAAACAACAAAAAAAAAAAAGTGACTAATATTGTTGTTTTATTGACAATTTTTTTTACTAAAATCTAAGTGACAGTTTTTATTAAAAATAAAGATAAGAGAGGGCTGTACTACATTATTGCTTTCTTAGCCCAAAAAACAGCGGTAAGCAAGAGTAATTAATTTTTTGATCTCATCGCTAATAGTGTTTTCTGTATTCATAACGTATTCTAGATAGACAAAGTCCTTAAAGTTACGTCTAACGATGTTGACGTTTTGACAAAGACGTGCAGTCGGTGTTGTAGGCACCTTCTTATGACGCATTAACACATTTTGCCGCCTCTGCCTCAATACTAAAAAAAGCCCAATTGACATCACGCCGAGTTCTTTCGATTATGTCAATGTCATCAGTCATTGGACATACTTTTGAAAAATAGTGCTTCTAGTGTTGACGTGAGAGCTCTGAGCTATTCTTTCAAGGACGGTGTTAAAGAAATCACATGACAGCCTTCTTTAAAATCGAAAGCGAAAATTCACCATGGTCATCCTGTACAGAAGACGAATTTGGCAGGAATGTCAAAGCTACACATACTATATCCATACAGTTTGTCCTTGTAGATGCAATCATCTACGGCCTTGAAATCGATCAAAAGGCATCGATTTAATGTTCTTAGATTTTGTTCCTAAATATCTCGGCAAAAAAAATAAACTTCAATTGTTAATGATAATTTAGCTAATTGTAATCGAATTATAATTTTAAGCGACACCAATAGAAAGACACTCACTAGCGTGGGTCGCATCCTTGACACTTTTTTAGCTTTTAAAAAATTTAATTTCATAAATGTTGAAATCAATTAAATGATTTACTTTTTTTGAACTTGTAGAGTGGGACAAATGTCTATAAATCAAGCGGCTATTCACTACAACCTTCCATATAGTTCCCTGTATGGCCGTTTCAAACGTGGCAAATATGATATATCCAATACGAGTGCAACAACAATCAACAACACATCAGGCAACACAAGCGGAAGCATTGAAATAATTGAACATAGTCCAGAGAATTCGGTAAGCATATTGGATGATATTTAAGGTTCATTATGTCAACCATTAATAATTGTTAAGTTGCACATGTTTCAGCAAACGTTCCAATATAGTCCAGCGCCGCAGTCCAATCATCAGACTCAACAACAACAACAGCAGCATCAACAACAGCAACAACAACAGCAGCAACAGCAACAACAACACCAACCCCAACAGCAACAACACATCCATCAACAAGTTGTTCATATTCAACACCAACAAACACCACAACAACACCATCACCAACAACAACATATCCAACAACAAGATGTTGTTACCTCAACAAGTCAGGTTCATACCCAAGCTGGACAAATCCAACATATATATCACAGCACCCCGGAGAGGAGTTGAGAATCAATAAAGAAAAAAAAGGCTGCTAAAACTAAGGGTTAAAAATTTTTGCTTTTAATAACTAAAAAATTAAAGCAAAAAGATGAATACAAAATAACCAGCAAAGAAAGAAACATAAAATTATAAAAGAAAGAAATGAGAACAAGAAGAAGAAACAAGTAACTTAAGTGGAATGGAGGACAAAAGGCTTACAATTTAAATAAGAAACAACAATACACATACAATATCGTCAAAAATAAGGAAACCCCAAATCAAAAAGTCGTCTTATTCCTTCTGCAGATAGAAAAAATAATAATCAATAAAATAAAATGAAGGATTTAGTAAAAACCTAAACACATAACATAATCATTTGTTTTGTGTCAAGTGATGTGGCTCAGCAAGCGACATTCAAACTTTAACAGAATTTAAACAAAACAAAAATTTTAATCAAACAAAAAACAAAACAGAAATGATTTCTTATCTCGTAAAACAAAACAAAAAAAAGATTGAAAAAAGAAAGATGTATTTTTGATAAAACAAATTTAGCTAATGCGCGTTTTTAATTTATCATTTTAATAATAATGATTAACTTTGTTTTGTTTTCTCATTTTTCAAAAACATTTTTACTCCGAAATCACACGGAAGTGGAACAACACCCACTCACACACATTATTGTTACACACTGTTTACAGAGCGTGTAAGAGGGATAGAGATAAAGAAGTAAATTATATATATATATATATATGAATAAAAAACTAAACATATATTATTAATCATAAAATACGATATGATAAATATTAAATAATAAACCCTAGTTAAGAGTTCTTTGTAAGGCAAACAAAAAAAATATATATTATATATTAAAAATAATATTAAACAAAACAAAAAAAAAATAATAAAAACATTTACTAGAATCTTCCATTAGCAATTATTTTTTATTGTTTTATTCTCCTCATAAACAAAAGCAAAATATTATAAATAAAAGAGTAAAGTAATAATTTAAACAAAAAGAAAAAAACTCAATGTAATTATCATGTAGGCAATAACTAAATAAAAATAGAAATTCATAGAAATATTAAAAACAAAAAATACGAAGAAAAACAACCTCACGTCCTTTTTATCATGAATTCCATCAACAAAAATGAAAATACAAAAAAAAACTAATATTAATGTAATTAATAAAGAAATGAAGGGAAAATCAAATCAAAAAGAGAATGAAACTAATAAAAAAGTAAATAATAATAAAATTAAATTAAATTTTAATATTAAGTAAAAACGAGACATTTTTTGAAAGTGTTCTCTTTAAACAAAAATAAAAAAATTAAAATAAATAAATAAACAAAAACATATATATAAAAATTGCGCCTCTCTAGAGGCGTAGTAAAACGGACTGATCAATTCTCTGTTCGAGTCGAACTTTTAGAATCATTATCAAAACAGAAAATATTATAATTTTAATTTCTTAGGTTTAGATATTTTATTATTAGATTTTATGTTATTTTTTCCCTTTCCCTACTTGAAACCGAAAAAAAGAAAAACAGAAATTATCTATAGAAACAACATTTATATATATATATATATAGATATATATATACATATGAATACATACACAAAACTATGTAATAGATTTTAAATAATAAAACAGATTTTATTTTATTTTATATTTTTTCTCCTCATTGATATTAATTTACTCGAAAATAATATTTTTTGTTCTTATTATTTCTTTAAAATTATACATACTTTAAAAAAGATGGGGATTTATGATTAACACACAACATACACAAAACACACATTATATATATGTATGCATATATCACAGAAATATAAACAAAACAAAATAAGAACAACAAAAAAGAAAGATAAGTTTTACTTACCATTTACCATGAATGTGTCTATATTATATTATTATATATTATTTTCTTTTTTTTGTTTATCAAATTAGAAAAATAAATAAAACTCGTTAATGCAATTTTCTTGAGTTTAAATTGTAAAATATAAATTGTGTTTTCTTTTTTTTTCTGTTAATTCATCAAAGAGAAGAACAACAGCACCATGTACATTTTTTGTTTTTGATTTTCTTAACATAAATGACAAGGAATTTCTTTAAGACAAAAATGGGAAATCTAAAATAAAACAAGAATTTCTTGAAATGTACACAAAGTTATACTATTCATCATTCAGCTCTTCTTGTGAGTATTTGTTTTTGGAGGTTAAAGGCAGTGAAGGTAATCTTCTCTTGGGAACCATCTTAGACCTAATAGGTATATCGATTTGGAACAAATTTATATAGTTATTGAAGAAATTACTGTTATCTCTTCAAACGTTATTATATGCGGTGACTTTAACTGGGACCATTTAACTGACAAAAGGTTAATTGAAAACATGAGATCCTTTGACTTGCACTCAGTGAACAATACTCAACCCACGCACTTTTCCCAGTCTTCCTGTACGCTACTAGATCACTACTATGTAAGTGGAAAAGATAGAGTACTGTTATATGATCAGCTTGAAACACCAGTTTTTTCAAGACATGGGCCCCTATTATGGTTGGCGAATCGAACGTTCTTCGTGAGATGTTTTCATTGGCGAACTAACCCATTCGACGTATTACGGTTGGCGAACTTTACAATTCGAGTTCGAAATTCAGTGCTACCATACAAAAAAAAAAATAACAGACATAATAAACGTCAACTCATGAAATTTCAAAAAAACTGTTGTGTTCATTAATTGATAATTTTCATACGAGTATTTAATAAAATTACAAAATAAACCAAAATGATAAGCAATATAGATTTGTTTTTTGGAGAAAACGAAAATAACAGAAACAAAGTAAGAATACTTCGACTGCGCAAGAATATTCGAGACAACTCTATTGGAACTCCCTAATCATCTGTAAGTAGAAACAATATTTTGTGCAGGAAGTTCTTTTAATTCTAATAAATTCCTTAAGTTTCAGATCATATTTTCGACTGAATAAGGAAGCGTTTGTTTTCGTATTAAACAAGTTGGAAGGCCAATTTAAAAATGCAAGCACCTCTTCAATCCCTGCTGTACTAAAATTAGCTTGTGCCCTTAGATTTTTTGCTAGTGGGAGTTATCAAAGCAGCGTAGGAAATGATTTTGACTTAGGCCTGTCACAATCCTCGGTTTCCATAGTATTAAAAGAAGTTGTGTGTGCAATCGAAGACAAATTACGTCCAACCTGGATCAGTCTCAACATGTCATCCGATGAGAAACAAAATGCACGAAACTATTTTTTTTCAACGTCCAGGTTACCAGGAGTAATTGGATGTGTTGACGGGACCCATATAGGAATCGTTGCTCCGATTGAGTTACGTCATCAGTATCTTAACCGAAAAGGATATTACAGTTTAAACGCAATGATAGTAAGTGTTTTCCTTGAGAATAGCTTTTGTTTTTTAATGCAAGTTTTTAAGGCGTGTGACCATAACATGTGTATTCGTTATGTTGACGCAAGATATCCTGGATCGACCCATGATTCCTTTGTATGGAGCTGCAGTAATCTTAAGTCAGTTCTTGAAACGTGGTACCAAAGAGGAGAACGTTCAATGTTCCTTGGTAGTATTTATATTTTTATTTCGTCGTTCAATAATTTCTTCTTATTTTTAGGAGACGCCGGTTACCCACTATCGTCTTGTTTGCTCACTCCTTTCAGAAACGTAAGTTCCGGTTCAAGGCAGTCTTTATTCAATAAGCAACACGCCAAAGGCAGAAATATAATAGAAAGGACTATTGGCGTTCTTAAGAGTCGATTTCGCTGTCTTTTAAATGAAAGGAAAATGCATTACGCTCCTTCAAAGGCAAAAAAAATGTTAATGCATGCTGTGCCTTGCATAACATTTGTATAAAATACCGAGTTACAGATCCCGAGATTGTAGAAGAGGAAATATCTTTACCAACAGAAGGAATACAACTCGAAACTCCAAGCAGTGCTGAAGCCGAACGCAGAAGAAATCAAATAATGGAATCTCTGTAAATAAAAAACAACATTGGGATGAAATTCAAGTTCAAGTTTATTTTGCTTTCATAAATAATAAAAAATATATTTGATTTAAAAATTAAGTCGTAACTCTTTATTAACAAGAAAAAAAGGAAAAGAATTCATTCATAACTATAAGAAAAGTACAAGGAAAAAAAATTATTTTAATTTTTTAAATTAAATTTAAGCATCTCCAATTCGTGCTTTTTCGTTTCCATTTCCAGATACTCAGCATGGCGACGGTTTTTATCGAAATTTTCTTTTTCTTTCCTTTTTTCTGCTGCTTTTAATAGAGCAAGCTTCTCTCTTTGAATTTCGTAGCTTTTTCTGGAAAATCTGGCGATGTCGGACAGAAAACTTAACTTTTCTTTTTCGATTTTTACCAACTCTGTCTGTGTTGCAGTTTGGCCTTGTAACAAGCGAAGACGTTCTTTTTCAGAATTTTCATTCATTGTGGTTCTTTTCATTGCTGGTAGTGGGGGCGGTGGTGATTTTTGTTTATCGGCTTCACCAGGGTCTTTTTCGTTGAGCACTTCAATGTCTTGTAAGCCGATAATTAAGTCCTCTCAAATTTGGTGAGATGAACCAAAGCACATACCTTCTGGCCTTACAGCTTGCTCAAGTCCAAGCAGCTCATCCACAGCTTGTTCCAAAGGTGTTAAGGAAACTTGATAGTATTTACCTCCACCAGTTGCCACCACTTCGGCTTTATTCATCGAAAGTTTCCTTTTGATTTTGAGCTTATAATCCAGCCAAACCTGTTGAATGAATACCAATTTTATTCGGAAAGTTTTTTTTTTCAAATTCACATTACCTTGTGCCATTCTTTTCCATCACGAGTAGGTGGCCCAAGTGAGTTGAGGGTTGTAGCAAATTGGTCCCAATATTCCTTTTGGTTTTTTTTGGAAGAACCAAACTCTCCAACACCTCTCGCTAGATTTGGGTTCGATTCCATCAGTTCGACTAGCTTTTCGAACTTATTTTTATTAGTTCTCTTGCAGCTGAATAAAAAAAATTCATTGATTCATGTTATTTTATAAAAGAAATGAAATAAACATATGTACTTACATTGTTTTATTTTCCGACATTTCTTTTGTAAGCTTCGACCTTTTCTCACACAATATGAACGTTCGACAAAAAATAACTCGAATGACGTTCAAATTAACGAACATTCGATAACGACAATAGAGTGAGACCAAACTTCGAAAAAGTAATGACATTTAAGTCGAATCAACGGTTCTCAATTCGCCAACGGTAATACCAATTTCTCACACTCACACGTTTATTCATTCGACTCGCCAATGGTAATAGGGGTAATGATCTTATTTTTTGACCTAAGATTTTAATTCAAGTGTAAGCCAAGTGATTTCAAGAATTCAGTTTAGAAATTTTAAGAATATCAATAAAACACATTTTGAAAATGATATAGGGCCCTATTATGACTCGCGAGTCGAACGTTCGACTCAAGTCGAACGATTTGGCGAATTGCCTAAGTCGTGGTATTATGAAAGGCGAACTTCGACGTTCGCTTTTGAAAACAATATTACCAACTTTAAGAAGTGAAATATGTAACGTCATGACTCGGTGAAACGTCAAAGACTGAAAATTATTGTTGATGATATATTGTTTACAATTTGGAAAAAAGTAAAATAAATAAAACAAAATATGATAAGCAGTGTTGATTTATTTTTTGAAGATGAAGATGAAAACGAAAGAGCGGAGAAAGTATTAGTGTGTAGATTACGAAGAAGTTTTAGGGACAACTCCAACCCAGTTCAACTTCCAGATAATTTGTAAGAATAAAATCGTGAATTATATATCAGTTTAATTCAATTGTTCTTTTTATAGGTTTATGTCATATTTTCGCGTAAATAAACATGCATTTGGTTATATTTTAAACATCATTACACCAGGATTTAAAACTACTCAAAGTTCTGCAATTCCACCATATATAAAACTTGCATGTGCGTTGCGTTTTCTCGGCAGTGGAAGCTACCAAAATGGTGTGGGAAGTGACTTTGAGCTGGGTCTTGCGCAATCTACAGTTTCAGTAGTTCTAAGTGAAGTGCTTGATTTACTTGAAGTGAAAATGTGTCCTGTGTGGATAAAGGCAGACATGTCTACCTCTGAAAAACAAGAAGCAAGAAATTACTTTTTTGAAAGAGCCAGATTACCCGGAATAGTGGGCTGTGTAGATGGGACTCACATTGGAATAATCGCTCCTGTTCAGCTACAACATCAATTTTTAAACAGAAAAGGATTTTATAGTTTAAATGCTATGGTGGTTAGTTAGATACATAGAGATTGATTCTTATTATTTCACTTAAACTTTTTTCATTTCAAGGCCTGTGACAATAATGGAATTATAAGATTTATTGATTCCAGATATCCAGGTTCAACACATGATTCTTTTGTGTGGAATCATAGTGAATTAAAGGATCTTTTGGAAAGCTGGTGGTTGAATGGAGAGCGGTCAAGATATCTAGGTGTGAATATATTCATTCGTAGGTAAAGAAGTGAATGGGCTATTTTTAAGAACATTTTTTTTTTTTTCAAAATACTAGGGGATTCTGGGTATCCTCTGCAGCCTTACCTGATAACTCCGTTTAGAAACGCCAACTCTGACTCTAGGGAAGGTCTTTTTAATAAAAAGCATGCAAAGGCAAGGAATATTGTTGAAAGGACAATTGGAATTTTAAAAAGCAGATTCAGGTCAGTCCTGAACGAGCGCAAATTGCACTACAGTCCAAAAAAAGCTATCAAAATAGTCAACGTCTGTTGTGCACTACACAATATCTGTCGCAAAAACAACATTCCAGATCCTGAGATAATAGAAGAAGCAAACATACATATGGAGAATGGATATGAACCAATTGAGTTAGATATGGTGAACATAACTTCAGAAGGCAACCGAATAAGGAATGAAATGTTGTCTGCTTTATAGTTTATAGCAACTATCATTCAAAAGATACCTTTTTTTCTTTTTTAAAGTATATTTTTTATTCAAGTATGTACATACATATGTATTTAATTTTAAATGTCTAGTTTTGTTTTAAGATACTTAGAAATAACTTACAAAATAAAGAAATATGTAAAAATAAAAATTTAATTTCAAAAAATAAATAAAAAATAATAATCCACACACAAAACTTGGAATTCACTATTAATCTTTGTAAGATTGTAAGTGATATTCCAATTTTTTTAACTTCACTTCCAGCAGATCCTTATGTCGTTTGTTTTTTTTTCAGGTTCTCCTTTTCTTTCCTTCTTTCTCTGTCTTTTAACAAGTCGACATGTTCTTTATTAAGGTCGTAATTCTTCCTAGAATATCGAGCAATTTCCGAAAGCGATTTTTGTGCGGAGTCTGAAGCAGCGAGAATTTTTTTTGCGTCTCAAGAATTTCCTCTTGCGCCTTCGTTTGTTTGTTGAGCATATTAATTCTATCATTCTCGACGTTTCTCTTGCGATGAGATGTTCCAGGTTGTAATGATATATCTGATGGCAATGTTATATCTTGAACATCTACTTCTGATTCTTCAAGATGTTGAAATACTTCAGTTTCAAGAGCACGTATTCCAAAAGTATTCCCTGAAGGATTCACAGCCTTTTGAAGGCTGAGTAGATCGTCCACTGCGTGCTCCAAAGGAGATAGAGAAAGCTGCCCATAAGGTCCTCCACCAGTTGCAACTACATCCTTCTTGTTGTCTGCGATTTTCTTTTTTAATTTTAGTTTGTAGTCAAGCCAAACCTACATTTATGAAAAATATTATTAAATGCTTTTCTGATTTTTTTTTTGTTAACATACCTTATGCCACTCTTTTCCCTCGCGTAAAGGAGGCCCTAGGGAGTTGAGATCAATGGCAAACCTATCCCAATATTCTGCTTGGTTTTTTTTTGAAGATCCGAAAGATCCTATACCTTTCGCAATTTCGGGGTTTGCCTCCATAATTTCAACGAGCTTTGAAAATTGGTTGGAGTTGGTTCTTTTTATGCTAGGTATACAAATAAAATTCTTTATTATTTTTGCAATTGTTAAGCATTCATTAATTTTAAGCATTCATTACCTTTTTCTATTTCCAGTGCCACTCATTTTACTTTATTTTCCAAAATTATTCTCAAAACAAAATAAAACACACAAACCACCACCGATTTCAAATTTAACAGTAAATTTCTTCAAGTCACGAAGAATTACAGTTCGACCGATTCTGACAGATAAAAGCGAACGTTCGCTAGTGGTAATAGAGCGAGATTTCAATTCGCTATTTTTTGATATTTTAGGCGAATGTCAACTAGGCGATTCGCAAAGGGTAATACCAAATAGTCACATTTATTAAATTTTTCTTGCGACTCGCGAGTCATAATAGGGCCCTTAATATTTTATTTGATCGACATGTTCCATTGAAAGCACAAACTAGAATCCGCAAGCTAGGAATAGGCAAACAAAGAAATAATTTTCCAGCTGAATTGAATATTAATGAGCTAAACAGTAAATTTGTTTCTACACCTATAATAGCTCTAAGAGACCATGTATCTCTTAATACCATACCTCTACCTTCTACAGACACTTTGTTCAATTTCGATTGTGGGAACGCCTTAGACATAGTTGAAAGTTGTATAAGTATAAAGTCCAATGCCACTGGTCTGATGATTTGAATCCTATTTTCATTAAAGCTATTCTTCCTTTGCTTCTACCCTTTTTTACTCATGTAATACATTCAATCCTTACCACTGGCATTTTCCCACATCAATGAAAAAAAGCATAAATAATTCCCATCCCCAAAAACTCGCTTTGCAATAAATTTAGACCAATTTCAATACTTCCATTTCTGTCTAAGGTCTGTGAAAGGATAATGCAAAAACAATTAAGCAACTTCGTCAGTCGCAACAACCTTTTAGTCGATGTTCAATCAGGTTTTCGTTCGCACCATAGATGTATAACGGCACGAACTAAAAAAATTGAAGACATAAGGACTGAACTCGATATTGAATATTTAACTTTCTTAGTCCTATTAGACTTTTCAAAAGCATTCGACATGGTGAATCACTCGACACTTTTGAATAAACTGCGTCACAGATTCAACATATCTTCAGAAGCTATTAAACTACTTTCTTCCTTTTTGAATGATAGAAAGCAAGCCGTTTTCTTAAATGGAAATCTCTCCGATTTTCTTCCGGTTCAACAAGGAGTTCCTCAAGGATCAATCTTATCCCCCCTTCTATTCTCATTATATGTGAATGAAATCGGTTTCATTATAAATGGAGTATCAAAACATTTTTATGCCGATGACATAATTGACGACTGCGTTTTCACAATGAACCAAGAACTAGAAAAGATATCCTACTGCGCGTCGTGCAATGGGTTGGTTCTCAACGCAAGCAAATGCAAATGCCTGGTTATATCAAGAAAAGAATTAGACTTAACATAATTTCCTTTCATATTTCTAAACCAGAACCCATAAGAATTCGTAAAATCCAGTAAAAATCTAGGAGTAATCTTCAATAAAACATTGACCTAGAATGACCACATCAACCAATTAGTAGGTAAAACTTATGGAACGCTTAGAACGCTGTGGACCGCCCAAAACATCACTGAATTTAAAACCAGACTAATGCTTGCAAGGACCCTTGTAATACCTGTTCTCATGGATACGAAATTTTTTACAACTGCGATTCCATCAGCATACATAAATTAAACATATGATTCAATAGTATCATTCGATACATCTTTGGCTTAAGAAGGTACGACCATATTATTTCACATTTGCAAGAGATTCTGATTTTAATGACTTCATGAAGCTTCGAACATTGATACTGTTTTTTTTTAAATCTTGAAACGCGCCAACTAGCTTATCTGTTTGAAAAAATCAGGGGTGGAATCGGCTAAGGTGATTGTTGATAAATGACAATCAAAATGATATAATTTGATCTACATAAAGTGATAGTCAAATTGATACCTAAAAAGCTATCACAAAAAAATGTGATAGTCGTTTTCAAACAAATTTGTTTATTCCGAATAGAGCTACCAGACGCTTACACAAACGACTGGAACATTTTCTTAGTTCACTTTGTTTCTTTTAAGAAAACACATTCCTGTGACCGATAAAGCTTACGACATTCGAAAAAAGCAAGAAAAGTAAGAATTTTATTCAAAATCAGCCAATTTGAAACTTTTATTTAGATATTTTATAAGAATCAATTTAAAATTTCACCAAGGCAACAACGAATTTTGACAATTTGAATCTGAAATTGTTCAATCGAATTGAATTGAGTTGAATCATCTTACGCAGACGAAATGAAAATGATAGTCAATTTGACTATCAAAAAGTTGATAGTCAACAATCACCTTAGCCGATTCCACCCCAGAATGTCAACATCGAATAGATCGACATCGGTAATTTTGCCACGCTTTTCGTGTTTTACCTCAGAAAGGCAATTTTTCATCGCTGCATGTCGCCTCTGGAATTCACTTCCAACTCATTTGCGGGATATAAGTGATATACATATTTTCCAAAAAATTATTAAAATTTTCTTTTTGAACATAAGCAACTAACTTAACTTAATAAACTATCTTCTTTTCTTAACTATAACTAACTTAACTATCTTTTCCTTCTTCTATTTCTATCATTTCTATTTTAACGTCAATTAATATTTTATCGATAAATTATTGTTATTTTCTTTTTTTGTATATAATTTAATTTTATATTATTTTCTTATCGTATTTAAAAAAAAAATGAATTGTTATATAAAGTTAAGTCGGCTTTCACAAATTTATAAGATATCTATTATCTTACTGTGTAAGCTTTATAAATAAATAAACTGAAACTGTACACACTTTATAAGGTCTTCGGACTTGTTACGTCCGTGAATCCGTCCTTCTTGGCCCAGGGCCTCCAGGGGTGGAATCAGCTAAGCTGATTGTTGATAATTGGCAATCAAAACAAACGTATTTGATCTTGCACGATGATATGATGGGGTGATTTAGAGCTCTTTTTGTGCTAATTTAGTGCTCTAATCCCGACTTGGTTCAAAATCCCTTCCTCCTCTAACTTGTGGTGTTCCCAGCTTGACGTCAAGCTGGAAATACCACACCTTTAGGTTCATAATTTCAAAAAACTGATGATGAGGGAATTTAGGCTCTTTTTGGGCTCCTAAGTTAGCGAAACTCCAAATTAGTATCTGCACCCCTTACCCCCTAAAATGAGTCACAAAGTTGAAGTTTTTGGAGACTTTCTAACCCAAACAAAATTTAAAAAAACTAATGATGGGGTAATTAAGTGCTATTTTTGGGCTCCTTAGTTCGCGAAACTATAAATTGTTTTTTTAAGCCCATATCCCCAAACTTAAGTCGTAAAGCTAAAACTTTTGGAGACTTTCTCAACCAAACAAAATTTTAAAAATCTAATTATGGGGTAATTTAGGACTCATTTTATTCTAGTTAAGAGCTTTCATCCCGATTTGGTTCAAAAATCATTCCCCCCTAAAAATTAATGTCAAAAGTTCAAACATTTTTTATTGCATTACCCTTACGAAATTTGAACAATTATTAAATTTAAAACTCAAAATAAAATTTCAGTGGAGAAATTCTGTACCCGACGTTTTGGAAAAAAGATTAAAATAATAACATTCCGTTAAAGATAAGATAATTTGCAAACGAAAATACCAGTTTCGTGTTTTTATTCCAACTGATTTGTGTTTTACAAAGGAAAATTCACTTTGTGATGACGTCACTCCCAGCAAACTGAACCATAGGCTTAACTCTTTTATAGGTATTTATTCTTATTTTATTTTGGAGATTTGTATTATATTTAAACAAAGCCTTTCAACCAATCAGATCAAGAATTTTTTTTTGAAATCAAAGTAGCCTTCATCGGAATTCAAAATTTAACTAATCAATTTTGAATTTACGCATTTATTTTATATTGTGAAGTGTCAAAATCATTCTCCACTAACTTTGTAGTCGAGTTTTTTACACTACGTCGGAGGAGAAATTTCAACTACTTTTGTAGTTAGATTTAACCAATCAGAATCTCTTGACTACGTAGCCACTAGCTTTGTGAATGCGTGTTTTGGTTTGGTTTTCATTTTGATGAGGGAGAAAAAATGTAAGTTACGTAAATAATAAATATACAGAATATTTTCCATTATTGGCAATATTTTTGCTAGAGTGACCGATAGAGTTGGTTGTGCCATACTAACAAGGAAATCCTGCCTGATTTCTCTTTGATATCCACCCTCTTCCAGAAACCGAAGTGTTCCAGCTAATTTCAATACATTTGGTATATATGTAGAATTAAAACTTGGAAGGTGTGGATCAATCTCATCCAATACATATTTAAAAGCTTCCTTGTACAGACAAAAAAGTTGCTTGAACCTTTAAAATATTTTAGGAATTTGCTTAAATACAGCATGAACAAAAGGATTTTCATTTACTTACGTGGAACTTGAAAGGCTCATTGAGTCGGATGAATCTCTTAAGAGTGTCCTTGTTGCACGTATTTCTCCTTTGGAATCAGATTTATCTTCGCTTTCAAGAAAGTAATCGCAATGAAAAAACATTTTACCGAACCAAATTTCCATTTTGAGTATCACGTTTGTTCAATAAACTACTATTCATTCTTTTTGCATCATATTGAACAATTCATAGTATATCTTTAAAACCATATCTTCTTATTTCTTTTTTCATTTATTTCTATTTTGTTCAATTCAAATTTGTTTGGTTACAATTTGTACCTTATTGAACAAAAAGATATGAATTTGGTTATATAAAGTTAAAGAACATATAAAATCTTTTCCAGTAATGGATTCGCACTACTGCCGAGCAAAAACCAAAAAACCAATATCTCGAAGCTGGCCTTACTTTAATAAAAATGTACATATGTGAAGACAGCGAGAAAAGCTGTTTCCTGTAATATTTATCGGAATGTTTTCAATGAATCATTTAATTTGTCGTTTTTAAACCCAAAAAAGATATTTGCGATAAATGTGCTAAATTCACAGCAACAAGAATTCCGAATACAAGTGAAAAACGAGATTATGACGTGCATCGCAGTAATCATAGTGAAGCAAAGGCTCAGCGTGATATCGATTGAAAACCCAAGTGTAAAAACACAGTGGTTATCTCTTATGATCTGTTTTTTTTCGCTGCAAAGCAAAGTTTCGAGTTACTTTTATAGGCGTAAATATGCCGTATATAATTTGACGGGATTTTGCCAAAATAATAAAACCACCTACTGCGGAATTTGGCACGAAACGCTAAACTGTCAGTCTGGAAATGACATAGCGATAGCATCTGATCTCACTATTATTTTGAAAAAAAGTTCTGGATAAGAACAGAATGGTATCCTTAGCCATTCTTAAATTTATGGAATGTAATACCAGTATTGAGACAATTACACAAAGGTACCCGGCCATTCGCAAGTGCAAGAAGTGGATGCTGTGCACAGTGGAATTGAAAAATACTTAAAGGACTTGGAAGTTTACAGCCCTTTTTCTTTGATAAGGAGTCTAAACGGATTGAGCTACAGTAAAATTAAGCTTAAGATTGCGCAGCTTAAGAATGAGGATTTTTTTAGTTTTAATAAAGCTAGTTTGGATCTTAAAATGGTACCTTTCGAAGATTGCAGACAAATCGAATATAGAAGCAATGAACTTTATTCCTTGTATTATAAGACAAAACATAGTGAGGATTTTCAAACGGTTAGAATCGCTTCTATCCCTCCTACTGTCGTACAAAGTGTTTTTAACATAAAGCTAACCAAGGAAAAGAAAAAAGACATTCAAGCAATGTTACCGTTCATGCCTAACATACAAGATCAACGTTTTTACGAAAACATAATGGTCCTTACCAATAATCAAATTTAGTGACGACTTAAATATTTAAGTGGACTCTAAATAATGAACCATACCAATAATCAATTTAATAGTCAGCTTAACGCTAAACGTCACTCTAAATTTTAGAGTACAGAAATATTGTCATTAAGTGTAAACGTAATGTTTGTGCTGTCATTCTGACAGTTGGTAGCAAAAGAATGTTTCTTTTATCTGTTGCAAATTTATTTTTGGCCGTGACCGTGAGCTCATACAAATTCACAAAAGAAATAAAGGTAATTAAAATAAACAAATAGATTAATTTCTTTTTATTTAAATATATACATAAGTAACATTTCAATTTATTTCAGAGTAAATTGTTATTCGAATGGCAACAAAGCGGCAATCAGCAATGAAGGAGTTGCTGGTTGAAGAAGTGAAGCCGTTTTCTATGAAAGTGGAGAGTAAACTCAACGATGGAAAAACGCTTAAAGCTAAATTTGAAGCTTGGCAGAGCATTCAGTAAATGTTCAATGCCAATGGCTATTGCTTTACAGCCAAACAAATAAGAGACAATGGAATCGGCTAAAAACGCAAGCCAGGAGCAAAATAAGTGCGTTCAGTCGGTCTCAGAAGAACCTTCTGAGATCGACATTGAAAAATCTGCAATGTTGTCAGTGGACTTCCAATTAGATAATGCGGAATTTGATAGCGATGCAATTCACTCAAATGAAATGTAAATTTATGTTTCTATTAAAAATTAAGTAAGGCCCAATAAGAAACCATTAAATGAAATGTGATTATTAACCCTGGGTAATGGATGCAAATCCAAAGAAATAAAACATGAATTTCGCCTCTAAATGCCTTAAAGATCCTCAAGCTAAATGCTAAATGAACTTATCTATCCATTTAGAAGTGAAATGTATGTTTTATTTCTACGGATGTTTTTGTTAAAGTCGACTTTAACTTGTTTCGGATCTCTTTAATCAGGGACATTGAGTTCTATTATTTATTTTTATATTATCGCCTTAAGTGTTTTTTTAAAACGTACATATTTTTTGTTTAACAATACAAACATACCAAGATATTGATATTGCTTTCATAGTACCCTTCAGAGAACCTAATGAAATCTGATTTGAATAATGAAATTGTTATTGTTTAATTAAATACAAAGTACCTCTGGTTTCCTTTAATATCCTTGTTGGCATCTGTCTTGTTTAATATTAGGTTTTTTTGTTCCATATCCACCAGTTTTAACAACTTATCTTCACATCATACAACTTTGGATTTTTATTGATCATTATTTCAGAACAGAAGAAAAAAGAAATTTGTAAATTGTTTTTAAAACAAAATTAAGGCTCTCAGCAAAAACATCACTTCTAAAAATAAATTTGGTAAAATAAACAAAAGTTTCTGATCTGGGCTTTAAAAATCGATTTCCCAACATTTTGAAATCCGGATATAGAACAAGATAAAACTCAGGTAACGATTTTATAGGATTTTAAAATTTCATCATGGCAACAATGAATTTTGACACTTCTAATCTAAAATTGTTTAATCGAATTGAATTGAATTGAATTAACACAGACCGAATAGTCAAATTTGACTATCAAAAATATGGTAGTCAATTATCACCTTAGCTAATTCCAACCCACGGGCCTGATTATTAGGTTTGCGGTGGATCGTTTTCAATTCAACCTTTTAAAATCGATTCGCGTTCTATTTCCTTATTACCGAAATCGCAGCAAATCAAAAATAGTTCTTCCTCTATTCCAGTGATTTGACACAATTTGACAGATTTCTACAAATTTTATTTTGTTTTGATTGAATTTGTGAAAATTGCAGTGATTTATTCAAAATTTTATATTTTACTGTGAATAAATTATAACAAAATTAAAATAAAGCTAACTCACATTTTTATATAATTACAATCAAGAAAGAATTCACGAAATTGAACAGTGAATAATAATACACTCTTTCGCCTGAGAATCCGCCAAAAAAAAGATCTCAACTCGCTAACAACATTATTACATTTCAAATTCACCTGAAAACAAACATCATTTAGAGGGCAAGTAAAAACCTGACAGTATATTTTTTTTTTAATTTCATAAAATCGGCCGTTACTCTCGAAAATCTTTTTGACGTGGTACAGACTTGTTACCAAATTCTGTAAGGTATTAAACTGACCATTAACTATATTTAGTTTTAAAAAAGAAACTAAATTGTACAATATATTGTATTATAATATATTGTAGTATATTATAAGAGATGTCTTTAGTTTCTTTAAAAAAAAAAACAATAGAACCAATGTAATTTTTTTTAAAAGGAATGTTATGTGGGGATATGAATCGACCAGCAATATACATATCTAGTGATTCAATGAAAAGTGTTGCTAGTGTTCACTTTGTGAAACAGAAAGCTATATTCTTTTAAATATATTTTCTACATGTAGCTAAGCCCTTTTTATTAAGTCTTTCTAAAAGTTTTCGCTAAAAATTACTAATTTTTCTCTTCAAATGCCCACAAGTTGACAGTTGGGTAAAGTTTTGGATAAGTTTAATGCAAATTTCAATATAAGTTAACTAATAACTTTTTATACATTGAATCTTATGATTATATTTAATAATATTGTATACCAAAATTATTATTTAAATGTATTGTATTATGTAAACTTGGACAAATAATGTATAGATAAATTAATTTGTAACTTACTTGCTTACTTAGTTTATAAATAAACGACCACAAGACGTAAATTGGAAATACTTTGGAATACATTTTTGAAAATTTGGTTATATCAGGTTTTCAATCACAAAGAAGAGTTTGTCATGAAAAGGAAGAATATTGGCATCACTATTTCTATTAATAAATTAGTTCTTGGTACCACTTAGTACCTAATTTGCTATTGTGAATCAAAGAAAACTACTTCAAAACTCAAAATTGTGAATTTACCTCAATGTCATTGTGACAGTTTTCCAATGACATTTCTCGTCGAGTCGACGTTTTGTTTTTTTTTTTAACAAGCAGAAAAAGAAAAACTTCTCAACAGCTTCATTTTGAAGATTAAATCTTCATTCCTTTTACTTGCAACTGCAACAAAATAGATGTTTCACTGAGATAAAATCATCGAAAAACTTTTAATTTAGAAAACTAAACCTCCAATAAACATGATTAAAGCGATTTTAGTGTTCAACAATCATGGCAAACCTAGGCTTTCAAAGTTTTATCAGTATTTTGTAAGTGAAAGCATATTTTGTTTTTCATGTGTATATTTTTTCTCTTTACATTATACATTTTTCAATTTATTGATTTTTATTATTTTCTTATAATAATGACGACGGTGATAATCTAAAATAAAAAAAAAATAAAATATGTTCCTTCCAGAATGAAGACATGCAACAACAGATAATAAAAGAAACATTTCAACTGGTGTCGAAACGCGACGACAATGTTTGTAACTTTTTAGAAGGTGGAAGGTATGTTTTATGTTTTAGTATTTACGAAATGTGATAACCCAATGCCCTAGAGTTTTTAAATGATAAGTTTGAGAGTGACTAACTAATATAAACATTTCAGCTTGATTGGAGGTTCAGACTATAAGCTTATCTACAGGCACTACGCCACACTTTATTTTGTTTTCTGTGTTGATTCGTCCGAAAGTGAGTTGGGCATCTTGGACCTGATTCAGGTGTTTGTCGAAACACTCGATAAATGCTTCGAAAATGTATGCGAACTTGATTTGATATTCCACGCTGATGCTGTGCACCATATTCTTGCCGAATTGGTGATGGGCGGTATGGTGCTGCAGACAAATATGTCTGATATCTTAGCTAGGATAGAAGAACAAAACAAATTAGTTAAACAAGAGGTAAGTTATTTCAAGTTTACTCTTTTTAAATACAAATATAGTTTGAATTTAATTTTTTAAAAGACTATAGAATGATTTTTGATTAGATTTGTTAGTTTGTAGCACATATTTTTACTTCAAATAAAAATGTTAGTTTGTTTGTAGAACCTTTTTTTTGTATCAAAACAATGCAAAGATCTCATAAGTACTTTTAGCTTTTCATTTTACCAAAATTAAGTATTATCAAGGGACCTGTAACAGCTGAACAAAATTGTTTTCTTATTAGAATTGCGTGCTTCCGAAATGTATAAAGAGGATTGAACAAAATGTTTGTTTCTGTTTGAAGAAAGGTAAAAACTACTTCGCTTATTTCGAAACAAAACAAAAACATATTAATAGCAATCAAATCTATTCAAAACTCAAGGACCAAACATTTATATAATGCAAGCGTTATGATAAATATGTATTCAGGATTATGATTAGGATTTTTTTCTTTAGAAATGGGCATAGATCTAGCTTAAATTTTTAAAATATATAAACGTCTAAAAAGCTTGAGTATAACTCCCGTCTCTTGGCTGGTCCTTTAGTAACTTACTTCAGCCCCTTCGACAGTGTTCAGCGAAGATCTTTTAAAATGATTTATGACATTAGCATCATTAACTAAATTACGTCACTTGAAAATCTTCCTAATGATTCTTGCCACTTTCTCAGTGTTATTTGAACGGGATATGCTAGCGTTAAATATTTCAACCGCAATACTCGCGCCTCTAAGAATGCCCGTTTGTTTAACCTTGAGATACTCGATCTTTAGCCGTAATACGCGAATATGGAATGCCTTAACACAATATGTGTTTCTCTTTCATTGCAATGTCTTATTAGAGCTCAAAATCAATGTACACTGACACCTCCTTTCCAACTCCTTCTTCTTTTCCTAATGTTCACCCTGTGTCTGGAATATTAAAACATGACTCAGACTATCTTTAATCTTAAATCGGACTATGATCTGTAAAATATCCAGTTGTATCCTTTTAAGCATTTAAATCCTTATACTCGTGGCTCCAGTAATTCTCATCAGTTTACAAACAGCTTACGAATAGCTTACCACACTAAATTTCTATGTCAACTCAGCTTACAGAAATACACCTGTTGCATTCTGCACCAACACCTCCTTTCAAAACTTCTCCATCCTTTTAATGCTTACACTGAGTCCATGAAAAAAAATCTGTCTGAAGAAATCTGGATTATTTTTAGTGAAAAATATGTAAGAAAAGAGTTCCAACATACAAAAGTCAGAGATATTCAGAGTCTTAAGTGTTTTCCTCAACTTTGATATTAATACCAAAGTTCTTTATTGGAGCTTTGAAATCCCTTAATTTTTAAAATCGTCAAATTTTGTTCAAGATCTACTACTGTTTTTATATAATTTTCGATGGACCAACCAAGTATTACTTCGGGGTCAAATAAAACGGTGAATATGATCTTCAATACAATTTGATGTAATTAATGGTCTTTTAAGATATGATGTGCTTTTAAGCCAAAAGTTCATGCCTGACAACTTTTCTTTTATAGCTTTTAAACAAAATTATTTTGCCACTCTAGAAATGTATGAAATGACTTCGATTAGACGCATTATGTGCATCCAGTAGTCAAATTGTAGTGTTAATGTCTCTATGTTAATTGGTTAATCTGTAAAGTTTTATAATATATTTACTCTAGTTATATCAATCTATAAAAATGAACATATTTTTAAAACAATAAAAAAATCTCTTTTTGTATTTACAGGCTGGTTTATCAGCAGCGCCGGCTAGAGCAGTAAGTGCAGTTAAAAGTATGAACATTCCACAGCAGATAAAAGACATCAAACTCCCAGATTTGCCTCAAGCCATTAAAGACTTGAAATTCTGACCGGGCCACACTGGTTTCGATAACGTAGTCCTCCATCGCTTTGCGTCCTCCTCACAAAATGTGTATTTCCCAATTGATTCGAACATCTCATCGTCGGCATTCAATTATGATTATTATCAATCCCAGACTCCGATGGATAATGATAAATCAATGTCCTCATCATTGATGTTATCACAATCAAAGAAGCCGTCATCATCTGGGCCATCCAAATCGAGTTCTCATCCATTGGGTTTCTTCGATTCAAACGAACAAAGTGAACCATTGCGTTCTCTATCATCCGATTTTACCTCCCATCATCAACATCATCAATCGTCATCTAACCAGGAAAACAATAATCCAATGTCAATTTTGGGAATAAACAACATCAATGCCGATGGCACAAACTTCTATAAAAAGTACACATAAAGTTAAAACAACAAAAAAAAATAAAATCTCACAGCCAAATTATAGGAGGAGGACTTCTTTTTATTTTTTTATTTTTTTCCTTGCATTATTAATTTTATTTTATGACTTTATTAGAAGCTAAAAGCTATTTAAATTTAAGAACTTTAAAAATGAATCAAAAATTATAGAAGACATATTTATATATTATCTAAATCTAACTTTTAAAAGCATTTTTATTTTAATTTTTTTGTATACTATCTTCGATATAAAGCTGACAATTTTCTTGATAGTATATTTTTGGTTGTTATAATATATAATACCGAATTCTACACTCGAGTGATCAGAATGTAGGCTTTGGTCTTAACTACCTTATCAAACATTCAATGAAAAATAAGACATACGGGAATTAACATCCAATCAACTGTCATATATATGTATGATTATTTGTGCTTGAAGTTAAGGCAAGTTACTAGTATCTGATTATAAAGCTTCATAAGACACTTGAATGCAAAGTTAGCCGAGAAAACAATCTTAAAGTTCAGACAACAAAAGGGACTTCATTTGCAACTATTCATGCTTATTTTGAGATTAAGTTTTTCAAGTGTCATACATTTTAACCTCAGAATTTTACTTCACTAACCCCTAACTTCAGTTCATCGTTCAAAAACAACAAAAAAAAGTCCATCGTATTTTGTATTGTAATAAAATATTACTTATTTAAATCTGACGAGGAACCCTTTTGCACAAAACATTTAAAGGACTTGTACAGAAAATAAATAATTCACAGAGTAATAAAGTTCAGTTTTCTGTTGAATGTAAAAGTTAAAACATGATCAACTGACTTAATGTAAGGGAGATTTTTGTTGACTAACTTTTCAGTTAACTTTATAATAAAATAATTGGAAGGTATTTTTTTGACAGCTGGCCAACCAGATACTAAATACTTATTTTCAAGTCCCTTATGTTGTCTGAACCTGCCCAATCTCCCTTACTTGGGGTCTCCATTAAACATTTCCGATGACAGAACTATCGGCCTGTCATCAGATAATCCAATAGAGACCAACAATCCAACATCGAGTCCATAATCAGGTCATCGCAATTTGGATTTTTCGAGCGAATCAAAATCCTGTCATGAAATTTGACGTTTGTGTTGTATGTAGTGGTGAGCGACCATTTTCCACAGTCTTTTTGAAATGAAAATTGCATTTCGTTTAAATTGTCGTCGAGTGCCTATAATCATTAATTGAAAGAACAGCTTCAAAGCTGTCGACCGACATCCTGCGAAAATTGTTATAGTCTGCACCGTCCTTCCGCAGTAAGTCCTTGAGTAGGTGCGCCTCCAAATCATGAAGTTCCCTTACTTCGAGAAATGGATTCACCTAAAACCAGTGGTTTCTTTTATTCTCTTGAAAAGTTGTAGTTCCTCCAGCTTCTTAATTTTTGTTTACACAAAGGCATTTTTTTAATATAATTTGTTTGAAATTTAGTTTTGTAAAAAAACAATAACAACCAACACTAAGGCTAAATCAACAAAAAAGTAAACAACAGATTAACCGTTTCTAATGTCAAATGTGACATTTGAGGTTGCTCATGGTAAGACATAATATGTCCAGTCAAAAAAAAAACAATGGATTGCGGAATAGAAGCTTGATTGGATTTTGCTCTTGTGGAGCCTCAGGGTTAGTATCATGTTAAGTCTTCCTATGTCAAAATGTCGGCTGATCATATTTCTGCATTCAACTGAGAGCTATTTTTCTTTTTTTAAAGTGTCATCAGCAAAATAAATTAGTAGAAAATTATATATGACAGTTTTAACAATACAAATAACTTAATATTTATGTATAAATATTTTCGTTCGTAAGTACTTTTCATGACAATGAAATTTCTTGCAAAAAAAACTTAAGGTGGCACAAGCAGAGATTAAACCCAAGACCTCTGGCATGACAGTCTTATCCACTAACCATCACGCCACGGGTACTAAAAGAGGAAAAGATAATAACACCCAAATCCGAATGTGTTAAGTTCCTGAATGTTTCTAGTAATTGTCAAAGAGCGAAGTTATAGCTTAATATATGTATATAGCTTAATCGACTATTAGATCTTATTTGTAACTATAATATATGGCTTCAGAATTTAATAACATATGGTTTTCCAGTATGAGAAGTTTAATTTATTTAATATAAATCAATTGTATAAATGAAGGACCGCCATTAGCAGTGGAAAGCAACCAATATATCCAATTTTACATTGGTAAATAGCTCATATGCTGTTGTATGCCCTCCAAAACTTCACAAATTCCATCTTTGAGGTCTTGAATCGAGTGTAAAGCATTGGTCTTATCTTTCATGTGGTCCCAAAGAAAACAAAAATCTAAAAAGTGTTAAATCGTAAGAGGAAGACCGCGAATAAGGTGGCACGCACAAGTGGAAAGTGATCTCACCCAACTTGGAAAGCGATACTGGAGACATCTAGCTAGGGACCGATCTAGATGGAGAAGTATGTTGGGTGAGACCCTAGTTCACACAGGACTGTAGCGCCACCTTAAGTAAGTAAGTTAAATCATAATATCTCGGTGGCTAGTTGTTGTGATCAACTCTTCGATTTCTTCTAAAACTATGATTGTTTCGTTTCTGTCGTGGCACGTAGCTCAAGTTTTTACTGAAATCGTTATTGTCAAAGCACGTATCGATCCATTTTACTTGTTAAATGTCAAAATAAAATAACTTCAAAAGTAACAGATGCAATGCAAAGCCTCTTATTGGAGAACCTTTTAGTTCAGATTGATTCTTTTGAGTGACATGGTGTCAGTTTAATTATTCAGCAACTTTATTTCAACTACTTCTTAAATGTTTTTTTTTATAAAATAAGTTGGTTTTTTGTTTTCCAATATGTTCGATGGAAAAGAAAAATTGAATAAAGTAATTGTTTGTTTTGAAATAAAACCATGATTTAATATATGAATTGATTCTTATGTTTAATGTTAACATAGCTTAATAACGCTAAAACAATAAATTTTGCAATGCGTTTTCTACCTACACCGTACACATCAGTCAAATTTGTTTCCAACTTAATAAAATGTCAATGTAACACTCTCCTTAATATCAAAAATTAATGACACCCTGTACACCGGCTGTCAGTTGAACTCCATAGAAATTCTTAACGAAACCCGCCCAAGTGGTGTTTTCAATTCTACTCCGCGTAGCGGCTCTTTGATTTTGAATTTCCCAATAAATTCATAAATTTAAACATCAATAAAGTGTACGTGCAATAAGCATTTAATTCCCCATCAAGTGTTTAATAAAATACTCATCAAAAAACATACATAAACAAGAATAATTTTAAATCTCCCACTATTCTTTTGTTAAATGAACCACTGAACTGTAATCGAAAGCGAATTGTGTTTCGTCGAACGTCGATATTATTTTATTTTTCTACGAATACGAAACAAAAAACCAAAAAAGAACACGAAAGACTTTCGATCAAAAAATTGTTGAGTCGACGTATGAGAAAAATTTAAAACCGACCGGCCAGTCCGAAATTTGCAGAGTGGCAGTGAAGTCACTCAAGTCTCGTGAGTTCTTTTAAAAAAAAAAATTGAATCCAATTTGAAACAGAATTTAAAATTTGTCTTTGGCCCTTTTTGTGTTTTAGTTTTTTATTTGTATTTAATTTGTGTCCAATTTATAAAATAACTCGTAATTTACAATCAAATCGGTCCAAAAAAAGGAAACGTTTCCATTTGAGTGCGTGCATCTCTTGCATCAGTGCAAGAAAAAGAAAATGATTTTTTTTTTGCAAAAAGAATAAAAAAATCAAGTGGAAAGAGAAAAGAAAAACAAGAAATTCAGTGCTAAAGATGTGATTGTGTTTGTGTGTTATTCACAAAAATTTCCTGAAAGAGTGTTGCAAAAAAAAGAAGAAAAACTAAATTTTAACTAAAATGCCGTTTGTCACATTGCTTTCCAAAAATCCAACCCAACAAAAATAAAATTACACCTTTGAAGCATCTTGCTTTGGGTTTTTTCTTTTATTTTTGTTGAACAAAGAACAAGAAATATAATTTATTTTATGGATATTTGTCTAATTCCTTAATGACGTCATAGTTTTTGGTCGGTTGGACTTGAAAGAGAGGTTTTTTTAGTCGATTTGAACAAATAAAAACCAAAACCAATTCGAAGCGACGACGACGGGACGGATAAAATAAAATATTTTTGTTAAAATATTTCTTGTCTGAAGAAAAAATTACGAGAATAAGAAAAAAGAAATAACGAAAGAAAATTCTCTTGTCAAAAGATGAAAGGGAGATGGATAAGGAGAAGGAGAAAAAGGGATTTCTTTCAAATTCTCCTTTCTCCATCATTTTCTTCGTTGTTTGTGGTTTCCCCACAACTTCAACAACACTTTAGTACTTTTTTAAAATAAAATACCACCACCCGGATTTGGATAAAAAAGAACGTCAAAAAGCCGATGATCGTTGACTTGACATCGCCATCGTTGCCGTCGTTGTAGTCGTAGTCGCCGCACCGTCATCGTTATTTTTCTTTCTTAGTTTTTATATCTTCAATTTTTGTTTCTTAGTGAGTTTCGAGTATTGCCAGGTGTATTTTTTTTTCTTTTCAAAGGAGATATTAAGTTGCAAAGAAAATAGGGGTAAGGATATCGCCCACTGGGTGACCTACCTCAAATTTATGAATGCAACTTGCACTCAAAACATAGTTCATTCCAACTAGGATCAAATGGCTAAAATTTCTATGACCAAAATGTTTTTAATAGAATTTAGTCCGATCGTCGACAAATGGCAATTTGCTTCTAAGGTGGCATAAAGAAAGTTATGTGTTTCTGTTCACCGGTGGGACATTCCGTCACACCAAATTGTACACAGTTTTGCAAGAAATATCTCAAACATTAACGATCTAACTTAAGTTATTTGGACGTTGATATTTCTAAAATTGGCAACGTAATCTTGAATTGTCATTTTATTGGTAAAAACTTTTGAAACTTTTCATTGCATAATTATTCGCTCAGCTTCACTTTGCTAAGACTAAACCTTTAGATTGTAGCTCATACCTTTTAAGTAATTCAAAAATTGTACTAGCATTTTGTCTTATTGCAAATTATTTTGATCCTTAGTGTTCAAATCAACTTGTATGATGTCTGTAAGAATAAGAACTATGTACATACTTCTAAGGACTGGTAAACTTGCTTAATACAAATCTTAACATTTTGAGTTTAGCATTTAAAGTTATTAACAAGGTTTTATAACTGATGAGGTCCAACATAATTAGGACAAAACGCCAGTATACTATATTTTTTAGATCGATTTAAAGATCGTCAAGTTATTTCAAATCAGAAAAGAAAGATTCCTGTTGTTTTCTGGAGTCACATACCTTTTTCTTTTCTCAAGACAGATAAATATGCTTTTTATGTTTAAAAAATAAAACTCTCTTTAACTAAAAACCTGTTGCTCTGATCAATTACCTAATCATTGTTGATCTTTAGGTTATTCTTCATTTTCCAATCAGGTTTGGCATAGAAGTCAAAATTTAAAATTAAATTAAAAACTTAAAGTGTAACTTTGATCTTTTTATCCTGAAATTGTTCATAGATTCAGTTTTCTTTTAGGTAACCTATTTATTATTATTATTTCGATTAATATGAGTAACTAAAAATTATCTTGTGTGCTTAAGAACAAAAATGTTTATAGACATCACTAAAACCACTCTGGTTCTTATATTTCCAAAATGGTTATGCTAGTTGTGAAAAACAACAAAGAAGCCACACCAAATATCTATTATCCATGTACTTTGTTTATGTTGGTTTATTAAAAGTTGACAATATTTTAAATGTTGTCAGAAATAAAATAACAATTTTTATTTCTGCATAAAAAAGTGTTAGATACAAACAAAAGGAAGGTTTTTTTTTCTATGGATCAAAATGGTTCAATATTTCCTTTTAATTGAGTTTATTTATTGACCAATTTGTGTAATAATTGGGATTAGTGGAGGTATAGTTTTTCGTCGGCTTTTTTGGTTACTGTAATTTTCGCATTGAAACAATTAAATTACATTAACTTTCCCAACGTTTCGGCAAGGGTTGCTGCCTTCTTCAGGGGAACTTTATTAACACAAAAATATACAAATGATCTTGGCATACAAATACAATAAAGTTTACTCACTCAAGAAAAACAGGAAAACAATTTAATATTAGCTATATTAATTAATATAAATTAAAAATAAAACTATGAATAATCCTTTTAAATTAATCTAATTCCGACATAGACAACCTGAGTATCTAACATTTGACTTATTCTAAGAAAAATAAGGAAAACTAAAACTTTATTTCAATACCACATGAGAATTCTAGAATTTGGTCTTTCTCTTTAAAATTAAATAGACTAGGTGCATCATACATTAACATGTGATAAGAGTGAATGTAACAAAACAACCTTGGTTACATAAAATGTGCTTCCCAAAATATTGAAGGTATAGGAGTAGTTAACTGAAGAGAATGTAAAACTTCACATACCTACCTATATTTCACTTAAATCTTGTGAGCTTAACATTCAAACAAGCTCGTAAAACCCACATAATCCTCTGTGATATCCAACAAACTCGTTGACTCACTCCATACCACAAACTCTGGCAATACTGCATTGTTTGACTGGGGCTGGCTGGCTAGCTCAATGTTCTTTCCCCCCTTTTCTCTTCTTGCTCACACTGTTTCCCTTTTTTTTATTTGATTGTAATTACCACGTTAATTTCTTTCCAATTTTATAATTTCATTTCAATTATAGAATTTATACTTTATAGATTCATTTAGTGTCTGTATCTGTTTTCACTGGCTCTGCCTGTTGTGTTTAATTTCGTTTCAATTTAACTCGCTCGACTTATTAAAAGGATTTTGGCGTAGAAAAGGGGAAGAAATGTAAAATTAAAAAAAAGAAGAAGAAACACTCAACCTTGTATATTATTTGACTTTATGGTTTAAAGTGTTTTAATTTGTTATTTATTTATTTTTCCATTCTTTCATTTTGCTGCATCTGAATCTGAGACTGAGATGTGGGTAAAGTTGAAATTATTATGATAAACATAAAACTAGAAGATGTGAATGAACAAAGAGAGTTCAACATTGCATTCGGTCCGATTAATATTTTATTTTTTTTCTGTGTAAATCATACTAAAAAATTAATAAGAATAATAATAAAAAAACAACACAAAAAGGGCGACAAAGATTAAAACATTGTTTCGATAACAAATTTATTAATAAATTAATCTTTTTTTTTTTCTTTATTCCTCAATTTTATTAATTTGATTGTTTGTTTTTGTATCTAAAAAAAAGTTGAAACAAAAAAATTAAAGGAAAAGTAAATTTAAAAAAAAACCAAAATTGTGTCCGCTGTGCGTGATTAGTTTTTTACACACAACTTTAAATTAAACAAAAATTAAGTTTATCGTTTTTTAAACCAACAACAACAACAACAAACCGGTGTCTCTTCGGTTCCAGTGTGTGTTAAAGAGACAGAGAGAGAAAAAAAAAAAAACAAATTAAATAATTCAGGAATAATCAGCAGAGACAACAACAAACAAACCAACAATGGGAGATGAAATTAGTGATCGCAACGATCCCGAATTGAAATATCTATCGGTTGAACGGAATCAATTCAATGATCCAGCAACACAGGCAGAATGGACACAAAAGCGTTTGGTTTGGGTGCCCAATGGAAACCAGGTTTGTGACTAATATTTTTAATATTCTCTTTGGTTTAATCATTTTTATTTCCTTATATATTTACTTACATCTCGAATTGTACATATGTACGTTGCGTAGGTATGTAACTCATAAGAGTTCTTTCATTAAATTTGAATTTGTAGACGTTACGCTTACAAAAGGTAAAATCCAAACTCACAGAGCTATACCTACATTGATACAGTGAAAAGAAAAAAGAAAAAAGAAAAAAAAAGCACACAATACGCGATTATATCGAATCCAATGATGATGATGATGATGGGGGCGTCTGTCGTAGACATAGTCGCCGTCGTCGCCGCCGCCGTCCAAGTTGTCGTTATCGTTGAGTAGAGCAGAGTAAAGTAAAACAAAGATTTTTCACTCCACAATACAAAAATTTCTCTTTTTTATCGTTGTTGTTGTTATTGTTTGGTCTTCAATCTTCTTTTGGAAGAGATGGAAGAGCTGGAGTTGAAGTTGTTGTAGGTTGGGTTGGGTTAAGAAGATGAATTTGTGAGCAGAATGGATTGAATATTGTATAGTTTGTATTTTTTTGGTATCTATTTATCTATCTCTATTCTTACTCATTCGCCGTGGTTATAGTACTACACCCTTTAACCGAAACTACAAGTGGAATTTTTTTTCTTATTCGAATTAAAGAAGAAAAAGAATAGATAGTTAAGTACTCAGAAAAACAAAAACAACACTAACGATAAAGGCTGTTGATAGAAAATGGAATGAACAAATTTAAAAACACCTATTTTTTTAATGATTCATAAAAACCAAGCAGTTTTATCTAGTTTTTCTGAAGTATTTACCTGGTACCTATTCATATCGTATGCTACACACTATACATACCTACATATACTCATTGAAATAATGGTCAAATATCTGTGGTTTGCTTTGAGTCAGTATTGGTATAGGTACCTTATTTTTTTGCAAACAACAAAACGTTTAAGGAATTTCTAATTTTTAGAAATTTGTTTGATGAGCTGAGTGTAAAACGTAGTTGAGATTGAATTTTTAAACCAAATTGACGGTTATGAAACTGTGATTTACATAACCTATAACATAACATACATTATGTACCTCTTAAGTGTTCAGGAAGAGGTGTTGTTTATAAAGGGATTTACAATAAGAGGTAATTTAAAAATTATGTTTATTTCGTTCTAAGGAGGAACATAAATACATAAATAAACTTCAAATGCTCAATTTGCTTATTGGCTCCTGGGACTTCTTGATAACTTCACAAATTGCATCTTCAAGATCTTTTGAGCATTTGCCTCAAAGAAAAGAGCCTAAAGTTGTTAAATCACAAAAACTTGGTAAACAATTGTGATTAGCTTTTAGATTAATAATACTGTTATGAAACTTTCGTCGTTAAATTATGATTGTTTTGTTGTGAATTTTAATGAATCGTTCCATTTTTAGTAATAGAGTAGTCAAATGTCAAAGGAAGATGGTCTCATTTTTAAAATGATTACACTTTCCGAATAATTTAATTAAAATAATTGACTGCTTTCTAACTAATAGATATTTTAAAGTCAAAAAAGGTATTATCTTTTTCCAAACTCACACAAATTTGCAGGGCGAACCTACAGAGATCCTTCTTCTACACTTAATGCAAACAAATCTCATGCCGAACAGTTATTAAGCTTTTTCAATTATTGGGGTATCACAATAAACTTTCAAAAGTAGGAGTTTATTTGCTATAGAAATGCATCGCCACTGGTTATCAACAACCACTCAATCAATCTTAAAAAACACTTAAAATATCTTAGAATAAACCTTTACGAAAGATCAAAAATGAATCCTCATACTCGACTTTCGCTAAATAAAGTGATAGATTATTATTTGTTGAGAAAAGAACGAAAATCCTTGTGTACAAATTTATTAGACCTGGGATTTCATATGACGTAGTTCAAAATATAACCAACTGTAGCCAAGGATATTCAATTATTTGAAAGATTTATAGTGAGAGCGTGTTTAAAGAAATACAGAAGACGTGGATGTAAATGGTTCAGTAACTTGACTATTTACAACGATTCTCAAATCAAGCCTCTCCTTGCATATTTAATGGAGCTAGCCATCAAAAGAATTCAAACGTTTAATTTTCACGAAAACCCCCTTATCAAAGATATATATACTAATCAACTTCGCTGTTGAAGAGAGGTAATACGCTTCTCCAGCCAGCTAAGCCAATTCACATTTGCGACAAAAATTCTTTCAGTTCCAATCAGTTAGTTCCTCTCTTCCTTGTACGGGAGGGGAAGCCAAATATACAGCTGCGGTGAAAATAATAGCACCATTGCGAATCAAAAAATAAAGTTAATTCTAATAAATAAAGAAACATTTTGAATGTGTCATAGAATGAAATAAAGAAAAAACACCATATTACAAAAAGCAATCATTTTTTATTTAACAATTTAAGAAAACAGAGTTCATTTTTCTAAAAAATGTAAAAAAAATAACAAAAATAATACCACTGCTTGTTATACAAATTGAACGTAAAAAATAATAAAAATTATTTGGCTTAATGAGGTGTCAATTTCACTAATATTTAGTTGAATAGCTTTTGTTGGTTTGATTTGGGAGACAGATTTCTTCACTTCAGTTCCTAAATTTTCAATGGGGCTTAGGTCGGCAATTGCGCTGGCCATTCCATTACATTAATTAAGTTGTCCGCAAACCATTTATGTGCCTTTCTGCTGGTATGTTTGGGGACGTTACCTGTTGGAAGACCTACTAAAGCGGCATTTCCTCCTCTGCACAAGGGATCATAACATTTTGGAAAATGTCAACATAAACATGTTGATTCATAACTAGCTTTATCCAATGTATGGGCCCAACTCCATTGTATGAGAAAGAATGGCTTTCCGTGGACTGCATGCCTTTAAATTGTTTTCCCTCAATCAGAGTGGAAGAGTTTCCACGCATGCTGTTATATTTCATTCCTTTTTGAGGTCAATTGCAGTCTTAAAGTAATTTGTCCGGCTTTCTCGAACAAGGCGTCTGATGGCATTAATTGTCATTGCAGGTGTTCAACCTCGAGTTTCACCTTTGGGAGTATATATCATTGCGTTCCTAATCGTTTTGTTGGAGCACCCCACTTAAAGCCGAACTTCACTGTAGGATTTACTGTCTGCAATAAGTTTTTGGATGAAAGCTCGTTTCTCGTCTGTGCAGTGTTTTCCGGGACCCATTTGTTTTAAAAGTAAATTTTGATTTTGAAATGGGCAGAAATCAATAAGACAATCAAAATTTGATATTTAATAGCATTACCTTGAAAAATAATAATGAAAAATTTATTTTTCTTGCGGAAACTCCAATCGGTGCTCATAGAAAAAAGACCGTTTTCATTTTAAAGACAGAGTTGCACAAGAGAGAGATAACATTTCAAGCAATAATATATTACGGTAAAGACCATAAATATTTTGCTGTAATTTTTGTTTATCAAATCAAATGGCGTGGCGCAACAGTCCGTTGTGAACCAGGGCCTAGTGACGTACAACTCGCAACCATTTCTGTGTGCGAGTACTGTTGTCAGAAATGGAAGGGACCTACAATTTAAGGCCGAATCCGAACGGCTAGTTTTGAGAAAGCACTTTTTCATGACAAGAAGTACTCTTGAAGGATTTGTCAATTCCTCGCAAGAGGCAGTACCCGCGAAAATTATTTTTTTAAAATTAAGGTGGCACCGGCAGGTATGCTTATGTTTATGCTTGAAATAAAACTTTGTCTAGTGGTGCTATTTTTTTTACCGGCACTGTATACAGAGGCTAACAAAACCAAATGTAAGACGTAAGTGTGGCATTTTTGTATTGGTACTGGGATCCCGGGCGACTCATAAACAGAAATAAAAATATAATTTCTAATAATTATATTTATAAAAGTAATATATGTAAACCTTCAATTTAAATCCAAAGGTAACCTAATACTTGAAATCTTAACAAAATCTATATTTAAAGATTTGTGGTGTCGATTGAATCGTTTCGAAGCGGAGGCAACTTCACCCTGGTCGGTTTTACTGATGTTCTATTTTGTTTCCTAGATTTAAGTTTTTATCTAGTTTTAAAATAAATAAGTGCCTGAGTACCAAGACTACCTTAATTAAATCGCTATTTTACAGTAGCATGAAATTTCACCAATCATTTTACGAATGCGTGCGAATGCATTGGCTGTTCCTTTAAAAATTATTCTTAATCGTTCACTTGAAATGGCGAGTTTCTAATATACTTGGAAACGTTCAAAAATCACACCTATTTACAAATCAGGTGGTAGGAAAGATGTTTCAAACTATCGTCCAATTTGTAAAATTGCTACGATTCACAAATTTATTAAAAAGTTAGTCTATGACAAATTAACTCCTTCCCTTAAAGCAATGATTTCACCATACCAACATGGTTTTGTAGCTAGTAGATCCACTGCAACTAACCTCGCTATTTTTAGTAATTTAGTCTTGAATGCACTTGAGAAAGGTTATCAGTATGATGTTGTCCATACTGACTTTTCTAAAGCTTTTGACAGAAGTTAATCACGATGCTTTACTTTTCAAGATAAATAAATTAGGTTTTCTCTCAAACTTTTTAAAATGGGTAAATTCATACTTAAGGGATCGTATTGAGTACGTTCGTATAAATAACATTATTTCAGCAGCGGTATATGTTACGTCGGGTGTTCCGCAAGGAAGCCATCTTGGTCCTTTTCTTTTTTGTTGTTTATAAACGACTTTCCTTATATGTTTTTAAACTTAAAGTGCTTGATGTACGCGGATGATCTAAAAGTATTTCGTGGTATAAAATCTGAACATGAATGTTTTCTTCTGCCACAAGATGTTGATCTTTTATCGGACTGGTGTTTAGCTAACTGTTTACATTTGAACATTTCCAAATGTGTAAGCCTAACGTTTTTTCGAAATCGTTGTTCAATTAATTTTATCTATAAAATCAATCATATGCCATTGTCGGTTATAACCATTAAAAAAGATCTTGGTGTGATTATTGACAAAAAACTTGACTTTGTGAAGCATATAGATTTTTTAGTTGCTAAAGGCAGTTCAATGTTAGGTTTCATATTGCGAAACTCAAAGGAGTTTTCCGATCCACACGCCTTAAAATGTTTATATTTTGCGTTTGTAAGATCTAATTTTGATTACTACAGTGTAATCTGGAATCCTTCATATTTTCTTCATTCATTTAGAATCGAAAAAATCCTAAAACGATTTAAGACAATTGTAGTGAAAAGATTTCAATAGGACATTGATTCAGAGGTTATGTTCATTCGTGACATAGTAGTAGTAGATCATATTGATTGTTCACAAAATTTAGCTTTAATTGGGATTAATGTTCCTGCGAGATTGCTTCGAAACAAGTCGTTTTTTAATGTACATATTCAGGTTTTCATATTTATGTTTAGATTCTCGTCCATGTCCTTTTGAAGTGGACTACCAACGGAAACGTTTGATAAGATCATTAAATTCTGATCTTTACAACATTGTACAATGGGGATTCAAAAACCGTGTAGAATTTCATGCTTCAAAAACTGATTATTTTCTACTGTCGCATGAGAGTAACACTCTCCCAATGCCACCATCCATGGGTGGTACATCCATCAAGGTGACTGAACAGCTCTCAATTCTAGGCATGTGCATCACAAACTATCTCAAGTGGTGTGAGCACATAATTGAAGTCGCTAAAAACTCTACTAGATGTTTAGGTTTTCTCCGACGATACAAGAAGTTTTTTTTTACCTCTTCTCATGTGATAAAGCCTTTATTCGTCCGAAACTCGAGTTATGTCGTTTAAACATGATTCAAAAGAGAGCCTTAAAAATGATAGGTGACCTTTGTCTAACTAAAACTTTTGTATCTATTGAGCACCATCAGAGGTTTTCAAGCCTGTGATTATTTTAAAGTTGCTTTCATAAACAAGGCTCTAGTCCCTCCTCAAAAAATTCAACCGTAATACCCGGTCTTCTAGGAATGCCCACCAGTTTACCATTGAGATCAATTTCGGACATAATCTCTACGGAGTATATTCTTTTTTTATTGGAACTACACGAATTTGGATGTGTAGATATTCAAAACCAATATGCATCTTTATCTCCTTTCTAATTCTGTCTTCCTTCCTAATTGCTCGCACTGTGTTTAATCATTATAAGAGTGTGCGCTCAATATACAAAATAAATCATCCCACTTCTCGAAACCCAAAAAATATGTTAATTGTTGTCGTGCGGACTTCAGCAAAAATAATATAGGAATGCAAAGAGCTGGTTTTTGCAAGATCATTTGGAAAACTTTTAAATTTTTCAATACAAAAATTGTTTCAACCGCAAAAGTTTGAAATTCATGAATAAAGGCATTTTTGGAATTTTACAATCCACTTCGTAGATATGCATCCTAAAATAAGTACCATTTGGTCGATCTCCTGCTACCGCAAAATATTAAAAAAAAAAACAATTATCAACTTAAGCAAAATAAAATGATGAATCATTTCAACGACTATCGTATACAAATTGTTTGCATTCAAAATTTATTTTTGTCCCAACAGAATTCAGAGAAATCTCGTCTTTATTGTTAATGTTAATTTTTGATCCATAATCAGCTCAACTTCCTTGCAAAATGTGGTCATTCAAACCAAAAGATAAAATTTGAGTTTTTTTATATGATATTTAAACATTAAAATTTAGCTGCAAAACAAACTGAAAGTCTCTTAGGGACAATAGTTCTCAACTATAATAGTGTAACTCTTATTAATGGCTACAAAATTCTAAGCCAAATTATTCCGCTCAACAATTATTGTTATACCAGCTTCTAATGTTAAGCATATTGTAACGCGCAACAATGGCAGGAAAGCATGTTTCTAACAACCTTCGGATTTCCATTCATGAAAAACGACGACGACAACGTTTTTAGGTTAATTTTCATAGAGGAGTCGATCAGGTCCAACCATCATCGCATACTTCTTAATGTCTACACATTTCGTAGTCCTTTTTGTTGGTTTCATGTTTTAAGATGAAATAGTCCTACGTTCAAGCTTCCCACCATCCCGAACGACCCTAAAATCTTTTGTGTCAGTCAGAAGATGGCTTGGAAGTTTGCCAAATATTTTTACAACTTATTAAGAAATCACTGCTGGCCAAGTTCTGTATGCATGAAAGTTTGCACAATGCATATACACACATACAAAGAGTACAGATGAAGGAGCCTATAGGCGGTTTAGCTGTAGTAGAAGCAGCAGTAGTTCCTTATTTGCAACAACAACAATGGCAGTGACGACGACGTCGTAGAAGCTCTATCGTCGTTTTATCCTCGACGTTGATCATTGTACTGTATTGAGAAGTGGATGAAGAAGAAGAAGTTTTGACGAAATGCCATTGAACCCGAGTGCAGCAGTAGAAGCCCCATCACTGCCAGCATCCGTCCGCCACCGTATCACCCACCCAAAACATACAATGAGAACCAGAACCCAGTCAATTTTTAAATACCTTCTTCTGCCTTCTGCAACATCTCATCTCGGCTATATATATGACATTCATTTCATACTACCAGCTCAGCTCAGCGCAGCGAGTGTTTATCCAACTGCCATGTATGCTTATTGGGTGCTTGACAAGCTTCTTGCCTTCCAGGCAAGCAGACAGGCAATGTAAGGTTTTTGCTTTAATACTTACATTATGTATCCCGAGTTCCTTATGTGTGTAATCTTTTCACGAAAATAAAAATAAGGAACAAATAAAAAAAGAAACAAATGCAAATTAAACGGTTTTCACTTATTGTTGGGTGACTTTTGTGTGTTGTTATTTTTATTGGTCCGTAATCCAAAAACATGGCAAGCTGTTTTTAAAAGATGATAAGCTAATTATGCCAGTTGCTCTAATTTCAAGCTATTTAACATTTCATTTTCGAATATAAAAAAAACACACATACTACCTACTGACGCGACTTGTAGTGTGGAAAATATGTATAAATGGTATAATTATTCCTTAATGATGTTCTGAGTGAATATAGATTACACCTTTGTGGTTGTTGTTAAGTTTTTGGTTAGTGTCGGTCGGTCTCCGTCTCCGTTGTCGTCGCCATTGAAAAATGAAAAGATATCTGGCGTACCCACACCCTCATTTAAAATTAACATGCAAAACTAAAGGTAGATATTATGTACCTATATCTTTTAAATTTGGTACGAAAGTTATAACCTTATTTGGTTTGTGCGGCATTGAAGTAAGGCACAAAGTCCACTTATTGGCAAAGAACCAGTTTTCGGAAAATGCAAAGCAAAATAATAATAACCGTGACTTGTTTTTTTTTTATTCGTTGTTTGTTCTGTGTAACCGTTGTTTTTTCTTTTTTGAGGTTTTTGAAAAAAAACTTATCACCTTTCAATGGGTCTTTGAACTTTTGTAATATTTTTTTTACTGTAAATCTTTTTTGTTTGTTTTGAAGTTATGTAAAATTGAGTGCAAATCAAAATTCACATTCAGATGATAATGCATCGGAGAGTCAATGAACAGCAGCAGATGAAGTCGGAAGAATATAACCGAGTTTCATTAACGGATCGTTCTTTGTGATTCAATTCTGGTTTTATAGGACGTCGTTGTCTGTTGCAAGCTTTGTCTTTTTTGTTCTTAAATGGTTTTGACTAAGCGTATAGTCATTCTATAACTACGCTTATATTAATTTCTTTTTAATGCATGAAATTGAATCTATTGAAATACAAACGAGTTGATAACGTAAATCCTTAGAAAAGAACAAATAATGACAAGGTGTGGTTTGCAAAACGATTTGATTTTGTTATGACTTACGGTTTGTCTGGCGCCTCCTTTCTATCATTTTCAAATATACAACGTCATCGTTACTATTTTAATTTACCTAAAGCTACGGTTTATTTTCTTCTGTGACATTACTTGTTGTCCACTTTATTTCTCAATCAAATAGGGTGTTTGGCATTACTGAGCGGGTGATACTAACATAAATCTTCTGTTTGAAATCCTTAAATTACTTAAGGTCTTTTTAGCAATAAGTAGACTCAAGTCTCCTATAGTCGAACACTAAAAAAGTTATAATGATTAAACGCAGTGCGAACAATTAGGAAAAGAGGATAGGATTAGAAAGGAGAAACCGATGCCATTGGTTTTGAATGTGTGCACATTGTAATGAGTGGAAAATATTGAGTCTGGTAAAGCATTCCACATTCGTGCAGTGCGGTTAAAGAAATAATCTCTGTACCTAACAGTACGTCTGAAATTGGGCTCTAGGGTAAACTGGTGGACATTCCTTGCAGTACGGGTATTGTTGAATTGTTTAAGGAAATGAATGCAACTGGCTATTTCAATAAAGCATTGTTTATAATGACAGGAATGAGACCTTGCGGCGGTGTTCTAGAGAAGCAAATGTCTCGGTAAGAGAATAATCTCCAATCATTTTTAGAGCTCTTTTTTCAATTCTATCCAGAATGCTCAAGTACGTTATTGGAGCACAACCCCAATTATGAGAGTTATACTCAAGATTTGGAAGAATATAAGGTTTGTAAATTATAGCCCGATCAGAAGGGGTAAAAAACTTCTTGCATCGTCGGAGAAAACTTAAACACTTGGCAACATTTTTGGCGATTTCAAATACTCCACAAAAAGTGGTCCGTGATGCACATACCTAAAACTGTTAGTTGTTCAATCTCCTCGATGCAAGTACCACCCATGAATAGTGAGCTACTTTAGCAGTTTTTTTTTAAATTTTAATTACTTGTTTTGGTGCCAAACTAAATGATTTTGTCTCCATTGAAAATTCGAGCTAGCTTATCCAAAATATCTGTCGTTAATTTCTGTCAAGTGATTTTCTAAGTCACGGAACAAATTTCGAATACTTTGTTCATTTATAGTAGCCCTGTCTTAACATAGCGTTTTAGATGTCCTTATTTTATGTCCTCATAATGCCGATTTAGAAAATTATAATACCATCTTTTGCGAAGGGGAAGCCACATTTAGCAATATTTATGAGCCAATCTGCAACCTTACTTTCCTTATCTTTTGTAAAGTCTAAAGGACCTATCTGTTTAAGACCATTGGAAACTTTTTTTTGACGATGTTTACTTTGGTTGCTTAAGGTATATTTTCGCATGCAACCAAAAAAATTATAATTCAGGATTTTCAAAGGCCAAGCAAAAATGTACGAATTATGACTTCGACTAAATTGATTTTTGAAAGGAGTTATGATGAAGATAACTTAATTTTCTTGTGTCGACGCTTGGTTTTCCATCAAAGCAAGTCTTTTTTTTATTTTGGTCTTTATTTAAGGTTCTTGGTTGACTATTTTTCGTTATAACTTCTTCGACCTGCACTCCTTCCTCTTCGTTGGCATTAAGACCTTTATCAGTCAAATTTGGTAATTCCAACCCAAATTTAACACAGGCATTAGAATGCATTACACGACTTACTGCTTCTTCATTGGACAACATCCTCCTTGCCACTTCAGGATTTTGCTCCATTAATTTTACCATTCTTTCCAATTATTGTTTTCTGTTCTTACTATTCTGTTCCTGAATACAAAATAGTTTTTTTAAAAAATTACAATTTTTTATTAGAACAACTTACATTTTCGGAAAACAATTTTAACTCCAGCCATATAACAACATTTTAAAACAATAATTGAAAACCTCAAAAATAAAAGCTCATTCACAATAAACTATTCACAATCGGTATTCACAATCGGTTCAAAAATTAAAAATTGACACTCATAATACCGATTCATCAAATAGTTGATAGATATCATCAAATATCATTATATTACATTATTAAATACATTATTTAATTATACAATATTTCAAACTTGAGCGAAAGAAAACTATTTTGATTAAGTTGCCAATGTTCGAACACAAGCTTTCCAATATGAAACTAGTACAAATTCTGTTTCATATGCTCGAACAGAATAAAATATTGTACTAACTTTTTAGATAAAACTATTTTTTAATTGAATAATAATACTTTTAAAATAAGGAAAACACTTTTAAAATAGGTATGTATTCACCACACTCGCAACAGGTTCTTTCAATCGTTCTTAAGTGGTGACACAAGCAACCATTCTTTTTAATGTTGTCATTAATTGTACTAGTTGCAAATTTCTCAAGTTTAAGGGTAGTAACACATTTAAAATTGCCTGTTTACATACGTTGAAAATCTAAGACTACTGGGAGTGTTCGGATTCAGGCGGATCTAGATCCAAAAGTGATTTAAACGCTTTACATACGAATAAAACTTATTGGTTTTAAAGTCTGTAAACATTTGAATTTGGAGTATTTGTATACACAATTTATGTTTAATTTTGTAATTTTAGTAAAATTACCAAATAAAATTTCCAGTTTTTCCCCCTTCTTCTTTCATCATCCATCTCAACTCCTCTCACCTACATAAATTGAACCACAAATTACTCTTAAACCAACTAACAACATCAAAGTAAACAATACCACCAACAACAGCGGCACTTACTTACAAATTTTCTAACGTTAATAAAAATCGACAGCAACGAGGTTGAAAAATTGTAGATAGGCGCAACAACTTTGAATACGACAAAAAATGGTAGTGGAGAGGTAAAAACTAAAAAAAAGTGGAACTTGTGGGCGCGTTCCACTTCCTTACTCAGCCAGTCAATCGCACTATATACATGTCTCTTTGTATTTAAAATTATAATTTTTATAAAGTAAAAATAAAAGAAGGTAAATATAAAAATAAAGATAATATGTAGGTACAACATAATATGTAGAGTAGAATAAGGGGAGATACAAGTTTCTATGACAGTAGCATTTAACCAGCTTCTATAGATATAGAATATGTATGAATGTAGGTATGTATATGTCAACCTCGAGTATGCAAAGTATTTTCTATGTTATAATGAAAATTAAGAAAAAAAAAACACTTAAAATGCATTTCCATCATCGACTACAGGAAATATCTAGATATATACTTTAGATGAGAATACTGCGAAAGAATGCAATTTCAAACAGCCTACTACGGTTGATATAAGCATACAAACAAAAATGGTAATTGGAATAATTCCTTTGATATCATGTACCTTTTTGTAAATTGGAACACATGACGGGTGTGTTTTGTGTACAAAATGTTATTTGTCAATTTTAAGCTTGAAATGCAATAATGTTATTTTATCATCTAAGATTTCCAATAACAGGAGCTAACTATGTTATTTGTCACCAAAACTGAGAAACAAATCAATAACAAATTTAATTTATCTTTCAAAAGCTACAGTCAATGGGCATTTTCCAAAGGGACTTGAAAGTAAAACACTACTCACACGAGCACGACCAACGAATGAACGAATATTCGTCGATTTTGACGTTCTTTTCTGTGCGTGCGTGTGTACGTACGTTCGTACGTCCGTACGTTCGCGACGTTTTTTTCGTCCTCCATAGCTCAAGAACCAAAATAGATATCGACTTCAAATAAATTTTGTTATACAGATAAAAAGGCAGAAAGATGCAGAAAGGGCTCTCAAGAAAATTGCGTGGGTGGTTTTTTTACCATAGCAGTTTGAAAAAAAGGTGAAAATTTGGTTTATCCTAAATATCTTACGAACCAAAAACGCTTAAGACTTGAATTAAATTTTGTATAATATATTGTAACGTGATATCAAAAAAGTATATTTTTTGAAAAAAAATCCATCTAACGGTTTTTTTTATAAATCAAAAAAACTGAAAAAAAAAATTTGACGACTAAAATATGATTTCATCTCCAAAACAATTTTGTGCAACGAAGATTAATGTTTTTGACATCTGATAAAATTTTGAGAAAAATCGAATTGACAGTTTTTTTTTATAAAAAATAAAAATCTAAAAAAAACATTACTCAAAGTTGGTAAAAATTGAATATCGATTCAAATATCTTTCCAAAAACTTGAAATGTAGACTTTTAACTTATTTTATCTTATGAGAAATATTGTTTTCAATATTCTGAAAAATGTTGAGAAAAATCTAATTGACAGTTTTTTTACAAAAAATAAAAACCTAAAAAAAAATAAAAAATGTTGGTAAAAATTGATTTTCGACTCAAATATCTTTTCAAAAGTTTGAGATAATAGCTTCTTACTAATTTTTACTTATAAGAAATATTGTTTTCAACATTAAGACAAATTTTGCAAAAAATCGAATTGACAGTTTTTTAAAAAAAATAAAAACCGAAAAAAATTAACAAAAGTTGGTAAAACATGATTTTCGACTCGAGTATCTTTTCAAAAATTTGAGATAATAGCTTCTTACTAATTTTTACTTATAAGAAATATTGTTTTCAACATTAAAACAAATTTTGCAAAAAATCGAATTGACAGTTTTTTTTTACAAAAAATAAAAACCTAAAACAAAATGTATAACAGGTGGTAAAAATTGATTTTCTACTCAAATATCTTTTCAAAAATTGTAGATATTGGCTTTAAACTACTTTTATCTTTCAAAAAATATTGTTGTTAACATTCAGTAAAATTTTGAAAAACATCGAATTGACAGTTTTTGTACAAAAAATAAAAACCGAAAAAAATTAACAAAAGTTGGTAAAAATTGATTTTTGAATCAAATATGTTTTCAAAAATTTTAAATATTGGCTTCAAACTAATTTTATCTTATAAGAAATATTGTTTTCAACATTCGATAAAATTTTGGAAACAATCGGATTGACAGTTTTTTTTACAAAAAATAAAACTCTAAAAAAACAATACTAAAACTTGCTAAAAATTTACTTTCGACTCAAATAGCTTTTCAAAAACTAAAAATATTGGCTTCAAACTTATTTTATTTCACAGAAAATATTGTTTTAGATATTTAGTAATTTTTATATAAAAATCCAATAGTCCGTTTTTTCATAAAAAATAAAATCTAGACACACTTCTAAGCAAGACAAATCGACAGACGGGATTTGAAGTTATTAGTGTGGGTCGCATCCCAGCCTCTTTTTGCGTTTTGTTTTGAAAACAAACGATTGAGAAAATGCGGTCGAAGTTATATTTCTTAAAAAAGGTTCTTGGTGTCCTTGTTAATGAACAAAACTAGAAAAAGATTTCATGTGCATCCATTTATTGCAAATCGGAAAATTGAAGGAGCCTTAATAAGACGCTGGAAAAATATCCAGAAAAGTTCCTTACATGTTGTACGATGCTTTTGAATTTTATTATCAATAAAATTTTCCTTACCTTCCATAATTTTTCAAGGAGCCACATCCGAACACCATTCACCACCGAAACCAAAACAAGAATGATTTTTTTAGGTTAAGTACGCAACTATTTTATTCTTTGCGAGTGTGGATAATGTGGAACGCGAATAAAGGTTGACAGTTCGTATGAAGTACAATTTTTTTCACGATGAATACATTTGTTTTCTGAAATTTATTAATTGAAAATAAAAGTATGCATCAAATAGAAACTATATTGCTATCGTTTTGTTAAGAATTTGTGTGGAAATATGTCTTCAAATGTATATAAACTCACATTTTGTAATTCATCCGTCGGTCGCGCTCATGTGAATACTGCTTAAGGGAAGTTTCTAGTATCTGATTAGCCACCTGCCAAAAATTGCCCTCCAATAAAAGCGAATTTATTGGAATTTTTGATTGAATAGTGACAGTGAGTCAAGAGAAATGACCCTAACTATCAAGTCATTTCTACTTATGTCAAAATGACAGTCGATCATGTTTTTCCATTTAACTTAAAGCTGAACTTTATTAGTGTGTGATTTATTTATTTACTGCACAATTTCATTTAATGTTTTGTGTAAAAGGGTCCCTTGTCAAATTCGAAAAGAATTAAGCAATATTTTTTTACAATACAAAATACAAATCCAATCGTAATGAACTGAAAATTATATACTGATCGATCGGAAAACACACAAAGAATTTTTTTGAGAAAAAAGTGTAACCACGCATTTATTTTCTCTAAAAATGTATTTTTCTATTTTCCGGATAGAAATTTATTTTCCTGTGGAGCTGATACTTTTATGTTCAAAAGTGAAACAAATCGTTCCACTGATTTGTGTTCCAATTTCACACAATTCCAATGACAGATTTCTGTCAGTTAAATTTTGTCGGTGGCTTTCAATCAGGAAATTTTTTTTCAATGGCAGACATTTTTAATGATAGCTATAAACAACCTGTCAAAAAAATCCGATTTTTGTTTTCAATGATGAAAACCAGTGAAAAATATAACTAAGCGCATAAGTTTGAAATGTATGACACTTGAAAAATTAACTAGTTGCCTTGATCAAATTGTACGTTCAAAGAATGCAATTGGCTACAATGAAAGTCCCTTATGTTGTCTGAACCTGCTCAGTGCTTTTATGAATGAAAAGCAGCAGCAGCACATTTTTATCTTTAAAAGTTATTGTATGTAATAACAAATACAGTTTACTCTATGAATTTATTCTTTCATCTGGTAGATATTAAAATTAAATTTCATCAGTTTGCTTATTTTAGTATTTAAAACATGTTTCGTTAAACAATACAACACACACACACACACAATAAAACAATGCTTTACGGAAGAATGCAATTATTTTTTGTTCTTTTATAAAAAAGAAGCCCGACATTGATAATTCAATCATATTTGATAGTATGTCAGCTAAGCTCAATCATCAGCAACATTACATTAACTATTCCAAACCACCTGCTGCATCATGTGTTTTTCCCTGCAAAATTGTTTAACTTTTATTATTATTTTACTTTTGTATTTAAACATTATGAATGTATGTAGGTATGCATGTAAGTACATTTTGCAATATTAGACTTTGGAAAAATGTTTACTTAGCGCTCTTTGTATTTATTTCGACATACATACATAGACATATTTATATCTTATGACAGCTGTGACAGCGGTTGTATTGTTATGAATACAGGATTATTATTCACCGGTTAGGAATGTTATCTTCAAATAATTACCTATAAAAGATATCTTTTATCAATTGCCTTTGAATTTAACAAGCTTATCTACATCAAAATAACAAAGCAAAACAAAAAGAGTAATATTTAAAAATAAAACTGACAGATTTTTGTTTGGGTTATTTTTGTTTGAAATTAAATAGAAGTTATTGCAAGATTAAATATCTATCATAAAGAACTTAAAAACGAAGTTATATCTATTGAATAATGCAGAGTTTGTTATTTGGTCACTGAAAATTGATCTAAGTCCAAGAATTAAAAGAAGACACTACGAATAACTTTTAAGATGATATATTAGTTAAGGAATTTTTGGATCCACCGCAGCCGCAATATAAAGTTTAAGTTTTTATGTACATATACAAAGGTTAAAGTCAAAAAAGTCTACACAACTTCGCCGCAGCCACTAGTTGCCCCCTGGTAGAGTCTCTCCTAGCACTCACGTCCTTTCTTTCCAAGGTCATAAGAATGACCGGTAGTATGTTTTTCGTAGCAATAGGTCGACCGCCGGTGTGATTTGATAGTTTATATACCCAAATAGTGTAACCAATCTTTACCTGGCTTTGGAGAAAGTAAAATTATTACACTTGATATTTCAAAAGCATTTTTTAGCGTTTGGCACTTAGGTCTCTTATCGAAAATGCATGATTCGTTGGATTTTTAATTAAATTTATGACTCTTAAATACAGATTTTATTGAATGATTGTGATCTAGGAATCATTCCCTTTCAATTGCTTTTGGCTTTGAAGTCCAAAATTAATAAAATAAATTCTGACTCCGTTTTGCCTCCGACTCTCTTCCTTATACTCATTAACGATCTCTTATCTGCCACTTCTATAGTATATTAAACTTTTTCACTGATGGCAGAACCCTGAGCTTTTCATATTCGTTTCTAGATTCACATTCTTGTCTTTCATGTTTGGGATTTCAATGTACTTGACATTGCCAAAAATACCGCTAGGTGCTGGATTTCTCCAGCGACCGGTTTCATGTTTAATTTACAAATCATCGATGCCTTAAAAATCCAAATAGGGCTATGAAAATGATAGGTAATAGAATTATAACCAAAAAATGTACATCACTCGAACTACGCCGCAATGTTTCTTGCATTTCGTTGTTTTATCGATATTTTTACAAGCAAACAATTCAGCCGTAATACTTGCACTTCATGCTCATCAGTTTACCATCGAGCTTAATTTTATGATGAACTATAAAGTATAGAGACATTTTTTTTAAACCGCACTTTGAGAATGAGGAATACTTTTCTCAAATGTCTCATGTCATGTTGGTCTTCAAAACATTAAGACTAATGTGTATCGGTATCTCCTCGTAAATCCTTTTCTATTTTCCAAAGCTCGCGCTATATTTTAACTCCAAATATGTTAAAAGTAGTAGTAACGCTGAGTTTCCATTTCTCCTGAAAATTACACCCAATTGAAATCAAATGTCATATATAAGAGCATGCTGGATAAAAAAACTGTCAGTGCTTAAGTTAGGTATGTTCAACAGGTTTTAAAGTAAATGTGTGGATTATAGATGAGAATTATTAATTCACTAAAAGTCATCTTTTTTTGTATGTATGACAACCAGATGTCTCAATATTTAAGGGCCTTGCACATGATAGCGAACAACGAATGGACGAACAAACGTGGTTTTACACATTTCAAATCAAACAAAAACATATTTTAATTATAAGAAACCGATTAACATTTATGTTAGGATATTAAAATTTACATTTTATTCTCTAAAACAAGAAAATTTTGTTAAAACAATTTGGTAGTAACGAATTGCAGTGTGGTTGCTACGAACTGTCAAACTATATTCTTGTTCCACATACCATCCACTCTGCAACGAATAATTAGTTCTCAATCAACTTAACCAATTAAAATTTATGTTAGGATAATAAAATTTACATTTTATTCTCTAAAACAAGAAAATTTTGTTAAAACCATTTGGTAGTAACGAATTGCAGTGTGGTTGCTACGAACTGTCAAACTCTATTCTCGTTCCACATACCATCCACACTGCAACGAATAATTAGTTCTCAATCAACTTAACCTCAAAATTATACCACTCTTCTTTTGTTTGTTGAATAGAGTAATTATAAATTGACAATTCGTCGCTGTCTGCGAATAGAAATGTGCAAGATGCTAAAGTACTTTGTTTTGCATATTATGTTGAACACATGAAATCATGTGCAGAAAAATGTGGATAAAATCATATCAAGACTGTGTAAACAGTGCTTAATATTAGGCTGTTTACAAATGATCATCATGATTTTCAGCAACACTCATGAAGTATAAATCAAATCCAACAGCTCTTTAATTTTCTTCATGACCACAAAAAAAGCAACGCATTGCTTCTTTCTGCCGTTGACTTCATATTCATACATAAGGAAATATGTATTACATATGTACATATATAAAATCCTCCAATAACTTTTATTATAGATTGTTAAAATCTGCCTCAAATGGGTGTGTGGCGCAGTACAACACAGAACACAGAAAATAAAAAGAAAACGTCATGAATGCCGCACCCTTCCTGCCATCTATATTCAAGGTGAAAAAGCACACAAACCGAAAAATTACTTATGCTTGTCTGGCATATCGAAGCTCTTTCACTGATAAATTTCATTCCATTTTAAAATTTAAAAGAAATATTTCATATTTTTTTTTTTGCAGAATATGTGAATATTGATTTACTTAGAATTAAGGTGTGTACACATTTTAAGAAGAACAATTGACTTTATGACAGTGATGGGCTGCACTGACCTATGTCAATCTGGAAATATTAGAGTGTAACAAAAGTTGTTAAAAGTAAGGGAATATTATAAGTGAATATAATTATGACATTTTAAGAGTTTGATTCGATATTTGTTGGCGTTTCCCTTTGATTAGAAATGAAAATTATATACTGAACGATCGGAAATCACACAAAGAATTTTTTTAAAAGAAAAAAGTGTAATTGCGCATTAATTTTTCTCTAAAAATGTATTCTTCTATCCATACCGACATTTTCCTGAACAGCTGATATTTTATGTTCAAAAGTGAAACAAATCGTTGCACTGATTTTTGTTCCAATTTCACACAATTCCAATGACAGATTTCTGTCAGTAAACATTTTTCAATGACAGAAATTTTTAATAATAAATATAAACGATCTGTCAAAAAAAATCCAATGTTTGTTTTCAATGATGAAAACCGATGATAGCTATAACTGGCGCACACTTTCAAATTACTGTTGGCACCAAACGTCTTCAAAATAATTGCAATATATTAAAGCAGCGTCTAGGAAGTATGTCTTGACTTAACGCAGCTATCTTGCTTGTCAGATTTCAAAGCCTCGACTTAACTGTGTGAATGTCTTGTTTAGCATTGAATTGAATGTCTAGCCATTGGCTTCAGTTTGGGCAAAACTTGACGTTCTAAACTTAATTTGAATTTGTTCAGACAGCATCATTTCCTTCAAGTGTCCCATTCCGAACACTCCTTAAATAACTCCAAATGGCGAAACCAAAAGCCGTGCGCTCATTTTACTGCTTTATTTTTTATTTTGCGACCTTTACATAGGAGTGAGTACCTACACAGCAGAAATGTGTCAAGACATTTTTTTAATTTAATTCAGCACATCAGCCCCTGCGTGCGTATACAGAAGTTATATAAAAACGATTTCTCGTTGAAGTACATGTTTTTGCTCTTTAAAGCTTTCGAAATGTTAAAATTCATGTAGGCATATAATAAGATTTAAGTCAATAAACACACAAACAAACATAGGTAACAACTGGTTACATTTTATGTTCCCTTTAAAGTATCCACAAGTATCCGGTCTGAGCACAGCTTTATGTTTAATTTTTGTTTTCATTTTCGATGGGCTATACACAACTGTCAGTTAATTTTTTTTTGTTTAATATACGGTCTATAGGTATTTATGACTTGAGGGTGGGTCGACATCAACATCAACATCGACATGGACATTTTGGCATGCATTCAGCAAAAGATTAATCTGTCATTGACCTCGAAATTATGCACTTTATGAGCTTGACCGAAGTGGTTTTATTTTGTTTTTCTTAAAAAAATAACACAATGTAAGAGAAGATAGGAACAATTCCTTTTTCCCCAGACGGACCAAGTTGAAGGAATTTCATTATAGAGCCTTGAACTTGTAGGCACGCTACAATCCTACACTTTGTGTCGATGCACAGATTCCATATATCTAATCCCATTTTCTCTCGTATCATCCCATTGCTGTTGCTCTACAAACAAACAAAAACAAGAGCAATGACTTGGCATCTTGGCAACTCCTGATGAATATACAAATGGCATAGTGCAGAGGAGCAAAACCAACGAGGAAGGTACTCGTCGTCATCGTCGTTTCAAGTGTGTAAAAACAAAGAACTACATTCTTCTTGAATGCGCATGCAACGCTTCTGATAAAAATAGTCGTGTCGTTGTCGGTGGATGGTTTTAGTGTGGTGAGGTGAGGTAGGCGCTCGGCGGCGTTTGGCGTTCCGCGTTCACTCTCCATCTCTATAGTTGTGATTGGGATTTCTTGACTTGGCTGGTTTGGTTCTGGTTTTAGCTTTGGCTCTGGCTCTTTTTCTTTCTTTGCTTTAGCTGCAATTAACCAACGCAATGCAAGACACTGAATTATGCATAAAGCAAAGCAAGAGCGAGAGAGAGTGTTAAAGACAAATAAGTAAAGGAAAAGTAAGAACCTTGTTACGGGGGGAAAATAAGACAGACCGATAAAGAGTTAAATACAAAAACAACAACAACAACAAAAAAGAACAGGCTAGCAGAAAAAAAAGGAAGGCATCAATTGCGGTTCGTTAACTAGAAAGGAATGCGGTATGTGCTGTGCATGCTGTGTTGTGCTTTTGCTGTGTGGCAGCAGTTGTCTACAATTTAGATTTTCACTTTCGATGCACTTGATTACGTCCAACGCCATCAGCCACAGCTTGAATGGATTTGATTTTGATTTTAGGTTTTTTTTTTTTTTAAATATATTCTTGTTTATGTGATTCGTGATTTTGTTTGATGGTACTAGAGGTATATATCTACTCGTATCTCTATACCTAGTATATGTGGAAACTCCTCTGCTTTGTTTGAAATCAATTATAAAGAGTGGTGAATCATTTTAGGCTCGTAGCCATCTGGATGACCTTTGGTTACGTGCGTAAACGATGCTTATTGTTTGTAACATTAAATCGTGACGAGTACTTTTTTTTGGGAAATTATCTTTAAGATTTGTTTACTTCTTTCAGAATATTTTTATTAAGGAAAATTTCCTATTGTAAGATTACTTACTACTTTTTAATATGTACGACTTAGTGTTTAAACATTCAAAAATAAGTCTAAACACGCTTCAGCTTCCCCTGACGTTCACCCATAGAAATTCAATGCATGCTATCACAATCAATTTTTTGACTTACGTTTCGTTTGACAATCGTAAGGAAAAGAACGTTATATTACGTAATGTGACTCTAAATGGAAGCTCTACTACAAATTTGCTGAACATTTGCTTTGTCTGACAGCTCCTCAGCTGTAAAAAAAAGTCAACAAACAAAATACATTTGCTTTTGGAGGGATTCCCATTGGTTATTATAGAAATGTCATTTAAAGCAACCTCGAAGCAGACCCAACGTAACGCAGACGAAGCCGAAGCTAAAGTGTGTTTGTGTTTCAGCCATTAAATTTTTAGTGTTTTTTTTTACAAATATAAATGCAATTAATGCAATTTAATTGAAATTCTTACGAACTGACACACTTATGAACGTTCAAAGAAAAGTTAGTGTCGGCACTACAGGGGCCCTTTGAGCCTGCCCAACAGATGCCTTAAATTTTATTGTGCAACTTCTACCAGGAGATCTACACAATTAATACTTAAAGAGTCAAACTGTTGGTTTTTTACAGACCCTATGGAAAACGAAGCACTAACGAACTGATTTTAGCATATATTTTTGCGACGGACACCTTCTAGGTAATGCACTCCTGCTTTGAACCGCAGTAAAGATTTAAAAGTCATCTTTCCTGCCAGGACAAGATTAAGAGGATATCATAGTTATGACAGACTTCTATACCACTCTTTACTGAGGGGTCATGGATGGAGTGCGAAGTTCGAGTCGGGAATCTTCTCTGAATCCTTAAAATTTACTTCGGCTACCTGATTGTGCCAGTGTATTACAAGTGGAATAACTATGCATTGACAGCCAGGAGGCTATTATGGCTATCAATTCGGCCACAACATCATCTATACTGGTCCAACAATGTCGGGATGATGGCTGGATAGTCAACATCATCCTCCGATTCACTTTTACACACTTATTTGGGTTCCAGGTCATAGTGGCATTGATGGAAATGAACGGGCTGACGAGTTGGCACGGCAAGGATCGGCCGTTCATAGTTTACTTGCGGAAGGGTAAATATTCATCTTGAAGCTATGAAGAGCGAAATGTTCTCAATTTTTCTGACAGAATCTAACTGCAGGTGGAACGGTCTAACGGACTGTACCATATCCAGGAATATATGGATTACCTATAACAAAAACAGTTCTATTAAACTTTTATGCAGACCGAGGCATGGTATCCCTAGGGTCGCTGTAATATGTACCGGATATTAAATGGAAGGGGTGTATGCAGCAGGACTGGGTATCCCTCACAATACTCCGTTTCTCTGTGATTGTCCTGCCCTGGCCAGTTCGAAAATGTTAAGCTTCATGGGGCATTCCTTAAAGATGTTGAGGAAATTTCCGAAATAAAAATCAAAGACCTGATTTGCTTTCTGTGTGTGACGAAATGGCTGTATTTTCCCTAGTTTTGTCAATATATTTTGGTATTAGTCCAACGAGTTTATGGTATCAAAACGGCGATTTTCAGCACCAATTGAGTCGTGGTGCAAGGGTTGCTTAACTGCCATTTCTACCTACTTATGTAGCTACACAATTAAGCCAACTTGCAATCTATTGTGATCTTTCAGTAAACTGAGCACAACTTGCATTTTAAATGTACTTAATTCTCCATAACAGTTTCCGAACACATCCATTGGTTTGATACTTGAAAAATGGTCATATTACGGCCAAAAACGTTTAAGTCTCTAAAAATCGAACGGGGGGAGTCACCTGATTTTTTAATGTGCAATGATAATAAAAAAAAGTACGTCTAATATTTGCATGTATATGTATTATATGCAGATTTTAATGTAAAGTTTCTGAACTATAAGACTACACGGGAGAACATTGAAGCCATGAATTTCATTTCGAGAAATAGTTTCAAATCTTAAATCCCTCACAACATTATGATTAGATAAGCCCGTAGTTAGACATTTCGTCTGTTTAAAGAAGGCAAACAGTTTTTTTTTTTACATTATGTCCTTTCAGGCAGCCATAATGTTCATTTGGTCATATTGTATCTCAAAAACAGTATCACCACGGTGATTTCAAGCCTATAGACGGTCCAAGAAAGACATAAGATCCATATACTCTGGGTTCAATTTGTAGAACCTTAAGCTCCATTGACATTTTAAACGCAGATTCCCAGTCACAGCGAGCATTCCGTGATTTTTTTTTAACCCTTACCGATGTTTTGTTGGAAAATTTATCAATGGTATAGTAGGATTTTACACGAATAACAAAAACAATATCTGCAGTATGAATACTACCGATAAAAGTTAAAGTAGAATCTTACTACGGATGGGTTTTTGACATTTATACGAGTCTCGAATGGATCTTATGTGATATCGTTCTCAAATGTTGGTACGATTGATATTGAATTTGTATCTCGATGGCAGTGTTCGTTAAGTAGTTGTGCATTTGGAATCATATGTTTTCCATTGGCGACAAAAAAATCAATCTGTTACTGTTGATATTATTTGGGTTTGTTAATGAAAATGAAACAACTGGGCTTATTTTGCGAGAATGGAGAAGATGATTAATCAGTTTCGTTTAATTAATCTTCTTGATGTTTCCACCGCACAAGAAGATTTAAATATGATTAAGTTTGACAGCACTTTCTAAAATACAAATGGTGTTTCGATGTTTCTTATGAAGTGCAAGTGAGATAGTTTGATTCGTGTTACACAATGAAAAACTGAATAGTTCAGCAACATATAAGAATATGCTACCTACTGCATGTGCATTTTTTTTTAATTTGATTAAAACAAAACTATAATTTTTCTACAAAAACCTGCAAATAAACAGACCATAATGCATTATCTGTGAAACCGACTCCTCCACACAGGTTTTTCTTCACAAATTTTGAATCGATTCCAATTCAAATTAAGCTCAACTTCAACTTCAACTCGATTCAGTTATATAAAGAATTGAGACGAGCTTCAAGCTCGCTTCAATATCAATACCACATGTTAGTGTAGTAGTCTACGAACAAACCCCTTCTTGAACTATTTTTATAGAATCTCAATTTCCAGATGTTTTCTTACTGTTTTTTTCTTTAAAATTGTCCATTTTATTAGTTTTAGTTAGTTTTTTTTTGTTGATGTTAATGTTAACTTTTGATTCTCACAATACTTTCTTCTATTTGTGTTTTTTTTATTATTATTTTGACAGATCTTCTCTCAGTTGTACCAATTTTTAAATACAAAAATCTGGCTACTGCCGATAGGTCTTCTTGGGAATTTTCGACTATACTATTTATAGAATGCCAAAAAAAAGGGTGTTCTTTAAATGTGTATTGGTCTACGAACGAAAACTTAAAATTTAATCTGGAAGAACTTTCGACAAATTGAAATAAACTCAGTTCACTCATTCAATTTTAGCCTTTTGTAAATTTCTTTCATAAGAATACCTAATAGGGCCCATACACTACACAAACTGTTTGAGCAAACGAATGCATTTTGTTGTTGTAAAAATATTTGTGCAAACTGTTTGAGTAGTGTGTAGTGTTTGCGCAAGCAGTTTGACCAAATAAAAAAAAATTAATTTTCCGTGCCTGCACAAGCACGTTTAAACAAACGTGTTTGCGTTGTGTATGGGCCCTTTAAGATCGATTTGTCAAACTATTTTCAACAAATATTTACACGTCATAATAAAGAATAAAATGTCATATAACAAGTTCCTTATTTTAGATCTGAAATTAATAAAATACAGCAACCAAATGATCAATTTCTAAGTAGATGTTTAAAATGAATGAAATTATAAAATGATTGTCTTATTTAAATAAAATTAGTAAATTCCTGTTACCATAATTTTCAAATACCTTCTGATGATTCAATAAATCAAATATGTTCATATGCATATCACACCAGGTTAAAAACCTTAAAGCAAATAAGCAACCAATTTAACAACAAAGAAATTTAATTGAGAATTAATGACTAAATCACGATCTTAGTTAAAAACAAAGAATGTTAATAATTTTTGTTTGTATATGTAAACAATATGTCTTGTAATATTAGATTTTTAAACAATATAATATACTTAACATGAATTTTTTATTTTTCATTTTTCAGGGCTTTGTTGCAGCAAGCATTAAGCGTGAACAAGGCGATGAGGTTGAAGTTGATCTTGCCGAAACTGGCAAACGTGTGATGGTCCTTCGTGATGACATACAAAAAATGAATCCGCCTAAATTCGACAAAGTCGAAGATATGGCCGAATTGACTTGCCTAAATGAAGCTTCCGTCTTACATAACATCAAAGACAGATACTACTCTGGTTTAATATACGTAAGTTGCATTTGAGTTTTTTTTTTCAAAAGAATTATTTAAGTAAAAAACTACATACAGTGAACCAAAAAAAAATGTATACAGTCGATTTTTTTGAATTCAATTATCTATGAAGTTAATTACAATAAAATAAAACATACGACGTACCAAAAATAGGAATTTTTTTGACCCCCAGATTAAGTAAAACACATTTTTTAAATAAATTATTTTAATAAAAAAAAACAAATGCAATAATAAAGTCCGTTTTATGAAACCAAAAACACAACTTGTACACTTTATAGTTACAATACTGTATAGAACCGTTATCCAGTAGGTTTTTAAAAGGTTTAGTTTTTTCATGTTGTCAGAGAAATAATTTGTTAAAAATTTATAAGAAAAATTAAAAAAAAAGGAAAACAAACAAACTTTACTTGATATGACAAAAAGTCTAAGAAAAACCGTTGATACTGTGAAAAATCCACATTCCACAGTTTACGAGGGCGGATTGAAAAGTTTCCGGCCTGACCAAGAGATGGCGCCACTAGGCCTACCTTGAGGTGGCGTTCTATAGTACCATCTTTAGATAGCTTGTAGCTATATTTTCCGCCCGATCGCCATGTTAGTTTAGTTTTGAGAGCACACTGAACAAGGCGCCTCTGTGTTTTTCTTAAAAATGGAAAAGTTGGAAAATCGTGCTATCTTCAAATACTTCTATTTGAAGGGGTTAAAGCCGAAGGAAATCAAAGAAGAGATGGACTCAACACTGGAGACATCCTGCCCATCATATTGAACCATTAAGCAGTGGGTTTCCATTCCTGACAACAGTACTCGCACACAGGAATGGTTGAGAGTTGTAAGTCACTAGGCCCTGGTTCACAACGGACTGTTGCGCCACCCCATTTGATTTGATTTTTTTGAAGCAGTGGGTTTCCGAGTTTAAAAATGGTCGTGTGAGCACCTCTGATGAGCCTCGCTCAGGACGCCCTGTTGAGGTCACAACTCCAGATATGATCGAAAAAATCCATCAAATAGTGCTGAAAGACCGCAGTTTAAAAGTGCATGAGATAGCTAAGACCTGTAAAGATGTCAAATGAACGTGTGCAAAATATTTGCACCAACATTTGCTTATGCAAAAGCTCTGCGCAAGAGTGCAGCGTTTGCTTACAGCCAATCAAAACAAGTCAATCGTTGCGATGGCTAAAATCAACGATCTGAAGTTTGAATTGATGCCGCATCCTCCCTAATCTCCAGACCTAGCCCCGAGTGACTATTATCTGTTTCCTAACCTCAAAAAATGGCTTGGTGGTAAGAGATTTGCGGACAATGAAGAAGTAATCGAAGCTGTAAATGGGTATTTTGAGGAGCTTGATGAATCAGTCTTAGAGATGGCATTACTAGACTAGAACACCGCTATGAGAAATGTATCAGCCTTGGAGGAGATTATATTGAGAAATAAAAAAAAATTCTTAAAAACGTTGTTTTTCTTGTTCAGGCCGGAAACTTTTCAATCCACCCTCGTAGTACGTTATTAATTCTTACCAAAAAACGGATTTTTAACAAGACCAAGTGGAAGTGGTAGACCGAGAAAAATTGATACTAAACAAACCAAGAAACGTATAGTAAGGATTGTACAAATTAACCCCAAAATTTCGGCAGTGGAAATAGCGGAAGACCTCAATAGAAAGAAAATTGACCAAGTTCATCCACAGACGATAAGAAATTTTTTACATTCGTGGTGTGTGGTGCGATGGGAGCAAATGGAGTTGGAAACTTTCAATTTTTGGGAGGGACAATGAATAAGTTTGATTACCTGAACATCTTGAAAAATAATTGAAGAAGTACTGCATCAAAATTGGACCTAGGAGATAATTTTAGTTTCGTTCATGACAATGACCCAAAACATTCCTCGTGAAAAAAGTTATCCGTCATCCACCTTAAAGTCCAGATTTAAATCCAATTAAAAATCTTTATGCTCATGTTGAAAAAAAAGTTGAGGGAAAGGAAAGTAAAAAATAAAGAACTGTTAAAAGATGCAATACAGAGGATATGGATTGAAATTACGCCAGATTTTACAAAAAAATTTGAACTTTCAATGCCAAAGAGGTTGCAAATGGTCTTAGATGCAAAAGGACATTATACAAAGTATTAAACCATTTGGGGTTTCGAAATGTTTCTGTTTTTTAATTGAATTTTTCAAATGTATACGTTTTTTTTTTTTTTGTTTTATAAAATAGAATTTCTTTGTTTAATTTGGTTTTTTGTATTAAAATAATTTATTAAAAAAATGACGCAACATTTTAAACAACCTATTATTAAGGCCTTAGCACGTTACTAAAAAAAACATGAATACATCTAAATAATGACAGATTGTGGAGCAAACAAAACAAACATACCCTAATATTTTTGCAAATGTCAAAGTGACAACATTGAATTTGTATTTTCTTTTTTCATTAATTTTGTTTTCATAACTCGCCGTGGTTTATTTGCGTTAAAATTTAAGTTCGTTGCAACTATTTTGGATATTAACACCGAATAATATTAAAAATTTACTCTACCAGGTAAAAGAATTATTGTTTAGTGAAAAAGTTTAAATGAAATGTGCATTTAATTAGAAAAGTTGTGCATGTTTACATGTTTGTTGACTAGTAATAGAAAAGTTTATTTACCAACATCAGATTGATGGACATTTCTTCCAAAAAAGTGTAACGTTACTAGAACTCGCAAATCTGGAGAAATAGGTAGCCCACGGGTTGTAATTGGGTCTTGGTTGTCAAGATTTTCAACCAAGAACCGAACAATTGTTTTATCAAATCTATACCTGGAGTAAAATCCACCATCGTCCAGCTCTTCAAAAGGATTTGCTCGAATTTTAAAACTTTTAACTTTCCTACACAACACTAATCTTCAAACATTCTTCTTCCTCCGAAAACATTTTAAATCGTCTAAAATTTTGCGCCAACGTGTTTTTTTTTTATTGCAATTAACTCCATTGATAATTGCATTTTAATAAAAGAAAATCGACTGTACAACTTTTTTTTTGGTTCACTGTAAATCCCTTCAATAAATCTGTAACCTATTTTGTATTCCTATTCCTTATTCGAAGAAATTATTTTGGAAAATGGTCCTACTCGTATGATAAAAATAAAAAAAATAAATAACATCTTCGTATCATTAAGTAAGTTGTTGATATTGTGATTGTTTTTCCAAAACAAAAACAAATATTTGGCCAGCATATTATAGTAGGATTTGTGTTTATTCCGGGTCAATAATGAAACATTCTCGAAGACTAGGTAGTTCCCCTGTACTAAGATACTGATAAACAACAATACAGCAAAACTAGTTACAACTTTTTTGAACTCTAAATTCATACTTTTAATTAATATTTCAATTTTTTCACATGACATTCAAGATCAAGTCATTTCTTTAGCTATTTATCTTACAAAAGTAAGTATTATAAAAGAGGGAATACGTCTTAAAACGCTTAAGTGGCGCTCGGCTCTTTTCTTAATTAAATTATAAAATTTCAAGCTAATTTATATCTAGATGTGCACTTGCACGAATCGTATTTCTTATAGGTCAGTTCAAAACAAGTCGAGCATATAGGAACTACGGCAACTTTTGCATTCGTGCAAAATTTCGGACTCGAGATTTTAATGATATTACGATGGTAGAAAAGTCGAAAAAAGCCTAAACCATTGGGTCCATTGAATTCAAACTTAGAAGTTAAGATTTTCAGCAGGTTCGCGTTAAGCGTTTTTTATTTTTTTTTAAATCAAAACTAACAGTTGCCCCCATACAATTTTTTTTTGACAAAAAACGAAAATTCGAATTTTCTCAAAAACATTATTTTGATAACATTTAAATTACATTTCTATCTTTTATCCAAATTAATGAATTTGGTACATATTTATGTATTTTTATAACTATACTTACTTACTTACTTATCCAGCTCACAATCCATGAAGGGTCTCAGCCTGAGATACTGCAGTCTTCCATAGTAAACGATCCCTCGCATGCACTCTCCAGTCACCGAGACCAAGCGCTCTGGCATCCGCAGTCACTTGTACCGCAGGTTCGGTCTTCCTTGTCGTCTTGCACCTGGGGACTGGGCTGAGAAGATTTTCTTGGCTGGAGCGTTGTTGTCCATTCGCTCGTTGTGGCCGAGCCAATGTAGTCTTCTTTTCTTGGCCTTCTGGACTACGTCTACATCTTGGTACAGATCATTCAGTTCTCGGTTGTATTCGGGACCAAAAATCCGTCACAGAATTTTTCTTTCGATCAATTCTTCTTTTTTACTTATCGTCCAGCACTCGGCACCGTAGAGTAGGACTGGTAAAATCAAAGTTTTGTATAGTAGACACTTCGTCTTTCGAGTGAGGAGTTTTGAACCCAGTTGTTTGGCCAAACCGAAGCAGCAGCGGTTCGCTAGGGTAATTCTTCATCGGGTATCCACTAAAGTGTCGTTCGTGGGATATGTTTGTGATGTTTGTTTCAAGGTACATAGGTGAACTCCTTAACTACCTCGAAATTGCTGCTCCCAAAAGTGACGTTTTGTCCTAGAAGTTGCTTTGTTTGTTGATAACATGTACTTTGTTTTGTCCTCATTCACTTCAAGACCAACTAGATTCGTCTGTTCTTCAATAGCTGTTATAGTTATAGTTATAGTTAGATCCTGGAAAATACCAACGGAATTTTGTCATGTGACTTCTTCAACATAGTCCTGGAGCAGATAGTGCTTAAGGCAGGTGTGAGCACGGAGTGAACTATCTTCAAAAAATCTACCCAGCTCCTAGGCTATGCGGACGACATAGACATAATCGATCGATCAAAGATAGCTGTGCTTGAGGTATGTATGTACCTATAATACCTACATACCTACCTAATAATACAATAAACTAACGTATATACATAGTTACAAAATCTTACTTTTTACAATTGAGAATAGCTAGTGACATTTTGTATTTAGCTTATAAAAGCTATAAATAGTGTTAGATGTCACTTTAAAAAAGACAAAATTAATCAAAGTGGGGTGACAGTCATTATTGTTTTTTTTTTTTTCTTTTTTTTTTCTTTTTTTTTTCTTTTTTTTTTTCTTTTTTTTTTCTTTTTTTTTTTCTTTTTTTTTTCTTTTTTTTTCTTTTTTTTTTCTTTTTTTTTTCTTTTTTTCAAAATTAACAATAAAATTTACAAATATAATTAAAATTTTAAAGATTTTAAACTAATATTTATGCAACATAGGAGAGCAAATCTTCTATCTCATCGTGATCAAAATTAAGAAGCCATGATTTAACATTTTTTAAAAATTTACTTTGGGTTCTTATAACTCTTATATCATGAGGAAGATTATTAAAAAGTTTACAAGATACAACTGGGTAGGAGTTCCTATAATGAGTAGTGCGGAAAGCTGGAATTAAGACAACATGACGGCTAATGCTACAATTGTTTTCGTTAAGTATGCTTACAAGCATTTTTCATTTCCGGGATGAGTTGTGTCTTGGGATGAAACTAGCTTACCGACACAAAATGGTGTGTATTCGATAAGTTCATTCAAATACACAAACCATTTCCCTTAACATAATTTTGTCTGAGTATTTCATATTTTTATTCTAATAAAAAGTTAAGTTTTTTTAAACAAATTATAAATAAATATTCAATAAAATGCATTTCGCATAGTCTATGGAAAATTCTCATTCTTTTGACACCTTATTTGTTAAAATTAGTTCCGCATGAGAGCCGAAAAATATAGTAGATGATGATTCGTCCAGAATAAATTTCTATTTAATCACTAAACAACTGCATACAAAAAATATTTTTAAGAAAAAATGGAATATATAAAAAAATGATTGAAATTTTTAATATTTGTTATAAACAAGAGTTAAAATTAATATGTCTGTTCTCATAATTCCGTCTATTTCTTTAATGACTTGACTGAATTTGGGATAAATGTCATACCGAATAAAGTAAAAAAAAACATTAGGTCTGTTCGGTTATTTTGATTTGATGTGATTCTGTGTTCAAACTAGACCCTTCAACTTCATGTAAACAAGTTCAAACTGACAGATCGTTTCTCCAAACAAACTCTTGTAACGATTTGGAGTTCTTTAAAGATTAACTCAAGGGCAAAGTACAATACCAAATAGATCTGTCAAAAAACCTAAATTTGTTGTTTTTTTTTTGAACAGCGATCTTGAGAATTTAATTTTAGAATAGATTTGATTAAAACTAAAAATTGAAAAATTCTTTTTTAATTCTTTTTTGTATGCACTCGCTTAGATATGACATTATATTAAATGGAATTTCATAATTGAGCTTACCTAACCTTGCACATATTTTAATCAATAACAAAAAAGATTCCTTCCTATAAAGATCATCAATATATTTGTTTAAACTTAGGTCCAAACGGTTTTTTTTATTAAGATATATATAATATACAAAACATTTAAATATACATCTATCTTTTATTCAACAAATAACCCATTCAAATGAGTGTAGGATTAATTAATATCAATTTTTTTATAAGTAAGAATAGAATGATGTAGCCCATTGGTGATCTGTCGTATGCGTTAATTTATTTAATTGTAAACCAAGTGCCAACAATCCCATAACATTGGCAGCTGACAACCATTAAAATGTGAAAATTAAAATTAAAGAAAAAATGATTGCTATAAAAAATGTCATGATTTTTAAATTGTTCAAATTTGTCTTTTAATGGTTATGTCTTGTTTTTGTCTTCAAATGTTTACAATTTGATACATGAAAATATATAAATTTTTTTTATTTTTAACTTAAAGAAAATATGGTCAAGAAAAAACGTTTATTAACAAATTAATTTACAGACTGTCAAGTAAGAGCGTGGTCGACTGTACCGACAGTTAATGCAAGATTTCGCTCTAATTCCTTCGCGAGCCGATAGAGGGAAGCTTTGTCCTTGATGCATTGTCAGCAAAGGTTCAGTTGTCGTTGATCTTTTGAAAGAGAATTACGTTAAACGCCATGAGTGCTAAGTACGCGTCGCGCTACAAGGCTGTGTTCTTTTGCATCCACCCGAAAGGTCTCAAAATGTCGCAATCAGTGACTGCTAAATATATGAGAAAGTCGAAGGCATTTGTACAGAAGTGGATACAGCGATATAAAGTGGCTAAAAATGTCTATGATTTACCAGAACGTTGTTCGATAGGAAAAGTGCCATCGGCTGCGTTGGATCTCAGACAGATCCGGATACATTCTTGTTCGTGTTTTACGTGTAAAATAACAGCTGATCAAAAACAGCTGAGATTTCAAAAAAGGAATGCAAAGGTATTCAAGAATTTCTGGGGTATGTAGCTATCTGACAGAAAAGCTAATTCAACAGATAGTTGAATTTCAAGAAACTTGAAAACTGATTTCAGTTTTTTTGTATTGGTAAACGAAAAGCTAAAGTTGTATTTGAGGATAATAGACGATGAAGAAGCTATTTGCCTCCGAATTTTAGGAGGTAATTATGATCTATTTATATATCAGCCGAAATCGTGCTTTCAATAAACCAAATGTTCTTCAATGGTTACTTGAGCACTACTGAGGCGAGTATTGAAATGGACTTGTCTCGGTGTCAAGTGTCCATTGTCACGAAATGGTGTAACCGTCGCCTAGTAAATGATATTCCCCCAATTATAATTTCAACCATCTGATGATAAAGGGGACTGTTTCGAAAAACTCTTGCGTCGAGTTGTATAGCTTGGGCCTGTTAATATTAATGTTAAAATCGGTGAAACAACAACGGAAAATATAAAATTGTAGCACATTTTTTAAACTTAAACAAAATTGTCAAAAACTTCGCTATGTTAGGCTATTGGCAAGCGGATAGGAAAGCAAACTGATAGAACCTTACCTTGCAAAATAATGGAGTGAGCATTTTTTCGGTTATAATAATCAATTGCACCAATAACTCCTGGAATATAGCCTCCAGATTTTTCTCGGAATGCGTATTTTGAAAAGTAATATCTTCAGGCTTAATAATTTGATTAAGTGTTGATGGAATTTTACTTAGAAATATTGTTGTAATGTTGAACAGTTGGCCATTTAATATACTCTCCGAGCAATGAACATTAGGGTGTCCCGTCGATGTATGAGGACAATTTTTTTTTTGAGCTACACTATCAAAAGGGGTATCAAAATTTGCGTTATTTTACACAGATAAAGAAAACGTCAACAAAACTGAAAGAACATGTTATCTTGGGGGTGGTACCGATCTTTGAGAATTTTTAAATTTCATGTTTTTACATACTTTAACCGTTTGAATAAAACTATAAAAAAATTAAGTTTTAAACGTATTTTATTATTAATATTATTTATGCCTCTGTTACCAGTTTAATACACCTTTCCACAGATTGGGTGTGACAGTTAAAGTCAACAATTTCCAAGCTCTTATCTTTTGCCATGATGTGAAGGTCTTCAAAAGAAATATGTCGAAGAACCAGGGGTGATGTTAACTGACATTCGTTCCACAAAATAATCTCAGTATAATCTTTAGCAAAGAAGTTGATCTTTGGTGGTTTATATATCCTGCGTTTGTTGATATTTTCAGCTTCTCTAGCTTTTTTTATTCTTCACAATGCCAACTCCCGAATGTGGTCCCTTTCATCAAACAACATACTGATAAGCAGGTTGGATGTGCAAAATAAGCATTTCTTTCTATAACAGAATCCACAAAACATCTCAAATTTTCGGGTAAATATCGAGAGTACATAATTAATTGGAAAATATGTTTGGCTCCATCCTTAAAAGACACCTGTCGCTTGATTCGGAACCAAATTGGAGCGAATACTCTGACGACGTAGTTGACAAGCAATAGCAAATTCTCTGATGGACGAAGAGTACTAACATAAAGTCTCAGTATGCGATTAGCTGAAGTAAGCCATCTCGAGTGAGCCATTTTTCCAGTTTGACGGTTTGCCAGCTCAGGAGAACAGACACCAGTAGATACAGCTTGACATATCTGATAAAGATATTTTTGATCTGTACTAAGTTCATCAACCACATTTTTCGGCAAGTCTGGCATATTACCAGCCACTGCACAAAAGCTCCCGGTGGAATTACTTTCGCAATCTGCTAATTGTTTCCCAATATGTCCAGAATATTCTCTAGGACCCGAAGTGCAAGCAATACCTCCAATATCTTCTATAGCTTCTTTATGTGATTTCCATACAGCTTGGTGGATCTTATTTTTGTCTATAACAAGAGTTGAATCTTTGGAAGAAACCAGCCGACAACAGCCAAAACAGCAGAAGCGACAGCAGCAGCAGATCGCGTCGATAAACCGTATCGATCACATACCTTGGCAACTGTTGGCAACATCAATCTATTGCGATAAGCTCTTGAAGTCGATGGTGCCTCTTTCAAAGGGGAGTTTGTTGGGGATGCCTCTGTTACCTAATGTGTTTCTGGGGAAGATTCACGCATCAACTCTTCATTGCAGTTTCCTGAGACAATATCCGTTTACTGCGTAGATCATTTTTTGCTTCCCTCTTTGACTCTTCAATTTGCCTCTGCTGTCGTTTCTTCAAGATATTTGTTTCTTTCTTATCAACCCCGCTTATAAGTATTTTCCTTTAATTTCTTTGATCCAATAAAAAACTTCTCTCATGGATGGGAACTTTCTTTGGTTTTAAACACGAAACTTTAATTCAAATTGTGTCAGGTTTATAGAGTAGTGGTTTTAAGTTCCAGGAAAATGATGATAAAAGCAATATGTGCCAAAAATTAAAAAAATTCAATTTTGGTCACCTATTGGTGGTATTTTTAGCTTAAAACCTTATAAATTTGAAACCGCTGAAAACATATTGTTGCATTCAAATCAAAACGTCAAATATGTTTTAAATCTAATAAGATCAAAAAGTTAATGTTTTATAATAAATAGTAGCTCAGGAACCGAAATTAAGGAAGGGAAAAAATGCATAAAAATATAAATTTGTCAAAATTTTGAGGGTCGGTACAACCCCCTAGACAAATCTTTTGTTCGGAAAATCCAAAAAAAAATTTGTCGGGACACCCTAATGAACATATCACTTGGACAATTTCGCTGAATGTAAAATGAGCAGAACTCTTAGCTAAATTGAACCTGTCTCCAGCTGATAAAAAATTTTCTTGCTAACTCAAGATCCATTATCTATTATATCGATTATTATCCATTAAATGTTTTATCTTACAACAATTTTGACTTCGAAGCTTAAATGTTTCTCTGCTTTTTGTGAACAGCTGAAAGTTGTTTTTATTTTTTGACAGCTATATCAATACAGCTATCCACCTCGTTCAACAAGGTATCTAAAAATCCATCTATCCAAGATACCCTATCCAACACGAGATTGAACGCATCCATTCAAATGAAAGCTGAATTTTATTACTCTGTGATTTCTTTATTTTTTTTTCGACAATTGAGTGTTAATATTTTATATATAATTCTTGATCAAAAGTTGAAGCAGTGTTTCAGATCAAATTAATGGAAGGACTATTGTAAACACCAAAGTTAATTTATATTGTTATCTAAAATTCGTGTAACCCCAAAACTCGTTCTAACAATTTCATGAAAAGTGTAAACCCAGAATTAAGCTTCAAACGATTGATAAAACTGGCGGTAGTTTAAAAACTAGCAAAGTATGCTTATCATTATTGATTTCCATTGGTCGAAGAAACGTGATCACAATTCTGTTAAAAGCTATGATATAATAGCAACTATTTATTCCAATTATTTATAGATATTTAACTATAATATGAATCTCCTCAAATAACAAATGTCATCCAAATAGAGAACTGCGCTGTCTATTATAGTTTTTCTTCTTTTTTTAGTGCTAATAAATTATATTATATTTTTTTTTATTTGATTGACATTTTATTAGCATAAATAGTTTGAAAAAATACTACCATTTGTTTTTTTCTGATGCTTTCGTAATATTATATCTATATTAATAAACAAGTTTAATAAATTTAAACAAAATCTAATTACGTACTTTTACACAAATAATAACTAAAGGAAATTACCAACATGTTAACTGAATGCAAAAAAGTAGTAATTTGTTATATTTAACGACGAAATAAACAAAAATTGAAAGGAACGCGTCTGCTCCCGACATTCTCTCCAACAATAACAAAGATGTGCAATGGGGGTAATTGATAAATGTTATGTGACTGTGGCTGTGGTTGGTCCGCGGTCTGTTTCGTCGTCGTCATCCCACAACAACTGTCATTCATCTAGCCTTTCACAAAATATTGCATCTAATGCGAGTCTTCGCGGTTGGTCGTATGCAAATCGTACGCCCAAATTAAATGTCACACCAAGTAAAAGCCGCCTAAGCCCTTATAGTAATGGCACGATAAGCGTGCTTTGCTCAACGCAGCATTTTAGTAGAGCAGCAGCCAGTAGTTGAGAGATTTAGCGTGGTCTGATCTTGTGGTTCGTTCGTATCAAACGTACAAGTTACGATTATTATTAGATACGAACGATGCGCTGATTGAAGGCTGTCTCGCTGCTGATTTGAAGCTCTCCTCTATTAATGCACCGGCTACTGTCAGTTGATTTTTATTATACATTATAAAGAGCTTTAAAAGAATACCGATTAGGACGTTTGAAGGCATTCAAATAGAGAACCCGCTACCGGCTTTCAACACTGTATAAAATTGCATTGAATGGCGGCGTCGGTCGTTCGTGGTCGACGCACGGCGGCAGTGATGCTTGCATGACGACATAATATAAGTTAAGTTATGGAGAAGATTGAAAAATTATTTTCAATTCGCACAATCATCATTTAAACCTGATCCAAAAAGTCGGCAGGGTAAGTGTAAGGAGGGCCTTAGGTGATGCGTGAGTTGGGTGGGTGTGCTATTTCTTTCGTGAGGAGTTTTTCATCGAGACAACAACGTGTTGAATGTGAATAAAATTATTGGTTTTGTTCACTTTGTTTTTTTTTTATATCTTTTCGCTGATTTTACGGCAAAAACTATAGAAAATAATGACATGCGTGCCAAATGTAAATAAGAATAGGCTTCGATAAAACGCTATTGTTTAATTTAATTTTATGTGACCTTCGGTTCGATAGTCTTAGTTGAGCTGAGTTAGCTGATTTAATGGAGTGTTATATTAAAACTTATTGTTTTTAACAATTTATTACCCATTAAAAATTCACATTTCCTTTTGGAAATGTAGTGTAAACAAAGAAATTCTTCTTATATTAACAAATGCCCTCTACCGGCAATATGAAGTGTAACTACCATGCTTATGCTGTCATTATTGACATAATAGATATGGACTGCTAGCTAGTAGCCAACTTCTCGTTGGTTTCATCTATTCCTTCTGTAGGTTCAGCGAAAATATGGAAACACTTTTTATTTTGTCAAATTTTAATATAATGGATGTTCTTTGTTCCTTTGAAAAAAATCATTGATGTCTGGAAACAAGAGATGGCGTTTTAAAATGAATTATTATTTTGTCCAATAAACCTACAAGAGGGAAATTGTGGAATCACCTTTAAGGGGAATTTTCTATGGAAAAAAAATCGAATAGCAGTCTATGTCTGGAAGGTCTGTTTGATTAATTTTGTAGCACGAGCACGAAGTGTAAAACCTGTCAAATTTTTGAAAGGAGGGGAAAATTCTCTCAGAGAGAGTTTATCTGTCTCAATGTAAACAAACGCTTTAGTTCAACTTTGAACATGAATCTCAGTGTGACAGGATATTTGTTTTTAAATTGTTACTTTTTTATAAAACCAAAATGTCTTTTGAAAGTGTTTTAACCGTAGATCTTAATTTTTGGATTCGTTGACATCCAATGAATCAGAAAATGATTCAATACCAACTGAGAACATTTTTGAAATGATGGATGGTTCAGACGTCAATGCATCAAAAGACAAGTCGATGCATCAAAAACTATCTTAAGGAAGTTATGCCTTCCTACACTGAGGAAGAATTGCATCCACATTTCAGAATCAGCAAGGCGTTGTTTGAGCAATTAAGTGCATCGAGCAGTCAAAATACCCCTGGACAAAAACATTTCCGAGTGTTTTTGTAGTTCTCGGGCCATGCAGGTTGTTGCAATTTTTTTCTCTGAAAGATTCGCATAATGTAAAAAAGGTGAAAAAACGAGCGATTTATTCGAAAATAAATATGGGTCCCATATTTTTGAAATATTCTGGGAGAACATTTGAAATTAAATACTTTGTTTCCATTTTTAATTTTCCAATTTTAACTTATAAAAAATCCAAAAAAACGAACAATCAAATGAAAGTTACAATGACAGAAATGGCAGTTGCGGATTTTGACAGTTGTTTAACTCTCTGGTTGTGCTCTCTTGTTGCAACTTTCACTAGTTAACAAAGACGAATTTATGAAACGCTATGCGACGTTGTACAAAGTTGAAGTTATCAAACAGACCTATTATGCCAATGTCTGTCGCAGATGAGAGCCACAGGGTGTGAAAGAACTAAAGATTTCAGTTTTTTTTTTTTAAATTAAATTGGACAGGAAAACATAATTTATAAAAAATGTGTTTCCTATAGAAACAAAACCGTCAAATGTCAAAAATTTGATCATAATATGTTATATTTTTTTCTTCCCCAAAAACTGAGAATTTCTATTTTGTTTGTTGGATATAATTTTTGACAGAACTTGAGACTACAAACACAAAACTAAATGATTGCATAAATGTGTTTAAATTATTTTTTTTATATCGTACAAAGAAATGAAATCAAAATACTACAACTACAATGTGCAATTGTAATAAATTATTACAAAAAGCTATTTGTCAAATATTGTGTGTACGTGCAATTAATTGAAATGCTCAACTATACTGACACTGTGTCGCCAGTCGCTCAGACCGGCATCCTCATCCTCATCATCATCAACGTTATAGTCGCCCGAGCCCGTGTCAAGCTTGTGCCGTTTATTGCTTTATGTCAACAAGCGACGCACATCACTGTGATGATCACTAAACATAAATACAGTACAGTACATTGAGTCACAGTCTAATAAACTATAAACATTTATAGTATAAACGCAAAAATTATACTCTCCTCCATTAGGAGATATTTAGATGAATTATGTTTCTACTCGCCGCCACCAGAGGTTTTTTCTCTTATTTTTTTTTGTTGCAAAAAACAAAGTTCTCAATGCTTAAAAACTAAAAATAATCACAAAAAATAAATAAACAATGTTGATTATAGAAACGATGCAATAAATATAGGTTGACCGACCAGAGAAATGACAGCAGCAGCGAAAACACAAAACGCTGTGCGCTGTTTTCTTCTGTGTTTGATGATGATGCTGTGATTATCGTATCTATAGTTAGATTCATAAGCCAAGTGCAATTATTTTTAGCAAATGCGAAAATAGAGATATTTATAAAATCTTGAATCATTAAGGGCCCGTACACATAACGTGTACGCTTTTCGAACGCATCGAATAAAAACAGATAAACACCGATTCGCACAAGAGTTTTCGTTAAATTTGCAACTTGTAAATTTAAATATTGATTCATTGGTTCTTTTTGATATTGTTTTGTTAAAATTTAGACATCATGTTATGTGCAGCCTTATGCAATGTGTGTTTATCGAATTTGATCTTCAATACAAAATATCGATCTTTTTCGATATAATTTTTCTTATTTCTTGCCCGTGTAGTGTCAAAATTTCATAGAAATGTATTTAAGCTTGACGTACTATTAGTTAAAAATATTTGAAGAAGAATTATTTCAAAAATATTGTCAATACAATTTTAGAAAAAAAAGAAGAAATCGGTGTTGTTACCAACATTTTGACAATGAATTTTAAATTTTCCGCCATCTTCATTTAGCTGTCAAAAAATATATGAACTTTTGGAATTGCTTGATAACGCCATATTCCTATTGACATTTGTTTGTATATGTACTTTATGGTGCGTGAACTTACCATTTATGAGTAAAAACAATTTGAAAATACAATGATAAAATGTACCAAAGTTTTGAAGCCTTGCCGCTGTCGTGACGATGGCGCTTTTTCATATCGAAGAACACAATTTTCCATCAAAAATGCCAAACAAAATAAAACAAAAACTCCAAGGCCGTTGTGCTGCCATTTTAGGTATTCAACAAAGTATACTATCAGCTTCAGCATTCATAATATTTACATGTTTAAATACACATTTTTCATTAAACAATTGCCATTTTGGTTTTATTCAAAAAGCAAAACAACAAAATTGAATAAGTTTAACCTATGCACCATTACAGTGTGTTAATGATGATATCATCTCGAATTTCTTTGCTCAAAACTATTTTTTTTTCATTAGAAGTTTGCCGACACACATCGGAATCGGCCACATGGATTACGGTTTACGGGAACGCAAATCTATAGTGCTATAATATGTATAGTGATGTGGTGTGTGGTATAATTTATAATCTGCTCGCCTATAGCTTACACAATGAGAAATATTCCATATATGGTGGAAACATATTTCATTTAAATGTCCATTTGAATATAAAGTCATGATTAACCATAGACTTAAATTAATGTAGGTATGCATACGTGCAATATAACAATATAAAGTGTTTATTATGTTCTATGTCTAAACTTGTGATCGAGATTGTGTTAAGAATTTGAAAGGTGATGTGCCATATGTGGTCTCGGCCTTAAGAATATCTTTTAATCTTCATGGCAATCTTTGGTTTTGTAAACACTCGCACTTTCAATTCATGAAAAGAATTTGACGTACAAATAATACCTGTTATACATTTTAACTGTCAAAAGTAAATGTAACTGTCAAAAGTAAATGATGGCTTCGCTTGTCAAATTCAATTTTTAAACAATTTTCTTAATAGTTGTCATATTGACGGAATACGATATGTATGTTCGTGCAAACAGAAACTTCATTTCTGTCATATTCAATTTTGACAGTTTGTTTTAGTGTTCTGAATTCTGTCAATTTGTTTTAGTTTTAAGGTAGTTTGTAGGTTATTTAAGCAAAACAGAAGTCGCTATTGTAACACAAATTGATTGAATTTGAAAGGATTGGTGTGAAATGTAAGTTATTCACATTCATGATTAAAAAAAATTAGAAATGTCAAAGATCTCTTTGGAAAGTCATTAGCAAATATTTATCATAGGCACTTAAAAAATCAGCAAACTTTTTCGATTCAACAATGTTCACGCTGTGTAATTTATGAAAGGTGTGGTTGTCCCATAAACCAACTCCATTAAAATGTCCACGTTGAACTCTGATTAATGCTTTTAGAATATCATGCAATGCATTTTGTGGATTTGCATACAAAATTATTGTTTGATTTTAAGAGATTTATATACAGAAAAAAAAACAACCAACCAAAATTCTCTAAAGGATGTTGACTTTAGCCAGAGATGGTAACAGCTTTAGCATAAAAAGAGTTGCCATCAAAATTTAATTTTAAATTTGAAAAGAAACATCAACAGAATTGAACCTAATAGGTCTGTTCGTTTACTTTCTGCACTAAAATTCGTAAATAGAGATATTTTAAAGAGTGGGGGTAAAATTCTCTCACAAAAAGACAAAACTACAAAAAAGCAAGCGAACTGGAAAACAAACAAATTTGCTCACAATTTGACTGTCAAAAAATATATAAATTGTGAAACATCTTCGTTTCATTTCGTGTTTAGAATTTATTTTGTTTTAAATGGATAAACATCATGCTGGTCCATAGTTTTTATTTTTTTATGAAAAAACTTGATTAAATTCAAACTTGAAAATCGCAATGTTGTTGCTGTTCTTTTGGGAAAAAAATTTTTAATTTTATAAGTGACAGCAAAAGCGAGCAATTTGTTTAATTTTTTTGAAGTTCTATCAAATTTGACACATTCCAGAAATCAGCCCAAAGAAATTTCTTGGCCTAAAATTCGTATGTTGGGAAATATTTTACTCTCGTGAAGCGCCCTCTTTTACGAAAAAAAACGAAATTTTAAAGTTCGCGAACAGAATTTAGTTAAATTTCGTAATTTTTCGTAAAATTAGACTGTTAGACTTAAGGAAGGTACGCGAACAGACCTAATATGACACCCCATGTAAATATTTTTTTTACTTAGGGACTAGTTATTTTTCGTTTTGTTTCAAGATTCAAAAGAGAGTAAAAAAGTTATGTATCTTGTCGGAGTGAAGCTGATGAGTTGATAATTTCTTCGTATTCCCACCTGTCAGTTTAGCTTTCAATCAGAAAATATTAATCCAATGACAGAAATGCAGTTATTTTTCAGCGAGTAAAAAAGTTATGTTTCTTGTCATAATGAAGCTGACGAGTTCTAGATTTTTTCTTCTAAAATAAATTTACCCAGAACTTTTCTTTTTGTTTATTTTTAAATTTTAAATAGTTACATAAATCATTTTCAAAGAACAGCTGATTGTTAATTATACATTTCAGAACAATATCGTTCCACTGAAAGCGTTCCAATTTCCCCGTATTCCCACCTGTCAGTTTGGCTTTCAATGATTAACAGGAAATATTTATCCAATGACAGAAATGAAAGCAGTTATTTTTCATTTTGTTTCGAGATTCAAAAGAGAGTAAAAAAGTTATGTTTCTTGTAGGAGTGAAGCTAATGAGTTCTAGATTTTTTTTCTAAAATAAATTTACCCAGAACTTTCCTTTTTGTTTATTTTAAAATTTTAAATAATGAAATCGTTTTCAATGAACAGCTGATTGTTAATCATACATTTCAGAACATTATCGTTCCACTGAAAGCGTTCCAATTTCTTCGTGATGACAGAAATGACAGCTAAAGGATTTCACTGAATGGTTTCAATGATGAAAACCAGTGATAACTATTACTACCATCTTAGTTAGTCGTTGATCAAATGATATAATTTTTAACTGTACTTAGGTCCATGTTAGTTTGAGGACGTATGTGTTAAATCACAGCTTCAACTGATCTCTAAGTTGACAAGCCAACTATATTGGAGTAAAAAAGTAGATTATGTTTAATGTGACTTGGTAACCCTGATTATAAGCCATATCTCTCGGTCTGGTCCGAAAAACCTGCTTAAACTCTTTCATCTTATTAACTCGAAAAATATTTAAATGATTCGTCATTCGTGCTATAATTTTTTTTATTTGATATTACAAAGCAATAAAAGGGAATACCTTTATTTTCTTTATTGTTGTAAGTTATATTCATCCAAAGTGTGTGTTTATTTAAAACATCAAAACCAACTAAAAGCAGGTGACTCATAACCTTACATTCTGTATAATTTGTATGTTGTGGATGGCTGGAATTCCAAAATGGGGCCATCTACAGCACTTCCACGAAAATGCTCTGACGCAGTGTTCAAAGACGAAGAAACAATAATATGACCGGTGCGATGCGGTGGTGAATGATGATGATGGTGGATGGATTGGTGGTTGGTGTACAATGTTTAACCGAAAATAAAAATAAAAGCCCCTAGGTTTTTCCGTATCCACTGTGTAGGGCATAGCATCCGGTATAATTGTTGTTATTTTTGTTTTTGTTTGGCGTCCGTCAGTTAGTGGATTGGTCATAGCTTCTGGTTTAACTTCAATTTGAAAAAAGTGCATGCATTGCATATAATAAGTTGATGATTCCTATTCATTCTTTTTTGTTTTGTGTGAGTCTTTCGAGTTCTCGGTTTTCGCTTTTTATTGGGAAATTTATGTGAAAATAATTTTCAGCTCTAATTCGCTTTGGAATTGTTTTTTTTTAATTAATTGTATATTGGAATGCGGTATTCGTATATGTAAGCTAAAAAATTGCACAATTCAAAAAAAAAAAAATGGGAAGGTAAAATAGAACATCCATAGGGTATGAAATAAGAGCAATAGATAAATTAATCAATTATTTACTTTCTTTACTCCTTACAAAAAAATATTGCCTAATGCGAAATTTACAAAAGAATAGTAATAAATGTATAAGTTCCTATACAGGGTGACTTCGCAGAGAAGTCAGATATGTGGAAGTAATCATTCCTTGTATTTGTAAATCAAAATTTATTTAGTAAGTAAGGACTCTAAATTCATTGGCTTTAGGTAAAAAGATCTTCACCCTTATTGTAGTTGGCGTTTTATTTGAATGACAATTGTCACGTTATAGTAGCGTTTTACTTAGCGTTACGCTACTTGACATTTGGCGGTTAGTGGAATCCAATTTTTTGATCGACAAATATCACTCTCATCGCTATTGTAATTGTCGTTTTAGTTTTCTTTTATGACGAGTAAATTGTCACTTTCTGTCGACGGAAAATTTTCAAACGAAAAATTAAATGTTTTACTGTTTGTTTTAGTATTATTAAATTAATTTTTGCTAAAGGGTAAAAGTAACGAATAAAGGTAAAATGAAAAGGCTTACAGAATTAATGGAATTAAATAATTCATTGGCAACAAATTTTAGGAGAGGCGCACCCAAACAAAAAAAAACAATTGGGAATTTGTTGCAAATATCCTCAATTCCTTGGGGGCACTGCTTACAACGGTATAGGAATGGCAAAAGGTATGGTTTGATGCCAACTTTAAAGCAAAACTTCATTGACTGTTTCCTCCTTGGTCCGATCTGAGTATTAGAAAGAGTTCGAGGGGATAGCATTTATTTAAGCTATTCCTGTTGTTGTAACGATGTTGTATATCTATTATTGGTGCTTGAATTTTTATGTGGCTGCCGTCTACACGTCCAATTATTCCCGGATTCCCAGTCTTTTCATTAAAAAAACTTACGCATGTCTTTTTTCTTCGTCCAAATAGTGAGAATTTATTTCACGTGTGTGCTTCCATAATTTCGAGCATTTCTTTGAGAATGAGCTTCATCGGTGGTTGTGCAATTCCCCAATTTTAAGTTATTGCATACACCCTTTTGGAAGCTGCCTTTACCAAAAAATCTCAAGCTTTAAAACTAGTGGCACCGATGACAGCTTTGTCTTTTCAGTACCTTTTCTTCAATTTAATTTAATGTGTAAATAAAGGAGTCCTTATTCAACCTTGAGTACATTACATGTCTTGAAATGAAATAAAACAATATAGATTGATTTGTCCAATGAATCATCCTTGGATTTATGTATGTACTTGTCCGTACTTATTTCTAATCTGGTAAATGTAAAGGATCTGATGACGATCTTCTTCTTTCTCTCAATAAGTTTAGTTTTAATTCGCGTCCAATCTATTCAATCACATTCGACATTTGACAATCGTAAGTAAAAGAACGTAATGCTACGTAATGTGGTTCCAAACGGAAGCTTAGTTCATTTGCTGAACATTTGCTTTGTCTGACAGCTCAACAGCTGTAAAAAAAGTCAACAAACAAAATATATTTGCTTTTGGAAGGATTCCCATTGATTATTATAACCTTGATTTTTTAGATTCCAAAACTCAAATTTTATTATTTGATAAAAAAGAACAGCTGCTAATGACAGAAGTGCCATTTTAGAAATGTCATATTGCAAGTGTCATTCAAAGCAACCTCGAAGGAGGCCCAACGTAACGCAGACGAAGCCGAAGCTGAATCGTGTTTGTGTTTCAGCCATTAAACGCCAAGAAAGTGACTCGACTCAAAAAGTGACAATTGTCGTTTAAGGAAAGAGCCTGTGTGACCAGTTTCTGACCTAATTCCTCTAACTCCAAAGAATTCTCAAAACAAAACGAAATTTTTCTGTTAAATTGGAAAAAAGTAAGGACTATTCACATGAGATCGACCAACGAATGAACGAATATTTGGCGATCATAACAATTGCACAACATCGACTAGAATGCAAATTTTAGGTTCTGGCACACACGAACATTAAAGTGTGGATCGTATGTGGAACGCGAAATGAGTTTGACAGTTCGTTCGCCCATGTTCCATTTCCCATGAGTTGAAATCACTGAAATGAAATTGCATGTTCTTTAATAATTTAATTTCGAAAACTTTGAAATTGCTTTGAACTGTCAGAACTGAAAGTATATATTATATACAAAGCCATTTGCATTTTCAAAAATCCAATTCACGATAACGAACACACTTTCGCTAAGTGTATTCACAATAAGTGAATTGCAGAACATGGACATTTAGCAATGAAAAAGATAACTTCTTTACCTTAAAGTTATTTTAAGCTTTATTTCTAACTTTTTATTTACAATTTCCACACAGTTTAAATTTATAAATTATTTAAAATCACATTTATTCTTCGGTCTAATGTGAATGGCTGTTTTGATTTTTGACTTTAATTAAAGTCATAGTTTTAACCGAACACATAATTTTTTTAAAAATTGTATCTTGCACATGAGCTACGAACTGTGGATGTTCGCATATTTTGAATTTTCTTTCACATAAGTTTTATTTTTATTCGCAGACAGCGACGAATTGTCAATTTATAATAACCTTTTTCAACAAACAAAACAATAGTGGTATAATTTTGAGGTTAAGTTGAGCGCGAACAATTTATTCATTGCAGTGTGGATGGTATGTGGAACGCGAATAGAGTTTGACAGTTCGTAGCAATCACACTGCAATTCGTTACTACCAAATTATTTTTACAAAATTGTCTTGTTTTAGAGAACAAAATGCAAATTTTACTATCCTAACATAAGTATCAATTGGTTTCTTATAATTTGAATGTGTTCATGTTTGAAATTAACTTTTTGAAATGTGTAAAATCACGTTTGTTCGTCCATTTGTTCATTCGTTGTTCGCTCTCGTGTGCAAGGCCCTTAAACGTCAAACTGTCACAAGTGACATTTTGTAAACTGTCACTTGTAGCTTGTAGTAAAACAGATGTGTTGGTTTATATTTTATTTAACTATTCAGATAGCTAGAAGAAGCTAGAGATTTCTAGAAACACCCTGTTTCTGCTTTTGTTTATTTTTCCAGTCTGCTCACGCTTGTAGACTTAATTAATTACAAAATCACTCCTAGTAGATAATAAACTGGTCTAATAATAATTATATAATTATTTAGTGTTATGTTTTTGGCGGGTGGTGACGGTGACTGTCGGTGGCGGCAATCGCCGGCGGACAGCTAAAGTGTTCCAGCCAAAACAATATGTTTTTTTCCTTGTTGTTATAATTTATTAAGTTATATATATTTGTTGTAAATCAACAAATGACCAAAGTGTGCAATGATTCCATCTTTCACATAAACTTAGTTGTTTTTTTTTTCTTTAAAAATAAAACTTTTTTTCTTGCTCTTTAGTTTTTTTTTATTATTAGCTTGGGTGCGAATGAACATGTTCACACTATCTTGAGAGAAAGGCCGCGGGTTGTATAGAATTGTACAGATACATTCATAGGTTTTGTATATTATGATTGTTATTTATTTAATGTTTATTTAATTGTAATATTTAGAATCGATTAGAGAGATGATAGACAAAGAACATGCAAAGGGAAAGTAACAAACGATAGCTCGTCGGCAAATATATACATAGCTGTAAAATTGAGAAAGAAATTGACGTAAATATTTTGATATATCGATAATTGAAATGGATTTCCTTTCAACTGTCTTAAGTTTACAATTATAAATTATTCATTTAGCAATAATACGTTTTAGTTCTGTTATTGTTGTTTGGTTATTAAATATTATTACCAATAATTCGACTAAAATTTGACAGAAGTTTGTTGTATTTACGAACTGTTTGAAGTTTTATCGAGGGGTTAGTCTACCGATGTCAACGGTTTTCTTCAGAATTTTCGAAGTTCCTTTTTATTATACTCGTATCAACAAATTTACTAATTTTTAGAGGAAACACAAATTGAAAGTATGAATATAAAAACAATATGCAAAAGTCAAAATCACTTAGACACTTCAATTTACAAAACTTGATATTCTGGCGGCACTGCCATATCATTCATGTTAATATGTTTATGAATGACAGCTGTCAAAAACAATTTCGTCATAAGATCGTTTCTTTTATTTCTTCCTCAAATACAAAATACTTATTATTATTACTAACAGTATAAAATACTAAAGATCACAGACATGATTTACTCCCTTATCCTGAAATCGATAGTTTGCAATTAACTTATTAACAAGTTTAGACATTGACAGCTGTCAAAAGATGTAGTTTAAGATTTTCCGTGTGTATTTACTTTCATGATATGAAAATCAAAATAACTGACGCAAAAACCCACCCACAACAAAAATTGCCATTTTTTTACCGACAAATTTACTTTGGTGCACAAACTCCTCACCGATTATCTTGTATTTGTTTTCTGTTTATTTTTTTTTCTAAGGAAAAGTTATGGTTTAACATCTTTTCGCATCTAATTACTAACTCCCGGTGCATATTTGTTATCGCATATCATCCAAGCATGCACATGCACAATGCAACACCACACTGCCAAGAAATATACACGCTACATGAGTCATTGCTGTAGGCAAGGCACACTGCACACAAAGCACATGCAAATGCCGGCTGCTAAAAAAGAAGAACATACATATATGAGCATAGTGAATAGCTTCATTGTTTGACATGTTGGACCGATGGAATGTTGTCGATTATGGCGTCTTTTTCAGGATAAAAATATTTACAACATGACCCCAATAGATTTCTTGGATTTTTTGTTCACCGTGATATAAAATTAAAAAAAGAAAAGTATGGTAGTCATGTAGAATCTAAGCGGAGTGAGTCTGTCTTGATATATGGATGTATGTACATTTGACTCCGGATTAATGAGCAATATACTTGACTTGTACTTTTTGGAATATTTTTTATAAACATTATTCCTCATTAATCTAATATAATGTTTTTAAAAACACTAAATTGACTAATGCATCTAAAAATCAAACTCGTTCATTTCTAAATGGCGCTGAATTCATTCATTCACGCAAATGAAACCACTACATTATATACGTCAAAATAAAGTGTCAAGTTTCGTTGACGAGTACATTTTCAAATAGAAATCTTTGATCACCGTCTACATTGTTTTCTTTTTAAAAAATGTATTGATTTAAAATGAAGGTTCAACTCAAAATGATGCTGTGAGTCACACCGACAAGTACTTTTTTAAAACCTGAGCAAACAATTCGTTTTAACAAACACATTTTTAGCATTCACGATAATTATTTGTCAATAAAACTTAAGCGGGTTTGACTGTGTTTATTATTTATATTCACTTGGCCGGAAATGTTATCATCCATCGAGTACTTTTCAAGTGTAAATATTGTTGTATCGAAATCAAAAGTAAGAACATGTAGATATAGGGAATAATCTCACCCCAAATTTGCCTTTCTTCCCCCCTTTTATATTTTAAACATTCAATGTATTTACGCCTTTATTGTGTATTTACGTACGTTCATAAATATCTATATAAAATATAAAGTTTATATATACTAATAATTTTTTTGTTGTTCATTTATCTTTTCAGACATATTCCGGCCTTTTCTGTGTTGTTGTGAATCCGTATAAAAAGCTTCCAATTTATACGGAAAAAATTATGGAAAGATATAAGGGTATAAAGCGACACGAAGTGCCTCCGCATGTATTTGCAATCACAGATACTGCCTACAGATCTATGCTCCAAGGTGAGTTATCACTCTTTTCATTTACCTATCGCCCCATAATATCTATCCATCCATATCATATAAAATCACATAACATATCAACGAATATAATATTTTCGATATTTTGTATGATTTCGTCTACTTTTAAACTTTTGAATATGATGGGTATGAATATGTACGAATAAGAGTGTAAGTCGACTGCAAATATTGAAGTTTTAGATAAAGTGGTTATGCTTTATGTATATTTATTTTATTTAAAAAAAAAAAAACGAAAAGACAACTCCACAGAGGAAGCCACCACACCTTTTTTCAGATTAAGTGTCATACATATATTTGTCCGTGTATGTGCGCCTTCTAAGAGATTTGTGAGTTTTGAAAAAAATGTTCCTTTTTTCTAAGCTTAAAATGTCACTGGTGATAATATATTTTTTGATGTGAACATTACTTAAAGATTTAAAAATATTAATTTCATTTTGTGCGTCACAAACATACCCATTGTTCATATTTTTTTTATTTGAACACACCCATTTTTGTAGTAGTTTGACGTTTTGTTGTTTGAAGTTATTTACTATTTACAAACAAGAACTTCCGACATTTTTAATTTAAGAGGCCTGTTCACAAGCGCGGATCGATATTTTGTTATTTGAATGGTTCAGAAATATCAATCAGGTCTATCGAGATCCAACCGTAGTTCAAACTTGTTTCAATTGACAATTATTTGGATAAATAACTAAAAAAATAAAATTCAGAAACCATGCTTGGCAAATTTTAGTTTATCCTCTTAGAACTGTTATATTTCAAGGGTCATAGAGAAATAAAACACCGGCATCTTAGATTATTTAGAATTAGTTTTTTTTTTTTTTTTTTCAATTTCATGCATTAAAAAAGTCAAATTGCATTGAATATTAAGGTACCATTAATTTTAATTAGCTATTATAAACAGTTTTAAGAGACAAAATCTCATTCTTTCGGTCTAACAAACAATTAACAGACTTTTAAATTTGAAACTAATGAACAACACATTTTTAAATATGTCGGCGGAAAAATGCTTCCAACTAAAAACTACAAGAGTCAATATCTTTTCTTATCTTATCTATTTCAACATTTGATAATATCACAATTTCATAAATTAACACTTAAAATAGGGGAACTTCAAATAATACAAAGAAAAGTGTTCATTGAACTTTTTCAAAATATCTGATTCAAACTTCATTTTAATCTTCACCAACCGCCAGACCTTTGGACACAATTATACAATGTTTACCTAGTCATCAATCTTAAGTAGCATTTTGTCACCACCTATTTTTCAAATTATAATTTTTTTTTAACAAAATCATTTGTAAATGACAAAAATTGTTTGATATTTTTTTGTATTTCCAAGAAGAAATGAAAAAGAAACCACAGATTTCTTTACTTTAAATTACTAAAATCATCGATGAATCATATTCATGTTTGGCAAAAATTTCTATTAGTTTTATTAATGCAAAACGCGAATCTGAGTCATTTTTTTTCTTTTGTATTTTTTTCTGTTTAATATTTGATTTGGAATTTAGTACAGCTGGCACGTACGAGATACATTTGAAGTTTATTATGTTATGTATAATGTAGAAATTCAGGCGACTTATGTACATACATTTATATATAAATAAATACTTATGCAACATCATCAAAAAGGTGCTGCCACCGATGCGCAGATATCATCGTCTTGAACTTATTAAAATAAAACTTAGATTATTATGACAATAAGTTTTGTTTTGTATTGTTTTTGAATAACTTCATATTTGGTTGAAAAAAACAATGAAGTGACAAACGAATACGTTTGGTTTCAGAATTTCATCATAAATGTCAAACACACATTTAGTGACTTAACGAAAATCTACTACATTCAATAAAAACTCTACTTTTCACTAAAAGATCACATTAGGATGCACTTGTGCTTTTCTTCTGACAGATATTTTAAATGCTTGTCATTTATATATTTTTATGTGCAACCATCAAACTACTTATTCATTAACACATATACTTTGGACACTTAGTCATTTTTGATAAAATTTCACACTAATTAAAGTGCAGTCAAACCAATCTAAGTATACACCATTGAAAGGTCTTTCAATATTGGCCGAACTGTCAAAAGTTTTCCAATAGCATCCAATTAGCTGACATTTGACAATTTTTTGGTAGAAAATTGGCTGAAATTTGTTTGTCTTTCAATTAAGAATTGTCTGTTTACACGGTTGGAAAACATTAAATTGGTAGAATTATTGGAAGACAATGTTTTTGACAGGTGACGGATACTATGAAAATTTATTTTAGAAGTGGGAACAACATGTCGTCTTAAAACTCCTAAAAAAAAAAGAAAAACTTTACATTTTTCAAAGGAGGTTTGACCATTTGACTTTAGATTAGTTGACAGAGATCTCAATGGCGTTCGCCAGCAGATATTTTCACTTCGGAGCACTTCATTTCTCGCCGAATTAGAAAACAAAACAATTTCTTTAATATTTGTTTTTTTTTTTTAATTTAATACTTTTACTCAAAAAATTAATTCTTGCAAAAAAATTTCGTTTGTCAATGAATTACGGTAAACGATAAACCGGTAGATCGTGGTGAATTTGTTTTTCCCTTCTACAGATAGATGGCATTAACAACCAAAACAAGAAAAGATGTGTTCAGAAAGAGTGTAACAAGGTTAAGGTTTCTTTGATTAGACTTTATTTGTATTTATAAACGAGTACATGTTTTTTTTATAAATGTATGTTCTGTTTATTTCAATAGTAATGCCTTTATTAATAACTTAACTATTTTACTATCTTAAATTTACTGCATTGAATTATTTTACATTGAATTATTAAAAGCGGAAATAATAAAGTTCTAGAGTTTACCGGGAATATTTACATAAAATATACATATCTTCTGCAATTGCGGTATCAACCGATATTTTCTGGAACTTAGTGTTAACGTAACATTTTTTGTCATGAATTACTTTTTCAGCTAAAAAATCAATTAGAAAAATAAGATATAAATAGTTAGAACTGGAAAACTTATAAAAATGATGCATAAGACTTAAATTTTGGTTGAAGAACAAATTTGTCACAAAACCACTGACCTAACGAGAATACAAATATTTTTACTTTTGTACAAAAGTACTTTTCGGCTTATCTAGTTAAGCCTTTAAAAGCAACACACTTGCTTAGTTTAAAGCAGTATATTAGTATAGCTTATCACCTATTAACAAATCTTATGCAATGAAAATTAGCAACAACAGGAACAAGTTGACAGTCTTTTTATTTAGTCATGTTTTCAATGTTTCTGCGTTGTTTTATTTTCATGATCCATGTTTACATTCTGTAACTCTCGTTTTCAATGTTCCTGCAACTCTCGCATCGACAAAATTAAGTCGATGAACTCTGAAAATTGAAACAAATCCGAGTTTTTTTTTGCATTTTTCAACGGTCTGAGCGAAAATTAAACGCAGCTAATAATACAAAAATAATAGTTATAGTGCTTTCAGAGTTTTATGTTTCTCCTAATTCTCATTGGACTGTTGCACCACCTAATTTATTTTACTTACTTAATGATTAAAACTCGCTTCAAATAACTAACTAATATTTCTCTAAATGTGTAGTTTAGAATTGTTTCTAAATCTTCATTGTTCTGGCACGTAACAAGAGTAATTAATTTCACTTCATATTTTAATGATATTACTCCCAAACGAACACAATGTTACCAAAAAGTTTGTTCATCCACAATTTTGAATTTTCTTTGAACACCTCTGAACAGCTGACTGCATCCGCCATTTTTCAAAGGTGGTAGCCTTTTTTCAAAGGTGGTGAGTATGAACATCTTCTTGCATAAGTATTTGTCACAACATTTTTTTATATGGAGTTAATACATATGCAAGTTGGTGTGCAAATCACAGCATGTAGGCAAAAAGAGAGCAACCGTCGAAGTAGGTTCTTTCGATTAGTTCTTTTCGCTCTTGCCAGCAGCTTCTTGCCAACCAAGTCCCTAGGTAGTTTAGGGGCCTATTATGTTGTAATCCGGCAATCGGTATTACCGTTCACGGCTAGTTGACTGTCACAAGTCAACCAGTAGTCAACTAAAAATCGGTTGACTTTTTAAGTGTGTTCGGGGTATTATGTAAGCCAGTTGAGTTGTCTCTCAGTTGTGATTGTTGTCAAAATTCAGCAACTGATATATACTAGTTGTGTAGTGCATTTGTGTGTACAAAAAAATAACGGTAGGCATCAACAGTTCATTGAAAACCAATTTTTTTAAGAAAATGGAGAAAAATGTAAATTTTTTCAAATAATAATATAAACATCTGTAAGAAAATAATTTGTTTTGATTAAAAATAACTAAACCTGCCCAATTCGAGAGGTTGATTGAGGTTCTGCAGCAGAAACCTGAGCTGGCCAGAGGCAAGGGACAATTCGGTTCCACAAAAAGAACCCAAGACGAAGAATGGGAAAATATAGCTGTTCAACTGAATAGCATTGGACCACCATTTTTTGGTGCTATGATTCGAACATGAGTTCCATCGATGCATCCTATTACTCCAGGAAATCTGGTTTTCTGGAAAATTTAATTTTTGATAAATTCATCTCATCATTTGTCATACGAGCCTTAATCCATTGTGGACAGATACGTTCTTCTACTACGTCTAGCACTTTTTTTAACACTACCGAAACTGTTGGCTGAGCAGGCTTAAATTAAAATCATTACCACTGCACTTTTGGTAACTTCCTTCTGCCATGAAACGTAGGGCAGTGCAGACTTTGAGAATGGGTGGGAATGATCTTTGATTTCATTTAGCACATAAACAAATGCGTCTTTGTTGAGTCTAAAATAACTTATAAATCTGAAATAAAACGAAAATATTTAAATCAACACTCATCAAAGAATTTGTTTATAAATAATACTTTTTGTTTGGAAGTTCCAATGGATTGGAGTGATCTCGAATATTTTTTCTCATCAGCGTAACATTCAGGGGATTTTCTTCTTCCGAATTTCCAAGAAACAAATTAATAGAACTCTCCATTTCCTATTATTTTGTCTTTTTTTATAAAATTTTGCACTGAATTCAAAATTTTGAAATTCCTACGTATTTTACTTTACACAGCTGATTTTGACACAAAACAAGCACATAAAAGTAGGCAACGTATTTGGTCTACTCAACTGAAAAAGTTGTCTTCCATAATACGAGTTGAGTTGTGATCCATAATAGGCCCTTTAAACTCCGCACAATCTGCACCCCTTAAACATCGTATTTGCATCCAATTCTTTTCATCTTTTTTTCGTATAACTTCTTTTCGTTATTTTGACAGACGATGACTTCTTTCTACATTCTTTCAAAATCTTGTTAAATTTTGTCGTTGCTCAAAAACTTTCTACCAAATAAAAATTTGATGATTGCAAGAACATTATCTATTATCCAATTAGTTGACAGTTGTCCAAACACAATTAGTGGACAATGAAAATAACAAATTTTGTATTTTTAGACGAGTTCAAACGATTACAAAAAGTCGGTTAACTTTCTATCAATTGATTGCCATTTTTTTCCTGTCACTTTTGACAAATAAAATTGGGTATTTACGAGTATATGGTTGATAGAAATTTAGTTTCAATGTTTTATGAAAAATGTGCCAATATTAGAAGATCTTCAAATCGTGTATTAAGCTTTAGCTTTAAACCACTTTACTTAAATAATGAGTGTCACAAAGCCTTAGCAAAACTTAAAAGAACCTTTTCTGATTCTTTTTATGACTAGGTATATTTAATAAAATGTCAACAATACAGAAAGATGCTAAATAAGTTTGCCATTTGAAAATCCCTTTTTTTGTTGAACTTAATCGATTTCAATTCTGCGTCAAATCTTCTAAGCTTAAATAAAACAGGTCAACACAATATTCTCGTGGATTTGATTAATTGGAAAAATATTTGTTTCTTGACTTTGTTGTTGATTATGGCTTTAATTCTCTTAAATTAAAGGTTCTTACTAAAACAAACATCAGCGTAAGATCTAAGTACATAACATTAGACTTTGTGTAAGAAAACGGTCCCAGTTAAAAAAAAAGATTATCACTCAAAGTGATTGATAAATTGATGATTAATGTCATCATGAATATGCTTTACTTCATCGCCTATAAGAATTTCTGTCAACGATTATGGTAATATTTGCCTACTAACTATTAAAGAAAAAACTATACCCTCATTTTATATAAGTTTGATCTTATAATTGTACAGAGTGTATTTTTTACTAATGTAATAAAATATACATTCACACGCATATTACCAAACTCACTTGACAGGTTGACAATTTAACGGCTGTCAATTGGAAAGAATTCCACCATGTGTTGACTATTTGCTCAAATTGCGAAGACGCCAAATCTCTAATGAATGTTGAATAAAACCCTATTTGAAAATACATATATAAAACGAAGAAAACAACTCTTATGTGCTTTACAATCAATGCGACATCATTAAGCGTTTTAAAAGAAAAAAAAAGGGAAAAAAAAAGACATCAGTTGATTTAGCTGACCTTATTGAAAAAGCATTACCATAAATGGTATTGGTTGTAATAGTTGTTGTCGGTCAGCTACTGTTCCATAAGATAAGATTGTGCAACCATAAATGTGAGATACGTGTTCTATAAAATGTTCTCAGCTGTCACATCTCACATATGGCGAAGATTTGTTTTTCCTTCCAAAGGCGCCAAAAGTCTAATAGAAACGTGTCTTATCTTTTTTTTAGATGTTGTTTTTTTCTATTTTAAAGGAAAAAGATAAAATAAATTTAAATATTTTTTTAATAACTGGAACTCTCCAACTCGAGTGTTGTTAAAAAATAATGATTCATCTTTGTGAATCATAAAAATATCACGGCAAATGTAAAATTTCACTTTCCTTTGGATGTATCATAATAATGTAGAAAGACTTCAGAAAGTGTGCCTATTAAGTGAATCACCATCGCCACCACAAGGCAACGCCATCGTCGCGTACAAGTGACAAGTTGTCGAAGGTTTCTTAGAAACGTTATGTTAAATACTAATGCAAAGAGCAGCATAAAACTAATTCTACGGTAAATCGATTTGTAATTTTAAATTTGTGTGACATTGCTGATATGACGTAGCAATTGGAAAAATCATATGGAATTGACAGCAAAGAAAAAACAAAACATCATGTTCATCTCTTTAATTTTAATTCATTCACATAAATTAAAGAACCGAAAAAAACACTGGGCAGGTTCAGACAACATAAGGGACTTTAAAGAAAAGCACGTTTCTAGTATCTGATTAGCCAGCTGTCAAAAAATTGACTTTCAATTAATGCAATTTTATTGGAAAGTTAGCCAAGTCTATTAATGTTAAAATGACAGTTGATCATGTTTTTTCATCCAACTGAAAGCTAATCTGTATTACTCTATAATTTATTTATTTTTCATTAAATGTTTTGTCTAAAAGGGTTCCTTGTTAAATTCGAAAAGAAATATGTAAATACAAATCTTATCGTGATGGACTGTAGCTTGTCTGAGGAGTGTTATGCAGACAATAATGTTTTTGGTAGTTTTTTTTTTTCAAAGAATGCGGTTGACTGCAAGTGAAGTCACTTATGTTGTCTGAACCTGACCACTTCCTTAAAAAAATGTGTTTGACCTATTTCTGTAATGTCAAAAAGAAACATTTGTTATTATTAGTTATATTTCTATGCGTAAGTTTACTAAAATTCAGTATATTTAAAGGAATTGTCAATTTATAATTACTCTGTTCAACAAATAAAACAAGAGAGTGGTATAATTTTGAAGTTAAGCTGATTGTGAACAATTTATTCGTTGCAGTGTGGATGGTATGTGGAACGCGAATAGAGTTTGACAGTTCGTAGCAACCACACTGCAATTCGTTACTACCGAAATGTTTTTACAAAATTGTCTTGTTTTAGAGAACAAAATTCAAATTTTATTATCCTAACACAAGTGTCAATTGGTTTCTTATAATTTAAATTTGTTTTTGTTTGACATTGACTTTTTGAACTGTGTTAAATCACGTTTGTTCGTCCATTCGTTGCTCACTCTCATGTGATAGGCCCTTTAGATGCAATCAAGCGTTGAACGCAAAAAAATCTGAGAGCCAAATATGTGTAGTGGCTATAGAATTTTATATTCAAAAACTAAGAGTAACTTAATGTCTCTAATGGCTGAATCACAAAACACGCTTCAGCGTCGGCTTCATTTGATGTTTACAAGTTCAGACATAGAAATTCAGTGCATGCTATCACAATGTAGCTTCCGCCTCACGTTTCGTTTGACAATTGTAAGGAAAAAAACGTAATGTAACGTCATGTGACACCAAACGGAATATCTAGTTCAATTATCTGAACATTTGCTTTGTTTGACAGTTCAACAGCTGTAAACAAATGTCAACAAACAAAATATTTGCTCTTTGGAGGGATGAAATAATTGAAATGTCATTCAAAGCAACCTCAAAGCAGGCCCACAGTAATGGCTGAAACACAAACAAGCTTCAGCTTCGGCTTCGCCTGACGTTTACGAGTTCAGCCATAGGAATTCAATGCATGCTATCACAATGGAGCTTCGACCTTACGTTTCGTTTGACAATCGTAAGGAAAAGAACGTAATTTAACGTAATGTGACTCCAAGCGGAAGCTCTAGTTCAATTATCTGAACATTTGCTTTGTCTGACAGCTCAATAGCTGTAAAAAAATGTCAAAAAAACAAAATATTTGCTCTTTGGAGGGATGAAATAATTGAAATGTCATTCAAAGCAACCTCGACACAGGCCCACCGTAACGCAGACGAAGCTGAATCGTGTTTGTGATTCAGCCATAAAAGTCACCTGTAAACCTTTGAAAACGCACTGAATACTTGTTTTTGTAATGACATACACCGAATTTATAAAGTGTTGTTTAGACGTTGTATCTGTCACACTTACTTGTCAAATTTGATTTAAAAAGTTTTGTTCTGAAGTAACTAACAAGGACATGAATGAAAATGATGCATCAAATGTAATGTAAAGACTAATATTCCCATATACGATATTGATTAGTGAACTTTTTGAAAAAAAAATAAAAATTGATAATGCAATAAACACCAAAAAAGGTCAGAAGACTATATTGAAACTACCATAAAAATAGCAGTTTACAACTAAATTATTATTCCTCTACACTGTTGTTTTGTTTATACCAAAAGCTGCAATGAAAATTCGAACAAAGTCACAGATTTCACATTTCGATTGCCAGCCATCTGGATTTGAGTTTGAAAATGAGGTCACTAGGTTTTTGCAATAATCGTAATAATAAAAACAACCAACTATAAGTTACAACGCAAAACTGTTAAATGAAACTCAAATATAACTTTGAACTTTGTAACTTTGGTGTTAATTTCCCTTTATTGCCTAGCATTTTGCACTATCTGCGAAAATTTGCGGTATAAAGTGTGTATAGGTAAACTATATGCCTTCAATTAGTGTAGCTTCGGTTTTTTTTTCTAAAACTTTTACGCAATAAGTTATGTTTTAATTCGAATGCGTAATCAAATAAAGATCTTTACCTACTTCCATCTAGCACACACATGTTTTTATTTTTTATTTTTGTATTTTCATCTTCTTTTTTTTACAAACAAACCACAAGTACGACTGCATGAGGTTTGTCTCTGGTTTCCACTCGCAGCTCGCAGGTCTTCGGCTTCTTTTGGCATTTAATTTTATCTGCACCAACTTGCATATGTAGTTATGAAGCTTTTAATATTTATTTTGTTTAACGATATCAAATAGATATTCATATTTCAAAGACACGAACAATCGATTTATTGAACGTCGCACCGCTCCGGACCGGGCCAGGCGGGCGATGGTGCCGACTTGGATATTGCCTGTATATAGGTTTACATTATTGTGCCCGTAAATATGCCATCGATTGATCACGTTCGTCTTTTTACCATATTTGATGATTTTTTATTCAAACAAGCATCGATCGTCGCGTTGTCTTATCAATTAAATGTAAATACGTTCATACGTTGATTCCATAGCCATAAATGAAATTTGATATGTAAATTTCAAATTTTTACTGAATATGACTCATGATAGGTGTTTTGATTGTATCTACATTCATAGATACATATTTATAGACATTTCTAAACATCAATAAGAAATCGATAACTCTTTTTGCATTTTTTTTTTCAGAACAATACAATATAAAATAGCTATAAAAATACAGTACCTAGTCGTGTTATAAGTTCTGTTACAAGCCCACAATCAACTTAAAAAAAGAGGCTGGGATGCGACCCAAACTGATAACTTCCCATCCCGACTGTCGATTTGTCTTGCTGACAAGTTTTTAGGTTTTCGTCTTGGGTTTAAAAAGTTTTCAGTTGAATTAAACAATATTTAGCATAAAAAGAAATAGTTTAGTTTGAAAATTTAGTTTTTTAAATAGATTTTTAGTCGAACACTTATTTTTACCAATTTTATTAGCATTTCTTAAATTTTTACAAATTGGATAATTGAAATTAATTTGAGAGATATCAAGAACCGAGCATCAATTTTTTACCAGCCTGTTGGATTTTTATAAAAAAAAACTACTGAATATCGAAACAAATACTTTCTGTGAAATAAAAAAAAGTTTGAAGACCATATTTTTAATTTTTGAAAAGCTATTTATTCGAAAATCAATGTTTACCAACTTTTCTAAAATTTCAACAAAGTTTTGGTATTGTTTTTTTTTTAGGTTTTTATTTTTTGTAAAAAAAAACTGTCGATTGTATTTTGCTCAAAATTTCAATGAATGTTGGCAACAATATTTTTAATAGATAAAAGTAGTTTAAAACCAATATTTCAAAGCTTAGAAAAGATATTTAAGTCGAAAATCAGTTTTTACCAACTTTTGTTAAATTTTTTGTAAAAAAAAACTGTCAATTCGATTTGTCTCAAAATTTGAACGAATGTTGAAAACAATATTTCTTAAAATCAAAAACTACTTGGAAGCCATAATCCCAAAGTTTTGAAAAGATATTTGAGATAAAAATCAGTTTTTACCAACTTTTGTTAAATTTTGTTTTAAGTTTTTATTTTTGGTAAAAAAAACTGTCATTTCGATTTTTCTCAAAATTTGTATGAAAGTTGAAAACAATACTTTTTAAAAGATAAAATTAGATTACAGCCAATATATCAAAGTTTTGAAAAGATATTTGAGGCGAAAATCAATTTTTACCAACTTTTGGTAAATTTTTTTTAGGTTTTGATTTTTTCTAAAAAAAACTGTCAATTTGATTTTTCTCAAAATATTACCGAATATTGAAAACAATATTTCTTATACGATAAAATTAATTGCAAGCCATAAACTCGAATTTTTGAAAAAATATTTGAGTCGAAAATCAATTTTTACCAACTTTTGTTAAATTTTTTTAGGTTTTTAATTTTTCTCAAAATTTAACCGAATATTGAAAACAATATTTCTTATAAGATAAAATTAATTGGAAGCCATAAACTCGAATTTTTGAAAAGATATTTGAGTCGAAAATCAATTTTTACCAACTTAAAAAAAAATATTCACCTTTTTTTAAACTGCTATGGTAAAAAAAACACCCACGCAATTTGCTTGAGAGCCCTTTCTGCATCTTTCTGCATTATTATCTATATAACACAATTTATTTGAAGACGATATCTCTTCTGATTCTTGAGCTATGGACGACGAAAAAAACGTCGCGAACGTACGTACACACGCACGCACAGACATCTTTCTTAAAATCTTTTATTTCGACTCTAGGGACCTTAAAACGTCGAGAAATGTCAACATTTTTAATCCTACAAATCGGACCCATTACAATAACTTCCTATGGGAAGTTAACCGACCTTAGCTTTTAAGGCAGCCATTAAATGTTGTGTTCTTCGAACTTTAGTTGCACGCAACGTTTCTGGTGACATTTTTAACACTACTTCCATTAACTCTATCCCAAGAATTTAAAAAACAATCTTAATGATTAAAATATGGACTTCCCAAGAGCTAATCTTAAGCTTCTCTAAAACCTACGATATTAACATTAACATTGTGTTGTCTTGGCTTTGTTTATCTTACCAGAACCCTATAGAAGAATCCATTTAATCTCGTATTTTGGTTCTCTTCACAAGGTTCATTAGATTCTAAAAGCTCGAATGAATTTTCTAATCCAAAAGATTGGGTATCTTTTATTCCTCCCCTCGAAGTTTCAAGGTCAGTCAGACTTAATGACACCTTCTTCGAGGCTGCTAAAAGAATGCATTCTGTTTCCTCCGCCACCTGTAGCTTTGCATTCATTTTTGTTCTCAACCATTTTTCTCTTGATGTATGCCTTCCAATCTAACCACACCTAAGAATTGAATTTAATTATAAAAAATTTTGGAGCAATCTAAGAAAAGTAAATCCTTCAGAAGGTGGGCCTAGGCTATTTAACTCTGTTTTTACTGCTTCGCAAAAGGAATTCACTTTTTCAGGTTTTTCTTGAAGCATTTCATAAAGCCTTTGGAACTGAATTTTATTTGTGATAACTTTATTAGCCCTTATAGGTAAGCCCTTTCACATTAAAGCAATAGTAAAACTTACTTGATTCTTTTCATATATTTTATTTTTATTTAATTTATCTTCGAACGCTAAATATTTTTTTTTTCGTTTTCAAAACTCCGATCAAAATAACTGTTCGTAGAAAAAACTGTCAAACTTCCTTTTCATTCGGGGCTAGTGATACCACTTTTTATAATACGACCGGAGCAATGATACCTTTTTTCGTTTTTTTTTCCTACTACGAATTTATTACGACGGGGCCTATGATAATAAGGCTGATTATTGTGATTCTATTTTCTTCTTATTAAAAAAAAAAACGAAACTGAAGCCAAATTGACATTTATTCATTGCATTGAATACTAGTGTCCATATTTAGTTCTGTGCAACAAGGTCTTAAAGTTTTGAACAGAATTTATGCCGCGACTAGATAATAAAATCTTGACTCCAGCTAAAAACTTGAAAATATTTTGATTTAAATTTAAAAATAAATCTCAGGACAGTTAAACAATCTGAGGTAATTTGAAAGTGTCAAAAAATTGCCAAAAGCAATGTAAAGTTCGATGTAAAATTTTAACATATAATCTTTCTTTAATAAAACGCCATTAAAATCGATCCGGAAAATTTTTGAATTGATATTTGATGGTGTTTCCCTTTGATTAGAAAGGAAAATTATGTATTGATCGATCGGAAATTACCCACATTTTTTTTTTTTAGAAATAAAACGTAACTGCACATTTATTTTTCTTTAAAAATGCATATCTCATTTTCATGAACAGCTGATAATTTTATGTTCAAAAGTGAAACGAATCGTTCCACTGATTTTTGTTCCAATTTCACACAATTCCAATGACAGATTTTTGTCAGTAAAAATTTGTCGTTGGATTTCAATCAGGAAATTTTTTTCAATCACAGAATTTTTAAATGATTGCTATAAACGACCTGTCAAAAAAATTCCAATGTTTGTTTTCAATGATGAAAACCAATGATAGCTATAACTGGCGCCTAAAATTACTCAACTGACTGAACACAATGGTCTATCTGCAACTGCAGCATTGGACACTGTCAAAGTTAAAATGTGTGAAAGTAGTATAAAAGCTTACAATGTCAAATTGTAGCTGCAGTAAGAAAAGTTATCGCAGCTAAGTTTACTCAACACATTACCCAAATAAAAAAGAGACTAAGATGCGAGTCGAGCTGATAACTTCCCATTTCGTCTGTAGATTTGTCTAAAACTTTAAGAGAAATATTATAAACAACATTTTGTCAATATCTTTCAGTGTTCTCCTAATACTTTATTCAAAAATCATTTCTTAACGGTTTTTTTTGTTGTTTTTATAAAGTTTTCAATTAAATTTTGCTAAAAAAAAAAATCAACTAAAAGTTAGCAACAATATTTTGCATATGAATAACTAAGGTTGGGTTCAAAATCTTTTAATGCTCCCTAGATTTTTTGTTGAAAACTAATTTTAATCAATTTTAGTAGCATTTTTTGGAAGTTTTTATTTCTTATATAAAAAAAGCTGATCTAAGACCTTTATCTCACTTTAACAACAAACTTTACCACAGAATGAAATCATTTTGAATTCAAAGGTGATTTTTCGTAGCATTGTAGATTTTAATTTTTACGAAAAAAGTGCCTTCCGGATTTTTTTTTCCAAATTTTATTGAATGTTAAAAATATTTTTTGTAAGATGAAATAAGTTTAAAGTAAATGTTACGATATTTTAAACAACCTATTGTTAAGGGATTAACATTTTACTAAGTAAATATTTATCAATTTACTAAGCGACTCCAAAATTTTACACCTTTCTTTTCGTTTACTAACTTTTACATCGCTAAATTTAAAAATCGGTATCCAAACGTTTCTAAATAGTGACATCTTGTGCAAAAAAAAAAAACAAAGAAAACAAACGTAAACAGTCCCATAATTTGGGTTTCCAAACTGTAGAAGTGTAAAATCGACATTTCTATCCACTGGTCTTATAAGATTAATTGACAGATGTCATATAGATTTAGCAAAGTGCTTAAAGCTTAGGTAGAGACACTACGTGGTTTTAAATTTAGCAAAATTGTCACTTTTTTTAAATTGATATAGTAAAAAACCATCTACTTATTTTTGGGATATGGACGATTAAAAATGAAACATTAACTTTAAAAATATTTTTTAACACCAATGTTTCTTTCTGGGCTACATTTTTGTGGTCGAGGTTTACAGCATGAGTTATCCATTTTAATGACAGCTTGTGCTTTAGAGATTCTCTTATCTGCAGCGACTTTAAAATTCTCCAATCAAAATAAATCCATTCAGAATAGTTGATCGTGTCATAATTGGCGCTGTTCCGTTTTATAGCATAACTCATTCCACTTATAGATGAAAAGCGATAAGTTATTGAACGAGATCAAATCGTTGATCCTCATTTGAGTAAGTCCTTAATGTCATCTAAGATTATATTTCCAATCGATTGAATTCTTATTATGATATGTGGAAATGAACCATGACAATAAATCTAGAATTCCTTGCTGTTTCCCTAAAGTGCGAGAAATAATCATATCTTCCACTTGTTTGCCTATAGACCAGAATTTTGTTCAGTTCATGTGGCAATGATCCTGACTATATTATGTTTGGATTTCGCTGAGTTTGATTCAATTAAAAAAAAATGTCAAAATCAAAGCCATAAACCCAAATTACAGTGGCGCAAAATTTTAAACGATTTAGTTGAATGTCAAAGCCAAAAAAATGATTTACCTAATTTTAAAATATTTTAAAATCTTACTATCTCTTAACAATTTGCTGAAGTTTAAATAACTTTGCAATTTTCTAAATCCATATGACATCTATACAATTATTCTTATGAGAGCAGTGGATGGAACAGTCCAATCAACAGTTCCAAATAATAGGTCCGTTTAAGCGTATTGCTTGCTTTGTTTTTTTTTCACGAACTGTCACTTTTGAGTATGTTTGTATGCTTGTTTTTTTAATAGAATGCAATTTTCAATTAACTAGTTTGGAAAACGAAAAGAAAAGTTTAAAATTTTGTAGTCCCTCAATAAATTGTTAAATATTATGCAAATTGCTGACTAGTAATTATTAAACCTTTAACAATAGGTTGTTTAAAATTGTTCGTGAGTTAAATTATAATAATCTAGTATGTATTTATAAAACAACATTATTTAAACAAAATTATCTTTTATATATTTATAGATCGTGAAGATCAGTCGATCCTGTGTACGGGAGAATCCGGTGCTGGTAAAACTGAGAATACAAAAAAAGTCATTCAGTATTTGGCCTATGTGGCTGCATCAAAACCGAAAGGTTCTGGAGCGGTAAGTGAAAATCTTCTATTTTAAAAAAGATTACATTTTTAGGAATGACGTTTAAGATACAAATTAAAGTAAAAGCTATAATTAAAATAGTAAAGTTAAAAGTCCTCGTTTCCGTTCAACCGTAAACCTTTTAAGGAGGAGGCGGTTATAAAAGCAATTCTGTTTTCTTAATTTGTATGCATTACGAAAATGAAAACATTCAACTGAGAAAAAAAAGATTAATGTTTAAAAAAAATGTCAATCCTCTAGTTCTGTTTTTCTTTTTAAGTTGGCATTTGTTTAATGTTATTTTTTTTTATAAAAAGAAGCATGCATACATATATCAGCCGCGAATTCATTATTCTATGATCATAATTATAATTCGCCTACGTTAACAATTTGTAAATTACTTAATGAAAAAAGGAAATTATAAATACCCTTCATCATGTAGTTTTCGAAACCACCTACATACATACATCAAGTTGATGCTTTATTTCGACTGCAAACGTCATATTAATTAAATGGTTTGAATACATCCAATTAAAAAAAAAACACACAATAAAGGTCGTTTATTTAATGAAGAAGGCGTTTTTCACTCCCTAAAATGGTCATTTTTTTATTTTGTTGATTAACCTATATTATAAAAAATAATATAATTTTATCTAATCTGAAGAAATCATGCATATTTTACAAGCTTGATCTCATTCTGAAGATTTCCGATTTTATTTTGTAAAAAAATTCAGTTTAAATTTTATCAAGACAACAACAAAAAACACAATAAACATCAACCTACGTTTGAAACAGGTTTCAAACAAATCCATTAATATTATTGTCAATTCCTCGCCTTTTTTTCAAATTTTATTTTGTATTTTTCTTCTTGTATTTTTGCTTCGCTCCAATTGAGCTGCGTCTTCTATACTTAATAATATCAATACTCTAGTATCTAGCCCACAAACTTACTCTAGATCGATTGACTTCATGAATATGTATGTTTAACCATACACAATTTGTGCTTTGTAACCCTCGTCGTGTTGTTGTCGGCATGAAGTAGATACATATCTTTAGGTTAAAAGGGTGTTTTTTTCCATGCACATAAATGTCGGTGGAAATTTACAAATTTTACTCTGTGCTTTGTAAGAAAAAATCAATCTAAGCTCTATGCCAGAAATTAACTTAACTCGGCAAACACAGTGAAATGTGAATGCGAATGTGATCCTTCTACAGCTTATGAACTTAAGTTACATTGGTTAGCAAAATATAGTTTTTTTTCGTAACATGAACGAAACAATAATTTTATGAAGTACAAAGATGTCCTAAAATCGAATCTCACCTTAAAATTTCGATCACAACAGGTTTTTAAAATATGCAACTTTAAAAATGCCAAGATCAGCCAAAAACATGGTTTCTAAGGCTAAGTTACAGCACAACATATCAGTTAACAATAAATTGTATGATGACTTTGCAAAGAACAAATCTTTGTCATCTAGACACTGCTTACATCATTTTAGTATCTTACTTAGTTCCTGGAAATTTTCACTAGTTACGAATCTTTATTTGGCTCTACTTGCATAATTTTTGACTTAATTTGTAGTGCTGATTTCGAATCTAAACTTTAATTTAAGTTATTCGATCAGGTTTCAAAAATACTCCTTTTTAATGTTTGTTTTTAATATATATCAAAAACTTGATTTAATACCAGTGTTTTTTTTGGCATTCTATAAATAGTATAGTAGAAAATTCCCAAGAAAACCCATCGGAAGTAGCCAGTTTTTTGTATTCAAAAATTAGTACAACTGAAAGAAGATCTGTCAGAATAATAAAAAAATCCAAATGAAAGAAAGTTTTGCGAAAACCAAAAGTTAAAATTAACTTCAGCAAAAAAAAAAACTAACTTAAACTAATAAAATTAACAATTTTCAGGATGAAATGTTAAGAAAACATTTGGAAATTGAGATTCTATAAAAAAAAGTTAACAATTGGTTCAAGGAGGTAGTTTGTTCGTAGACTACTACATTAACATGTGGTGTTGAAGCGCGCTTGAAGCTCAATCCTTTATATGCCTGAATCGTGTTGAAATAAGCTTAATTCGACTCGATTGCGGTCGGGGATCGCAGCAAAACTTAATTATCTTCTCTATTCTTGCAAAATAAGCCCAGTTAGTCCATTTTGATTAACAAAACTAAATAATATCAACAGTAACAGATTGATTTTTTCCCCAATAGAAAACACATGATTCCAAATGCACAACTACTCAACGAACACAGCCATCGAGATATAAATGCAATATCAATCGTACCAACATTTGAGAACAAAATCACATAAGATCCATTCGAGACTCGTATAAATGTCAAAAACCCATCCGTAGTAAAGTTCTATTTTAACTTTTATCGATAGTATTGATACTGCGGATATTGTCTTTGTCATTCGTGTAAAATCCTACTATACTATTAATAGATTTTCCAACAAAACACGGGTACTAAAATTGTTAATATGATGGTTTCGTTCCATGAACAAAACTTATTTTAAAAACCGGTTTAGTCCTTTTCTTTTCAAAAACGATTAAGTACAATTCATTTAGCATTTCATAAAAATTTTTGTAAATCAGGAAAAAACTTATAAATTGTTAAGATTTTTCGAAAATTTTATGAAATACGACAAATTTTTCAACTGAATATCGAATATAGATTTGAAAAACTAGAACGAATTTTATTGAAAAAAAAGCTGCTTCATGAATTAGAATTGCCTCAAAAAGCGTTATATATGTGTTTATAATACATATCTCGAAAAATTCACGTGATAGTAATTGTGAGGTGAAATTTTAAATTTAAAAAACTTACTGGAAAGGTCCAATTAGATTTCCAAGAACAAAATCTTGCGCCAATTTTGTTTAGGTGTTTGTAATTTGTTGAATGACAAATACATACCTCTTCGAAAGTGGCTCAGATTTTTAACTTTTGATCTTAATTTTCAATTCATTACCAAAATTTTAAACAATCTATTGTTAAAGGTTTAATAATTTACTAATTGAATCCAAAATTTTAAATCTTTCGTTCGGTTTGCAAACTATTAAATTCCTAACTACATTTTATTAAAAAATAAAAACGAGTATCCAAACATGTCTAAAAAGTCACAGTTCGCGAAAATAAACAAAGCAAATATGTTAAAGGTTAAATAGTTTACTAAGGGACTCCAAAATTTTAAATCTTTCGTTCGGTTTGCAAACTATTAAATTCCTAATTGCATTTTATTAAAAAATAAACGAGCATCCAAATAAACAGCATCTGAACATGTCTAAAAAGTGACAATTCGTGAAAATAAACAAAGTAAATATATTAAAGGTTTAATAATTTACTAATGGGCTACAAAATTTGAAATCTTTCATTTCGGTTTGCAAACTATTAAATTGCTTATGCTAAACATGTCTAAAAAGTGACAGTTCGTGAAAATAAACGAAGCAAATATGTTAAAGGTTTAATAATTTACTAAGGCACTACAAAATTTTAAATCTTTGCAAACTAGTAAATTGCTTATTGCATTTAAAAAAAAAATAAACAGCATCTGAACATGTCTAAAAAGTGACAGTTCGTGAAAATAAACAAAGCAAATATGTTAAAGGTTTAATAATTTACTAAGGGACTCCAAAATTTTAAATTTTTCGTTCGGTTTGCAAACTAGTAAATTCCTTATTGCATTTTATTAAAAAAAAAACGAGCATCCCAACATGTCTAAAAAGTGACAGTTCGTGAAAATAAACAAAGCAAATGTGTTAAAGGTTTAATAATTTACTAAGGGACTCCAAAATTTTAAATCTTTCGTTCGTTTTGCAAACTAGTGAATTCCCAATTGCATTCTATTAAAAAAAACGAGCATCCAAACATTTCTAAAAAGTGACAGTTCGTGAAAATAAACAAAGCAAATATGTTAAAGGTTTAATAATTTACTAAAGGACTCCAAAATTTTAAATCTTTCGTTTCGTTTTAAAAACTAGTAAATTGCTAATTGCATTTTGTTAAAAAAACAAACATCCAAAACATGTCTAAAAGTGACAGTTCGTGAAAATAAACAAAGCAAATACGCTTAAACGGACCTATTAATTTGAATTCCTAAATTTTGATTGGACCATTCCATCCACAGCTCTTATAAGAATAGTTGAACAAATGCCATATGGATTTAGAAAATTGGTATAAATTAAAAATAGCTATTCCGTAAATTGCTAAAAAATAGTAAGACGTTAGAATCCTCTAAAATTGGATAAATTAACTTTTAAGCTTAGTAAATTGCTAAAAATGGCTTTAACATTTTTAAGTAAATCGTTTAAAATTTTGCGCCAATGTTTTTTAGAATTCAAAGCTTCAACTTAAAAAATTTAACACCCTTTAGAATAATTGGTAAGCCTTCGCAGCAAAAATTATGTGTGCTGTGCATTATATCGCATAAAATCATTACATTGGCTTCTGTAAGATTTTGAAATAACTTTATGGCAAGTGAACAAATTACTGCGATGGAAAAAAAGAGAGAGAGACAAAAAATTGAAATTATTTATTTTGTAACAAAAATTTGTTTTATAGACTTTTGTTCCAAATATGATCATCTCAATAATATCGAAATCATGCCTTCATATATATTTTTTTTTTCAAAACCATTATTAAGCTTTTCTATATCAAAATTCCAAATTTGTCGCGTGAGAAGAAATTTCATATTTTTCGGGGGTAATGGTGGCTTATTGATGGAAGACTATACGTCTGCTTGTACATCATTAATTTATTGCTGTTTGTTTAAAGAACTTCTGCTTCCATATTGATGTTTGATGTTAATTAGTGTTAATAAGTTTTTCAATAGAGATTCTCTATAATTTACAGAACAAGCTTCAATGTCTATGTTTGTATCTTATTTCGATTTTCATCTCGACTTTATTTAACGAGGTTGTTTGTTTTTGTATAAATGCTTCCTTAAATGGGAAACAAAACGTGGGCATGATTCATCTTCTATCGATGTGGCAATCAGAGTATAGATGGAGTTATTACTATTTGTTTTTTTGTGTTTATAAAATACACTTTAGAATGCACTTAACATTTCTGCATCGTTATCGAATGTGAATATAGGAATATATAGAATATAGATAGTTTTCTTTTTGCTTTATAATTGCATTTAAATTGAAGATTATTATCTTTTGCCATGTCAATTTGTCACGCATAAATTATAATTTATCTTTGAAGTACATATTTCGAAATTGATTTATTGATATGATTTTCTTTTGGTTGTGGTACATGTTCTTATAAATACACATCTACCAACATAGCGCTAAGATGTGATGTACATTCGTCAAGTGGGATCTTGAAGCACTGTTTAAAGGCTATTTAGTAGATATTGAGATGTACTTTTTTCGTCATAAGTTTGACCCTGGAGCCTGGAAATAAAAGCAGGTTTTTGAAGATTGTTTTTTTTTTTGTGTACTTTTTTTTTGTGACTCACAAAAATTACATGTTTTAAATTTTAGAACACCTCATTTGTGTGTTGGACACACAAAACATCATCATTTTTTGACTTATTAAATAGAAGTTAAAAATCTTGAAAGAAAACTAATACTAAATGTTAAAAATATTGATTTTAGGCTTAAATATCTTGAAAGCAAGAGACCATACCTATGTTGGAGCATATTCATAATCATATTTTAATTAAAACCCGAGTCTAATTGAACTAGAGGTTTAATTTAACATCCATGATGGACAGAGCTGCTATTCATAAAGAACTTTGCAGCCTCTTTTTAGTTAGATATGCAATTCTAGTGAAATTTTACTTGACCCTATGCCTATGGAAAACCGACTTATAGAGGGAAAATATAAAATCCTTGAAACTATTCTGCTGAGTGTTGTTTGAGAAGTTCCACAAAAGTTGTAATAAAATACAGTGGCTCCCAGCCAAAATGATGCACTCAATTTCTTTGCTGAAAAACTTAAATAACAAGGGAACCGCTTGAAAATGAAAAGAAAACCATACGTTATATTATTTATTAAGTTTATTCCAATGATGGTTTCAAATAAATAATAAAAAATAAAGAAATTATAAATTTTTAATAGCTTAACCAGTCATAATAATTATTTTCTTTAGAAAAAATGTTTCAGAAATTGAAGTAGCAGCTCTTTTTCAATTTTATTCGTTTTTCAATCGCATAATTAAATATTTTGAATTTGTGTTTTCGAAATGGGATGCCATACGAGTACTGAAACCTGCCAACTAATAATTAAACAATTTAAAGATGGGAAAAGCCAACTAAAAATTGCAGAAATGGTAAAAATTAGTTCTTCAACTGCAACATATAATTGAACGTTATGTCCGTGGAAATTGAGTGGTCAGTAAGGCAAAAGAAGCTCCAAATAAAATATTTTCCGATAGTGATTGCCGATGGATTGTGAAGGAAGATCCTACATTAAGTGCACCAAAATTAGCCCAAGAAGCAGATATAAAAAGTGCGGCGCTGAGACAATACGCCGGATCTTAAGATATGCCGATTTTAATGGAAGGAGTGCCCGAAAAAAGTAAAAACAAAATAGAAAGAATCAAATTTGCTCGTGAGCATCTTAACATGGACGAATTTTTATGAAATACCGTAATATTTACTGATAAAAGTAAATTTAATCTTCACGGATCGAATGGTAAGGGGTACGTTTGAAGGCAGCCAAATACGGAGCTTCAGCCGAAGAATTTACGTATGACAGTGAAACACGGTAGACGGCATGTTATGATGTGGGGCTGTATGTCTTCTGCTGGCGAAGGAAACCTGGTTTTTATCAAAGGTAATATGGACAAAAACATGTATCTAGATATTTTGAAGCAAAACTTGTTGCAAAGTGCTGAAAAACTCAACATCAAGGACAGTTTTCGACTATATCAAGATAACGACCCTAAACATAAGTCTGGAATTGTGCAAACTTGGTTAATCTGGAACTGCCCTCATGTCATGCAACCGCCTGCCTAGTCGCCAGACTTAAATGCCATCGAAAATTTATGGTCGAAGCTGGAGCGCGAAATTCGAAAACATGCGAATTCGTCAAAGGAAGATTTAAAAAGGCACTTTTGGAAAAATGGGGCATAATATCCGAATGCACCTCAAAGCTTGTTAAATCAATGTCAAAGAGACTTGAGTCAGTGCTTAAGCAAAAAGGGTTATCTGACGAAATACTAAGAAAATTTTACGACTTTTTTCCACTGCTAAAACAGCTTTTTTTTATGGAACTTAACACAACACATCATTTTAGCTGAGACATTGTTTCTAAACAAAAAATGAAATATAACTGGTTAAGCTATTAAAAATGTATAAGCTCTTTATTTTTTGTTAAAACCACCAATTAAACAAACTTCTTTTCATTTCGAAGTGGTTCCCTATTTATTTAAATGTTTCAGTAAAGAAATTGAGTGCATCATTTTGGCTGGGAGCCACTGTACAATTACATGTATTTATAAATAAAATAACTAAATATACTAATATACAGTGTACAAAAGGACACATTCCAATTTATTACATTTTTTAACGTTGCCTCACATCTTCGAGGTAAACTTTCCACCAATTTTTGAATTCAAATCCAAAGTTCCTCTGAATTGATGCAGGATTTTAACCTTAACCCTAGAAAGGTAACCTACGTTGAATTGACGTATAAATCATGTGTATCACTTATGGTCTATGAAATATGGTTATCTTTTTAGGGTTAACATCATTCCATGGATTTTCTATAGGGTTAAGATCTGGACTTTACACCGCCCAAGTCAAAACGTTGATGGATTCATTTTTAAGCCACTCCTTCAGGATTTTAGCTGCATGATTTGGGTCATTGTATAAAAATCCAGTAAACATGACATTGACTCAAATGTAAATGGTTCCATATTGTTTCTCAATATGTTCAAATATGAACATTTATCCATCGTCCCATTTATTCTTATCAACGGACCTACACCAAACCAAGAAAACGCTCTCCAAACCATTAGGCTACGTCTCCCATGTTTGACCGTCTTCAAAGGATACTTCGGGTTGTAGGCTTGACTTCCAGAGCGATATAAGAACGTTTTTCCATCAGGTCCGATGCGGCTTATGTTTCATCGGTCCATATAACTTTTTTCCAAAAGTGTACATATTTCCTTAGCTGGGTTCAAAATATTTGAGCCTTCTCGAAATGTTTAAGTTGAATTCTTCATTGATTTGGGTCATGATGATACAGGATGATGGTCCTATCAACACGCGCAGACGTTTTTGAGAGATAGGACTTCCGAGTTTTATTTTTAATTGAGGGTCCTTAAACATTTCAACAATTGCGAAATTTAATTTGGAGTCTTACCTTGTGCACTATTATTATTATTCTTTATTTTCATCTTATCTTTAAAATAATATTCAATTTGTATTAAGATAACGTTCTTGGCATATTTGCCATCTGCCGGAAATGACATTATATAAATAAATGTAAATTAATTTAAACATATACATATGAATCAATATGATACGATGTGTGGCAATTAAGTTCCGGGAATTTGTCAATAAAAAACAAGAAAATGAAGTTTTAGGCAAAATTTTACTATCGACCTTCACTATAATCTCCCTTTAACTCTAAACAACGATTTCAACGTTTCTCCCATGATTGGAAGCACCCTTGGTAGTCCTCCGAAGTTAGCCCGTTTAGTACCACGTTTAGAGCTTCTTGTACCTTCTGTACGCCACCATGATGAGTTCCCTTGCGACTTCATCTTGAGGAATAGAAAAAAGTCGCGGGGAGCAATTTCGGGGCTATAGGGTGGTTTGCCAAAAACTCTTGCCCAACGAACGAGAATGGGTGAGAACCTTAGGAACCATCTTTGCGCAGATCTTTCGCATATTCAAATTCTCGTGTAACATCTTCCGAACCGTTTCTTTGTTGATGTTTAACTCGTAAGACAACGCACATTGCATACATAAATTCCCCACATGCACAACACCTCTAGGTAGAATGGATGAAACATCATCTATAAACAAGGCAAATAAAAGAGGGCTCAAGATGCATCCTTGAGGAACACCTGAAGAAGTTTTTCACAAAGATTATACTCCTTTTTTCAATTAAACAATAATGGATTCGGCCCTTATATCTTACTTACCATACCTTACTCAGCAATAAAGGGCATAAAAAGGCAACAACAAAAACATGTGATAACGTGCTAAATTCAATTTTTAATTGTTCTTTCAATTGCTGCCAACATAACAAAACACAACAATAAATAATATTCGAAAAATGTTTACTATGACGGATATTTTTTGTTTCAATGTCAGTTCCAGTAAATTTGGTATTTCTCTGCCCATCTTAGCGCTGCTGTTAAGACTTGGAGACTTGCAAATATTGTCAAACCTCAAATAAAGTTCTATCTTCAATATTTTGGAGGTTTAAACTTGGGAGTATCTTTATCGTATCGATAGCTCTCATATAGAAATTGTCTTCATATCGGTTTTAAAAGGTCGATTCGTGTTAAGCAGCGCAATTCTTCAGTTGAGTAGTCCCTTTCTAACATCCAAAAAATATAACAAAATCTTGATCAATTTTTAAGTGTACTTATTTCAAACTTCTACTGACATTTCAATTTTGTTTTGTTTTTATTTTTTCAAATATTTTCAAATAAAGTAGCTGGCAATGTAATTTTTTCAAAAAGTTTGTTTATTTAAGACGTTTTATGTACAATGAGTGTCAATTATATTCGGTTTTCATTCTTAAAAATACTTTTGGTGTTTTCTAGTATATTATTTCCAAAAGTTTTCATTACTTACTGCATTAAGATAATCGATGAACAACGCAAAAAGGACACATGTAAACGCTTCATTAATATTCGGTTTTTTGTTTTCTTTGCTGAGTTTGACATTTGCCCCGATAAGGAGTTTGTCTATTCAAGAGTACCGTTAACATAAAGTGTTCAACATGTTTGCATACATTTTTAAAACAATTTAGTGTAAGATCGTTTGGTTTTATTTAAAGTTATTCATGGGGCGCAAAGGAAAAAATTCAAGCCTTGAAAAAAGAAACCTTGTTATTTTTCACCATAAAAAAGGTGAACATACAAACAATTGCTGACATTTTAGACATAAAGCCAAAACTTGTTCGGAGGTATAAAAAAAGGAAGGATCGAACCAGAGAAGCTTATAGTAAGAAAAATTAAAGCAATTCATAAAGCTAAGAGTGAAGCATGGAGGCGGACACATCATGGTTTGGGGATGCATTTCGCCAAGAGGCATGGGAATTTAAATGCAAAAAATGGAAATTTAGTATTCATCGACCAAATATTGAATAAGGAATACTATTTGAGGATCCTTAAGAAGATTTTAAGGCAAAGTGCTGAGAAAATGGGCATTTTAAGGAATTTCAAACTTTACCAGGACAACGAACAGAAGCACAAGGCGCATGTTGTAAGAGAGTGGCTTCTGTATAACTGTCCATAAGTTATCCAAACTCCTCCAGACCCAATCGAGAATTTGTGGGAGCCAAATCTCATATAATTTTGCAATAAGAACGAATTTCTTGATACAGTTTTTCGGAATTCGTAAAAGTTTAGATAGGCTTGATCAATAGCATTCACTGTAGGTTAAAACAGATTTGTCAATTTCTACCAAGAGGCAGTACCCTTGAAAAAAAAACTTTAGTTGGAACATGCAGGGGTTGAACCCAAGACCTTTGTCATGATAGTCCTACACACCAATTATCACGCCTCGAGTTTAGTTGCAAAAACAAAATCAGAACTTGTCAAAGAACTATAAATATGGCCCATTGAAACTTCTTTCATTTCCATAAGTTTTTAATATTTTGTAAATGTGTTTATAAAAGTCAATTAACCATTAATTTATTTAACTTCCTGATTATCTTGACCAATCAATCTTCAATTTTAAAAAATTCCTTAAATGACAATTTAGCTTTTGAAAATCGTATAACCACCAATGGAAAGTTATCAGCGTGAGTCGTATCTCAGTCACATTTCACTATCAAAAATAGCATAATCATCACCAACTTAGCAGATTTCACCTCTAGTTGAAGTAGTCAGAATTTTGTAATTTTGAAAAGTCTACGGACCTGTATTATGTGTTCAATTATTATAACACTTTGATGGCAATCATCCAATCCAGAAATGGACAATTATTGTAAGCATTCAACAAATACAACCTTGATTTATTGATTAATTATTAATAATCTAAACTTTGCCTTTTAGCTATTTTCACATGTACAACCGTAGTATGTAAATAAATCGCAATACGATTTTCCTATAAAACAATCTTCTTTTTATGATTTATTCCATTTGTTTAGTATTAAAGACTGACAATTTTTGTATGGAATATTAAACTGAATTATAAAACTTTAACGATTTTCTAAACTTAACACGGGAAATCATCAACTATCTCCTGTCAATTTTACCAATTTTCAAAAATAGTATTATTTGTTGTTACCAATTGATCACTTTCCAAATTAATATTTCAATTAAAACCTCTTTTCATATGTTTTCTAGGGTTACGTTTCTAATCGTAAAGTGCTCAAAGTAAATGCATAATGCATACAGATCCTGGTTTAAAGTTTTTGATAATTATTATCATTGTTCCTAATCAAAAAAACAATCGTTTTTGGTCTGATGATTCAAAAAAATAATAACGTCACAAGCTCGCCACTACACAAAACATTGGTTCAAAGAACAAAACTTCTTGAGATAAGATAATTTTTAAGTGCTATTGTGATTTATAATTCCGTTAAAGGTAGTAGTTATCTAAAAAAAAAAAAAAAAAAAAATATTGACTCACGGAACCTTTGAATTTTGTAGAAACCTTATAAAAGTAAATACGTACGTAGGTACTTAAAAAAAAGAAGCTTGAGTTATTTTTATTTTTAAAAGTTTTGTTCAGGAGCTTAAACTGTCGCAGTTGACAGTTCCTACAGAATCAACTTACATTCAAAAAAAAATTGTTTTCGATGACATTTTTTTGAATTTGATTCTTAAGTCAGAATTTAATAAAATGGCTTCGTAAATTCAAAGATATTACAGGTTTCAGAAGTTATGACAGCCCTGCTTGACTTAGATATAACTAAAAAGTAAGGTCCTGATAGGATTCCACCCATTTTATTATTTAAATGTGCATCTTCCTTAGCTATCTCTTTGACGACCATCTTTAATTTGTCTTTTTCTTAGGGTCAGTTCCTAAAGTGTTGGAAATTGTCTTACATAACACCAGTATTTAAGTCAGGATCTAAACAGGATGTTGCTAATTATAGACCCATCTGTAAAATATCCACACTGCCAAAGTTATTTGAAAACATAGTCTTTGATAACCTATTTTTTTTAAACTGGTTTTATATCTGGAAGATCTACGGTAACTAATCTATCGTTAATGAGTAGTAAAATAATAAACAATTTTGAATCAAATTTTCAAACGGATATTATATTTACCGATTTTGCCAAAGCTTTCGATCGCGTTAACCAGGTTCTTTTGAATAAACGTTTGCAGTTTGCTTTCCACTGTAACCTTTTCAAATGGTTAAAATCTTATCTCACTCGAAGGGTTCAAATTGTTAAAATTGATGATCATTTTTCGGAACGGATCTTAATGCTATCTGGTGTCCCTCAGGGCAGCCATTTGGGACCACTATTATTTATCAATGATATTCCTGACATATTCAAAAATTCATCAGATCTCCTATTAGCGGATGATCATAAACTGTATCGCACCACTAAATCTATTCAAGATTGTACTTTGTTGAATGATGATTTATTTAAAAAATTGGCTGATTGGTGTGACACTTGAATGTCTCTAAATGTCAAGTTATGTCCTGTTTCCGTATCAGTTCACCTATATACTTCAATTACACTGTTAACGATTCAGAACTAGAACGGGTGGTCCAGAAAGAAGATCTAGGAGTTTTACTCTATTCAAAACATTCCTTACCGCACATAGATTACATAATCAATAATTCCAATCAAATGCTAGGGTTCAATAAGAAAAACACTAAAGAATTAAATGTCACTTAAGTCCCTTTTTAATTCTTTGGTTAGATCAGTGCTTGAGTACTTCACTACGGTTTGGAATCCAACTTATAAAAACCCGTGTGAGCGAATCGAAAAAGTACAAGGACATTTAAAAGATATGCATTTTTTAAATTAAATTTTGGAGGATAGATACTCCACCTTATAAAACCAGGTGCCAGTTATTTGAAATATAAAGTCTGGAAAGTCGTTGTACATAAAATAAATAAATGACCTCCATTACTTTCTGCAATATGTATACTCGTTCCTTGAAGTAATTCTCGTGATTTCATTTTGTTTCATGAGCGTTTTCATAGAACTAACGAACTATGGTCGTAATGAACCAATCTCTTGTTGCATCAGGGATTAGCTTCCCAGGTTAATAACACTTACTTACTTAAGGTGGCGCTACAGTCCAGGGCGGACCTGGGCCTCAACCAACAAGCGTCTCCAGCCAGCTCGGTCCCTAGCTAGTTGTCTCCAGTTTCGCACGCCAAGTTGGTTGAGGTCCTCTCCCACCTGAGTGCGACATCTGAGTCGCGATCTTCCTCTACTGCTCCGTCCCTCGGGATTGGATTCGAAGACCTTCCGGGCTCGAGCGTTGATGTCCATCCGCTCTACATGACCTAGCCATCTAAGCCGTTGGACTTTAATTCTGCTAACTAGGTCAGTGTCGCTGTACAGCCCGCACATTTCGTCCTTATATCTTCTCCTCCATTCTCCATCTATGCGTGCGGGACCAAAAATTACCCGAAGAATTTTTCTCTCGAAGCATCCTAAGACGTTCTCATCTTTCTTTGACAGCGTCCAGGCCTCAGCGCCATAAATGAGAACCGGGATGAGGGGTGTCTTATAGATGGTGATTTTACATACTCGAAAGAGGACTTTACTTCTCAATTGCCTTCTAAGTCCAAAGAAGCAGCGATTTGCAAGAGTTATTCTTCGTTTGATTTCAGCGCTGGTGTCGTTGTCTGCATTAATAGCGGTGCCTAGGTAGACAAAGTCCTTAACTACCTCAAAGTTATAGCTCTCCATGGTGACGTTTTGTCCAAGACGTCGTCGTTCAGTGTCCTTTTTTTATGACAGCATATACTTGGTCTTGCCCTCATTGACCACTAAACTCATCTTCTTCGCTTCCGTCGCAATGCTCAAAATCGCTCCACTGACATCACGCTTTGATCTTCCAATTATGTCAATATCATCTGCGTATCCGAGTAATTGGATGGATCTTTGGAAGATTGTGCCTCTATTGTTGACGGTTGAGTTTTGCACAATTCTTTCCAGAACGATGTTCAAGAAGTCGCATGACATTCTGCACAAACGGATAAGTTTGACTAGGATGCCAAAACTACAGACATTGCTCTGTAGAGCTCTTCCCTATAGATGCTCTCATACGCGGCTTTAAAATCGATAAAGAGATGGTGAGTATCGATTTGAAGCTCCTGGGTGTTTTCCAAGATCTGCCGTAGTGTGAATATTTGGTCGATAGTGGACTTTCCTGGTCTGAAGCCACACTGATAAAGACCAATCAGGTTGTTGACGAATGGCTTCAGACGTTCACATAATACGGTATAGAGGATCTTATACGCAATGTTAAGGAGACTGATGCCTTTGTAGTTGGCGCAGTTTAGAGGGTCTCCTTTCTAATGTATCGGGCACACTATGCTGAGATTCCACTCATCGGGCATGCTTTGTTCCGACCATATTTTGCAGATGAGTTGGTGCATGCTCCGTACCAAGTCATCGCCTGCTGCTTTGAATAGTTCGGCAGAGATGCCGTCAGCTCCAGCAGCTTTGTTTGACTTAAGTTTATATATAGCTATCTTCACTTCGTCAAGGTCGGGTAGGCGGAATTGTTGATCTGCGTCGATGAGGTTGAGTAGTTCTATCTCCCTTACAGCGGAATTCGGTTCGTCGTCGCCGTTATATAATTTGGAGAAGTGATCTTTCCATATTCTCAGCATCGACTGTGGTTCTACTACGATGTTCCCTTGATCGTCTTTACAGGCTTCGGTTCGTGACTGGTACCCTTGGGAGGTTTTTTTTACCTTTTGGTAAAATTTACGAACCTCATTCCTGTTGTGACATCCCTCTATCTCCTCGATCGCGCGCTTCTCATGCATTCTTTTTTTTCCGTCTAAGAAGCCGGTGTTCCTCTCTCCTCTTCTGCTCGTTTTATCTAACTTGTTAAATCTGCCTTAATTTAAATAATGAAATTTTATATTTATTTATATGTACATAATATAAAATGATAGTTTCATTTTATTACTAGTTTAGTTGTTAATAACTAAAGTATTAGTAAATATTATTATATACATAAATCTAATATAAATTTGTATTTTCTTACCAAGAAACCGCTCGTGACAATTAGCCTTAGAAGTCATAGAAGTTGAAGAAGTAGTTTTAGTTGACCAATCAAAAACTATTTAAAACATCAAACAGAATTATGCAGAAAATAAATAAATCATAGAGTAATAAATTTCAGCTTTGAGTTGAATGATAAAACACGATCAACTGTCATTTTGACATAAGTAAATTTGACTGATAGTTAATTACATTTTTGTTGGCTAACTTTCCCGTCAACTTTCCAATAAAGTTGTCTTAATTGGAAGGAAATTTTTTGGCAGATGGCCAATCCAATACTAGAAACTTGCCTTATTTTCAAGTCCCTTATGTCGACTGAACTTGCCCAATTTTTTGGCAACTGACCAATCACAATCAGATTCTATAAATTTGCCTAATTTCAGTATCTTCGTTTGTCGTCTGAACCTGCCCAATATAAAAATAAGTTTCGATGTAATTTTTGTTTCAAGAAAACAGGCCGTCATCGTCATGTCATAACAATAATTTTAGCATCAACAACATTGTTTGAATTTGGCACTTAATTTATGGTGTTTTAAAAAATTAAATCATTTACTGGTGCCATTTGTACATTTTAGGTTTTGTAATTGAAAATTCAAATTAATTAAATCAAACCATATGGCCGGTCCATGGAACCACACGACAAAATCATTGAATTACCAACAACTACTCTCTTTTCATAGCTCTGAAGTCTAAACTAAGTTAAACTACAACCATATTTGGATAAAATTAGTATTTTTAAGATTTACCATTCACAATAATGCTGTGTGCGATGTTGATGTGACACACTTTCCAGCACAAAATAAAAGTCCTTGCCATAGATGGCATCTTGTCCAAATGTAATTTGTTGTTAAATAATGAGACACTGTACCGAGATAGTGTACCAGCAATCAGCGCAACTACAATGTCTCTTTCATATTGGAATTCTAGGTTTTTCACGGTTTTCAGTATTTTATTTTTCTAAAAATTTCAACACCAAATTGGAATGATTTGTTGTGATGGCTATGGCTGCCCCATTGCTATACAACAGGTGAAGAGCGTGCAATTGTGTCATGTTAGCTAAAAAAAAACAGTAACGCATTTATGCAGTATATGCAACTCTGCCCGATATTTGTGCTGAATTAAGCAATTAATAAATACCAAACTATATAAATGTTTTTTTTTTCGACTGTCGACTGGAGCATAATGAAATGCACACAGTAGTGAGTCCATATAAAAAAGGTTAACATGGCGTGAACTCATAAAGCAAGCAAAAAACTTATGGAACTAAGCTATGGAATTGTTCCCATGGGCGATATATATGGAAGTTAGTCTCGCGAGTACGCTGTTTTAATTGAACAAAATTTTAAAAAAAGTAGTGACTGGCTTTTTTTTCTACTATATGTGATTCTTTTTTGTTTTACAAGCAGATGAATGTGTCACAAGGATAATAGAGTTATTATAATGACATGAAGACCATGACAAACAAAAAAGATAAAACTGAATCTTGACAGTTTAGACATTTCAATTGGATCTCAACTTATTTTAACTTGACACAGAAGTCAACTATTCGCTTGTCTTTCTATCTGCAAAATATTGTAACTTAAACAAATATGTTTGTATATGAGTTAGATGGCGCAACAATCCGTACAGAACTAGGGCCTAGTGACTTACAACTCTCACCCATTTCTGTGTGCCGAGTCATGTCACGAATGATGGGGACCTACAGTTTTAAGCCGAATCGAAAAAAAACTGAAGAAGTGTCTTTCGTTGACCAATTTAAAATAATTTAAAACATTTGGACTTATAACGATTTGCAAGTTCGGACAACATAAGGAACTTCATTTGCAGTCAAAATTCTTTGAACGTAAATTTTGACTAAGGTAATTGTAGTTTATTTTTTTCATGTGTCACACATTTTAAACCCACAACTTTACTTCACTAACCTCTACTTTCAGTTCATCATACAAAAACTACCAAAAACATTACTGTCTACAAAACACTCGTCAGGCAAGCTACAAGTCCATCAAGATTTTCTTTTGCAATTTGCCAAGGAACCTTTTTAAACAAAACATTAAATGGAATTGTGCAGAAAATAAATAAATCATAGAGTAATAAAGTTCAGCTTTCAGTTGAATGATAAAACACGATCAACTGTCATTTTGACATAAGTAAATTTGATTGATAGTTAGACTTACAAACCTTAACCATTACTGTGTGCCGAGTCATGTCAGAGATGGAGAATTTTGAGAAAGCACATTTCATGACAAGAATTACTATTGGAAGATTGTTCACAAGAGGCAATGCTTCTTAGGTTACACAGGCAAGTCAAGACCTCTGGAATGATAGTCGTACCTACTAACCACCCCGCCACGAGTACTACAGATATTGTTTCTACTGGGCTTAAGAAGAATCAATGTTTTTTTTTTGGCTTACTAATTTCCACTACTGTGGTACCTGGGCATAATGGTAAGTGCGTTGGACTTTCATGCCAGAGGTCTTAGGTTCAATCCCTGCCTGTACATTCTAAAGTTTTTTTTTCACGGGCACTGCATCTTGCGAGGAATTGACATATCACCCAAGTGTTTTCTCAAATTATCTGTTTCTCTATCCCTGATAAAAATTATCACACACAGGAATAGTTGAGAGTTGTAAGTCACTAGGTCCTTGTTCTCAACGAACTTTTGCTCCACCTAAATTATTTATTTATAATTTCCAATTCAAACCTAATCAATTCTTTTTTTTTGTATCACATCTTTCATGAATGCTCACAAGCTTTTTCACCAAAACACTAACATTTACGACCTATCAGTATTTTGTTTCAATTAATTTTCAAGTTAAGCTCTTGATTCATAAAGGATTTATTTGTTTTGACCAACTGACGACCTTCGAAGATTTTGAAATATAATTTTTGAAAAAATTTCATAAAAATCTCGGTTTGCTTTTGAGTAAATACGAATTTTCAATTTTTTGGTTCTGTCTGAAGGAAAAAGGACATTGCGGAATTGCGGGACCCACTTTCTTCGACTTCTCTACCATCGTAATGTTTGTAAAACTCGATTTCGAAATTTTGTACGAATTAAAAATTTGCAATATATCAACCTAATTCCTATGTGTTGCAAGCAATGACGGATCCAGGAGGGGGGGGGGGGCGTAGAGGTTATGATCTTGCCCCTAGGCGATAATTTATATATGACCCCTATTATATTTTTTATTTTTTGTATATGAAAACAAAATTTGGATTTTACTTTCTAAACTTTGTTGCAAAAAGTACCACTTTTAACTGAGGGCTGGACCAAGAACATAATATGAAACCTGACATTCAGCCCTATTCCAAAAACTTTGCACATATTCATCAAAGTTTGACCAATGGACTATCAGGGGAGGGGTCATATGAGCCATAAAGCTTATACAGTTAAGTTTTATGAGTAAAGATTTGTTAGTAATTTTTACTACATTCGCCAAAAAGTGGTTTGCTGTTTTAAATGTTTTAAATCAGAGCAAATATTCAGGTTTGTAAGAAGAAACCTTGAATAAGAGATCTTCAATTTGATATTAGGCTGCTTTAAATTCCTGAAACTAGCCTTCAATTTCATCTTATAAATGGTAAAGAATTGTAATTTTAATACGATTTATAAAAGTATTTATGAGTTTTTATTCAATATACAAATTGAAGAACGAAATGCCTTCACTAAAATTGTTGTTTGAAGGCAATTGTACTGAGGAACGAAGGTTTATCGTGCAAGCTAAAATAAACAGCATTACGAGATGCTTCAACCCACTGTGCAGCCCTTCATAATATTTGTGTAAAGTATAGATTGGAAAATCCTGAAGCTATCGAAGAGGAATCCGAAAATGTTCTTGGAAATTATGATATGTTAGATGATTCTGCAATGTTCACTGAAAGCAGTTGGATAAGCGATTCAATAGCAAGATTCATGCAAACCGAATAAATAAAAAAAATGCATCACAAAATTAAAAATCTGTTGTTTTATCATTTTATTGTTTGTTTTCAAAAACAATTTATGTATAACAAAACAAGATACATATTACAAAAACTAAACAAAAAACATAAACATAAATTATTTGTAGACCAAAACACAAGAACTCAACATAAATGACAAACGTCAAACACCAAAAACCAAACACCAAACAAAACCTATTCACAATAGTATGTTGATTAGTATTGACAATGGGTGAAAAATTATCATTTGATACTCATAATACCAAATTATCAATAAATTGATAGAAATTATCAAATAATTGATAGTTGATTGATAGGACTGTAAGCCGATTAGCTTAGGGCGTTTTTTTTTTTCATTTCTTAATTCTAAAAATAACAGCAGTCACAAATTACACACATTTTTTGGTGTAAATTCGAAAATTCGATTTTTTCAGAAATGAACCGATTTTTTTCTTAATTCGGCTTCTTTCAAAAAGAAAAACATATCCAGAACGGTACCACTCATAAAGCGGTTATTTTGTTTTCAAATTTTCTCAAGAACTTAACCAACTGATTTAATAATATTTTCTTTCAATGCAAGCTCTTGTCGATGGTCAAATTTTCAAATTGATGATGATTTTTGATGATCGAAAATGTCATGTCAAATTAATTTTGCAGGTATTGCCTTTTAAGATCGTAACAAATTAAAGAGATCTACATTTTGAAATGAGAACTGAGATTTAAAAACGAATTTCAAGAATATAAATGTCCCAAAAACAAAAGTGATACTTTTGTTAAAGTAATGGCTATACGAAAAACACAATGCACGTTTCATATCTCTATATAAAAGCTTTGAATCTCTTGAGAACTGAAAAGAGATTCTGAAACGTATAATTTGTGACTGCCACACAAAAATTTCTATCCAGCTTATTTGTATACCTTAGTTTGTTTTTATTTATATTCACAGAAATTATGTACTTAAATGTACTTATTTCCTCAAATTCAAGAACCCAACATTTTTCTCCGGCTGATTGGCTTATCTAAAACAAAAAAAGTAAACGGCGTTTTAATCTGTGAGCCTAAATGCATAGAATGAACATCATCAAATGAATATACCAAAAATTGGACTTTTGGGAGGCATTTCATTCCATACGTTTAAATGTGCTGAATCCAACCCATCAAATTTCAAGTCATTCGGTCAAGCCGTTTTTGAGATACGAAAAACACAGATTTGAGAAAAACTAGTCCTCTTAACTATGAAAATATCAACAAACCTTTCAATCGGCGATGCCTGGTCGATAGAGTATTCCTTCCTCTTCTTCTTGAATCTCTTTCAAAGCAGATTGTTCAGCTCTGTTTAACGGCATCACTTACGCGCTGCTCAGAACGTAAGATTTGCTTGTCATCACGTTTCTCAACATAAAAAGGGGCTTCGCGGCCTAAAGGGCATCCCATAACCGAAATTTCTTTCAAATTACCTTCAAAACCTTCAATAAAGAATCCTGAATAACTTTAACAGTAAGTTTACCTGGTCCTTTTCCACCGATTCCTTAATTTTTTTTATCTTTTTTAACAGCCCGAAGTCGTATCTCTAAAACGGCTTTGTATTCAAGACATATTAAACTAGCAATTTATGAATAAAAAAAATCGATTTTTTGATCCCATCACATGGGATGACCCCCTTAAGATCAAAATATTTTCTAGCATCAGCTCTAATCTACGAGTAAGCAGAGTGATAGTAATAATAGACTCCCGAAAATTGAGTCCGAAAAAACTACGTCAAAAAAAAATTCATTATATCAGATTTTTTCTCATTTTCTGGGTTTTTGAATTTTTGTTGCGTTTTTCGCATTAATATAATTGACAACAGAAAAGGATATATTCTTTTTGGAAGAAATCAAAGTTTCAAAATAATTTCTTACATTTCTCCATGATAGCAATACAAACCCTCTAAACTTCTGTGTTTTGCTCTTAAATATGGCATATTTAGAAAACTGTTAGAATCTTGGAATGCTTTCATATGATGAAAGTCTACTAAACTAAATAGTTAGACTGTACCTTGCTAGACAAAAGCGTTCTAAAATAATTTAATAACTAAAGTTGTCACTTTAGCCCTTGAAATGTAAAACGATGGTTGCTACTTATATCTATAGCCTAAGTAACAGTACATGTTGCCAGGCGCTATCTGTCATTTTTAATGGAAATTTTGACATTTTTAACCATAACCTTCTACGGAACATGTTTCATTGTTGCGAGTTGTGTTGTTGACAGTAACTTGAAAAATGCATCTCGGGCAAAAAATGGAATTAACTTTTGAACATTTTCGTGCGACGTGGATTATCAAGACAAGAGTGCAGCGCTGAACTTAATTCTTTCTACAGTGATAAAGCACCATCTTATAGCACTCTAAAAAACTGGTATAACGAATTCAATCATGGTCGTTCCGTGAAGGTCGCCCAAAATCGATTGTTGTGCCACAAAATATAGATGCTGTGCATGAACTGATAAAGCCTGATCTAACATGTCTATCTTGCTACCGTGAAATAGAGTCATCTTTAGGCTTTAGTATGACTGGCATCAATAAGTTATTACATGAAAATTTGGCCGTAAAAAGATTTGTTCGCGTTGGATCCCGCATAATCTGACAAACGCCCAAAAGAAGGCTCGTGTCGATTGGTGCAAAGAAATGGTGAAAAAATAGGGACAAGGTGCATCAAAGGCTGTGTATAATATCTACACAGGTGACGAATCATGGATCTATGCGTATGAGCCCGAAATTAAAAAACAGCAATCGACTTTATGGGTCTTCCAAGATGAGCCAAATCCAACAAAAGTTGTTCGCGGAAGAAGCACATCAAAGCAAATGGTTGCCTGTGTCTTAGGCCTTACCGGTCACGTGTCAACAGTAGCGTTAGAGCAACGCAAGTGGGTCAATTCTGAATGGTATACGACAATTTGTTTGCCAGAAGTCATCGGAGAAATTCGAAAAAGAGGCGATCATTCTTCATCATGACAATGCAAGCTCTCACACATCGGCTCAAACAAAAGAGTTTTTGACTAGCCAAAACATCGAATTATTGGGTCATCCGCCGTATAGTCCTGATTTGGCACCTAATGACTTCTTTTTATTACCGCACGTTAAAGAAAAATGGGCGGACACCGTTTTTTGGCCCATGAAGAAGCCGATGATGCATTCAAAAACTATGTTTTGGAGGTACACCTCAATCGAAGTGGAAAAAGTGCTACGAAAATTGGTTCAAACGCATTGCTCTTCATGGAGAATATTTTGGAAAACAATAAAACCAATTTTAATCGAAGTTCTTTGTTTTTTTTCATTATTAGGCCAGAAATATAAATAGCAACCCTCGTATAAGTTTAAGATGCACATTATGTTATTTTAATTTTGTTAGCCTCCTTTAAAGAACATCTTTAAGCGGAAAGTAAAAACTTGTCTATAAGTTAAGCGTGTGACCCTTCATTAGAGTCTGGATCCGCCCTTAATTGCAAGTTAAAAGAAGATGTTGCTTAAGCCTATTAATAAATCTTTATGGGTTCGCTAATATTTTTTCATGGAATACTATTAGATATAAATAAGAAACAATCAAACAAATATACCTTTTTTTAAAAAGAAAATCATTTTTTTTATATTGTTTATTGAATATTATTATTAATGTCAATATTTTTTTTTTATTTTCATATATTTGCTGGATACATTTTGGAAACACAGGGACCACACCCGGCTTTGATTATTGTAAGTACACTATCCTTTTAAAAATTGTATAAACTGTAAAAACTTAATACTACCATTAAATAATATAAATAAATATAATATAGCTTGAAAACTTAACTAATTCATTCACAAATATTCTTTTATACTTATTTCTGCTATTCTACTACTAAAATAATAAAAAAAAAATATATAAAAATGTGAATAAAAACCCAACGCAACATCCAAAATTAATTTCCATATACCTAGAGTCATAATGCTGAAACATTTGCGGTAAAGTATTTTATAAGATATGTTTTATTTTTCGTTTCGAATTATTGTACAGATAAATATATATAATTATTATTTCTTTTGTTAAATAAATTATTGTTATAATTTTATTTAGAAATGCACATGTTTGAAGCATAAAAATTAAACATTTTAATTTGTACGCATTTACTTAAATCTAACTGTGACATTTTTTAACCATCCAGCAACAAAAAAAAAATATACAAAACAAAATTTGCCCTTTCAGAATCTACAAGTTAACATGAAACAAAATTTAAAAATTCAATGTAACATTCAGAGTGTTTCGGCAGGAGAAATAAATCATACCAAATTATGTTCAAGAAATGACAATGTTATTGAGTGTAATGAAGAACTTGGAGATTTTAAGGGTTTCGGAAAGGTATTTCGTTAAAAAATATATTTTAAATTATGTTCTTTTTTTTTTGTTCGAATTGAATGAAATTGTGTATTTTTTGTTAAAGAAATCGTCTGTGAAAAAATTAAAATTGATCAATTATTATTTTGTTTTAAAAACCAAAAGTACAAGTAACCTGAAGGCATCATACATATTTTTTTTTTCTGATACTCGAAAATTACTTGTTTTTCTTTGGTATCTGTCAAACTTGCATTTTTCTAAAAAATTCTGTCGAACTTCATATAATAAATTTAAATCAATGAACATGTCTTGTTCTAGTTCTGTCGAACTTCAAAGATTATTTTGAATAGGCCTCTATTTGGGAAGGTGTCACATTTGAAGCTGTCATCTTTTGACATTTAAAATTTATGCATTTTAAATCGAAATCGAAAAGTTTACATTGGGCAGGTTCAGACGACATAAGATACTAAACTTTTAGTCATTAATTTTTTTAACCCAAAAGGCAACTATTTAATATTTTATATGTCGGTAATTTCAAACTTAGAACTTCACATGACTTATTTTATTTAAAGAAACTACCAACAACATTATTACACAGGTAACAAATCAATCATATGTTGTTTTGTATTGAAAAGCGAAAGTCCTTATTCTATTTCCAAAATGACAAGAAACCCTTTTCAACAAAACTTTAAATATAATGGTGTACTAAATAAACAAATCACAGAATTATTAAGTTTAAATTTTCAGTTAAATTAGAAAAACATGATCAGCTGACACTTTGACATATGTACATAAGTAGACTTGACTTAATAGTAAGGGAGATTTTGCTTGGCTAACTTTCCAGTCACCTTTCTAATAAGCCTTACTTTCAAGTCGCATCTGAACCTGTCAATTTGCTTCGTTCAATGACGTAATGACTTATAATATGGTCCAACCTAACTATAACTATAGACGCCTCTGTTGATTCCATCTTGTAGTGTACCTCTCCCCCCTCTCTCGTTTGTTATCCTGGGTTAATATCCACAGGGGTTGGAACCCAATGTTCACCACAGGGAGGTGAGAGTATAAGTTGGTAAATAGAGATGAGAGAAACCTGTGACTACCATTCTAACATCAAACGATTTAAAGGTTCAAATGTAGAAAAGTCATTTCAGCAAAGTGAAAATAAGATTTAAACCCTTCTTGTATCCTTATAGCTTTTTTGTTCTTAACTTAAGACGTTTCTCAATAAGCTAAGGCAAGATTAATGGGTATGTTGATGTTGTTAAGCCAACTTATTGAAAAATATTTAAAAAAGATAAAAATAAAGTTTATTTTAAGCAAAAACAGACCAAAGTTTGTTCTTTTTAGAATTTTGAAAATTAGAAATAATATAGTAGGTCATTTTTATACAAAGGGAACGTTTTTATTTTCGAACAATCAAATTATTTATTTCTCAAAATTCATTTTAATTTTTAATGATATTTTTTGTATCTAAGTTAAAGATTCTACATAATTGCATGGCAAGAAAAGAAAGAAAAAGAAAAACAAATAAATGGATTGATTAAAAAAATAATAAAAGACCGGTTAAAGTTAAACACTTATTTTTAATAATTATTATCAACAACTTAGCTTTTAAATTAGTCTTAAGTGAGGCAAAAGTTAAAAATTATTATATTTGAAAATATTATTTTTTTAATTTAAGCTTAAATGAAAACAAAAATGTAATCCAATTCTTTTGCGTTAGGTAAATAAGTCTTGACTTAATACCTTTTTGCCCAAAGTCATAGAATTAATCTAGGCTTTTTACTTTTAATGAATACAAAATATAAATCATAGTATCATTTTTTAATAGATTTTTTTTTTAAGTTTTCACGTGAAAAGATTCCAAATTTCCAGAAATGAAGCTACAACAAATAAGACTGCACTTGTTTAACGCAAACGATATTTATGACTCGCATCAAATTCCGAAATCATCCCGCATAGTTATATAATTTATGCATAGTTTTTTTTTTTAATTTTAAATGAATTTATTTTATTTAATTTTTATTTTTAAGAAAACCTTACATAAGTTCGCATGTTTTAAATTTTTTTTAAATATTTTATTCACTACTTACTACACATCACAACATCACCTTTTTAATGCATGTTTAAAAATTATGATGAATTAATTATAAAATAATAATTAAAATTAAATGTACATAATTACTTTGAACACAACTTTTTGGTTGAAGACAGCATGCAGCAACAATAATTATTTAAATTTGTTTGAATTTTTGATTTTGTTTGTAACGATAAATAACGTTTATTTAATTTTATCAATTTACAGGGTGAATTGGAGCAACAACTGTTACAAGCGAATCCTATTCTAGAAGCATTTGGTAATGCTAAGACCGTCAAGAACGATAACTCGTCTCGATTTGTAAGTATATACATTTGTATACTTTTAATCAAGTTAAAGACCTTTCGTGCTAATTAATTGTTACAAGCTGGAAAAGATTTATTATTTGGCAACTTTCTCCAAGAGCAAAGCTTTTTCGTTTTTTCTAAATTACTATGTAAAATATTAAAATTTCTTTTTTTTGTTTCCTTAGGGTAAATTTATTCGCATTAACTTTGATGCATCTGGTTATATTTCTGGAGCTAACATCGAAACATATCTATTGGAGAAATCCCGTGCCATTCGTCAAGCGAAAGACGAAAGAACATTCCATATTTTCTATCAGCTGTTAGCCGGTGCCTCGGCAGAGCAACGAGATAAATTCATTCTAGATGATATCAAGACTTATCCATTCCTATCGAATGGTTCGCTTCCAGTACCCGGCGTTGATGATTACGCCGAATTCCAAGCGACCGTCAAGAGTATGAACATCATGGGCATGACCAATGATGACTTCAATTCGATATTCCGCATTGTAAGTGCTGTGTTGTTATTTGGTTGCATGAAATTCCGCCAAGAGCGTAACAATGATCAGGCAACGTTACCTGATAATACGGTAGCGCAAAAGATTGCTCATCTACTGGGTCTTAATGTGACTGATATGACTCGAGCTTTCCTTACGCCACGTATTAAGGTTGGTCGTGATTTTGTGACCAAAGCTCAGACCAAGGAGCAAGTAGAGTTTGCTGTAGAAGCGATTGCCAAAGCCTGCTACGAACGAATGTTCAAGTGGTTGGTGACTCGTATCAATCGTTCTCTAGATAGAACCAAACGCCAGGGTGCTTCCTTTATTGGTATTCTCGATATGGCTGGTTTTGAAATATTCGAACTCAACTCCTTCGAGCAGTTGTGTATTAATTACACAAACGAGAAACTCCAGCAGTTGTTCAATCACACTATGTTTATTCTGGAGCAAGAGGAGTACCAACGCGAGGGAATTGAATGGAAATTCATTGACTTTGGTCTTGACTTGCAGCCGACTATTGACCTGATTGATAAACCTGGTGGAATTATGGCTCTTCTTGATGAGGAATGTTGGTTCCCTAAGGCAACAGATAAAACTTTCGTTGAGAAGTTGGTTTCGGCACATTCTATGCATCCTAAATTCTTAAAGACGGACTTCCGTGGCGTTGCTGATTATGCGATTATGCATTACGCTGGCAAGGTTGACTATTCGGCAGTCAAATGGTTGATGAAGAACATGGATCCCCTCAACGAAAATATTGTATCATTGTTACAGACCTCACAAGATCCATTCGTTGTACAGATCTGGAAGGATGCAGAAATTGTGGGTATGGCCCAACAGGCTCTTACCGACACACAATTCGGTGCACGAACTCGCAAGGGTATGTTCCGTACTGTCTCGCATTTGTACAAAGAACAACTGGCTAAGTTGATGGACACACTGCGTAACACAAATCCTAACTTCGTGCGGTGCATAATCCCAAATCATGAAAAGCGTGCTGGAAAAATTGATGCTCCACTTGTGCTGGACCAATTGCGTTGCAATGGTGTATTGGAGGGTATTCGAATCTGTCGTCAAGGTTTCCCCAATAGAATTCCTTTCCAGGAATTCCGTCAGCGTTACGAACTTCTGACGCCAAATGTTATTCCCAAGGGATTCATGGATGGCAAAAAGGCCTGCGAAAAAATGATCCAAGCTTTGGAATTGGATTCAAATTTGTTCCGTGTTGGACAGTCGAAGATTTTCTTCCGAGCTGGTGTACTGGCTCATTTAGAAGAAGAGCGTGATTATAAAATCACGGACCTGATTGTGAACTTCCAAGCATTCTGCAGGGGATTCCTCGCAAGGCGGAACTACCAAAAACGTTTGCAGCAATTGAATGCCATAAGAATTATTCAGAGAAACTGTGCAGCCTACTTAAAGCTTCGTAACTGGCAATGGTGGCGTTTGTACACGAAAGTTAAACCACTGTTGGAGGTCACCAAGCAGGAGGAGAAACTTGTGCAGAAGGAAGATGAATTAAAGCAGGTTCGTGAAAAATTGGAGAGCTTAAATAAAAGCACATTGGAATATGAGAAAAAATGGCAACAAGCGAATGAAGAAAAAACTGCCTTGGCTGAACAACTTCAAGCCGAAATTGAACTCTGTGCCGAAGCTGAAGAGGGTCGTTCAAGGTTGATGGCAAGAAAACAAGAACTCGAGGACATGATGCAAGAGCTTGAAGCTCGAATTGAAGAGGAAGAAGAACGTGTTCTCGCTCTGGGAAATGATAAGAAAAAGCTTGAGGTCAACATTCAAGACTTGGAAGAGCAATTAGAAGAAGAGGAAGCTGCTAGGCAGAAGTTACAACTTGAGAAGGTGCAACTGGACGGAAAAATTAAGAAATACGAAGAAGATCTTGCCCTAACTGATGATCAAAACCAAAAGTTACTCAAGGAAAAGAAACTGCTGGAAGAACGTGCCAATGATTTGTCTCAGACCCTCGCCGAAGAAGAAGAGAAAGCTAAACATTTAGCAAAGCTGAAAGCAAAGCATGAAGCCACAATTAGTGAACTTGAAGAACGTCTTATCAAAGATCAGCAACAACGCCAGGAATCAGACCGTTCTAAGCGAAAAATAGAAACCGAAGTTGCTGATCTAAAAGAACAACTCAACGAACGCCGAATTCAAATTGAAGAGTTACAAACGCAGCTTTCTAAGCGCGAAGATGAACTCACTCAAACTCTGATGCGAATCGACGAAGAATCTGCGAGCAAAGCAGCCGCCCAAAAAGCTCAGAGAGAACTTGAGTCACAGTTGGCTGAAATTCAGGAAGATCTTGAAGCTGAGAAAGGCGCTCGTGCTAAGGCGGAGAAAATTAGACGTGACTTGGGTGAAGAACTAGAAGCTCTCAAGAATGAACTTTTGGATTCTCTAGATACAACTGCCGGTAAGTTAATGAGCGTTTCTTAATTTTTTTTTGTAAAATAATGATTTTTTTTAATGAAAATCTTAGCTCAACAAGAACTTCGTTCAAAACGTGAGCAGGAGCTTGCCAGCCTTAAAAAGAATCTCGAAGATGAGACAGTCAACCATGAAGGATTACTGGCCGAGATGCGTCATAAGCACTCACAAGAACTCAATGCAATTAACGATCAGCTGGAGAACTTGCGCAAGGCTAAAACGGTGCTGGAAAAAACTAAGGGTACTTTGGAAGCTGAGAATGCCGATTTAACTACTGAACTACGAATTGTTAGCAGTTCGAGACAAGAGAATGATCGTCGTCGGAAACAAGCAGAGCAACAGATCGCTGAAATGCAGGTAGGTTCATTTGTTTGACCATGTAACCTGTTTTTTAAACAATGCAAACCATAATTCCTTCCCTACATCTTTTCATATATCACTTCAAAGATGCAACTTAATTGTTGTGGTGTCATAAGTTTATCAATACAATTCTTATCTTTGTTACAACAACTCACTCTGGGTTATTGCTTCTGTAATATGAATATCTTCCACAAATCATTCAGTTTTAAATTGCATATGCATCTCTCTGAAATTAATTTTTCTACGTCAATAAGTTCGTATGTAAACTTAAATACGATTGTGGCAAAGTTTTCAGTGACCCAACACCGCCTGTCCTCTCAACCACAATGTTTTCATTTGGTTTTATGGTTTTGCATTGGAAAACTCGATACCCCTATTCGACTTGAATTAATAAAACATTTTACTTTTCTATTTCTACTCAATTTAACAGGCTAAGCTGGCCGAAATCGAACGTGCCCGTTCCGAATTGCAAGAGAAGTGCACCAAGCTTCAGCAAGAATCAGAAAATATAACAAGTCAATTAGAGGAAGCTGAATTGAAAGCATCAGCCGCTGTAAAATCCGCCAGCAATATGGAAAGTCAATTGACAGAAGCCCAACAATTGCTTGAGGAAGAAACCCGCCAGAAATTGTCTTTGAGTTCGAAACTGCGCCAGCTTGAATCCGAAAAGGACGTGCTCCAAGAACAATTGGAAGAAGATGAAGAAGTAAAAAAGAACTACGAGCGCAAATTGTCCGAACTTAGCCTGCAAATGCAAGAAATCAAGAAGAAGGCCGAAGAAGATTCGGATATTGTTAAAGAGTTGGAAGAGAACAAGAAGCGCAATGGCAAGGAATTAGAAGCTCTAGAGAGACAAGTGAAAGAACTCCAAGCTCAGAACGATCGCCTTGATAAGAGCAAAAAGAAGATTCAATCTGAACTGGAAGACACCACCATCGAACTAGAAACACAACGCACTAAAGTTCTTGAACTCGAGAAGAAGCAAAAGAATTTCGATAAGATACTTGCGGAAGAGAAGGCAATTAGTGATCAAACTGCCCAGGAGCGTGATACTGCAGAGCGTGAGGCCCGTGAGAAGGAAACTAAAGTTTTGTCATTGACTCGCGAATTGGATGAAGCGTACGACAAAATCGAGGACTTGGAAACTAAGCGAAAGGTTTTGCAAAATGAACTTGACGATTTGGCCAACAGCCAAGGTACAGCCGATAAGAATGTGCATGAGTTGGAGAAGGCAAAACGTGCGCTAGAAAGTCAATTAGCCGAATTGAAAGCACAAAACGAAGAGCTGGAGGATGACCTTCAACTAACGGAGGATGCTAAGTTGCGTCTGGAAGTTAACATGCAAGCCTTACGCTCCCAATTCGAACGTGACATTCAAGCCAAGGAAGAACAAGCTGAAGAGAAACGACGTGGTTTAGTTAAGCAATTGCGTGATCTCGAGGCAGAACTTGATGAAGAACGTAAACAACGAACCGCAGCGGTGGCTGCTAAGAAGAAGCTCGAGGGTGACTTGAAGGAAATCGAAACGACTATGGAAATGCACAACAAGGTGAAAGAGGATGCTCTCAAGCACGCCAAGAAACTACAGGCGCAAGTCAAAGACGCCCTTCGTGATGCTGAAGATGCAAAGGCAGCCAAGGAAGAACTGGCAGCAGCAAGCAAGGAGGCTGAGCGCAAGGTGAAGACCCTAGAAGCTGAAGTTATGCAACTTACTGAGGACCTCGCAAGCTCAGAGAGAGCACGCCGTGCAGCAGAAACTGAACGTGATGAGCTCGCTGAAGAAATAAATGCCAACGCTAACAAAGGATCCCTAATGGTTGAGGAAAAGAGACGTCTGGAAGCAAGAATAGCCACTCTCGAGGAGGAGCTCGAAGAGGAGCAATCGAATTCGGAAGTACTTGTGGACAGAACTCGTAAGGCTCAGCTTACTATTGAACAACTATCTACCGAACTCGCAACAGAGAAGTCCAACTCGCAAAAGAACGAAAACGCCAGAGCCCTACTAGACCGACAAAACAAAGAGTTGAAGGCTAAGTTAGCTGAAATCGAAACAGCACAAAGGACAAAGGTGAAAGCAACAATTGCCGGTCTGGAAGCAAAGATTGCCAACCTCGAAGAACAACTAGAAAACGAAGCCAAGGAACGATTGCTTCAGCAGAAATCTAACCGCAAATTGGATAAGAAAATCAAGGAACTCACTATGAACATCGAAGATGAACGAAGACATGCGGATCAATACAAAGAGCAAATCGATAAAGTAAAATCAATATAAATTTTATTTTTTTTATGATTTGTATAACAATAAATTCTTGTTTCAACAGCTCAATAGCCGCATGAAGACTCTGAAGCGCAACCTAGACGAAACCGAAGAGGAACTGCAAAAGGAGAAGACGCAAAAACGAAAGGCACAACGAGAATGCGAAGATATGCTTGAAAGTCATGAAGCAATGACACGCGAAGTGAACTCGCTTAAAGGAAAACTAAGGTGAGTTATTTTAAAAACTAAACAACCTTAATACTAGCTATTATGCGGGAAATTGGTATTAGGACTGCTAAAATACATAGATCATCTTCATCATCATCAAAATATGTTTTTTTGTTTTATATATTAAGATCAATACATCTTACACAAACCGAACAAGCTAAGGCTTATTCACCAAAAAAGGATGCTACACTTATAATGAATTGTGAGGGTCTACAATGAGTAAGTTTTACAGAGGTCAAACTTCTTTTATGTCTTGATTATTGTCCCATTCAAACCCCCCTTTTTACACACACACAGTTTATGTATTATCCCCCCCTCAACAACAATTAAAAATACACTGTTTGGTCTTGATGACTAGAGTTTTACTACACCATCGCATGCTTTGAAATTCATAAAAATAATGAATTTTCTTTGTTTTTTTGCACCTTGTTATTAATAAGAGTTTCATTTAAAACTTAAATGCGATATATGGATACTTTCTAAAAGGGATTGGAAGAACCAATTTATCATTCGACAATTCGCTGTTAGGACAGTTTTCCATTATGAAACAACAAAACGGTTTACAGCACCACGCTTTTGGATTAAATATTGTACCTTAATTTGTTTAGCAACACACCGACGTAAATTATGTACCACATACCCTTGACTGTTCTACTTCCACTTATAAAAATCAAACAATTCATCCTTTTTGAATCAAACGAACAACACTTAACCAACTCCAAACCATTCGTTCCAAAAGAATATACAACAAAAATTTCATCAAACTCATACCTTCGCTTTTTGTGTATTCTAGTTTATTTATGTGTTGGCTTTTACAAGCTTTTTTTTGTAACAAGTTCCTCTCAAACTTAAATAAAAAAATGTTTTCTAACTAAAGCAATGTATTTTTAAATTCCAATTCGAATTTATTTTAAAAAAAAATTGATTGCAATTAGATTCTCTGTGACAACAGAATCGGATGAAGAACTTACTGATATCCAGGAATAACGTAAAGGTTGGTTAGTTTCTTATTTTATAAAAGTAAATACTTGATAAGTTCATACAAAGTTCATGGTTTTAATATATAACTCTCAAATAAAATTAATTCTCTAACGTAGAGCTAAATAATAAAATTATTCTTTATTTAACTACTAAGAAAATCTTAACAAAGCAAAAATAACAAAATGAACAATGATTTCATCTAATATTTTATGAAATGCAAGTAATTTTTGTTTAAATAAAAAAATAAATTAGATGTCCGTTGAGAACCAGGGCTTTACAACTCTCAACCATTTCTGTGTGCGAGTACTGTTGTTAGTGTTGGAGGGGACCTACAGTTTATCGGCTAATTTGAGAAAGAACTTTTTCATGACAAGAATTACTCTTGGAGAATTTGTCAATTCCTCGCAAGAGGCAGTACCCGTGAATAAAACTTTAGTTGGCACAGGCAAGGATCGGAAACAAAACCTCTCGCATGATAGTCCAACGCACTAACCATCATGCCACGGGTACGGTTATAATGTTAAGTTCGCATATTAAATCTTGATTACGTGTATTTCTGTAGAATCCTAAACAAGAGCTGGCTGCAGATACTTACTTTACTTTAGTTGGCGCTAAAGCATCGTGCTCGTCGGTCTTATGTAATACATTACCTACTCGATCTCTAGCTTGCTGTCTCCAGTTTCGAATACCAAGCCGGTGTGTATCGGCATCAACTTGATAACTCCACCGAAGATAAGGCCTGTTTATGCTTCTGGTTTCCTCAGGCTTAGCATTTAGTACCTTACGGGCTGGAGCTACGATGTTAATTCGCTCTACATGCTTTAGCCATCTTAATCGTTAAACATGTAGTTTTTTGACCAGTGGAAAAACCCTGTACAGCTCGTATAGTTCGTGATTGTATCTCCTCCGCCAGATTTTATTTTGCCTGTAGACACAAACCGGTCCATAGAACCTTCTTTTTAAAGATATCAAGGGATCCTTTATCCACCTGGGAAAGAGTCCGTGCTTCCGCACCATACAGTAAGACTGGGATAATTAAGGTGTTGTACAGTGTCTTCTTGATACTTCGAGATAGGGCCTTATATTCCTCAGTTGCTTACTTAGACTAAAGAAAGAGCGATTAGCAAGAGTAATTTTACGTTTGATTTCGGCGCTGATGTCATTTGCAGAGTTAACAACAGTGCCAGATAGATAAATTAATTTACCACCTCAAAGTTCTACCTATCAATGGTCACGTTCTGACCGAGTCTACGATGGGAATCGATTCTATTCGAAGACAGTAAATACTTCGTTTTTTCTTCGTTAACTACAAGACCAATTTTGTTCGCTTCAGACTCGATACCGGAAAAGGCACCCGTAACTTCTCGTTTGGTAATGTCAAAGTCGTCTGTATATCCAAGATATTGTGTAGATTTTTGAAAGATGGTGCCTTTGGGTTTTCCGTTGGTGTTTCGCACTAATCTCTCAAGAACAATATTGAAGCACCTACATGACAGAGCATCGCTTTGTTGGAGTCCTCTGGAAGTTTCAAAGGTTTCGGTGGAGAAGTGTCATTAAAATAAGTGCTTATGTTTTGAAGGGGTTTTACAGTCTTTGGTAAAAGCGGTGAATCTTATCAAAAAATAGCAATCTTCGAGTACAAAATATAATTCAAGAAGAGAGTGTTTTAAATGAACCCTATCAACATTTTTGAAGACTTGACAGAAAAATTACATAACTGGAAAAGAAACATTTGTTTGTAATTCCTATATTTGTATGATTGTTCTTTTCTCAATAAAAAAACGTGACTGTTAAAAACACAGCGGACAACTCGCTTGTTTACGGTACTACAAGCATTTCAAAGTTTCTATTTTTTTGAATGTTTACTTAGATGTTTGAGCAGCAGTAACAGTACAAACATCTTGAATCTTATCTTTTTCCATTTATAATCAGTTTATCTGCTAAATTGTTATATTTAAACAAATCTTCAGGTTTATTTGCGTCACAATTCTTTACAATTCTTCAAAATAACTTCCCACATAGCTTCGTTGGTAGATCGAAAGTAAAAAAAAAAACTTGAGATGATTTTAGGATATAAAAACAGCTGTATTGAGTTTTGGGTATTAACTTATTTGCACAACAGTTTTAAATTAAATGGAAATTGCCACTAAGGCAAGATTTATAACTATTTTAGGAAAGCCAGCTAAACCAGTGTCTAAAAAAAGGAGTTAACTTTGTTCACAAGAAAACAAAGGGTAATGCAGTTTGTATTATTCTTTATCAATAGATTAATTTTGAATAATTTGATAGTACATGCCGAAATTACTTAATTAATTTAAAGTCGATTGAGAAGCATATTTGTGTTGTTAGGGCCGCACTGTGGGAATAACTACCCCAGGCCAAAGAAACTAACGTTCAAAGAGCCCATGCTTTTTTTTGGCTTACTATGTAACGAAGTCACTTCTCAAACTTTCCTGCCACCATCAATAGACATGTTGAACAATTATTTTTCGTTCAAATTGACATTCCGTACCATGAGAGTATATTTGAACCTTAGGGGACTGGCTATCGCTAAAGAAGATGGAATTGTAAAGATTTGTATAGTTGACAGAACCAGAACTGAAAGGAGGAGTTGGATATACAAGATATCAGATATCTGTCTTGAGATAAAATAGGTGGTGGGTTGATATGGAGGAGGGATCATGCCAAGGTAGGCATCAAAGGGCACATCGAAGGAAACTTCTTCGAATGCTTCAAATCAGTAAGGGGACCATACTTGAAAAGCGAATTTAAAGTGGAGACGGACAAAGGTTTTGAGAATGGGCTGATTTATCAAGAAAGTATTTAATTTCTCAATTTATTACATATCTTGCACAGTAAGATACAATATCATTCAAGGTAGTAAAAGCTTCACTTTTACTATTGGTTAACATGAAATGAATGAACACATTAATATAAACAAAACTACTTTATACTATTTAATTAATGAATGAATGATCAGTAAACTTTATTATAATACCTTATAAAACACCTTTAAAGTATATAAAAGAAACAAAAGTAAAAATCATCCCAATGCCTCAAAATAATGTCTAAGTTTTATACTAAACCGAGTAGGGCAGCCTATCATCCTTATAGTTTGAGGTAGGGAATTCCACAACCAAACCGCGTCGACGAAAAATTGACGGCTCTAAACAAGATAGGAGTAGCGTATTGGTATCAGATCTCTGCTTCGATTAGAGCGTGGAAAAATTATTCTGTTGTAAAGGTATGTCGGTTTTCCTAAACGAGAATAAGTTATCAAGATAAAAATCATATATTAATCTTGCATATGAGGAAATGTGAACATATTTCCGTAGTCCACAAATATATCTTGTGTGCTTGGAATCGCAATTACAAAACTGAGAAACTATCGAGGTCTACTTGAGTCAGAAAAGAATCATACATCGATGTAATGGTCCTACTAAACTTGATTTTGTTAGCAGAGTGAGAGATATAGGAATACTTAGTAACTCACTAATATACATTCTGGGATATTCTAGTGTTTTGTTCATTGGCTTTTGATTCTACCTTTTACCACCAATGGTGACCTACTGGTCTGTGAGATCGGACTTGCGAAAAAATGCGAATACATTTCTTCTCCGTTATTGTTTTTTGTTGAATCTGTGTATTGTAATACAAGAGCTTCTGTTGATTTAACTTCAATTAGACTGAACACCTAGATATTCTCGGTATGTCACCAACCACCTCTTGTGGAATGATCACATACGCGATGTCGCCAAAAATGCCGCAAGGTTTTTGGGTTTCCTTAGGCGATGCAAGAAATATTTCACCCCTTCTGATCTGGCTATTATCTACAAAACTTACATACGTCCAAAGCTTGAGTATAACGCCCATCTCTGGGCTGGTGCTCCTGCAACTTACTTAAGCCTCTTGGATAGTATTGAACGTAGAGCATTTAAATTGATAGATGATAATATCATCATAAGTTTATTTACTTCGCTTGAACATCGCCGTTAGGTCTCTTGTCTGACCCTTTTTGCCGTTATTTTAACAGCTTATGCTCTAGTGAAACAGCCAGTTGAATTCCTCCCCTTAAACAGTTAAACCGTAATACTCGCGCTACTAGGAATGCTCATCAGTATACCCTCGAGCCGACTTCGTCCGTACTGTCAAATACAGAGATTCGTTTTTTAGCCGTACTACGTGAATGTGGAATGCCTTACCACACTCTGTCTTTCCTAATCATTGTAATATTCAGGAATTCAAAACCAATGTCAAGGTGCATATTTAAAAAAAAAAAACACGAAATATTAGTTACACATTTCGGTCCGTGAGGCGACGTCACCATTGATCAGAGTCAAATTTGAGTCACCAATGGCGGGTTAAGAGTACTCTTAAGCTTTGTCAAGAGATATTAAAAAATTCAATTAATTTTCAGCCATCAAGGAAAATGTTTTACCTTTTTTTGAGGTTATCAAGAAAACAAGCTGGGTAAAGTGAAACGAACAAATCCGTTATCCGGTGCCTCCATTTGAGCATTTTCGTTAATTAATATAACGTGCATATTTTTAGTTGCTGTATTTTTTTTTTTTCTTAATTTCACTATCCCTCGAACTACTAATTCAAAACCTTATTTGAGAAAATATTATCATTTAATTATATACCAAATTTCACGACCTTCAAGCTTCATTAAAAATGTTGTTAAAAAGCAATGTGTGACACTTTTAAGGTGCCATTCGCAGGGCAAATTTTCCTAAGCCCAACAAAACTAACTAAGTCAATAATTCAAATGCCTTGAAATCTTGTTAATGTCTAAACATACAAACAGTCCAAAAAAATGTATTAACAAGTTATTAAGTTCTATCAATATTGTTTTAGTATCCTTTATTTATTAGTATTCTTCAATTCAATTAATTTCCGCCTATCTTTAACAAAATCTATGCATTCCAAGAAAGTTCAAAAAAAATAACTTAAACTTTCTCTCCCTTCATCAAAAAGAAATGCTATACTATTGGGTATCCTGAAAAGAGTTAAGTTGATTAATAGAAAATTTGTTATTGAATTCATTCCTTATTAACGAAAATAAAGTTTCACAATCCGTTTTTTAAAGTCTTTCTGCATGTTTTTCCATCATTACATTATTTTTCACTCATTCTAAAAATTCAAATGTATTAAATAATAATTTCTCCTTACAGGCGCACCACAATGGGTTTGAGTTCATCCCGACTCACAGGTACCACATCATCCAAACGGGCGGACGATAGTTCTTCTGTTCAAGATGAGTCAATAGATGGCGATGACTCAGGCAATTGACAAATTAAATTATCAAAACGGGATCTTTATTAATATATAAATATATATACATAAAACAAATTTAAAATTATAACCATACAACAACATAATTGAGAAAACAGAAATACAAAACAAAATAAAAAACAAATATAATTCCTAAGAAGAAAAATACAAAAAAAGAAAACAAATCTTGAAATTAAAAAAACATTTTAAGGTTTAACTTAAAACAAAAAAAGGAAATAACATTTAAACTAAGTTTTTGAAAAGTGAAAAATACTTTTTTGATAAATCTAATAAGCCACGAAATGAAAAAAAAAATATTTATACCGTTTTTATAATTTATAGATATGATGATATACATTTAAAAAGAAAAAATAAGATCCATTTGAGGGGAAAAACACTAAAACACTAAATCGTATGCATTTACACAATAAAATAAAAATTAGTATTAAACATTAAAAACAAAAAAGTAATAAAATAACAAACTAATATCGAATAGCTTTTTATTCCCTTCCATCAAACACACAAACATACACCCATGTCTTCTTCTTTTGTTTCTGTTTAAATTTTTGCAAAAGAAAATTTCACTCAGAATCCAACGCACGCCAAGACACTCGCATGCAAGCTAACTTCTAATGTTTATGGTTGGCTTCAAAACATTATAAAAATAATAAATATATAGTCTAACAACAAATCCGACCGATCGTGAACTTACCAATCGATGGTCGATGACGGATTACGGGTGTTTGTGAGGTTTTGCTTTAACTTTTTTTAACTTTTCAAATTTTATTAACAATTTAAAAAAGTTTATACAAACCCCAAATGTATACATTAATTTTTAAGTATGTATTATCTTTTGAAAATTTTTACTTTTGTTTTAAATTATGTAAATTAGAATTTAAATATATACTATTCAAAATTATTATTACTCTATCTGTTATTATCTCATTCCTTTAGCCTTATTATAAACAAAACAAAAAATAAACTATTTGTTAATTTTTCTTATTTCAAATTATTAAATAAAACTAACGAAAAGAAGAAAAATAAAATAAAAATATTCTCTGTATAAGTGCCATTTTTTCCGCCAACCCTTTAATTCGGGAGCTCAGAAGCTTGTCTGTCTGGGCTTCTTTCTTTCAAATAGCAAATCTTTGCAGGTAAAATTAAATTTTTCAACAAGAAAACCAAAATCAATTCCTTTTTGTCCGAACTCTGTTATACCTATACACATTTAGTTGTATTCTTTATTTGTTTCGTTTTTAATTATTACAAAATAATTGTAGATAGCCTAACAAAATGTTGAAGAGAAGTTTTGCTGACAATCGTTTCTATGTTCTTTTTTTATAACAATTGAATAATTGTAATAACACCTCGACAATTTTGTTTGTATTGAGACAAATATATATGTAATGATATATGTAGCACACTCAAGTGATTGTGTAAAGCTGTACGATTTAAGAATTAAATAATAATAATTATAATAAATTAAAACAATATTACTAATTGACGAATTACTATTAATAGTTTTTGTTTGTTAGAAGAAAAACTAAGACAAAAGTTTTGTTTTCTTCTTTTTAAGTGCAACCTTCCATTTTAATGCGTTAATGTTAATTATTTCATTTTTATATTCTATTTTTATAAATTATACATATATGTAAACAACAACAATTTATCATTATTTTCTTTTATGTTTTTGACTTTTTCTCGTTTTTTCTTCATTAAAAAAAATAATACAAAAGTAATGAAAATTTCTTCTTGTTTTTCTTCTTTTATTTTTTGTTTGCCTTTTTGTAATATATCATAAACAAATTGAGAAATTAAGATCCTTTATAATATATTAACTCTTGTGAATCTATTTTATCCAAAACAAACAACAAAATTAATTTTTATAAATAATAAGACCAAAACAAATAAAAAATCAAAACATAACAGGCACATTAAAATTTAGTAATGTTTACTGATAAAAAGTTAAAACTTTCTAGTTCTTTGATATTTAATTAATAAAATTATGTTTTCTTTTCAAAAATAAAAAAAAAATTAAATCAGAGACAGAAAAAGAAATATTAAAATGAAAAAAAATCAGACAAATTTTTGAATGCTTCAACCGCATGAGTACTTATTTTATTTTTTGTATTAAAAATATATTTTTTATTTTCGTTTGTTTTGACTATTTTTTTTAATTATTATTACTATACATTTAATAATTATTATTCTTTATTATTTTAATAAATATAAAAAACAAAAATTTTGATACAAATTATGTTTTGTTTTATTTTGGTTGTAGCACTTTTATTTGAGTGTAATATTATGGGTGACTTTTATTTCTCCTACTGACTATAGATTTTTGCTGTACTAAAGTTGAGTTGAAATGCGAGAAGAAAGAAGTTGCAAACCAAATCAAAGCCTTCTTTACAAAAATTTGGAAATCTATTACAAATCATCTCGAAAACTCTGTTTAAAATCAAGACTGGCTTCTAAGAACATTATGCTTCCATTATATTAACTACTGCACGCATTATGAACCCTTTATATTTTTGAATGGGTCTCAATCGATTTTTTCATCTAGCCCAGGCCAATGGAACTCACATTCATGATATGAACTTTTTTGATGTGAATGGAGTGAAGTATAAAAGGTCTATTAAGTTGAGAGTCAATAATAGACCTTTTACTATTATTGAAATTTCGACATTATTATAAATCACTTTTATTTCAAATAATTTCCATGAGTGCGAAAAACTCTAAGTCATCATAATAGGATGGTGATATTCTGCTTCAAACGAAATGTTTTAACTCAGTTTACATGTTTGTATAGATGGCAGTAAGTTGTTCTACTGTTGGTAGGAAAAATGAACGTACAGCCGTATTGAAATGTATTTTTTCTAAATGTTTTAGTAAATGAATAAGGCCCATTTATGGACGTTTCCAATTTCTTAAAAACTTAGTATTTAATACTAGAATTGAACTAACCAATTGCAAACTATTGAACTTTGGTTCAATCCCTGCCTGTTAAACCGAAAGTTTTGTTTTTACGGATACAATCTCCTATGAGGAATTAGCAAAACCTCCGAGAGTAATTATTGTCATGAAAAGTTCTTTTTCAAATTAGCCTATCGAATTATAGCCATAAAACTGTAGGTCCCCTCTATACCTGAGAAGACTAGCACACAAGAATGGCTAAGATTTGTAAGCCACTAGGCCCTAGATCTCGAAGGAATGTTTAATTTTATTTTATTTATAAAATCAAATCTCACTAAAAAAAAAATACAAATTCACATTCCAAAAATGAATAAGCGTTTGTTCTAATACTTTTTCACTGAAGTATAGCTGCAAGCAATGAAATAGTGGTGATTTTTTAAGATTATTCAATTTGTTAAAAACAGGAAACACATTTAAACTTAAAATAAATAAGTTATAAGTATTTTGTTGTGAATCCTTTAGTGTTATGACGTCTGCACAGTGGCGTTGAATGGAGTCGTCAAGTCGTTGGCCTCGTTTTTAAGGTAGTTCCTTTCATGATTTATCAACCACGACCTATAGCTCATTGATATTTTCAGTTTTTTTTTCAAACCTTCCCTTTGATATCTACACAAAGACTAAGGTCGTGAGACTGAACAGGCTGTTCCATAAGGTTATTGTTCAATATAAAGAATATTGCTTTGTTTTTCTATTTGTGTGTTTTGGAGTTTTGAGCATCTTACTGTCTGCGTATCTACGCATAATGTTTTTTTGCATGTTGTTATAAATTACATTCGACAGTATTTATATACATTAATGTAAGGGGTTGTCCTAGCGAGGGAGGCAACCATGGCACGGTGGTTTGAGGCGACTTTCTCGCAAGTCAAACAAGACCATTTACGCTAAGGCCGGAAATTCATTTTTTTTGTAATCGATTTAGGTTCAAGAACCCATGGCAGAGCTAGACAAATGGGCATTTTTCCGGCAACCTGAACCGATGGCAAATTAGTCGTTTACAATTTGGGTGCTGCTCCATGCTATTGTAGAGCCAAGGTGAGGGACCAACTCCTTAGTAAGAACAATAACTCCATATCGCAAGACTCCATCCACCATATTTTAAGGTCTTAGTTGTGTAACTCTGCCTTTGAGGGGCGCAAAACGTGTTAACGAGAGCCTTTTCCTGCTATTTCTTTTAAACTTACCAAATATCGTTAAATTTTCCCAAATTGCCCATGGAAGCCCTAAACCCTTGCGTACATTAGATTCACGATTTTGTGGTGATAATCGGTTTAAAATTAAACTTCTAACAAAAAACGACTACTTATAGTTTGCTGAAGCAGCTTATTATCGAATAAACTAATGTCTAAAAACTGCAAGCAAATATTATTATTATTACAGCCTTTTTAAATTGTCCATACAGAACTTATTTTCTAAACAAGAAGTGTATTAAGTTCCACAATCAGATAACTTATATTTTTCTTGTAACTTTCCATTTAGTGTCGTCTTTTAATTTTATTTTTTATCATAAAATTAAAGTACTTCTTAACTTTAAAAGGCATCTTCAAATAGAGATATTTTCATTCTCATTTTAAAAATCATCGGTTTACAATGGTTCAATTCAACTCCAATTTAACGGTTCATGGTACTAATACAAAACAAATACATACAACTTTTCTTTGATCAGTCATCGTGGTTTGAAAAAGAAAATGTATCGCAACAATCCATTACGAATGAATATACTCAAAAGATATCATTAACTTAGCTTTTGTAACATCAAAAATCGAAAAAGTATCCAGCATTTAAATTTAAAAAACATATACATACATACATTTGAAAATATATCATTAGAAATTCATTAATAGTATAATAAATAATATACAAATCAACAATTGCAAGAGCTTCGAAAACAATAAAAATAGTGTGTACACCAACAAACAATAGTAAAGATTAAGTAAAACAATAATTATTGTGAATGCTAAGACTTTTTTTATACTATATTAAGAATTATATTAAATAAAAATAACGTACAGTGTTTAGGATTTACGAAATGGGAAATTATGTAGTTAAACAGCTGCTAGGAATAATAATTATAATATAATACAATTTTTTACATGTAATTATTAAAACAAAAATAATATGTCTTAAAAATAAAAAAAATTTGATAAGAATAATGAAAAATTACAACAAAAAAAAATAAACAAATCAACCATGTTACAAAATGAAACAAAATAAAATTGTTTAAAAATGTATAGTTTTTGTTTATTTCCCAGTTTTCTTATTAAAGTGCAATATCTATGAGTACATGAAAAAACAATATTCTGATAACTATTACTTACTTACTTAAGGTTGATCTACAGTCCTGTGTGATCTAGGGCCTTTAACCAACAAACTTCTCCCTCAAACTCGGTGCCTCCACTTCAGTCGTTGGACTTTTATCCTTCTGACTAAGTACACGTCGCTCGTCCTTTCATCTTCTTCTCAACTCACCTACTATGCCGTAGATTACGCGAAGGACTTTTCTCTCGAAACTACCCAAGGTGCTTTTATCCACTTTTGCCATAGTCCACAGGCGCATTCACAAAGCTAGTGACTACGTAGTCAAAATTCAACTAGCTTTGTGAATGCAAAATTGCACTACAAAGCTAGTCAATCCGGAACTGTCATATTAATGACAAATACATACAGTTGTGTTCATAAAAATAACAGTGCTCTCCAAATAAAAGAAAAAGGGCTTCAATATCAACGCTATAATATATTTCATTAAACTTTTAATAACAAACTAAAATATTATATTTATGATAACAGAAAATAAGTATTATCGATTTTTTACCGTTAGCTTTGTCACAGTAAAAACCGTTTTTTAAATATATGGCTGTTCATAAAAATAGCAGTGCATGATAAAGTACTGGATATATTACGTAAGAAGTAAGAAAAACTGTAATAAGTTATGTGAAAGTATACAAATAATGTTAACCCACAATTAGTATTTTGTTGCATAACCATGGTTTTTTATGACTGCTTCGTATCTACGTGGCATCGAGTCCACTAAAACCTGACACCTCTCGACTGGTATTGCGTTCCACGAATCACGCACTGCTTCCCACAATTTTTTTCGAATTTTAGGGTTTTGCTTTATGAACTGGGGTTAAGGTCGGGGAATTGAGCGGGCCACTCCATAACGGATAACTTCTTATGCGCAAACCATGATTTTGCATTTTTTGACGTATGCTTTGGGTCATAGTTGGTATACCCAAACCAACGGCATTTCCTCTTCAGCATAGGGTAACATACTCTCCTCGAGAATTTTCACATAGAGTAGGTTGCATCCCTTATACCCCTGATAGGATAAAAAGGCCCGACCACGTAATGTGAAAAGCAAGCCCATATCATAATTTTTCATCCACCATGCTTCACTGTTCTTATAGTGTACCGTGGTTCGATTGCTGCATTTTTGAGTCTTGTCAAATATTCCCGACGACCCTTGGACCCAAAAAGGACGACTTTGCTTTCATCGCTCCACAGAACATTCTCAATTGTCTAATCTTTATGCGCTTTAACAAACTCCATTCTCTTAGCCACATGCCGTTTCGTCAAGAAAGGTACCTTGCGTGGACTTTGGGCTGGTAACTTCACTTATAAAAGACGCCTTCGTATAGTGACAGCGTTAACAGACACTTGAAGTCCATTTCTTATTTTTCTAGAGCCTATGGAAGGGTTCTGTTTTGCTAACTGAATAATTTTACTGGCAGTTCTTTTAGTAGTCATCGTTTTTATAGCCGTTTTGGATTTATTTTACCATTTTAAGGCGTTACTGACCATTTTTGGTGAGCAGCCTTGGATATCTTGAATATTTTGGTAGGTTTTTCCCTCCAAACGCAGTTTTCTAATAAATTTTCGAATTTCTTCAGTGCAGTGTCTTGACCGTCCCATTGTTAATTTTTGAGCTAATATTTATTAATTTTTTATATGTTAGTATGTTACAAATACTTAAAACTTTAAATATTAAAATATTTACTTACCGAAAAATAAAACAAATTAATTTGTAACACTTTTTAATTATAAAATCAAAAGCACTGCCATTTTTATAAACACTCTATATCCAGAGAGTTTGAAATAGTGTGTGTTCATCAGCAAAAGTAGAGTATAACTTCAAGCTAAAAGTCTCTTATATGAAAATGAAAGACCGTTGGATGCAAGTAACATTATAATTTTTTTTTGTAAGAATATCCGTTATTTTAATAATTGGCAATCTGATAAAATGTGACCAGCACTGCTATTTTTATGAACACAACTGTATATAAAATAAGAAACATTTCTGTTTTTAGAAATTGAAATAGTTTTTTTTTCCTTTAAAATTCAATAAAACCAAATAGAAGATATAATATAATTGATTTATATTTTATAATACTGAAAGATTAATTTCATTTTGAATTATTTTGTCCTTACCAAGCAGCTCAATGGCGGATCCAGAGGGGGGTCGTAGGGGCCATGACCCCCCACTGGGAGATAATTTGGATATATCCCCTATTATATTTTGAATTATTTATTTTTTGTATAAGAAAACAAAATTTGTATTTTATTTTCTAAACTTTGTTGCAAAAAGTATCACTTTTAACTGAGGGCTGGACCAAGAACATAATATGAACCTGACATTCAGCCCTATTCCAAAAACTTAACACAAATTCATCAAATTTTGACCAATGGACGATCTAAGGGGGGGGCATATGAGCCATAAAGCTTATGCAGTAAGTTGTGTAAGTAAAGATTTGTTAGTAATTTAACGACATTCACCAAAAAGTGGTTTGTTGTCAAAATTATTTTTAATCTTTGTAACTTGAGTAAGGCTTTAAATTATTCTCATAACATTTGTTTCCAAGAAAAAAAAAAAAAAAAAACAAAGATTCAGGTTTTTAAGAAGAAACCTTGAATAGGAGAACTTCAATTTTATATTAAATTCCCTTAAAATTCCCGAAACTAGCCTTCAATTCCATCTTATTTTTTGAATGCGCATAAATATTGAACATTGAAGTGATTTTTACTTGCGACACAACTATGTCTATGGCAAGTATTGCATTCGTACAAAATTTCGTATCAAACATGACATTACGATGTTAAAAAAGTTAAAAAAAGTGGGTCCCCCATTCCATCCGTCTGTCTGTCCTGGCCCCTTAAGCATAAACCGCTGTGCCGATTGAAACTAATCCGATTAGCTTAAGGCGTTTTTTTCATTTTTTAATACTAAAAATAACAGCGGTCCCCATACAAACTTTTTGGTGTAAATTCGAAAATTCAATTTTTTTTCAGAAATAAATCGATAGATTTTTTAGAACTTTCACTAATTTTTTTCTTAATTCGGCCTTTTTTTACAAGAAAAACATATTTTGGTTTTGCTCCAGAAGAGTTCCCCTCATAAAGCTATTGTTTTGTTTTCAAATTTTTTTCAAGAACTTAATAAGATTTGTTTTTCAATGCTAGCTCTTATCGATTGTCAAATTTTCAAACTGAGGATGATTTTTGATGAACGAAAATGTAATTTTTTTTAATGGCATTTAAATTTTTGAGAAATTTTTTGTTTGCAGGTATTGCAGGCGGGCAATATATTTATTTTAATATTGATTGAACTGAGATTTAAACACGAATTTCAAGAATATAAATGTCCCAAAAACATCAAAAGTGACAATTTTGTTAAACTATTGGCTAATTGAAAAAAAAATAATGCAAGTTTCATATCTATTAATATAAAAGCTTTGAAACTCTTGAGAACTGAAGTGAACAAAAGTCTGAAATGTGTAATTTGTGACTGCTACACAAAAGTTTAAATTTAAATTTGTTTAGCCTTCTTTAAAACGGTAAGTAAAAACTTGTCTATATGTTAAGTACGTCAATACCCCCCCCCTCCCCTTAAAGAAAATCTGTATCCGCCCTTGAAGCAGCTGATTGTGAAACGTCAAAACCAGTGTGCACTAACTTTGTAGCCGAAATTTGTAAAATTTGGGAGGTACTACTTTGGTAGTTGCACTTAGCCAATCACTTTGTGAATGCGACCCATGTTTCGGCACCGTATAGCAGGACGGTTTTGTAGGTTCTTTTTGTCGCCTCAGCCTTAATACTCACGAAAGCCCAATTGACATCGCGCTGAGTTCTTTCGATTATCATCATCATCAGCAAATGCCAGTAATTGGACATACTTCTAGTGTTGACAAGGATGCTCTCTACTATTCTTTTAAGATGTTAAAGTAATCACATGACATCGGATCAACTTGTCTAAAGCCTTTTTTGACATCAAAAGGTTCTGTTAAATTGTTTCTAACCTTTATGGATCAGCGCGAATTCTCCATGGTCTATAACTATTACCATGAACATATTCCAAAAGTATGGCGGTATTTTTGAAGTGGCATTTAGGCCTTAGAATCTAAAAAAACTACCGATAAAACGATGTTCAAATCAAGGATCTGGAATCAAAAAATTACTAAAACTTAGGTATAAAGGGTGACCAGGGGTAATTTTTCAACTTTAAATAGCAATAATCGAAATACTATTGTGTTGAGTTAAGCGGGAGGGGTATCATTCAAAGCGCAGGATTTGCGGAAATTAATCACTGGTCGTTTGGAGTACGATGAAGTACTTTTTTTTACTCATTTAAATATTCGATGACTAATGGCTGAATCACAAACGCGCTTCAGCTTTGGCTTCGTCTGCGTTGCGATGTCCATGCTTCGAGGTTGCTTTAAATGACATTTCTATTATTACATCCCTCCAAAGATCAAATATTTTGTTTGTTGACATTTTTTTACAGGTATTGAGCTGTCAGACAAAGCAAATGTTCGGAGTCACATTACGTTACACTACGTTTTTTTCCTTACGATTGTCAAACGGAACGTGAGGTCGAAGCTTCATTGTGATAGCATGCGTTGAATTCCTATGGCTGAACTCGTAAACGTCAGTCGAAGTTGAAGCGTGTTTCTGTTTCAGCCATGATGGATTGAGTACGCGACTTATCTGGTTGATGGTACAAAGATTCAGGCAAGAAGGCACAATGGTCTATTGACCTATTCTTGGACCATCAACGTCAGTAACAACGTCAAAAAAAGTGTCTCAAGTTTGAAATTAAATTATTGGAAATTCATGTAAATCGATAAAAAAGATTGTGTCCTCTAAAAAAATACAAAAATCAAAAAAGTCACCCGTACAAAATGCCAATTGATCAGTGTCTCAACAAAATTGATTATCGTCTGAGAGAATCCTTTCAACAAACAATGCTGAAACATTTTCGGATATCACTTCGGATGGAAACATTTTGTTCAGTCACGATGCACATTTCAATATTGATGGATATGTTAATAAACAAAATATGCGAAACTGGTGCCCCAACAACCCTAGAGAACACCATAAAAAACGTAAGGTGTAATTGAACATTATTTTTATAATTAAGGTAAGACACTTACTACTCTGGTGTATTGCCGTATGATTGATGTGGCAAGGCAAGACATTCCACATTGGCGTAGTACGGCTAAAGAATCTCTGAACTTGACAGTACGGCCAAAGTTGTGCTCGAGGGTATATTGATGAGCATTCCTAGAATCGCAAGTATTACGGTTGAACTGTTTAAGGGGAGGAATGAAAATGGCTATTTATCTAGAGTTTAACCGTTAAAATAACGGTCAAAGAGAGTGAGACAAGAAACAATTCGACGATGTTCAAGCGACGTAAATAATCTTATGATGGTAATATCAACAACCAATCAAAATGCTCTACGTTCAATACTGTCCAAGAGGCTTAAATAAGTTGCAGGAGCACCAGTCCAGATATGGGAGTTATACTCAAGCTTTGGACGTATATAAGTCTTGTAGATAACAGCCTGATCAGAGGCGGAGAAAAACTTCTTGCATCGCTCTAGAAAACCCAAACATCTTGCGGCATTTTTGGCGACATCGCGTATGTGATAGTTTCACAAGAGGTGCTTGGTGAATCACATACGGAGAATATCGAGATGTTCAGGCTCATTGATGCAAGTGCCGTCCATGGATAATGGCAAGGGGGGTTTATCTAGCTTTAACGATACAAGACAGCATTGAGTTTTTGAAGCATTAAATTCCACGCGGTTTTTTAATTCTCATTGTACAATGCTGTTGTCGTTGCAGTTCCACATCCGATGAAGAAGGATGTAAGTCTGAAAACGAATATGAAAAGCTAAGAGTAATATCGTCACCGAAAAAATGAATTGGATGAGAAGTTGCAGACAGGAGATTATTAATTAAGATGAGAAAGAGAGTTGGAGATAAAACAGAGCCCTGGGGCACACCAGCATTTATTGTATGTACTTCAGACTTGAATCCATTCAATACTACTTGTATCGAACTATCCGACAGGTAATTACTAATCCAATGAAGCTGGAATTCATGAAAACCAAAAGCACGCATTTCCGATAAGAGAGCCTGATGCCAAAGGCCAAACCCTATTAAATGCTTTTGAAATATCAAGTGCAATAGACTTAATTTTTCCAAAACGATGTAAAGATTTGCTCCACTGTTCGGTGAGATGGGGGGTCAAACTGACTTACATGTGGACATAGGGAAAGCTATATGCTTGTCTATAGTCTGGAAGGAAGACGCGCTTACTTGTACCTCCCCGTGGTGGCTCCTGGGAACAAGTTAGAGAAATCAGTCTAGTTTGATGATGATTGATACTGTGCATTTAATAATAATGGAAAAAGGCAAGGCGTAGAACTGCACTGAGGAAATTCTGAACTTGTTAGCGAACGCAAGAAGCTAATAGTTATCTTCCTTCCTAAGATTAAAAATCTTAAGATCAATGGTAACGAGGGACCGTCGTCCTGCCTCATGGGTTGGAGGTAGACTTACTGATAAAAATTATAAAAAATTGAGTCGGTATTTATATATGATAAAAAGTCTGGAGTGGAAGTAAAAGTCATTTTATAAAAGAATGATGTTAATGTATGTAGATAGAGCTCGGTGGATTGAATCCCACATGATATCGGGCGGCCACTTCTAGGGTTATCTTCCCTAGATGGCACCAAATCAAAGACCTTAATTAACACACCATTGCAGATATGGTACCACGGGATATGTTACAGCCCCATGGTTAATTTCATGAACATATATGGGATGGCTTCCTTGTGAGAGTATCGTGATGGCTGTGGTTTATCCTATATGCATAGGGTATTGGTTTCTTCAACCCTAGAAAAATCAATGTTTAGATGGACAAAACCAAGACCAAAGGTTAACAAATTGGTCCATTTGCTATGTCTTGGTAGCTTAGAAAGAAAACTCACTCAAAACATTTCGCCAAACAAGAGAGGGTAAATCTTGTGAAATATTTTAGCGAATTTCAAAAACTAAGCGTCAGAACAATGCCAGGGGCAGCAAGTTTAAAAGCTTGCCATCAAATAGGGCTCACCGCCAGGAGTTGATGTGAGCAATTATCTTAAACTGTTCGGTGAGATGAACCATGAGCCGAAAGCCGTATTTCGGTCATTAAGAAGCTTTCGATCTTCGAGATATATTTTGAGCTGAAAAGCTTGGAAAGCAGTGACGTAAGTGCAATCGGCAGTTTTCTATCCGCTCGGAACGAGACCTGAGGAATGGACAGATGAAAAAGCTTACGCAGTGGTTTTGCCAGCGTTGAAGAACACCTCTTCAGATCAATAGCGGGGATGCTATCCGGGCCAGAGGATTTGTGAATGTCAAGAAGTCCTCTAGTGACCGACCGAGTGCGAAAGAAGATTCGCCCCATAGAATCGTTTACGCTTTTAAGTATAGACGGAGTCATATCACTCACTGGCAGCATCGAATTAACAGCAAACTGTGCTGCAAGCAAATTGGCTTTATCAATCGAGCTTACATAGGGCGTGGCATTGGAAACAAGCGTCGGAACCGACGAAGACGTAGTGTTACGCACATTTTTTACAAATGACCAGAAATTTTTACTACCATTGTATTTTTTGCCGTAATTTCTAGTCATGCAAAATTTTAATGCGTTATACATATATGTCCGTTACATGTCTTTCTAGCTTTTTTGAACTTATTCCGGTTTTCCTCAGTTGAGTTGGCATTGTAATTCCGGAAACTTACATTTTTGATCCTCTTTACAGCTGGAATCAAACCATGAGTTTTCTTTGGGTTTGATAGATTTTGTCCTATTCGGGACTCATTCCACAAAGAATTAAGTTTGTAATCATATCTGCACAGAAATCCACGTCACTATCGAGGAAGCATATTGACCAGTTAAAGTTCCTGAAGAATTCATTGAGACTGTCCCAGTTGGTTTTCTCATATTGCCAAACGGTTCTCGTAAGGGTTTTAACTTTAACTGGCGTTTTTGGCATGAGAAATTTGCAGATATGATGACAATGGTCTGATGTGCCTAAAGGCGATAATACACTGACAGTATATTTATTAGGATCAGACGTAAGAAACAAGACTAGAGTGTTGGCGGATTGACCTGCAACGTCAGAAATCCGAGTTGGTTCGTCAACTAACTGAGTCAGGTGGTTTAACTAAACAAAAATCCAAAATATGGGAATTGGAGGCATTCCTGCTTGCTTGATATTATTCCGGTTTTCCTCAGTTGGATTGGCTTTAAAACAACGGAAACTTACCTTCTTTGGTTGTTGAATGCCTAGAATAGTTTTTCCTCACACCTTGCTTCTTTTGATTTCTTCTTTTGCGGATACTTTAAATCAAAGGTTAAGAATAACTATCCCCAGATAATAAATAAGTAAAAAATAAATTCAAAGCATGACTTGAGCCCTTTGCTGTCCCGTGAAAGAAAATTTAAGGGTTCAATTGCAAGAGGGCATTTTGTATTCTTTTTAAAAATTGAAATCTGCATGCATCTGCATCTGCCTTTATGTAATTGAAATAAAAACGATGTAGTTGAAAATATTCCGCTTGATACCCTTTCCTTACGTGATTGAGAACCCAAACAAATTACTAACTGAATTACGAACAAGTAAGAGCATTTAATTTATGTAAATATATTTTTTTATGTTATCTTATATTGACAACAATATAAAATACCAATGGTAAGACTAAGTTATCAATTTGATCAGTTAAGGCCTCAACTCCAGCTGTTATCACTATTGCTGATAGAGTTGAAATCACACTTAAGCCATCGACTGGAGCTAGGTTAAACAAATAGAGCGGTACTATTATAATTGACTGGGATAGAACAAAAGCCAAGCTTCCTTCTATAGACCGATTAGATTCTGCAACAAAATATAACTTAATACAAGGATTGTATGGTAAATTTCAAACTTACCACTCCATTTGTGTTTTCCAAATTTAGAACCAAACACACTCGCTGCGGTATCCCCGATACCAACTGATAATATTCCAGCTAACATCGCAATTAAGTTCACTCCTGACGCACTGTCTGTTTCAGAACAAGGACACGGATTTATCCAAAGTGGCAAGGAGCAGCCAATCAGAAGACAAAATGGAGTCAAAGCTATATTGCCGGCATCTTTTTCATCGTGTAAAGTGGCAAATGCATCTTCCAGAACACTTGCTAAAGGAGGAATTTTCAGCATTCGTATCATATCGAGTACGGAAAAGACAGCTAGTGCAACTCCAGTTGCAAGATAAAGGAATGTACATTGGAATATTAATCCTGGAATATACACTAACACAATAAGAACATGGAATATCTTTCGAACTCTTGTCGATGCTTGTTCGGAATTGCCCATTTGCCATTTGACTGCTAGAATTGTTGCTATAGTCATGGTCATGTAGAATATAACAATGTATACCTGAATAGGGATAAAATTTCATCAGTCTTTTTCCTGAGCTTTTTTTTGTTGCTAAGCAAACTTACCCTTCTTAGATCGGAATATATAAACTGGAAAACGGTTATTATGGGCAAGACTTTTGTAACCGGCATCACACACACAGCCAATACTAATAAAATCATTGAAAGGTAGAAGAGAATAAGGCTTCTGAACACTTTAAATGTTGCTAGAAGCCACGATACCACAAGCAAGCAGAATAGGGCACCCTTAAAAGAAATTAAAGAAGTTAAGTTGAATGATTGATTTTTTGTACAATGAAGATGACCGCTTTTGCAGAATTTACATTTAAAATAGAAGAGAGAAGAGACTGTATCCATAAAAGATGGCCCAATACAAATGAGAAATATTGCAACTTATAAAATCTGAAGCAAACGAATTTCTCCACTCAAAAAATAACTTATCGTGGTGATTTTTGGAATTAAAGCCCAATTTTAAAGTTTAAACAAATTGTGAAAAGGACGAGATAATTTCTTTAACTTTTGCAAAGTTGCATTTGATATTTCTGTGAGTCAAAGTCTTCCTTTCAAATGAAGGAAAACGCCTTCGGAAAAATAAGTCATCTCATAATTGATGTGCTAGCTTCAAAAAAGTTAAGTTTTAAGTATTTTTAATGCAGATTATCAACTTACCGTCATAATGGCACTAACTTTGCCAAACTCTTCGATCGGAGGTGATTTGTAAAACATTGGAATCCTAAAGAATCCATTGATGAGGAACAAAACTACACCCTGAACTAATATGCACGCCTCACCGAGGGTACAACTTTTTGGAAATCCTCTCAGCACTCTAACATACACATACTGATAGCCAAGCGTAGCTCCAAATCCAAGAGCGAGGCATACTCCATACGTCTGTTGCGTCCAATACTGTAGCTGAAAGTGCGTTAATGTACCAGGCATTAAAGCAAAGAACAATTTCAAATATCGCCCAGGAGCAACTGCCAAACAAGCAAAGAAAGCCAAAGATTGCATCAGCATGCCCATAGACACGATGGTGAATATAAGGAACAAATTATCATCTTCCTTGGAACATGTCTGCATCCGGTTGTTCGTGACAAGAAATGCCAATGGAACAAGGCAACTGAGCCAGTAACCAGGTGACGCATTTGGTCTTAAAAAAAAAGAAATATAATTAAATAGATTTTTATCAGCTAATAAAGTAAAGTACAAAGGTTCTTTCACATACCGGCTTATGATTCCTATGTTTTTACCATTTTTATCAATGGATTTGTCTACTTTGCTCTTATCAGAGTTTTCCATTATGGAAAGCAAACTATTTTATAACATGAATCTTGTGGAATTTCATGTAAAACTTATTGCCAATAGGGCTTCTTTTGCATGCTTAGCATTTATTGGATTTTTTCGATTATTATCAACAAATAGAAAGAATCAACATTGAAGAAAAAGAAAACAAAGAAAATGGGACTGGAAGAATGTCAGAAACATATGATTCTGATATTTAGCGAAGTTGTATGCGGTTTGCTATAGATTTACACAACAAAAAATGCTGGGTTTATATCTTTGAATATTATATAAATTTATATCTACGAAAATTATATAAATTTATTTTTATATCTTACTGTACTTTTGTAGTAAAATGTTTGCCCTTCTCCATCATAAACTTTTGCTTCCATACAAAATTCTCTAGCAGTTAAGCATATCTAGCTTAAAGATCAACATTTAACTTCCTACTGCATATGCAATATCTGTCAAAATTCTCGGCAGATCTATGAATATTCAGAGATGCCTTGAAGCCTCAAGAGATGTCTCCCAATATTAAGGGAAGTATGGAGATTTCAATGGAGGTCTTGATAAATGATTGAGGATCTGAAAATAGTAAGAGTTCTTGAAATTTCAAGGGTGGTATGGATATAATATGGTGAAATATGAAGGGAGGTTTTGAAATATAAAGACAGGTCGAGGGATTCCAAGGGAGGTCTTGTAATTTCAAGTGAGGTCTGGAGATGAAAGACCTTGAAATATCAAGGGATGTCTTAAAATATGAAAGTGAGATTTAAAGAGAAGTCTTGAAATTTTAAGTGCAGTCTTCAAATTCAAAGCAAGGGTTAAAATATCGCAATCATTGGGCGCATTCACAAAGCTAGGGACTACGTAGTCATAATTCAACTAGCTTTGTGAATGCGCCCAATGATTGCAATACAAATTTAGTCAATCCGGAACGGTCATATTAATGACAAATACAAATATATGAAATAAGAAACATTTGTGTTTTCAGAACTTTAAATAGTTTTTTCTTTTTAAATTCAATAAAACCAAATATTATTGATTTATACTTGTATTTACATACCGAAAGATTAATTTCATTTTGAATTCTTGTGTCTCTACCGAGCAGCTGATTTAATGTCAAAACCAGTGTGTACTAACTTTGTAGCCGAAATGTTTACACGTTGGTTTCAACTACTTTTGTAGTTAGATTAAGCCAATCAGAATCCCTTGACTACGTAGCTACTAGCTTTGTGAAGGCAACCATTGACATACTAAATATGGACTGCAAGTCGATTCATATTCTCATACAAAATTCCCCTTAAAAGTGATTCCACCTTTTTAGTTTTGCTTTCACTTTTATGGGTTTGATGTAAAAAAATTGTAATTAACAAAGGACATCTATTTTTATAAAGTTTGACAAAATAAACAAAAAACCAAAATTAAGTTCAAAAATGTCTCCATATTTCTGCTGAACCTACAGAATTCTTATCTTAATTTTTTAATTGATTTTAATTTCATGTGGTCATTCCTTTTTTATTGAATTTATATTATTATATTTTTGATTTTATCTTAAATCAAAAATAAATCAACTTATTTTGCCCCATGGAATACAAAAAGAGAGGAAATTTGTGTGTTTGAAAAGTCTACAGTTGTGTTCATAAAAATAGCAGTGCTGGTCACATTTTATTAGATTGTCAATTATTTAAATAACGGAAGTTTTTACAAACAAAATTATCATGTTACTTGCATCTAACGTTTTTCGTGTTCATATTAGATACTTTTAGCTTTCAAACTCTCTAGATATAGAGTATTCATTAAAAAAACAGTGCTTTTGATTTTTTAATTAAAAAGTGTTACAAATTAATTTGTTTTATTTTTCGGTAAGTAAATATTTTAATATTTAAAGTTTTAAGTATTTGTAACATACTAGCATATAAAATATTATTAAATATTAGCTCGAAAATAAACAATGGGACGGTCAAGACACTGTACTCTATAAAAACAGAGAAGCATGGTGAAGGAAAAATTATGACATGGGCTTGCTTTTCACACTATGGGGTCGGGCCTATTTATCCCATCAGGGGTATAATTGATGCAACCGAGTATGTGGAAATTATCGATGAGGTTATGTTACCCTATGCTGTAGAGGAAATGCCGTTGGTTAGGGTATGCCAAAAAGACTATGACCCAAAGCATACGTCAAAAAATGCAAAATCATGGTTTGCGCATAAGAAGTTATCCGTTATGGATTGGCCCGTTCAAACCCCGAACTTAACCCTATCGAAAATTTGTGGGGGATGTTAAGAACGCAATTCATAAAGCAAAACGCAAGAATTGTGGGAAGCAATGCGTGATTCGTGGAACGCAATACCAGTCGAGATGTGTCAGGTTTAAGTGGACTTGATGCCACGTAGATGCGAAGCAGTCATAAAAAACAATAGTTATGCAACAAAGTACTAATTGTGGGCTAACATTATTTGTATACTTTCTATAACTTATTACGGTTTTTGCTTCTAACGTAATAGATCCAGTAATTTGTCATGCACTGCTATTTTCTATTTTTATGAACAACCATATATTTGAAAAACGGTTTTTGCTGTGACAAAGCCAACGGTAAAAAATCGATAATACTTATTTTCTGTTATTATAAATAAAATATTTTAGTTTGTTATTAGAAGTTTAATGGAATATATTATAAATATTGAAGGCCTTTTTGTTTTATTTGGAGGGCACTGCTATTTTTATTATGAACACAACTGTAGATCAAGAATACATTTGATTTATTTTATTATTTATTGTTTTAGTTTATTTAATTTTGTTGTGTTTAAAGACGGGGACCGTGAGCCGGAGCAAAAACAATGTACCTATCTCCTGAATGACTCACTGAAAATTTTTATAATGAGATGCGCCGTATAAGAGGAAGGAATGCTAAAAACAAAATACATTTTTATTAGCGTCAAAATTTCTGGAAGTTTTAAAATATGATCTTATTCCAAACATAAATATTGTCAAAAAATAAAATCGAAATTTATTTTAAAATCTATGCTGTAGTTATGAAGCTTCTTTTTTGAGGATTGGATATGAAATCGAACACTAAAATCCTTATCCTTAATTATGAATCTTTTACAGTTAAACATTTGTTTTGCTTTGATTTTTTTAGAAACTGTCTCTTTTGTCGTCTGATGGGCCCTACTCTTATTTCGTTTCGAAAGTCAATTCTATTCGAAAGTGATTTTCGTTCCGAATTTGATTTCGAACTCTGTAAGACATTCGAAATGGAAAATCATATCTGGCAAAATTATAACAAAACAAACTCCAAAGACACGAGCTGACGAAAGTGCGCTCACGGATTCGTCCATAAGTCTGTAGGGATGAAGGAACAGCATTTAGAAGGTCCACCACCCGTTCCAGAAACACTCAGTTTATTTTTCGTGAATTTGTTTTTTATGTAACTTTTATGATCTGCTCACACCCAGTTATACATTTCTAACTTTTTCATTTCACGTTTCTATAGTTTTGGAAATTAAATTTACCTTTTTCCATTACAGTGCATCCCACGTGTCGGTGGGCTTTTGACATTCAACTGAAATGCAAACCTCTGCCACAAGATGTTCGAGTGTTCGACGTTTGTTTGGCGTCGGGGGTTTTTAAATGACCGTTGGTTAGATCGGAATGCGAGCACTAACAGTCGACCAAAATCTCGAATTGCTTTTGTTTTGTGTGCTTATTTGTATCCCTTTTAATATATTTATTTGCTTAAAATGTTGTTTTAAATAAGATTTTCAAAAAATGTTTCGATGATGCGTTTTCGTAAACTTTGGTTTCCGAAACGAAATACAGAGTAGGGGCCCTGATCTTGGGCCATTATTACGAATAACGACAGTAGCTAAAAATCTCCATATCGTTATTTTGAGATTAAATTTTAAGATTTTTAAAACCATAATAGTATTTGTTTATAAATGCGTTTAATAGTCGTAAATTTGTCATTTCCAAATATTTATTTTAATGTTCCTCTTCCGCATTGTGTTTTAATTTTTCATAAATTTTTTGAAAAAAAAACATAAATAGTTTAACCAGTTCCATGAAAGTAATTAAATACACCAACATTTAAAACAATAATATAAATTTTACTGCTTTTATTCATTAAAAATTCTTACCCACCACTAGTATACAATATTACACAAAGGCATACACATAAAATATGTATATGTATCATTTAAAATTTTAATTTTGTTTAAATGCTAACAAAAGCAGTATTCCAGTATTTCAGTAAAGAAAACATTATTTATTTATTTTATCATGTATAAAATATCAAACATTCAACCCTAAGGCTATGTAACTAGTTTGTCGATAACAAAAACTATTTAATGTCTTACAATAATAATTATATTTTAATATAATATTTTTGTAACAAATTTAAACTATGTTTTATTTTATTTATACAAATTTGTTTTTGTTTGAATAACTTTGTTCATAAATTGCCAATGCATATAATAATTATCAATTTATTGTAATGTTATAAATAATTATAACAATACAATAAAACTATATCTTTAATTACTATCAACTTTAGTGGTAGAAATAAATTGCTGTAATAATTATAAGCTCCTCTTTTTGTGTATAAAATTTTTGTAAAATAAGATTTTTAATTCAATTTCAAAAATTGTAAAAATAAAATTGAATAAGGAAAGGCATAGAAATTATGTACGTGCAAACAGTTAGGAATGGGTTTATACAAAAATTAAATTAATATGTATTTGTTGCAAGTTCTCTAATCTTTTTTTTTTTTTGTTTATTGTGAACTAGAAAAGAAGAACTTGTAGGCAATGGTAGCAACAAGACCTAGCACCAAAGGCAGCAGCCATGATTTCATTGACGCTTCAGACTCTTTTGTATCTTGTGTCCATGTAGGTTCAGATTTTTTGGTTACAACTTTGCGTTCTTCTTCCACCAGTTCTCCAACTTTGTATTTGTTCATCATTTCACGGGCATCGGAACTGTGTCCAACATCTTCAAAGCTTTCTGTGCCATCTCTGCCAGCTTGTTCAAGGAGGACTTCTTCACCACCAGGGTGCTAGAAAAACATGAATTATTATAAAACAAACGATAAAGAGGCATAAATATATTTAATATGTAATTAATTTACAACATTTATCATGGAACAGGTCAAGTAAAGCAATTCAATTGAATGATGTTCTTTTAACAATAATTCACTATTTCTATAACATCAATAGCGAGAGATAAAGAGCGACAGTCGTTCCATCGGTTTGTTTTACATTATCAATTACCATCTTTAAAAAAGTTTAGAATACATTTTTGCAGAATCTTATAACTATGAGCGCTATATGTACATGTATACTAGCTCTCGTTTGCTAACGCACTTAGCTTAAAAAGTTTAACATTGGTAACTCGATAGTTACATGAAAAGATTAGTACTTGAATTTAACAAATATTTACACAACATGGGAGCCACTACTCAACCTGACTGTAAGCTTAGAAGTGTGGTTTAAGCCCTTAACTTAGCATTACAAGTGGGATTCGATGCGAGAGTAAACAACTCATCTGAATTTTTCTTTCGAGCAAAAATGGCTTCATTACCTTTTATTTTCTCTAACTGATGCCCTATAAATCATATTGAATCTAAAAGACCTAAGATCTTACATGCTTAAATCGCAATGAATCAAAATACATTTCAAGAGATATATAAATATGAAGATAAATAAAAGACAAATTATTCCAAATAAATTAAAATAATCAAACTCGTGCCAAAAAATATTAATGCAAAAACTATTTACACCAGCTAAAAGTTTTTATAAATTGCAAAATTCAAAACAATTGAAGGACGTTATAGCTAGAATAAAGATGTACATACTTTAGTTTACTTTGCATACCTGCGTTCAATTCAAGAACTCGTTTGCTTTTTAAATGTAAATTTACAGTCGCGACGCAAAACTAAAGCAACTTTATTATTTGAATCTAATAAATAATGGAACGAAATACAAACAAATTATTTACATGTCCGTTTTGTGGATTTTTAATGTTCTTTTACCTTACATTCAAAGAAATATAAAAATATATCTGTTTTGACAAAATTTTAGCCAGTGAGTTAGTAAATTTATTTAACATGTCACAGTTTCAACTAAAATTGTACTTTCAATTGTTTCAATAAACTGTTTTTTTTTTTAACACATACTCATTCAAACAAAAATATATTGGCGATGGTGTAGGAATAAAACGACAGGCGCTTACTTCTTGTTGTACCCTTATAACAGAGTTTATCTGTCTCTGGTTACATTTGATGCTTCTTAATTCATCATAGCAACGCTCTCTTCTTATCAAAATACAACAAAATGAACGACACTTTGTCAAGTTAATTTACTATAACAACAATAAAAATAAATATACTACATCTATGTGTGCATATATGATAATAATATAAAATTCTTATCTATGAAGTTGCTGAAGTAGAATACGGCAGAAATGTCAATAATAATGATTGAGCTATTTTTGCAAACAAACTAACGTTAGAACTTAAGACTAATGTTACATTTATTATTAGATTTACAATGCTTTAAGCAATTTGCAATAAAAAAGCTAAACTGAAGTGTTGAAACAATTTACTTTTAATGTTTTACTTTTAAAATCATCGCTTACGAAATATACCAAAAAGTAATACTTGTTGTAAACTGAAATCAATTGGTTGAGGGACTGTTTTTACCATAGTTGGATCTGCTTGATGTAGGACGTAAAGGAACTTGTCTTCTAATACTTGAACGGCTATAAATAAAGTTTATTATCGTTCCAAAATTGATGGTGAAATGACTGACCCATTGATTAATTTTATATTATTATTATTATTATTATTTATTAACAGGTAATTAAAATTACATGGTAATAATTAGTTTAAGGCGTCTAGCTGCGGAGACTATTAACTCTTATTTTAGTTTTAATTTAAATTAAAATGTTTGCTTTTAAAAGAAAATCTGATATTTTGTCGATATTTGTGGAACTAGAGTTTTGGAGAATTTCACAAATACATTTTTGATTATGGGTTGCAATACAGGGCAGTGTTCTAGGATGTGATTCAGGTCCAACCTGGTATTGCAATTTGTACAAAGTGGTGGCGGATTTTTTTGAAGAGATGCTAATGAGAGGTTGATATGTGTCCAAGTCGAAGTCGTACAAAATTAGAGATTTTGTGTTTGGAAAAGTTTGTGGGGTATACGGGGGCGAGTTTATTAGGATTGAGTTTTTTGTAATGATGCTGGTTTAGGCTCCAGTCGTTGGTTATGATGGATTTTGACTCTTTTTAAATGATTTTTAGTAGATCTTGTTTGGTGTGGATATTAAAGCTATATACAGGAGCATTATTGGCTGAGTTAGCTGCACTGTCAGCATATTCGTTGCCCTGGATTCCTACATGTCCAGGGGGTCCACATTAACTTGATATTGTTTGGTGAGTTCGTATCTAATTTCTGATATGAGTTCAGTATTGTTGTTAGGGTTTTTTATGGCGTTAAGTAAGGATATGCTATCAGAGCATATAATGTGTTTTCCATGGTAATTAGACGCAGCCTTAGTAGCTTGAAGTATGGCAAATGTTTCAACAGTGCATACTGAAGCGAATTCAGGCAGGTTGCCAATGCAAGCAATGTCACACTTTTTGAGTGTCACCGCAAATGATGTGTTTTTAGTTTTCTTTGAACCATCGGTAAATATAAATTTCCATCAATCCGATTTAAATTCGAGTGAGATGGCTGTGTAGAGTTGGCGGTAGATACTATTGCTGGTATTTACTTTTTTATAACTAGCTAGAGTTAATATTAGAGATTCCGGGTAGATAAACCATGGGGGAGTACGAGGAGTAACTTCGCTAGTTGGCAGTTCAAACTCAGCTGCTTTTATAAGAATCAAAGCAATAGCGGATGGGATCCTTTTTTTAAGCTTACAGGTGCTTTTTAAATCGTTATCGATTATTGAATTTCTGGAAACGAACAGTTTCTCAATTATAGTATTTCTTCGTTCCTCTATGCTTGTTAGTCCTGCTTCTGCTAATATATTTTTTATAGGTTTTGTTGGGAACGCGTTGATGTTTCTCCTTGCTGCGGCGCGGCGCGGCGTGGTTAGTTGGATTTATTTTATTTAAAATTGATTTAGGACAATGCCCATATATGTACATATATACAGCCCATAATCAATCTTACTTAATTTTGTATATTGTATAATAAAGCACAGCTGAATGTACTCTCTGTGTTTAGGATGCGATGGAAGATTTATGAGCTTGAGCCTATCATTCTACGGTGGTAGTTCAAGCTTATTGGACAATGGGAAAAACGCATGAATCTTCTTGTGCTCCTTCTATTCTGTTTATGTGGACTGAAAGAGAGCCCATATTATGCAGCTATATTCCAATATTGGTCTTACAAATGTTATATATAGAAGTTTAAGAATATAAGGGTCGCGAAAATCTTGTGAAAACCGTTTTATAATATAATATAGTCATAATGATTTGTAAAAGTTAATTTTGAGTCAAGAATAATACCTAGGTCAAAGAAAATAGAGAGTTTAGTCAAATAAGAAGAGCCTAATTGATAAATTGAAAGTCAAAATATTTTGTACGCGTGTAAAACATTGATTTACATTTGTCTATGTTTAGTAAAAGCTTATTTATAAAACACCATCCGCGAAAACTATTTATATCATCTTGTAGTAGTAAACAGTCGTCAAGTGAGTCAATCCGTTTTTTAAAACAGATGAGTGTTTTATAATAGAAGGTAAGTCGTTAACGTACAAAATAAACAGTAAAGGTCCTAAGTGGCTAGCTTGTGGTACGCCAGAGTTGGTATAAAAATATGATGACCGCTCATTTCTAAAAACTACGCTGTATGAACTATTGTTAACCCAACTAACAAATTTGTCGTTAAAGCCTTGGGATTTAAGTTTGGAAGTTAATGTTTTATGACACAATTTATCAAAGGCCTTGTCTGTGAAGACACAGTCAACTTGTTTCCGTTTTTCAAACGAATCTAAACAAAAAGAACTGAAATGAAAGAGGTTAGTAACTGTTGACTTATTGTGCCTTACCAATAATCAAATTTAGTGACGACTTAAATATTTAAGTGGACTCTAAATAATGAACCATACCAATAATCAATTTAATAGTCAGCTTAACGCTAAACGTCACTCTAAATTTTAGAGTAGAGAAACGCGTGTTTAACTTCGTGATTAAGGTTTAACGTCATGTTTGTGCTGTCATTCTGGCAGTTGGCAGGAAAAGAAATTTTTCGTATGTTTCTTTAATCTGCTGCAAATTTATTTTTGGCTGTGACCGTGAGCTCATAAAAATTAGCAATCAAAATAAACAAATAGATTAATTTCTTTTTATTTAAATATATAAGTAACATTTCAATTTATTTCAGAGTATTTTGTTATTCCAATGGCAATAAATCGAAGTCGGGTCCGTTAACTGGACCCCAGCAATGAAGGATTTGCTGGTTGAAGCAGTAAAGCCGTTTTCTATGACAGTGGAGAGTAAACTCAAGGATGGAAAAACACTCAAAGCTAAATTTGAAGCTTGACAGAGCATTCAGGAAATGTTAAATGCCACTGGCTATTGCCTTAAAAACGAATAAACCAATGTTGACTGTCACAAATTATAGACATACAATTAAACGATATGACTTTACAAATAATGAACTAAAAAAGATACAAAATATTAGTTGAAGTTATATTTGAGGATATTCTGTACATACTAGACGATGAAGATAGGTTGGGATAGTTTTCTGTTAAACATAAATCGCTTAAAACCGGAGATTTCGCAAGTAAATTATTAACCGTATAGAATTCCAATTGAGTTAAGAGGAAATTTAACATAGATTACAGATTAAGGTTATCTCTTATTTATTAAATTGTTACGGACTTATCAATTCATTACATCCGACGAATCACTTGAATTATCCAATAAATGTTTTATCTTACAACAATTTTGACTTCGAAGCTTAAATGTTTCTCTGCTTTTTGTGAACATCTGAAAGTTGTTTTTGTTTTTTGACAGCTATCTCAATACAGCTACCGAACTCGTTTAACAAGGTGTTAAGACGAAAACCAAGCTTTTATAGTCGCAAAAGAAATACTTTTTTTTTTATATAGCGGCTTAAAAATTCTGAAATTTATTTAGTTTATTTATATATGTACATATTTTTATAATGTGTTTTCATATTATATTACCTTGGTTTACAATTTGTATTTTAATATTTTACTTTAAAATAATTTTACAAAAAGAAAGGTTATTAAATATTTCAATATGTAGTCTTTCTATTCAGATTTCGGATACAAAAATGAGGTAAAGGAAAGCGAAATAGGTTAAGTTGAGTTTTGCACATTGCAAATTGCAACAGCTGCAATAAAGGTCAGGGTTGTCTTCGAAGTATTGGGTAAACTTACTGCGACAATGCAGATGTCGCTAACATACCGCCCCCAGTAAGCTGACTACAACCCGTATCTGGCTTACTCTCTTGTTCCCTGCCAGCAATGTCTAGAACTGCTAACTTCACCGAAGGCCGCTCGTACACACCATGCTCCGTTTGAACCTTTGCTCGGCGTACCTGTCCGTCCTTTGCGGTAACAACATCAACTACTCGTCCTTTTGGCCAACAGTTTCTTGGCAGGTCGTTATCTACTATGATAACCAGGTCACCCTTTGTAATTGGCTTTGTTTTGATGAACCATTTTGATCTCTTATTGAGTGTTGGTAGGAACGCTTTAACCCATTTCTTCCAAAAAATATCAGCTAACATTTGTGATTGTTTCCAACTCTTTCGCAAATCCAAATTTACCGGATCACAAGGTATTTTCAATCCATTTGAACTACCGAGAAGGAAATGGTTTGGCGTTAGCGCTTCATCATCAGTCACATCTAAGGAAACAAATGTTAAAGGTCTGGAATTTATAATATTCTCAACCTCAATAAGTGCACATCGCAAGCTTTCGTCTCCAACTTTTCTCGAAGAAAGAATTTTGTAAAGTACGGTTTTTATTGATCGTACGAGCCTTTCCCATGCACCACCCATGTGAGGAGTGGTGGGTGGATTGAAATTCCATTTTAATTCTGCTGTCACGAACTCATCAGCCACCCGACCCAAGTCAACCTGTTTTAATTCCTCTTTCAACACCTTTTCTGCGCCTCGGAAATTGGTACCATTGTCGCTATATATCTCCAAAGGTGTCCCACGACGAGCCATAAAATTCCGTAGACACATGATAAATGAATCTGTAGTCAAACTATGAGCTATTTCTACATGCACTGCTCGAATAGTTAGGCAGGTGAATAATGCACCCCATCTTTTCTCATTTCGTCTTCCTACCGTCACTATAATCGGTCCAAAAAAATCCACCCCAACGAATGTAAAAGGCCTACAAAACGCTGATAACCTAGCCTTTGGTAAGTTGGCCATTTCAGGAACTTGAGGACGAGCATTCTGAATCTTACAAGCTTGGCAGTCTCGTCTTACAGACTTAAGCAATACTCTCAGCTCCGAAATATGAAATTTTTGACGTATTTCGTTCAAGGCCGTTTCATGATTGAGATGATGATATTTTCGGTGGTAATCGTCAACTACCAAGCTAGTTATGCAATGCGTCTTAGGTAAAATAATTGGTGTTTTACAGTCTATATTTACGAAGTCGGCGAAAGCAGTGCGTCCTTGCATTCTCAATACTCCGTTTTCGTCCAAAAACGGAGAGAGTTTTCTGAGGGGGCTGCTACTGGAAAAAGGTGACGTTTTTCTCATAGTTCGGTGTTTTAGATTTTGTATTTCTTCAAAATAAACTTCTGATTGAGCTTGCCGAAAAAGTAGCATTTGTGATTTTTTGATTGCGTCTGACGATAAAACAAAATCGTGAAGTTTGCTCCAGGACTGCATTTCAGGATTTCTTTGCTTTAAAATATTTTCACTTTTTCCTAGATTTCTTCGCTTTTCTTCTACTTTTTTTTTTAATCGTTCAACATACATGAAGACATACGCCATAGAACGCCATAATTTTCTCCAACTTCCAAAACGACTCACCTCAATTAATTTACATGAGTTTTCAATTGCATTAATTTGCAGCAAATAAGGTCTATATTCACTTCTGTCTATTGTTTCTATTTGTGGCATTTGTGGCCATTCACTTTGATTTTTGTGAAGAAAAGCAGGTCCTTTGAACCATTCATCGGATGAATCCCAGTTGGGATCTGAATTCCATTTTGTTGCCTTATCTGCCACATTCATTTTGGAGGGAATCCACTTCCAGTCCAAAACACTAGAAGACTCCAAAATTTCACCTACTCGGTACATAACGAACTGTTGAAAATTTCGAGGGTCAGTACGAAGCCACGACAGCACGGTCCTTGAATCACACCATAAAAATTTCTGACTCATGGAAAAACGATGTGCGTTACATATCGAATTCATAAGTCTCACCCCTAGAACAGCAGCCTGCAATTCTAACCTCGGAATTGATAATGGTCGCCTTGGAGCAACTTTGGTTTTAGCGCTTACTATGGCCGTTTCGATTTTATTTTCGTATTCAATGCGAAAGTAAGACACGGCAGCATATGCATTCTCGCTTGCATCGACGAATGTGTGAAGTTGAATTGACGTTTTAGTTTGGTTCAAGTTAAGAGAATAACATCTTGGAATCTGGAGTTCAGCAACTTGAGGCAACAACATCTGCCACCTCAACCATCTTTCATATAAGGCTTCAGGTAACTCATCATCCCAACCTAATTCTGAACGCCAAATATCTTGTAGGAGCACCTTTACAAAAACAAGAAAGTGAGAAAGAAATCCCAGTGGATCGAATATCGACATCAATATTTTAAGAACTTCACGTTTTGTTGGCACTTTATTTTCAATAATAACTTTTCTGTTAAGGCTATACAAGTTTAAAACATAAGTAAACGTGTCAGACGATGTATTCCAATGCATGCCTAAAACCTTTTCGGTTGCCACCATGTTTGTATCATGCATTCCAAAAACCTTTGAGGAAGCTGTTGATTTCGTTTTCGTTCCATCTTCTTTCAGGGCTTCAAGGACGGTGGTAGAATTCGACATCCAATTCCTTATATGGAAGCCGGCATCTGCATGTATAGATTTAACGTCTCTAGCCAGTTGAATGATGTCATCTATGGAATCCATACTATCGATGAAGTCGTCTACATAATGATGTTGTAATATAGCCTCAACGGCTCTTGATTTTGTTCTTGAAAAACGCAATGCATTTTGATTTTTTACATAATGAGCAATGCACGGTGAACAGCTAGCACCAAACGTCAAAACTTGCATCTCATACACACTAGGAGCACGCATTGCTTTATTGTCCCTCCACAAAAAACGTTGAACCGACCTGTCTTCTTTGCGCACTGACACCTGATGAAACATTTCGGCTATGTCGCCACAAATTGCGAACCTTCCACAACGGAAACCATATAGGACGTTTGTGATTGGTACTAATTGGTCTGGCCCTTTCAAGAGAAAATCGTTAAGTGAAACACCGTCACATTTCGCAGCTGCATCCCACACGAGCCTTACCTTTGATGGTTTATTCGGATTTCTCACTATAAAAATTGGTAAGTACCAAACACGGCGATTCACTTTTAACTCATCATCGGACAATTTTTTTGCATAACCTTTGCTTACTAAATTCAAAATCTGCTCATTTAAATTTTCACACAGCCGAACATCCTTTTGAATTTTTCGATCTAGTATTTGAAAACGATTAAACGCCATGGAATAGCTGTCAGGCAAATTGAATTTATCGTACTTCCAAAGAAGACCGACTTCATATTTTTTTTCGATACGAACACACGTTTCTTCAAGAATTCTGATGGCCTTTTTTTCTTCTGTGGATACCATTTGAAGCGTTGGAATGCGTACACCGATGTTTTCAATTGAAAAGAAGTTTTCTACAAGTTGATGAAGCTCTGTATCATTCTGGTTTTGAAATATATTCAATGCAAATTCAGTGTTTTTAAAATTTGTTTGTATGTCTTTTTCAGGACCATGAACACACCAACCTAGGCGCGTTTTAGTCACCATTGGTTCGGACCAGTTGCCTTCAAACACTCTCATTGATACGCCAAGTTTCCAATTGTCCATTCCAATAAGAATTCTTGGTTGAGCCATGTCATACGAAGGAATAGGCAAACCTCTCATGTACGAATAACGATTTTGCATAATATGACTCGATACGGATTGTTTTGGTAGCCCTAAATTGTTTACGGTGCGAACGTTGTGGAGGGTGAATCTCTGGCATCCTTCAGAGGAACCTGATATGCCCAATGTGACGATACGTGAGTTTTCTTCAACGCGTGTAGTTTCGGAAGTCCACTTTAAACAAAGATTTTCGGACCTCCCTGCAAGGTTCAGGTCACAAGCGAGTTCATCGTCAATCAACGTCAGGGATGAGCCTCCGTCCAGGAAAGCAAAGGTGTTACACGTTTTATTTATTCCATAAAGCTTCACTGGAATAATTCTAAAAAGGATATTGTTTTGTATATTATCGTCGCAGCGGTTGTAATGGCATCCTAAAGTTGAGCCAATTTGCATCCTGGGGGGAGTACTATCAGCAGCTGAATTATGTAAAAGCTTGTGATGTTTTCTTGTGCATCCGTCCACTCCACACAATAGTGTTGATCGACATCGCGCGTGAGGGTGTTTTTTTAAGCACGTGTGACATAAATTGTTCTTTTTTACGGCATTCCATCTTTCAGAACGTCCATATCGTTTGAATTCGTAGCAGAAATCCAATGGATGGAAATCGTTACAGACATAACATTGTCTCGTGCTACTTTCACGATCTATGTTTGATGTAGGTGCTTTGACTACGTCGTGAGTGAAGAAGTGATTACTACGTCGTTCCAGTTTGTCTGTGCGCACGATTGGCGTTGTGACGGTACAAGCAGCTTCCGCAATTTCGCTTAACCAATTTGAAAACTCTGGCAGTGTGGGTGATTGTAAATCTTTTGAAAATAGGGCCCAGTTCAACAAAAGATGTGGAGTAAGCTTATCAACAAATTCCTTGAGAAGCGTGGGGTTGTTCAAGTGGGCTGTCATCTGTGATGCTTCCATTACGGCACACACATTTTGGATCGCGAGCGCATATTCTATAAGCGTTTCCATTTTATCAGCTTTAGGAGGTGCTTGGTTTTTTGCTTTGGCAATCATGGCGTGAAGTACGTGCTCTGGTCTACCGAAACGCATTCGAAGAGTTTTAATTATATCTGGCACCATCGATGGCAATAAGAGGCGATTCTTTACTGTCTCAAGTGCACTGCCACGTAGGCATTTTTGCAGGCGCATTAAGTTTTCGGCGTGAGTATAACCGGCGAGGTTTGTGCTGTGCTCAAAGGAACTTATAAAAATTGGCCACTCCTCAGGATGACCATGGAAGAGTGGCAGGTCCTTTGATATCACTTGTCGAGTCGCTAACTGAGATGGTAAAAGCGTATTTTGTTGAGGTTCGGAATAAGTAGGGTGAATTTGACCACTTGGTGTAGGGTTTTCTACTTGTAATGGAACAAGGTTGCTTGGGTTGGGCTGCTTTTGAGGAACGATAACAGGTTTTGGTTGTATTTTTTCTTTAGCAAGGGTGTTAGCTGCACCAGAGACTGGGATATTAGCTGGGGTATCTTGGACCCATTTTTCTGTTAATTGGCTACGATCTACCGACTTACCTTGGATGTTTTCTTCATCTGAACTGCTTAGTTCTTCGAGAATTTTGTACTTATCTGTTAAGTACTTTTGCAAGTTTGCTTCTCGAAGGACTTTTTCTTCTTCGAGTCTTTTCAAGAGAAGATCTCTTCTTTTCCGGGATTTGGATGTTTCCTTGGACGCCACAGTGGAGATGATGGAACGAGCAGGTGAATGGTGGCTTGATGACCTTTGACAGGCTTCGCATACCCAACTTCTGTCGTTAACAGAAGAACCGACGTTGACGCATTGGAAATGAAACCATGTGGAGCATTTGTCGCAAGCTACCATTTCAGGAATGTCGGGCTCACGGCAGAGCTTACAACTATTACCAGCATTTGGCGTTGATGTTGATTTTGGAGCAGATTTGCTCGACATAACTTGTATAATCAGCCAAGAATTTTTAAGAAATGTTAAGACGAAAACCAAGCTTTTATAGTCGCAAAAGAAATACTTTTTTTTTTATATAGCGGCTTAAAAATTCTGAAATTTATTTAGTTTATTTATATATGTACATATTTTTATAATGTGTTTTCATATTATATTACCTTGGTTTACAATTTGTATTTTAATATTTTACTTTAAAATAATTTTACAAAAAGAAAGGTTATTAAATATTTCAATATGTAGTCTTTCTATTCAGATTTCGGATACAAAAATGAGGTAAAGGAAAGCGAAATAGGTTAAGTTGAGTTTTGCACATTGCAAATTGCAACAGCTGCAATAAAGGTCAGGGTTGTCTTCGAAGTATTGGGTAAACTTACTGCGACAATGCAGATGTCGCTAACACAAGGTATCTAAAAATCCACCTATCTAAGATACCCTATCCAACACGGATTGAACGCAGCCTATTATGCAAAGCAATATTATAAACGATATATAACAAAAGAAAGGTAATATCGTATAAACAATATAAATGTGAAATTTGAATTGTTTTTTTTGTATTTTTTATTTTTATCTATCCCAAAAGGTAGATTTCAAAGTCTGCAATTTCCTGGTTTTGTACACATATTTATGATTTTTATTTTAGAATTCTTACTTATCATTCAGCTAATAACACTTTAATGCGTGCATAAACTTACATGAACTGACTGATACAATTATTAACCAATCCATTATATGTAATTGTAATATTGGTCTCTTAAACGAGGCTTATCACAATTTATAATATAAGTAATAAAACAAACTTTGCATGTGAAAATTTAATTTTATGACACATTTTAAAAAATTAACTACATCTAAGATAATTTTTGAGATTGAAACGTTGCAACCAAAAGATAATTTTGTTTACACAAATTTAATATTTTAAAGCATTACCTATAATTAATGTTCGGTATTTAAATATTTATAACGTTTTTTTTTAATATTTTAAAATAGTTCAATTTAGTTTAGTAATTTGATGAATAGTTTTTGCCTTGAATAAACATAACTATGGTTTTTCGTCTCAAATCGGTCGAAAATCTGATAACAACAATACAACAAATGTCCTCCTCACACGTGTATCTTAAGTTTTGCCATTAAACAAAGTCTTAATATATTTAAGTTTAACTATTATTATATCTGCCATAAAACAAATTTTTTTCTCAAAAATTCGATAAGTTGGTTCAAATTAAAAATATTATCGCCTGATTAGATTAAAATATGGAAGAAAAATGAAATGGCAGAACGAACATCGTCACGGATGATGAAATTTATTTGCAATATGATTTTGTGACAATTTATTTGTTTAACTATAACTAAGAAAGAACTAAGTCATTAATAAACTATGATTAAATTGAATAATTAACTTTTTTTAAATGGAAACCAAATCATTGAGCCGATATGAATTATTTTACGTACAAGTCAAAAACAAAAAGCCTATTTCTAAAATATATATTTATGTAATTCCAAAACCAGTTAAGTTGGTGTTATTTGGCAAGCTGCACAAGTAGTCTTATCTAATCCATTTATTCTGATTACTTCCTTCTAGGTCCAATTTTTATTTTTATCTACTTATGTGTTTTAAATGTGTGTACATGTGTATTTAATTATTGACCATTGAATGAAGACGAGACAAATTTGATTAAGAAATACATACACCTTTAGGGTAGTAGAAAATAAAGAATAAAAACTTGTTATTTTACATCTGTTTATGGAGATAAAACTATTTTCAGTGCACTATTTTAAAAATTATAACCTTAGTTAAAAAGCAGCCTTGCAGATAGATTAATTCTTTCAAAAATTCAGTGGAATGGAATAAAAGTCTATAGTCTAGCCAAATCGTTTAAAAGCTAACACGTTTCAAAGAAAAAATGATTCATTACCACTAACTTTAATATTTTCAATTTTATTAAAAAGATTAAAATTAAAAATTGCTGAACCCTGCGCTTCTTCCAACTACATAAATGTGAAACGGTTGAGCAATGTAGAAGAAAATGAGCGCTACAAAAATCAAATTGTATTCTTGATAATTCTCATTGATTATATAGAAACGGATATATCCACGATCCCAGTTCATAAATAACGAGGCGAACACGAGATTTTATGAGACTTTTTACACTTTTACTTTTAAAAAATTAAAAAGGTTTTAAACTTATTATATTTGATTTCGAGACGAAACTCTTATTTTACTAGACTTTATTGGACTACTGGAGAAACTTTTTAAATAAAATTAACTCAATAAACTTTTATTTTTCGTAAGGAACAAATTATTAAAACAAAAATCCTTTTGTTATTAAATACTTTGTATCCAACCTATTGCAAGTACGAGAGAATCCTTATTGAATAAAGCTTTTTAATTTCATGAATACAAAGCCATTGAAATTTAATCTTTTTATTTAAATATTACATCCTTTATACTTGTGCACTAAAATTCAATAAATTTATAACAACCGTTTGGAAATCATCTATATTCTGTTCTATTATTTCAGGTTTAATGAAAATAATTCAATAAATACCTTAAAACAGTATTTTTACTTTAGTTGTAAAATACAAAAAAAAACAACAATTTGGTAGAAAAACCCCTACCAACAGCATGTTAACAATTTTTTTAAAACTTGTATTCGATTTTTGGTTTCTCTGAAATATAGTATTGCTTGAAAAAAAAAAACAACTTGACATATTCGATTCTAGCCAATGTTTACTATTTAAATATATGCCATGACCTACAGTTCTAGTTCAGATCATTGGCGGCGGGTAGGTAGGTATAAATACATAATAGAAAGACATAAACCACCTTATACAATTTTGGACAAGTTTTCAGCATAAATGTATTTACTTTTTTTTGGTTTTAAACAAAAAGAAAACAGGTTGTTAATTATTTCATCAATTATGGCATAATTATTTTTTGACTTCTACTTCGAGTGATCATTAGTGCATAAGTTTTTTTTTTGTTTTAACAAATATAATTCATAGATTACTCAAAAAAAACAAAAACAACAACATGTCTTATACATACAATATAAATGAAAGCGAGCCAAAGCCACTAAACAAATCTTACTCCAAACCGTCGCAACGCCGAATAAGTATTACGTAAAAACTCTTAAACCAACAATAGAAGTTCAACAAATAAAAAATCTTGGAATGAAAGTAAAAAAGAAATTTATTCAAAATCCCCAAAAATTATTCAAGTGAATGCTTCGCATCATCTTCTAGCTTCCTATTAACTTATATTTGATTGCACAATGTAAAAATATTTGAAACCCAGCTCCACATATTATAATATCTATACAAGAAAAAAAAAAGCAACAAAAACAGAATAAATTATGCAGCTAGGCCAAGAGCAAAGTTCAATGTTGTTTAACCACAAATTATTTTGTACTGATTTTTGTTTTAAACTTGAGAAAATAAGAAATAAAAACTACCTACTTTTGAATTTTTAATGATCGTTTTGGAAGAAAAGATGTTTGTTTGTAAAATGACATATCGTTGAGTGAAGGGCGAAGTTCCAAAATAATATTCTTTTTTTTTTGTGATCCAGATGAACATGAGCAAAGTTCAAAGTAGCAACAAAATAAAAATACAACCACTCAACTAGGTACCGTCTTCAGGGCTAGGCAAAGTGAATCAGCACAAAATTGAAGTAGCAATACTCTTCATTACCTATTAGAAAGAAAATTCTCGACACATTGTTGGAATCCACCTAGAAAAATATTATGATGATAGCGAACGCAATCAAGGCTCTTGCATATGTGATCGTTTTTTAATTCCACTTTATTAGGTGCTTGTTGCTTGGGTGTTGGATCTAGGTCTAGAAACAGAAAGAGGGAGAGGCACAGAAACCAAACTCAAACTCAAACTACGCATTTATATTTCAATATGTAATAGAAAATACACTTATCGGATGAATAACAATCGTGGTGATCACTGTTTTAAGAATGATATTGCACATTATTAGGAAGATAAAGCTTTGAGTTTATTTAAATGGATTTCTATATTATCTCACCTCATTTAGAAATGCTGTAACGTCATAGATGTTATTGTGGATTACCAACCAACAATCCTTGTTCGTATTGTGTTTGGTTACTTCGGCACGTGTAAAAAGTTTTGCAGACATATTTGTTTGTTTTTTAAGTTTTTTGTGTTTTGCTTAAAATAGTTTAGTAATATTATAGAAGTTCTTTAGCTGGATTTGAAAAAGGAGACTAACAAAAAGCACAACTTGTTGTTAATCAGAAGGAATTTCTCTCAAAACTGAACAACTGAAGTGTTTTAATTTTTTCCACTGTAGCCTTTTTCAATGTTCATATAAAATTAATCAAAAAAATGACGTAAGGGAGGAAGGGGGAGTGGACAAAATCGCGTGTCAGTTTGTTTCGTTGAGTTTTTTTTTTCTTTGACATGAAGTTTGGTTTTTCGATATTAAAAACTGTTTGATTTGAGTGTGATACATGCAACGGAATTAATGTCATTTTTTATTGAACTAAAAATAATCTAATAAAATCTATTTTTTCTCTTTAAGCTCAGAGCAGGCTTTCTTTTATAGATAAGATCATACTCATCGTATGAGTATGAGTTGTTTTTCTATTTTTAAAGAGAGCTAGTTTGGTACTACATGAGCTAGGAATCGCCTCTCTTTACAGTTAGATTCAGGTCTCAATAGAATATGTTTTAATTATTAAGGGGATGAAACCCCGGTAGTCATAAACAAATTATTTTCTTTTTTGGCCTTAGCCTACTTCTTTTTGTATGTTGTTTTTTGAGCATAAAACAAATTTTTCTTAAATTGATAGTACTAACAGCGAGGTATGCAGCCCCCTGCTTAGATCAGTAAAGGATTTGAGGTGGGTGCGAGTCATCAAAGAAATTCCAAAAAAAAAAATCAAGTATGACAACTGAACAAAAAAACAGGGACAAAATGAAATGCTCTAAAACTGCTAGAATCATTATTTATTTGAACATATCCATCGAATTGAAATTCGTGCTGAGGTAATGGAAAGTACAGCCAATAAAGGAATTAATATTTTGATATTGATAATAGGACAGACGTGACAAAAAAACTAATACATTTAACGTATTTAAGTAAAATTTTATACCATTCTAATGCACTCCACACACGATTCAATTTTATTTTCAATTTAGTTGTCAACTAAATTGATGCTTCGCCACACACTACATAAACGTTGTTGAAAGACTTCTGCTTCAACTGTCAAAACATCATTTTTTTCTCGTTAAAAAATTTCATTTAACCAGAGAGACGAGAGATCAGACATGACCATATAATTCTATTGAGATTATTCACGTCTCTGTTTTTTTATCTCATTTAATTTCTTGCTAAGAAAGAGATGGTATGCGTTTGGTTTGACAGTAAATCAAATGACTTGCCTACACACACCTTAACTAAATTGAAAACATCAACTTGAACAAATTCAAAATCTTTTGATTTTCTTCAAACTCAATCGTCAACCTTCAAAAAAATCAAATTCAAGCCCACACACGAGTTGATTTGATGAAATTGACATTAAATTGAAAGACAAGTTGAACTGTGTATGGAGTGCTTAAAGTATTTTACTTAGTATTTTTAGAAAACTTCATTTCAACATTATTTATATTGCCTTTATAAAATCGCTTTCGTAAAACTTTTCTTACCTGCGACAATAGTTTATTTGAAAAAAAAAATGTCTTATATGATATTTTGTTTAAACACAAATAATGACTCGTGCTGACCAATAAGAATCTACTCTTTATCATTAAAATTCTGCTAAGACGTAAATCTAATACACCAAGATTAGAAAAATATGTTAATTCCTTATGACAAACATAAAATTGCACAGTGGATAGATCCCAGATCCTAGAAACCATCGATCGCACTGACTGTACTCATTTTCGAAGTCGACTAAACGAAGCACATTTCTTCGTCAAATAATTTTTGACATTTCTGTGTTTTTGTTTAAAAACAAACCAAATAAACATAAAAGACAAAACAAGAAATCCCCTTAAATCTTCAAATAGTAAAAGTGTATCCTAATTGCTAAAGCAATAAACTCAAGAAAAACACAATATTTAAGTCATGTTTTCTTTTGATTTACCAACTGTTCAAGTACCAACATGTCATTTAAGTCTTGAAGGTGATATAAGATTTGATCCACCGATCTATGAACAACGATATGCAACAGTAATTCAAGTCCTGGAACATCCTGATTTTGAATCAAAACTCAAGAAAGTATGTGCACGTTTTATTTTTGAACATTAATGTGATTTAAAATTTGAATAAAATTATATTATTTTTATTTGAAGATTGTTGAATTTGGTTGTTCTGAAATGCGCTTGCTATGGCTCCTGCGTAGAACCAAAGGAATTGAGCACATAGTCGAGGTAAGGTTATATTTTTGTACTCTGTTGGTATAGGCCTGCTAGCGCCTTATTAAACCTGCTTTGTTGTGGCAAACTCCATGTCGTTATCATACAAGCGTATGGAACTTAAATTTTAAAAGTTAAAGTTTCCGGTTATAAGACTTATTTTATTATTTAAGCTTAATTTTGTATTAGATTCGAGTTACCTAAGTGTTTTAAATAATTTATTAACATTACTTTAACGTTATTTAAAAATGAAGTAGGTACCCATATCCGGACCGAATGGACATTTCTTTTCCAAAGTACAATTCTTTTGGTCTGAACATAATGTAAATAAAAAAAAGCATGCTTACGAAATGCCGGGTACCGGGGTATTTATCCCTTATAGCAGCTTAACAAATTTTAAACTGTTTTATGGTTTTTAAACAAAAAAAATTGTGTGAGCATAATTGACTAAGATTTGGCTTGAGAATGAATAATGTGTTAAAAAAATCAATTTAAATGTTTACCTATGGTTTTATTATTATTATTATAACTTTATTAACAATAAAATAAATTACATTGTTAATAATAAATATAATGCTAGAGCTGCTAGGGCTTTCAGCTAATAACACATTTTATAAAAGTTTTTCTAAATTAAGTGCTGACATTAGTTTATATACATTATTAACATTACTATATGTGGTTCCTGTCAAAACATCGGATAATTTGTTGTGAACTAGAGTTTGACTTTTTAAATTTATTTTAGTACATGATAATACCTAGATGACTTATGGTGAGCGTTCGATTTTCGTCGCAGAAGTGGCAGAGCGGGGTCGTCTCGTTAGTGATTAGGTGTTTATGTGTCAGGTTGGTGTGACCCATTCGCAATCGTATGTATATTTTAATCTTATTATTTGATATGTTTTTAGGGTAGTTGGCTTTTTCAGCGTTAGGGTTAAATTTGGTGTAGGTGTGGTGATAATTTAACCAGTTAGTTTTCCTTTTGTATTTCCATGTCTTAAGTAGATGGTTTCTTAAGTCTCTTTTATTGTAGGCATATAATGTAGTTAGAGGTTCATTTAGAGCAGATTAAGCTACAGCATCGCAACTTCGTTACCATTGATACCTTGGTGCCCTGGAATCCATGCAATTTTTAGTTTCCCACTTCTGAAGATGAGTTTATCCCGGATGGATTCGATAATTTCACTATTATTATTAATGTTGTTGATGGCATTTACAGAGGATAGACTGTCTGTAAAAATGATAGTCTTTTTTTGTTATCGAATGAGAATGGCAAAAGCTTAAGCTGTGAATATCGAGGTGACAATTGGAAGTATGCAGATGGTTGTTGAGTTTTCTGCGATAACAGCAAATGATATACCGTCTTGTGTTTTTGAGGCATCAGTAAACAATAAGTGTCATCCTATGTTCTTGTGGCTCTTTGCCATGTCAAAAAACATGGCTTTAAAAACATCTTTACTGGTTGATGTTATGGTGTATTTGCTAAGGTTGGTGAGAATAGACCCTTTTGGTAAGTTCCAGGGCGGATAGGTGGTTAAGTTTACATTTTGAATGGCAATAGGTATGTCAAGTTCTTTTGCAGATGTTAAAGCGGTGTTTAACGTTGATTTAAGTCTTGGGGTTTTCTTTCGTTTTATAATTTTTTGGCATCGTTGTGAATAGGTGACCTTCTGGAGCAGTTTATTTTTTGTATCGTGGCCGTTGTAAGATATTCGATTCTTTCAATAAGATGTGGTAATCCCGCATCTGTCAAGAGGTTCCGAATCGGAGTTGTACGAAAAGCCCTCATACCGCTCCTGATGGCTGCGTGATACGGTGTTGTGATAAGTTGGGTGGATGACTTCGAACATTTACCATAAATCGCTAAACCATAGTCGATCTTAGACAAAATAACAGATCTTATTACATTAATTATAGTATTTACATTGGAATAGCTGTTTTTTGATGAAAGATATTTTATTAAATTAACTCTAGTAGTAAGGCTCTTTTTTAAATTTGTACAGTGTTTCTTAAATGTAAAGTTAATATTAATTATATTAAAATTATCTAATTGTATTGGGATATTTTTACTACCACTATATTTTTTACAGATATGGAGAAGCTCACATTTTTGTATTGAAATTTTTGAACCTGAGTGTTGCCCCATTCTGAAAGGCTTTGAAGAATATTTGTGAAATTTGAAGCGATAGACGTAAGTCTTTGCACTTAGAATAAACAATCAAGTCGTCGGCATATAGTGTGTGACCTACAGTGCTTTGACGATTAACTATAGAGCTGATTTCATTAAATGCAATTATAAATAGGACGACCGATAAAGGCGATCCTTGTGGAATGCCATTTTTCAAATTATGAGTTCGCCTTAATTCGGAAATATCTATTGCTTAAGAATGATTTAATATAATTCACCATTTTGGGCCCAATTTTTCATTTGATTAGTTGTTTCATATTTACTTGGATGCCGATTCTGTCAAAGGCCTTTTCGAAACGAATCAGAAGAATCGAGCCGTAATTTTTTGTTGACAGGCTAGACGTGATGATTGCATCTAGGTGAAGAAGTGCGTCGATAGTTCCACGCTTTTTTTTAAAAAGCCACTTGGCGGTAATCAATAAAATTATTTTTTTTTTCAAGGAACCAGAACAATCGTCTGGAAATTATTTTTTCTAAGACAGGGGAGGAGCGAAATAGGACGGTATCCTGAAATAACAGAAGAATCTTTATTCGGCTTACGGATCGGAACAATGCCCGCCACTTTTAATGCATGTGGGATTATGCCTTCGTTAAATATTTGGTTGAAAAAAATCCAACAATCTTAGTTTAAAGGTTGCGGAATTGTTTTTTCGCATGGCATAAGATTTGCGGTCGAACCCGGGGGTTGTGCCTTTAATAAGGCATAGACAGCATTCCAATTCTGCAATATTTAAAGGACATTCAATTAGAGCTGCTGTAGGGTTAATAGTGCAAGATGGGATTGCTAAATTGTGTTTTTCTCTTATGAAAATAGGGTGAAAATTTGAGTCCTAGCCGGAAATTTTCCATGTTATAGCTTCCGTTTCAGCTCTTATAACTTTGATTGAGTGAGGTAAATAATTTCCAGTGAGTGCTTTAATGTCGGTCCATAGTTTCTTAGATGTGGAGTTTTGGTTTGTTTTGCGATGTAAACTTTTTAAAACTTAAAACTTTCTCTGCTTTTACAGCTTTACGTAACTTGGCATTGGCTTAATGCTAGGTTACCTATGGTTTTATTCTATTGTGCACAATAAAAAAGAAAATATCTTCAATGCTAAACAAATAGGTACTCAAAAAAATACATTATTTTAAAAATTGCTTTCTCCGTTAGTATTAAAGTCAAACTTCTTCATAACGAATCTTCAGGCGAATACAAAATTGGTTCGTTATAAAGAAGTCTTGTAAAAAATTCGTTATATAAGAAATTTAATTCTTTAACTCTGCAGCTGTTCTTTTTATTTAAAAAACAAAAAACTCATTCTCAGAAAATGAATGTCTCTACATTTTGTTGTTTTATTATAAAAGTATTCGAATGAAGAAAATTTAAAATATGCATCATCCGAACATTCATCTTTTGTTTCAATAAAACTTCATCTGATCAGTTTAAATTCTTCAGATATAATAGAATTTAAAATTTTTTCGTCTGAAGGAAGTTCATGGTAGCAACATTTGCATCTACTGCAACATAATTGTCAAATATCTGTTGATCTCTCGATTATTAATGATCTTATCGTTGACGATTTAATTAAGCCTTCTATCTAAAGTAACAAACCCAGTTTTGTTATAACAAGCTACAATTTCAAATTTGAAAACTGGCATTTCGTCATAGAGGAAGAACTTGGTCAAAGAATTAGTTCCTTTTAAAGGTAATTTTCTTTAAGAGAATTTCGTAAAAAGGAACTTAATTCGTATTGCATATTTCTAAAAGGGAACACAATGAAATTCGGTATTGACAGAATTACGTTATAAGGAAGTTTGTTATAAAGAAGTTTGACTGTATATGCAAATTGAAACTTTCAAAGGTTTTTCACGAACAATATCTTGACTAAAAACTAGATTTAAAGGCTTTTGAATGAAAACTTACATCTTGATAACTTTTATTAAGACATGAACTAATAGAACTTACTTTATTATTTTTATTTTATTATTCTTACATAAATGTAAAGAGTAATACTTAAGATTACATTTTGAGCATCTTAGGCTTACAGCTGAGATAGAACTTCTAATTTTTGCTAATTTTCTTAAAATAAACGCTGAAGTGTTTAGGGAATTGAATTTTTAATATTGCTTTTTAATAATTTTCTTAACAAATCTGTGAACCTGAAGTTGTGTACTTATTTTAAACTATAACTCTCATAAGTTAAAACTCAAGTAAGACATAGGGTTATTTTATAAAGATAAAATGCATATTCAAATTTCCAAATTACAAGCTAACAATTTGGGTTGATTTAACCATCGAATGGTTTGTGCTATATCAAAACCTAAATTAATATACTAACAAGAAAACTACAACTTTTTACATTGTTAATTAAATAAATTCAGAGGTGAGTCTCATCAATAATATTAATAATACTTTCTATAAAGATTTGATAGAAGGACTAATTGTCAGTTATATGGGTAATTAAACAAAAGTTGGTTATTAAATAAAACTTCTTCAAATTCGAATGTATATGATAGCTAATCTAAATTATATATATAAAATAAAAAAATGATCACTTATTATCACTTATTATTATTATTCCAAGCTTTATTCACTCATTGATACTTTAAAATTTACAATAATTTTATAATTACCATTTGATTGAATATATTTACATTACATTTAAACAAGTATGTGTGCGTAAAATTAATTAAATTACAAAAAAACAAATAATTAATAATTAAGGTATAATTGTAGGTTATCTAAGCATAAGCCTCCCCCAGACTTCTCTATCTTCTTCTATCTTCTTCCAATAAAGTGGGCATATTTTTCGGATGTCATCCTTCTAGCGTTTATGTTGTCCACCTACGCTTCTTTTGCTTTCTAAGGGTATCCATTCGTTTACTAATTTTGTCCATCGATTATCAGGTGTACATATTACATGTCTTGCCCATTCCCATTTGAGTTTCTTAAGCCTGTGTCTAACGTCTTCAAAATTAGTTTGACTTCTTATATTCTGATGGTTAATTTGCTGGGCAATATGAACGTTCAAAATAGCTCTCTCCATTGCTCTCTGATATGATTGGAGTTTCATTTCAGTGTTTTTCGTGACTTGCCAAGTTTGGCACCCATAGGTGAGGACTGGAAGAACTGTTGAGTCAAACACATATTTCCTTGTTTTATTCGGAATATTCAATGTAAGAAGATGCTTAACGTTCCAGAACTGCCTCCAAGCGTTCGTCATTCGCTGCTCTATATCCTTTTTTTCTTTGTCTTTGAATGAGATAATCTGACCAAGGTATTGTAGTCTTCAACGTATTCTAATATATTGTTATTAACACTAACTCGATCAGAAGCACCATTTGTCATAATTTTAGTTTTCTGTTAATTTGTTCACAACCCAATATTTCCGCACTCCGAGCACAGTTCGTTCAGCACCGTTTGAAGTTCTTCACTGCTGTTTGCGATAATTATAATGTCATCAGCAAATCGTAGGTTTGAGAGACATTTGCCATTTATCTTCAATGTCTTCCCAGTCTAGCTTTCTAAATACTCCTACTAAGGCTGCGGAAAAGAGTGCTGGTGAAATTGGATCTCCTTGCCTTACACCTCGCGATATTTTAAAATCTGGTCTGATGCATTCCGTTTTTATGTGGGATGTGCTCCTGTCATACATTTTCTTTAGGATTCGAACTATTTTTTCGTCTACACCTTGATTGAGAAGCGCCTTCCAAATAAATCTCTGCTCTACTGTGTCAAATGCTTTTGCAAAATCGATGAAGGCAAAGTATATTGTGATGTTATACTCTTTGCATTTTTCTATTATTTGATTAACGGTTTGTAGATGATCAAATCACTTAGTAACAATTAAAAATAATTATTATTATGTAATACTGGGAGAAAATACTATATCAGTTTTCAAAACAGACTTTTGACATTTAAAGTAACGTTATTCACTTATCTTTCACTACTTTCACATAGTTTTACTAAATATTTTTAAGTAATTAACAAACAATATAAACAAAATCTAACAATATTCATCTTAAAAGTAATATTGATTATGAAATTAAGAACAATAACAATATACCTGACACAGGACTGATGTCAACGGACTGGAGAAAAAGAAAAAAATTATCAGGGCTAATGTTTTTTTTTTTGCAATTTCGAATATAAACAAAGTACATTTTAACAAATCATACTCTTATATGTATGTATAAATAAAAACAAACTTTAGATTAACAAAAAAATAACGACTCAACAACCATAACTCGGGTACAGGTATGGTGCCCGTCAAATTGTGCGACCCTCAACTAACTTTATTACCAATATCAAAATTCAAAGTGGGATTTGACAATGAGTCGCCGATATTTCGCACGAAATTCTAACAATAACAAACAACGGACTTAAGAATGAAACTGAAGACAACATTTCTTATTTTTTTTAAATAAAATGGAGAGCAATGCATTATGAAAGTTGTAGTATATATTAAACTATATACATCATAGATTGTATTAAATTGATAAGTTTTCTCAAATCAATGATAATGTTTAATAGATAGTCATTTGATTGTTGGTTTTCGGGGTTTTGACATGCCAAAGGACTGACGTTTTGAGAACTAATTGTGTTTTTTTAACAACTTGTATTCAAAATGAAGAACTGAAATTGTGTGACTAAATAAAGGTCTTTCCATTGTTTTAAAATAAATTGTAATCTCAATAAAATATAATAAGATTTTGTATACATTGGTTGATGACATCAAGTTACCCAACTTTTGTATAGTCACCCATATCTATTTCTTACGAGAAAATTGACTATATAAGCTTGATCTACCAACCACTCTTCAAATTTATGTTTTATAATCAAGTTAAATACAATACATCGAAAACATTTGATTCATTAATACATATCCAGATTGTGTCCGTTACTTAAACTAGATCCATACAAAAAATTGGACGTAACATTAACGATTGTTGTATAAATTGATAGTCTCTTTGAAGATAGCTTTCTTTACCTATAGAAATACTTACAAAAAAAGAATGGTAAAGAAAATGTTTAAATATATTTACTATCAAGAATTTGTCCAATTCTGAATAGAAATTTATTTTAAATTTAGATTTAAAAACGATTAGAAAAGTTAACTGGGTGGAATCGGCTAAGGTGATTGTTGATGAATGACAATCAAAATGATCGAATTTGATCCACGTAAGGTGATAGTCAAATTGATACCTAAAAAGCTGTCACGACAAAAAATTCATAGTCATTTTCAAACAAATATGTTTATTCCGAATAGAGCTACCAGACATTTAAACGAACGACTAGACAATTTTCTTCGTTCGCTTTGTTTCGTTAAAAAAAAACACATTTCTGTGACCGACAAAGCTTATGACATTCGAAAAAGGCAAGAAAAGTAAGAATTTTATTCAAACAAAGCCAATTTCATGTTTTTATTTAAATATTTTCTGGGAATGAATTTAAAATTTCACCAAGGCAACAAAGAATTTTGACAATTTGAATCTGACATTGTTCAATCGAGTTGAATTGAGTTGAATCACCTTACACATACGGAATAAATATGATAGTAAATTTGATTATCAAAAAATGATAGTCAACTATCACCTTAGCCGATTTCACCCTTGTATTATGTTTGATATTGAAAGTGTTGTAAAAAACTTCGGTTAAGGGGCTGGTAAAGTTGATAAAAAACAATCCTAAGGGCCAATTAAAGCCATCATCAACATCAACTTTGCTGTGTTTTATTTTGATTCGACATACAAAATTAAATATCCATTGGAAATTATTAAAATAATTTTCTTTTAAAACAAAAAGTATAAATTCGATATTATTTTTTGGTGCAAATATATTTTTTTCTATTGTTCTGATTCTGTTTTATTAAATTTGTATCCACTGATTTGAGGTGGAATTGTATGCAATTTCAATACATAAAATTTTCGGGTGGATTTTATAACGGACATTTCTTTCAATGGCAGAAATTTCCATTGATTGCAATAAACGACCTGTTAAAAAAACCCAATGAATGATAGCAAAAATGAGTTGTAAAACTTTTTAAATGGAATTATTTTACTTACTTTTCTTTTAGCTATTTTTTTTTTCAATGATGAAACCGTTTTTAATGAACGGATGATTTTTATTTTATAGTTCGGGATAAAAAAGTTTCACTGTAGCTTTTCATTTTCTGTGTGCCTCCACCTAACTGTTTTACTTCCAATGATTAACTCTGATTTAAAATTCATTATTCTAATTAGTAAAACTTTTAAGACACAAAAATTCTAATGATTGGTTTCAATGATGAAAACCGAAAAAGTTAAATCTTTTTTTTTCATTACCGCAGCACGAATTTCCTTCTGAATTTTTTACAGTTAGGTAGGGGTCTCAATAGAACATGTTTTAAATAATAAGGCGAGGAAAAAACTTTAAGTCATAGAAAAAATATTTTCTTTTTCGGACTTAACCCTACTTTTTTTGTATTGCATTTTGTGAGCCTAAAACAAGTTCTTTTGAATTGAAAATACGGCATACTAACAGCTAGGTATGTAAGGGGACATGCTGCCCCCTGCAACCCCCCTCCTTGTGGGTGCGAGTTTGGGTATATGCAAAGTACTTTTTGCATTTGACCACTAAAATCAAAGAAACCCCCAACAGTAGTAGTAGTAGTACTAGTAGTAGTAACTTTTATTGAGATTTCATTTTCATTACATTTGTATTATGTATAAGTATAATTCACAACGAAACTTAAAGCTAGCCATAGACGATGAACATGTTGGTGTGATTTCTTGGGCAGGCCCAACATGTTTATAAACTTCATTTTTTGTGTGACTGTCGTGCAGACAAGATGTGCGATAGAAGTGCGAATGATGCAATAGCATGTTAAAGTACTTATTCTATTTGCCGACTTAGAAGTGGTCTGGCTACACAATTTTTAATATTTTATTTTTTTAACAGTACAAAACTGAAATATTTTAGACTTTATATCCACTGGGATTAATTATTAAAATGCGTCCACTCAACAAGACGATGCAAGAAATCCCCAACAAAAAAAAAAGCAAGTATGGCAATATTGAACAAAAAACATGGAAGAAATGTCAAAATAAACTATTTTTACGTGTTTTGTTAATTTAAAATAGAAATAAATGTGTGTTATTATTGATTTGCACATGCTGCGGTAATGGAAAGTTGAGCCAGTTTTTCAACTTTTTTTTTAAAAATACTTAACTACAGCTAAACAATTTGTCACAAGAAAAAGAAAAAATATATTGAAATAAAATTGTAATTTTTTTACATAAAAACAAAATTTCTCTGAATTCACCCGCTTTGAATTATGCGCATGTACCCTTAGTACTTGTATATATTTATGTTCGAAACATTTTTCGAACTTGGCTGTCAGAAAAACATAACCTCTCGGCGGCACGGCTTCTGGATTAAATTAGTAAACGTTTTGCGTGATTATTTTCAAAATCATTTTAATTTATTTCTAATTTGATTCTTCAGTGTATGTTTAAAAAGAAAAAATATGCGTAAAAAATGGAGACTTATATAATATTCTAAATTCGATTCCTTAATAAAAAGTTCATGTATCAAAAAAATTTCGCGCAAAATTGTCAACAAAAACGAGCATGGAGGACAACGTAGAGCCATATTCTTTCGACTTGAATTTAGATTTCTTGGATTCAACAGCAACGAACATCAAAAATGCCACAATCACTCCACAATACCAAGACCACTCTCAAACACTACCGACATACGATATAGAATCACTTGCTAGCAGAATTGCCTCAGTCAACGATATGGCCATTCAAATTAAGGCCACAAAAGATGACAACTTAAGGCTTCAGAAACAAATGCAAGATTTAAGCGAATCCGCTATGTCTATACGAGCTATGTATGACCAGGAAAAGACTGACAGGTTGAAGTTTGAGCATTTGTATTGTGAACTGAAAGAAAAATACGAACATATTGAATCCCAATTGGCTAATAAAAGCCTCCACTTTGAACAAATACAGTCGAAAATGGAACTCGAAGCAGAAGACAAGAAACCCATAACATATTGTGAACTTGCTCTTAAGTACCAGAGACTGGCTCTACATCACGAAGAGGAAAAACAATTGCCTTCGAAGGAGAAAGTTGTCGTTCAACTGGTCAAAGAATATCTGGAATCGAAAAAACTCTCCCCCCTTCCAGCTTTGAAAAAGAAATCTCAATCCCGTGTAAAGTCCGATATGCGTGATTTTTCCATGCAATATAATTATAAAGTGGAGTCGAAGCAACAGGAAAGTCAATGTTCCATTGGATGTGCAGAAGATGAACCAAAAGATACATGTACTCAAGGAACACAGTACACTTGGTACACCACCACCCGGGGAACCAACACACCAGCCTTCATTAGTCCAAAAGCCGAGGTGAAAACCCAAGGAACACAGTATATATCCTCGACTACGACCCGGGGCACTAGTACGTCCACTTTTATTAAAACACAAAGCGTTGGCACAAATTTCCCAGAACCAGTTCCCCCAGTATCGATAGAGGATATTTTCAAAGAGATGATCTATAATGTAGCTCCGCTGAGCCCAATGAGTGCGAATTCTCAAGCTGAATTAAAAGAGGAAAAGGTTGAAATGAAGTCGATCGGGACATGTACCGATTTGAAAAATGTCCGCAAGTTGATTGACTACGCGGCTGTAAACATTAAACATTCAGATTCAAGGCCGCCGTCAAGAAACAGTAATATGTACGATCATCGAATCAAAAATGAGATACCTTTGATGGGAATGCCAACTTTGAATCCATTTGCCGGCCTTGGAATCCCTGTTACACCTATGCATAATACTGTGACTGAACTCTGGAATATGCTAGGCCATACGATCTTCGCGTTGTTGCAACAAAATAATGGAACTAGTGCCGCTCAGCTCAATCCAATACATATGAATGTCTTGAACGATAGGATGAGAAATCTAACTGGAAGAAGTAGGCCGCCAAGTGAACAACAAAGAAATTGTGAGCCACAAACAAGAGATGACTATTTCGAGCAGGATTATTCTGGAGGTAAGTTATTAGGCATACAAAAAAATATTTAATAATGAAGGTGGTTTTTTGAAATTAAATTACTAGTGTGCAAAAAAGATGTGCTTTAAAAGGGTTTTCGGATAAGAGGTGTTATTTCTGCAGCATATCCCTTTTATGAAATTTTCCATGAACAATTCGCACATTAGCGGCTGTATTACCTTGGTAACTTGAGAATACCTTTTTTCATCCTTTCATAGTAAATGTACTCTTTTTACTTACCAAATGTCAAAAGATAAAAGCTTCAAAAATGACAGGTTATCAAATAATAGTCTGTTCTGAAAACTCTTATTGGAGAACCCTATTCCAAAAAAATTCACTGTTCAACCATAGCACAGAAACGCCGTCAATATCATGAATATTTATAGCTTATTTTATTTGCATAATAACATTTTTTATTTCAGAATACCCGCCGGCTACAAGAAGTGCAGCAACAAGCCCGATACTACCCTCAGAATTAGAAAATAACCAAACACAATCAAGGCCTTTATTCGACTCTGCTATGAGAACTTTAAATCAAACCGTGGATATACAAAAAATTGTGCTTAACAAGAATTTTTCCGATTCGGTAGTTTCAAGCTCAAGAAAATCCTCGCAAGTTGATGAAATCCTTCAACTATTCCCGGAATACTCGGATTCGTTTAAAAAAAGAAAGGCCATCAAAAGGTTGCTTAAAGAAGCCAACAAAAACACGAAGCCGAAGAAAAAAAGAAATTCAAATTCATGTTCAAGTTCAATATCGGCATCTACTCAATTTAGTCCAGATCCAGAAGTACAACAAAGGCCAGTGAGTTCATCTCCAGTTTCAGCATCACCCCAACCTTCGATGGAAATGCCAGAGACAAAACCTCATCTTCAAGCCAATTGGAAAACTGAAATATTCGGTGATTGTGATAGTGACTCAAGTCTTGATAATTCTGTTATGGAGTACATAAAAGCTCATACTCCTCAACCAGATCCAGAAGATAAATGGACACCAATTGATTACGAACCACCACCACCACCCAATCATCTCGATAGGCCAATAAATAGTTCCAGTTTTGAAGCAGAACAAAATATGGAAAAAGATTTTTTAGGATTCGTACAAGAAATAAACCTACCAAAAACTGCTGATGAATTGTTTTGCAAACCATTTTCGCCACCAAAAGGACAAAAGTCAGTATTTATCTCCGGTTCGTCTATTCAGAAAATTCAGCAGAGGATAGAAGTTAATGCAAACAATTTGGGGGGTTTATTGAATACAGAAATTGAATCAAATGAGCTGGCAAAACCACCAAACTCCAAAAGAAAGCGCAAGCCTAAAAAACCAGACTCCAACCAACCAAATACAATTTATAAACTTGATGAAACTCCAATTTTTCCAAACCCAAAAACACCGCCAGAACCTAAGAAAATTAAAAGGTCATTAAGTTTGAATAAAAATAAAGTTAACGTAGAGAGTATTCTGCCGATTCAACCTTCAACAAGCTCTACTTATAAGCCTTTGCAGCTTTTAAATTTGAATAAAATAAAAAAACTCAAACAAGACCCAAAACAACATATGTGTGGTTCTCAAAATCAAACCATTGAAGCTCCGAAAAAAACACCTACACTTGACAAGCCAGACTGGATGAACAGAATTAAAGATCAAGAAAAGGAAGATATTCCATCAATTCATGTGACACGGAATAATCATGGTCCAATGGTTATGAAAGTCGAAAAACCACCCGATTCAGTGTTTCAGGACATCAAAAATTGTTTTATTACACCCAAGCAAGAAGGTGATACATTTATTGGTCCGATAATGCCGATTCCAGCCGCTCCAAAAGAAAATTCTTTGCTTCCAGAACAAACGGCTCCTTTGATTTCTCCAACAGAAGATGGAACTTTTAGATTTGTTATTCAAAATAATGCAAATACAATTCATTCGAACGTGAATTCTTCAAATAATCCTATTGAGGGCCCTGAGAAGTGTCTTAAAATCTTAAATTGTTACTCAAGTGAATCAGCGGAAAAGAAATCCGTTGCCTTTCTAAATGAACAGTTCAAAGAAACTAAGAAGGAAGTGCAATTAACCACAGGAGTCAGTCTTGCCTCGGATAACAAAGCATTAGACCTAGAAAATATGCCCATTTACTTTTTAGATGATCAGAACATGTTGCAACATGGTGATGAACCCGAAAAAGATAATTTGAATTTGAAAACACCTCATGAAACAATGCTGCCAGGATTTGAAGAAATTCAACGGGGACTCAAAAATGTATCGGCACAATTAGTAGAAAAGCTTCAAAAACCAGGCGAGTCTCAAACAAACAATAGTCCTGTTATTGTGCAAGGCTATCCTTTTAAAGACAATTGCAAGACAACTAATGCTATCGAGTCTACGCTCCCAGGCCTAGAAGTTAGACCAAAGGCTTCAAAATTTCTGGGTAAAATGTCGTATCTTGCTCAAAAACACCAGAAGCAATTTGATGAGCAAGTAATTTGCAAGGATTTGAATTTGAACCGCATAGATGAGGAGCTTGGAGACACAAACAATTTTAAAAATGAAACAGTTGATCGGGTGGTCTTAAGTTCCCTACACGGTAATTTGAAAGATCCATGTAGGCCAACGAACCACAAACCTGAAAAGTCTCAAGATATAGAGATAAGTTCGTCCAATTTACTCCTTCAGAATCTAAGCTCATTTGGTTCGAATTTACTTCTTCCACCAACATATAGAGAAAGTCTCTCGAGAAAATCCAGCCATAAAACACCACGTTTTGTAGAAATGCAGGCAACTGCAGTTAGCGACGATGAAGCATCCAATATACCAAATTCTGCATTGATGTCAAATGAAAGCAAAGACCCATCTACGCAAAACAAAATAGATTGCGAGCCACCTGTCTTAAACAAAGATGATATAAGTTCTTTGAGTAGTTCTTCGGACGGGGAAGGTGATTTATCAATAGATTTCCCTCCATCACCACAGCCAACTAATAGCTCTTCTTTAGATCTTTCCACAATTCTTAAAACTCCCGAAAAGACTGACAATCCTGAGGTGCAGTTTAAAACACCGGATAGCTTTCCAAAGAACGATTCCATTATTGGCAAAGTAATGACGAATTCCACCGAAAAACTTGTCGAAGAGTATCTTTTGAATGAAAGCCCTGGCGAGGAAGGTCCAAAATTTCAAGTGTTCCTTGATAGGATATTGGACGACGTTGCACCACCGACAAGTCCAATTTCCGCCCTGGCATCATCGGAGAAGCCAACTCACAGTGAAGCAGAAAGTTCGTGTGATGAATCTGCATCAGAAACAGCAATACCTATAAAATACAAGAGAAAAGCAGCTGCAACATCTGCGATAGCTGTTAAACGATCTGCAAGAATCAGTGCAAGACAAATTTCCACCACAAAAAATGTAGTGAATAGTCTGTGTTCTATGACTATTCCCAATATTGAATTAGGAAAGTACACAAAAAGAAAGACTGAAAAACAGCCCAACAAACAGGATAAACTAGTTAAACCAGTTAAGGAAGACAAAATCGATATTAAAATGGGTTTCTTCCGGGAGGCGATGGATGAAGAAGATGAAGAACCAATTTGTGAACCGATCAGGCGGCATTCCGTAGAAGAGATTAAGATTGCTCATGAAAGTTTGCCTAAGAGATTAGAGACTGAAGTTGTACAAAGCAAATCTGAAGAACATAAACAATCATCTTTTCCCCAAAAATTTGTATCGTACCCAAGCTCATACAATAATGCTCAACAATCAATATCTTTAAACCATAGGACAGAAGAATCCAATAATGTTTCGATAGACGATTCATCTTCTATATGCAAGAATTCTGAAGTTACTGAATCATTAAGTTATGAATCTCCAGCTTCACCACCACCACCGGATCGAATGCCCACCACAACACACGCCGTTCTAGAATCATTTGAGCTGTTACCGAT